>NC_069795.1:15280000-15905000 GCF_027406575.1 Nycticebus coucang
ACTGAAGAGCTACCATTGCAATGAAAAGATTATAAAGAAGTTGAAAAGACCTGGAGCCTACTTTCATATATTCTAGGTGTTTTGGGACTTTAGCAAGGAGAAAAGCAAGGAAGCTTCAGAAACCTAAGAGAAGGTTTTACTTAAGGATGGCAGCCTGAATGTGCAGGTGGGTGAGGCTCACATCATAAGGTTACCAGATAAACTCTAAGATATTCATTACATCTTAATTGCAAACGAATAATTCTTTTTTCAATATAAGTATATTCCTACTACTTCATAAGATATACTCACACTTTTTAAAAACATTGTTGCTTATCTGAAATTATAATTTAACTGAGTGTCTTATAATCTATATTTGCTAAGTTTTAGATAAATCTATTGTCTCTTGAAGCTCATTTAAAATTTTAGAGAATTAGAATAACTAGTGGTAAATCATAGTTGCAAAGGAGAGTGGGTATCAGCTGTGGGGTGGGGGCAGGCGTTGGTGAAGGAGTCAGCAAGTTAAAACTCTACTTGAAAGAAAGTAGATGGCCTAGGGTTATCAAAGCAAAATGCAGAAAGTTGGTGGCCTAGAATTCCTAGGTGAAAGTTGAATAACAGAAGCAGCTGGCCCATCTGGCGGGACCTGGGAAAGGCCTGGACTTGAGGAAGGGTGAAGATGATTACTTGGACGTCTGCACCTTGAAGATCCTCCTGCCCTCCCAGCTTCACAGGCAGAACTGCAGACAGCTAGGCTTTTACATCTCCCTGAAATACAACAAAAATAACCATAGTAACAAATAGCTCTTTCCCAAAGAAATGAAAAGAACCTTTTGGCAGGAAAAAAAGCAGCTGTGAAAGAGTTGTTGCCCTGCACTTGGGACCAGTTTCTCATCATCTCGCCCTAAAGCAAAACCTTCAAGCAGCTGCTTACTGAGAGCCAATTCAACTTTTCTCCCTGGCTCCCAGTAAGAGCTCAAAAATGGTTAGCCATAGTGATGAGGAAGAGGCTTACTATTGCAACAATAAGTCAGGCCCAGTAGAAACAATGCTATATGAGCATTTCTAGGTAGTAGCTCAACAAAAAGGAATGAAGATTGTTCTGGCTTGCTTCTCTTGGATATAAAGGCAAGCAGGACTCAAGATAGAAGTTGAATAGAGGAATGTGTGTGCCTCTGGCTGGAATAACTTCAGCACTTTATCCCTGCTGAAAAATTAAAGTTTTGGAGAATGAGTCCAGAGTAGGGGGGGGCAAGGAACCCTAACATGTATTGCAGTTGTTGTTTTTTTCAATGTTTAGCTACTATCATAAAGGATAACTGCCTCTTAAAAGAGAAAGAGCCTCTTCATTACTTATAGGAAATTCAGAAGCAAGCTATTGTGTGATTGGAAAAAAAAAAAAAAAAGGAAGAAAAGATTTTATCCACGAATTTTCCTAATTCATTAACAGAATCTTTCTGTCTAGTGTATTCATAATTAATCAACACTAAAGAAAAGCCCAGAGGTGATAGTGGCCCTTTATAAGCCATTAACAAGAATACATTGTATAATTAAGTCCTTTCCAAGCATTTTTTTTGCATAAATACTTTAAGATAAAATAAAACTAAAAGTATTTAAAGAAAATATAGGAAGCAGAGAAAAGAAAATATATCTTTATGAACTACTTATATATCCCTTACGTGAGATTTTTTCTTAATGTCATTATTACATAAAAGTTCCTTGCTCTGCAACCTGTAATGGCCACATGGAAAGAAGTACATTTTCTTCTGAAAGAGAAATGACAGCTATCTGGAGAACTGAATGTGTAAGCGTTATGCGAAGTTGTTCACATTACTCATGTGAAAAATGAAACCCAAAGCCCCGGAAAGCCTCAGGAAGCTAGGTAGACAAACTGGGGGCCAAGCTATCAGTCGGATGTTCTGGGATGTTCTGATTCGGGGAAGAGGCCCTGAAATATGGAATGAAGGGTCCACTCCTGAGGTCTCTGAGAAGAATACTCACTCTTATTTGAAAGAACCAAAGGCAGTTTCAGTCTAAAACATGAAGATATTTTAGAGTTCCAGAGAATATTCTGGGTACGAAACAACCTTCCTTGGCTCCAAAGGGGGGGGGGGGAATCACCAAAGGCTCATCTTACAAAATGTTCTTGTCTTATTAACTGACACAGTTTAGTTCCAGAGAATGTTCTAGGTACGAAACAACCTTCCTTGGCTCCAAAGGGGGGGAAAATCACCAAAGGCTCATCTTACAAAATTTTCTTGTCTTACTAACTGACACAGTTTAGTTGCACACGCACAAGAGGTAATGAAACCCTCCCATCCAGAATAGACTGATGCAAGAACCATGAAAATAAGCAATGCCAGTAGAAAACTTGTCAAAACCAAGCGATTTAAACAGGAATCAGAGATTTTGTTAGTTAGGTTTTGTTGTTTTAAAATCTATTTCGATTAGAAGGCACTGCAAAAGCAAGGGTATAGTCTGATGAACTCAAGAATCAGAATCCATACATTAGATCTCATTTACTTAAGGCAGGTGTTCCACTACATTGGGGGGAAGTTCGGAATAGTAAACATTATGAGGTAGACCGTGTTTTCAAAGATTGACATCTGGATTGTCCAAACCATTGAAGCAAATCCAGTATATTCAAAACCAGAATCCAGCTTAGGGTAAGTTTCTTTGTTAAAGCACCAACAGGACATAGGCCCGCTTTTCTACCCAGGAAGATGTGTCAGTTAATTTTAAAAGCATTCCCTATACTTTCTCTCTCCCTCAGAGGCCCTACGCAGTTCCTCCCTTTAAGAGAGATGCTGTCTATCTCCTTTGCCTCTGGCTAACTTGTTTTGGCCCATAGGATGTAAAGAAAGTAATGATGTGCCAGGTCCAAGTTAGACTTCGGGGGCTGTATGTATTTCCACGCTGTCTGTGGGAACTCTGTCACTGCCCTGTGAACAAAACCAAGCTGGCCTGCTGGAGCAAGAAGCCATGTAAAGAGATCCCTGTTGTCCCAGCTGAGGCCATCCTAGACTTCTCTGCAGCCAGATGATTCTGTGGAATGTGCAAAAGACCAGCTAAGGTCGCTGTGTGCCTGAGCCCAGCTGAGACCCAAGGGACTGCCAAGCTAACCTGTAGACCCAGGAGCAATAAAGGGTGCTCTTGGTTCTAATCTGTTGAAATTTAATTGGCTTATTACAAAGCAGAAGCTAATGGACACAGGAGAGCAATGACAGATTTAGAGACCAAATGATAAAATAGCATGTCTTTCCTTCTCTTTAAATGTATATAGCAGAACACACTGTGGGTTGTCCCGAGTATAAAAAATATATAAAAAGCCAGTGCAAAGTCAGCCCTGGGAACCAGGCAAACAAGCGTCAGAGCAATTTAGCTACAAAAACTCCTTTCTTAAGGGGTAATGAAAGGTGTCTGCTTGGTGGTTATGTACTGGAGGATAAAGGAGCAAGTTGAAGTGCAAGGGTAAAGTACTTCAGAGATCAGGCTTCTCCAAAGCTCACCTCTTTGTAGGAATGAGTAGTAATTCATCATACGGGAAGTAAAGTTGGCTAAGCTTTGCCCTAAAAACAAAATCCCGATTCTTTTGTTTTTAATCAGTCCATTTCTATCTTAAGCTGCAGATAGGAGAGAAAGGCTTCCAGCTTCCTTTTTCTAGGGTCTTAAAATATGTTTACCTTCAGTTATTTTGTGTCTCTACACAGACTCCAGCTCTTCCAATTTCTCTTAATAAAAATCTGCTTATCAGGAAAGAGTAAATAAGGAAGCTTATTTATGTAATACCAAATTACCTGTTTTCCTCTTTCCCCAGCAATCTATGTTTTAAAAGAAAGCAAAATAAAGCACTAAATGAAATCTGTGAGCAAATGGCAAACTTTTTTTTTTTCTCTTTAGGAAAGGAAGCTTGTAGGCAGTGACCACACTTTCTTTTCTTTTCTTTTAAATGTAATCCTTTTAAATTTATTGATAGTTGTTTTAGAGTCTATCTCCATAATGTTCCTTGTACAAAGGAAAATAACATGTATTTTGTTTTTGAGGGTGGAATATTCTATAAACGTGAATTAAGTACTGAAATCTTTAACTATAATTATGCATTTTTCTGTTTTTCATTTTAGTCACATCAGTTTTCTTTTTTTTATTTTTTATTATTTATTTATTTATTTTTATTGTTGGGGATTCATTGAGGGTACAATAAGCCAGGTTACACTGATTGCTGTTGTTAGGTAAAGTCCCTCTTGCAATCATGTCTTGCCCCCATAAAGTGTGACACACACCAAGGCCCCACCCCCACCCTCCGTTCCTCTTTCTGCTTCCCCCCCATAACCATAATTGTCATTAATTGTCCTCATATCAAAATTGAGTACATAGGATTCATGCTTCTCCATTCTTGTGATGCTTTACTAAGAATAATGTCTTCCACGTCCATCCAGGTTAATACGAAGGATGTAAAGTCTCTATTTTTTTTTAATAGCTGAATAGTATTCCATGGTATACATATACCACAGCTTATTAATCCATTCCTGGGTTGGTGGGCATTTAGGCTGTTTCCACATTTTGGCGATTGTAAATTGAGCTGCAATAAACAGTCTAGTACAAGTGTTCTTATGATAAAAGGTTTTTTTTCCTTCTGGGTAGATGCCCAGTAATGGGATTGCAGGATCAAATGGGAGGTCTAGCTTGAGTGCTTTGAGGTTTCTCCATACTTCCTTCCAGAAAGATTGTACTAGTTTGCAGTCCCACCAGCAGTGTAAAAGTGTTCCCTTCTCCCCATATCCAGGCCAGCATCTGCAGTTTTGAGATTTTGTGATGTGGGCCATTCTCACTGGGGTTAGATGATATCTCAGGGTTGTTTTGATTTGCATTTCTCTAATATATAGGGATGATGAACATTTTTTCATGTGTTTGTTAGCCATTAGTCTGTCATCTTTAGAGAAGGTTCTATTCATGTCTCTTGCCCATTGATACATGGGATTGTTGGCTTTTTTCATGTGGATTAATTTGAGTTCTCTATAGATCCTAGTTATCAAGCTTTTGTCTGATTGAAAATATGCAAATATCCTTTCCCACTGTGTAGGTTGTCTCTTTGCTTTGGTTATTGTGTCCTTAGCTGTACAGAAGCTTTTCAGTTTAATGAAGTCCCATTTGTTTATTTTTGTTGTTGTTGCAATTGCCATGGCAGTCTTCTTCATGAAGTCTTCCCCCAGGCCAATATCTTCCAGTGTTTTTCCTATGCTTTCTTGGAGGATTTTTATTGTTTCACGCTTTAAATTTAAGTTCTTTATCCATCTTGAATCAATTTTTGGGAGTGGGGAAAGGTGTGGGTCCAGTTTCAGTCTTTTACACATAGACATCCAGTTCTCTCAACACCATTTATTGAATAGGAGTATTTCCCCCAAGGTATGTTCTTGTTTGATTTATCGAAGATTAGGTGGTTGTAAGATGTTAGTTTCATTTCTTGGTTTTCAATTCGATTCCAAGTCATCCCAGGGATGCAAGGCTGGTTTAACATACGCAAGTCCATAACGTTATCCACCATATGAACAGAGGCAAAAATAAAGATCATATGATCCTCTCAATAGATGCAGAAAAAGCATTTGATAAAATCCAGCATCCTTTTCTAATTAGAACACTGAAGAGTATAGGCATAGGTGGCACATTTCTAAAACTGATTGAAGCTGTCTATGACAAACCCACAGCCAATATTTTACTGAATGGAGTAAAACTGAAAGCTTTTCCTCTTAGAACTGGAACCAGACAAGGTTGTCCTCTGTCACCTTTACTATTCAACATAGTGCTGGAAGTTCTAGCCAATACAATTAGGCAAGACAAGGAAATAAAGGGAATCCAAATGGGAGCAGAGGAGGTCAAACTCTCCCTCTTTGCTGACGACATTATCTTATACTTAGAGAACCCCAAAGACTCAACCACAAGACTCCTAGAAGTCATCAAAAAATATAGTAATGTTTCAGGATATAAAATCAATGTCCACAAGTCAGTAGCCTTTGTATACACCAATAACAGTCAAGATAAGAAGCTAATTAAGGGCACAACTCCCTTCACCACAGTTTCAAAGAAAATGAAATACTTAGGAATATACCTAACGAAGGAGGTAAAGGACCTCTATAAAGAAAATTATGAAATCCTCAGAAAGGAAATAGCAGAGGATATCAACAAATGGAAGAACATACCATGCTCATGGATGGGAAGAATCAACATTGTTAAAATGTCTATACTTCCCAAAGCAATCTACCTATTCAATGCCATTCCTATCAAAATACCAACATCGTACTTTCAAGATTTGGAAAAAATGATCCTGCGTTTTGTATGGAACCAGAAAAAAACCCATATAGCTAAGGCAGTTCTTAGTAATAAAAATAAAGCTGGGGGCATCAGCATACCAGATTTTAGTCTGTATTACAAAGCCATAGTGGTCAAGACAGCATGGTACTGGACCCCACTTTATTTTCTAAGCAAGTCTCGGCTGTACATGGCAGAGAAAGTGTCTCAATGTTGCCTCCTGGTGGACAGGATACAGCACTCACTGTCCTGGACTGAGGCTGGTGAAGCAGGCCCTTGAGCCACGTGTTTCTCATAGATGGTTTGAAGAACGTACTTCATTTCCAAAAGTGTTTCCTAAATCCGCCTTAATTCCCCGAGACTCAGCAGAATTGGATTATTTCACCCAGAACAACAATCTACTGAAAGAGGAAGAGCCCAGTTGAAGGATTCAGTGATACTCAGCGTTGGGAGAGCTTCTTTGAAAACAAAAGCATGGCCTCCACCTTCTCCACAGACAAGCCTGCTACTTCTTGAAAATGACCAAACGGTTCTTGTCATCATGATTTTCTCGGATGACGAGGACCACAGATATTTTATTTCTCTTGTTCTTTCCTTAAAGCCATGCTGGATGTTATGACTTGATTACGCGTAACACTGCGGTAGTAGCCATTTGTCCTGAAATTCGTCTTTCTTACCAGCAGCCCTGAAGTGTCTGCAGTTTCCCTTTCCTCTTGTGAAGTGTTTGATTAGTTTATGTTGCCCTCTCACCATGTCTCTTGCTCTAACTGGCTTTAACCGGCTTGCTCCCTTGTTTTCTTGGTCTTGCACTTTCATTTCTCTCTTTCTTCTTCTTTCCCTTTCCTTCTCCCCCACCCCAACCTCTTTTTGGTTGAAAATGCAATGAAATAAACTCTGTCATGGTCTCACAGAGAATGTGCCTAACACTGAAGAACTGGGAAACTGTTCTAGAAATTCTAGGCCTAGGACATTGATGAGAAAGACTGTTGGTTTCCTATTTCAGCTCTAACACTTCACCACACAGTGGGTTAAAGCAATCAGCTTTCATTATCTTACAGTTCTGGTGGTCAGAAACCTAAGATGGATCCTCATGGTGCTTCAATGAAAGTGTGAACAAGAAGGGCATGGGAGCCAAGCTGCTTCGTGGCCTTCTCCAGTTTCTAAAAGCTGCCTGTGTTATTCGGCTCCTGACTCCTTCCTGGGTCTTCCAAGGTCTTCCTGGGTGTTTCCCTCTGCTTTGTCGCCACAAGTCGTAGACTTTCTCTGACTCCAACCCTCTTCCTTATGACTATACTGGACCCACCCGATAGATAATTCATCATGATCTCCCTATCTTAGATTCCTTAACTTAATCACATCTACAAATTTCCTCTTGTCCCATAAGGTGATATATTGACAGCTTCTGGGAATTAGGGCATGAACTTCTCTTGGGGCCTTTATACTGCCTATCACAGAGCAGCAACCAGAAAAATATTTTGTCTTATTTTTTGAGCATGAACCATGTACTAGGCAACATGGTTTCCCATTTACTACTCAATGGGAAACATTGATTTCCCATTTACTACTCAATTCATCCTAATAGAGCTCAGTGAAATATGGATTACTTTCCCCCTTTAATAGACAAGTAAATAAATAATCATCAAAGTATAGTTACCAAACTAAAGTTCTCCTAAGTGTCCTTCTATGAGTGTCTAAAGTTCTCAATTAAAAATTAATTGCTCACATAAAATAACTCATCTATTTTATGAAAGATGCTGAAAATTTAAAAGATTTCAATGATTTTCACAGTTGTTAATATAAATAAGAACTTTTTTACTAATGTTTTGACTTGGGTTGACCCATGACTTGATAAACACTAATTACATTGTTTTGAATATCAAATTTCAGATGACCAAATATCTGTAGCTTGTCCTTAAAAAGCAAGAAGCTTTAAATCTAAACAATATTTCTGGCTTCCCATGTATAAATTATTAAGTAATCCCTTCTGGCATTTTGGCCTTTGGATAATGTCAATTCTATAATTAACCTATGATCGACTTACTGCCCCCTTTTAGTACAAAGTCGCTGTATCAGTAACATAAGAAGGAAAGATGTTCTATAAAATTGCTTATTCAGAAACCATTACCTCTTATTTAAGGGAAGTTTATAATAGATGTTAAATATTGATTTTTGTGACTTCCTGAGCCTGGATTTTTTGTATGTCCAAGGTATAGCAACAAATTTTCTCTGAGTATTTTACTATACCGGTCGTGGTGTCAGAATTGAGGAGTGAGACGATGAGAGAATCATGTTACAGAAATATAATGTCAATAATTCTATTTTTGATTTCCAGAATCTCACTATAAGGACTTGGACACCCAAACTAAAGGTGTAGTGCTGTGATCTTAATGTTCGTTCCCTCCACTAAAATTCATATATTGAAATTTTAACCCCTAAGGTGTGGTATTCAGAGGTGATTAGCTCACAGGGCTCTGCCCTCATGAATGGGATTAGTGCCCTTATAAAAGAGGCCCGGGGGCTTGTTTGCCTCTTCCGTCATGTCAGATACAGCAAGCAGGTGTCTCGCATGAGCCAGGAAGCAAGCCCTTACCAGGTAATGAACCTGTCAGCACCTTCGTCCTGGGCTTCCCAGCCTGCAAGGGTGTCCAACCCCTAGACCACTGGCCACAGCAGATTATGTGAGGACTATTTTGCTTATCTGTGGTGGCACTTATTACAAAAATCATGCAGAGACCCTTTCCCCTTTTATTTGTCGTCAGCTTTCATTAGTATTTGTGTATTTAACGTGTGGCCCAAGATAACTCTTTTTCTTCCAACAGGTTGCAGAGAAGCCAAAAGATTGGGCACCCCTGCTAGACTGTGAGAAATAAATTTCTGTTGTTTACGATGTTTTGTTATAGCAACTGGAATGGTCTAAGACATCTAGTCTGCTAGTAGTACTGCTTGTATCTCAGTTCTATTTAGATGGAAATGTTAACTCACACCATCTTGCCCTGAGTGTCTACATTTTGGTATTATTCAAAAAGATCATCAATATGCATGTGGTACAAGGCCTGAGGATGACCAAGTTCTGAGAAATGGAACAAGGGAATAGAGTTGACTGTAAGAACTGACATTTTCCTTGGTATTTTATGGTGGAAATGGCCCCCCACGTGGGTAATGCAGTCCAATACCGTCAGGTTATAATTTGGGAGCAGAACTGTGCCACATACCTATTACTGGATCATACTCTGCTACTAGGTAAGTAAGTTAATGAGAAATGTTTGTTTCCTCTACCTCTGCCCAAGTGTTTTCTTCCCCATATTGGACAAGCTGTTATTGATACCTCCCACGTTTAACCTGCACCAGTATTATTAATTCTATGTATCTACTGATGAATACTTTCAGAGTGAGCGAAGCTCCTTATCTTTCACAAATCAAGAGCAAACATTTTTGCTTCTCAGATTAAGTAGCCAGGATATTTAACACTTTTAAGTTAGACCACACAGGTGAGTTACTTATCCTGTCCTAGTATTTAATAAATATTTTGTGACAAAAATAGAAATAGACTAAACAGTGATAACAAATATTCTCCAGGACTATGATAAACAGAATAACTACCACCCCAGGAATGTATCTATTTTGTAGTAAAGAATCCGCTCCAGTTTATATTAAGATACATTTGTGTAACAAGTTCTAGACTATCAAATATCAAAATTAGGACTCTCTTTATCCATCAATGACATGACCAGACAGGCACTTTGAGCTCTGTGTCTTGGAGGTCACACTGAGTTTGATGCTCCACGGTGCCACCATCTGACCCTTTCCACTTACGCAGTTCTCAGCCCTCATTTCTTTGAGAACCTTCAATGAATTAGCATGTGCTTAGCTAAGCACAGGAAAGACAGGTAAGAAAGAAGGGCATACAGAGATTTAGGACCTATCGGAGTCTTAAGGTATTAAAGTAAGCAAATGGCCAGCAAGAAACATAAGTGAAAGGAGATGGTTAAGAGAGAAAACAAGGAAAGAGAAGAGAAGGAACAAGGAAGATAAGGTCACATGAAGGGATATATTTTAAAAAAGGTAAAGAAGTCAAAGCAATATAGAATGAAATAAGACAATCTAGGATCAAATATAATAAGTGGGAAAGAAGTTTAGAATTATGGCCAATCCAGTAAAGAGGATGTCTGACCCTGACACAGACTATCCTGGATGAATATATATACTTTTTAGAAGTAAAATTATTAATTTGTACTGTTTAAAAGCTTATCCTCTGTTTCTTTTTCTCCAACTCAACAAGTATTCAGCCCACCTTTTCTTCCTTAGCGAATGTCCATTTGGTTCAGGATTCCGGCATCTTCCACATAATCCTGTGCTTCACTAGGCAACTGTGGCCACGCCTTCCTTGTTTGTCAGTGTCCAGTGTAAGAACGGGAGCAATTCTGGCCACTAAAGACCTAGAGGAGAATGCTAGAGAATGCAGGGAAAGATGCCATGCTTCCCCCATCTGCCACAAAAAATACCCTGGAGAAAGACACCCATCTTTTGCTTCTAGAATTTGTCAGGTATTAATAACCCTGCCTCTGAAATCACAAGGGCAACTGCCTTGCAGAGGAAGGTGAGCCACAAAATATGGCAGAGTGTGAGGATGGAAGGAATTTGCATCCTTCATTAAGTCATCGAGCCACTAAATTCACAAACTTGGGAGCTGCCCTATTTTAGCACAACTGCCTCTGATCTGTCATAGATTTCCTTCATCCGGTAGGATATTCTGTGTTGAGGTTTATGCCGCCTGCCTCCAAACACGCACAAATTAGTACATCCTCTAACGTATGTGGCTGCTTCATGCTTCAGCAAAATTTCTGGTGACACATCAGTGAAATGAAAATGCATGTAAATGAAATGAAATATTTCACTATTTATTCCAAGATCAGATGGGTTAGAAAGGTGACACTATTGACCTCCCCCCAAAAAAAATTTAAAGATTAATTGAATTGAATTGAATTCATTATATTGAATATATGAATTGAACATAGGCATAATATACCTTTTTGATTGTTATTTTTTATTATCAACAAAAGTATCATCAACTGGAATAGTAACAGACAATATAAACATGGCATTTGGCACTTGCATTACAAGTTAACTAAACAAGATGCATATATACATCTTATTCTACATTCTTGAGACATATACATAAAGATTTTATTTATTTATTGTTTGAGACAGAGTTTCATTATGTCACCCTTGGTAGAGAGCCATGGCGTCACAGCTCACAGCAACCTCCAACTCTTGGGTTTAAGCGATTCTCTTGCCTCAACCTCACAAGTAGTTGGGACTATTTGGGAGCTACAACGCCTGGCTATTTTTTGTTCCAGTTGTCATTTGTTGCTTAGCTGACCTGGGCTGGGCTCGAACCCACCAGCCTCCATATATGTGGTGGGCACTTTAAACACTGTCCTATGGGTGCCAAGCCTTTTATAATCTGTAGGATAAAGAGGGTCTGAGATTTTTAAATGCATAATCTCATATTTTAGTGGAAAATAGTTTATAAGCTTAAACTTAAAACTAGAAACATATCTGTGGCATAGGGTTTTTTTTGCAGTCTTTAAGCATTTCAGTGAAAGAGCAAACACATTGTTCACTTGAGATTATGTAAATAAAATGTCAAATGATTTAATATTTAATATTTCATTACAACTTTTAGTGTCATAACCATATAATTGATGAATTGAGAATTTTACAGGATTCCTAATTTTTCAAGCCAAGTTTCATGTGTTCGATGGCATAGTCTCCCCTCACTTCTTAGTTTCAACATGCATATTTATTCATGCACGTCCTGAATAGAAACTAATGAATATATGAATCTATTTATAATTTCTCAGCTGTTAAATTTTCATTCTCTGCACTTATTTTTTATGAATATCTGTTCAGAAGAAACACATTTGTTTTTTTCCAAAGGAGAATGGCAAAAACCAAGTCTACTACATGATTATGAATTTTGTGGGTTAATGCAAAAACAAAACAACATAATTACTACTTACAAGCTATCCAACTTGCTGAAGGTACATTATATCCTGTGCAATCTCTGTTATGTCCAGAAACATAATGATCCTTTTGCCTTTTTATTTTGAAAGAGAAACAATCAAACTGCTTTTTTTGCTCAAAAGGTCAGACTAAATGACATGTGCTAAGACCCTTGGAGCCACTGTGTTAAAGCTAAGCCCACAATTTGCTAATTTGTGGGGAAAATAAAGAAAAACATGACAGAGTCATAGGGAGAATGGCTTTTAATTGGGAATTTGAACTTACAATGTAAAATTTTATTCTCCCAAGGTTGTTACTTTCTGAGTGGGTGGCGGGGAATACAGTAATTGAGAAAAGAAAAATGTAACTGGCCTTTCTGTCAGTTTTTTGGCCTTGCCCAGAGATAGAATTGTTGAAATTCTGCAGAGGTGCAAAAGAACTCTTTATTCTATGATATGAGCATCATACAAATAGGTTCAGGAAAAACTTTTATTCCCTCACCATTTCCCAAGCACTCAGCAACATTAACATTTTGTTCTTGCCATGCTGTTTGATAAAGGCGTGTTATATTCACACTGGCTGATGTTTTGACAAAAATTATTTGAACAAGGGCAGTGCCTGTGGCTCAACAGTGTAGGGTGTCGGCCCCATATGCCAGAGATGGTGGGTTTAAGCCCAGCCCTGGCCAAAAACTACAAAAATATATATGTGTGTGTGTGTGTGTATATATATATATATAATTTGAACAACTACCTGGATAGCCATTAAATTGTATGTAAGTTGACACCTTTGTATCTTTTACATGAATTATTCATTTGGATACCCCCCCCAAAAAAAAGCTAAATATTTGTATGGTAAAATGTATATAATAAGAGTTTTGTTTAGATATGTCATTATTTCTCATTTATGTAATTTTCCCTATTTCATCTTCTCTGAAATTAGAATGTATCTTATAGTTAATGATTCAAATTGATATTCTAATTGACATCTTTCTCCCACTTACTATTATATGAAATAATGATATAAATTATTAATAGAATTTAAATTTAGATAAAATACTACAATTTGACTATTATAAATTATGTCTCATCAATTGAAATTCCCTCTAATCACCAACAATAAAAAAAAAGAGAAAAACTTAAAAAAAAAAAAAAGAAATTCCCTCTAAATTCACAATATGTGGTCTTTTTATCTACCTGTCTAATTCACTTGGGCTGTGAAATTCTTGTCCTTTTTAAAATTTCGTCTTCCGTGACTGTTCAGTCTCTACTCTCAGCATTCTGCTCAAAATCCCAAGGCAAGATTCAACTGTTAACTCCTTCTAAAAGCTCTGAAACCAGAAATGTCATCTCCAGTCTTTAAACTATGACACCTCTATTCTGAACTCTGAGTACAGTACTTTTCACAAGTTGTCTCATACTGAACGTATGTTTGTTCGTATCTGTGTGGCTTTTCAAATGGATTTCCAGGCTGTTAACTTCCTAGACAATGCCGTTACATACAAACCCTTCACCCCATGTCCAAGGACTTTCACGATCTCCTTTCCAAATGATTGTGCGTTTTCGCTACTTGCTAGTTCATTACGATTTTTGTGGCACTGTTGTCACAGTGGACTAGTGACGTTATTTTAACACTTGGCACATCAATGCCTCCATGATTAGTTCATGAAGCTTCCTCAGGCTGTAATATCCTTACCTAATTCACTTATTATAATAAAACATTTCTAAGCATCTTGCTCAACTATTAGATTAAAAATACCCCTCAAGACTCTCTGTCAGATGTCAGATTTAATCACCACTTCTTTGGTGCACGTATATTTACATTGTTGGTGCCACTCTATAACAATATTATTCACTCTTGGTTTGAGATTCTGTTTTGTTTTTTTTCTTGAAGGATTGTAAGCACTCTTAGGGCATAATTTTTATATCACATGTTTTGTTATTTTTAAAGAATTTCAAGTATAAATGATGTGATTGTTTCTACCATGTTTTTATTTCTAATGTGATCATCTATAAGAAGCCCTATTCTTCATTGTGTTTACAAACTAAAAGTGCCCACTTCCCCTGTAAAATGAACACATAATACTTCATGTTTAGTTGACCATCAGAAAATATTTAAGTTAAGCACCAAAAATCAATTGTCTGATTTCTCCCAGTCCTGAGGATGTTTTTGGAATCTGTTCTAAGTAGAATCTCATATGAGAATTTAGTTTTGTTTAATGATTTTCTGAAGTCCTTCATCTATCACAGTATCAGTTTTTCCTAAGTCAGGAGAGAGGCAGAAACATAACCCCCTGCGTCTATGAGGAGGTGACCCCTGAAAAGCATCAATTGTTATTTTTAACAACAGTTTTTTTCCTTAATCCCTGCTGAGCCATCCCTCATATTTTATAGAAAATAAAAACAGTGTGCTAGAGGAAGTCATGTTCTTCTTCTAACCCTAAAGATGAACCAAAATTGGTGAAAAGGAGGTCATGTGACAAACCCTGGAAAATGGAAAGTTAACAACAGTGTCTACAAGAGCTTCGTACTTGATCACAAATAGGCATGCTTTCCATTTATGGTATTGCCAGTTAAACTCCCACTCAACGGCCTTCTCACCAATGGCAGCTGTTAACTCCAGGCAAAATACCAAAAGGTACTTCGTGAAGTCACTGGAGTGTAATCACAAGAGGCAAAGCCTGAAGAGAAAGGCGTATAGAGGGAGATAATGTGTGAGTGTCCGGGTTCAGCCTGCTGGCCTGAGGTGAGCCACGGTGGTTAGCACTGTCCGGGGCAGCCAGTCTGGGATAGAAAATGCAGTTTCTCTGACCTGAAAACCGGAGGACAGACCTCAAGGCAACCACAGCTTCTAGAATGTGAAGGTCACATCCAGGAAGGAAGAGTGGCACGGAGGGGATCAGAGCCATGTTCCGGGAATGAACGCTCTTCACCAGTAATCTGAGGCTCCCTTGTAAACCACACACGTGTGTGTGCAGCTCATATGCAGAGCAGCCCAAATAAAAATAAAGCAACTGATCTGAAATCGGACCTATTGCTGAAAAGACAGGCTTTCCAGTTTGAGCCTAACCAAGTATATTGAATACGAAACACGAGCAACAAGAATAACAGAAACATTTTTTGTAGTAATATAATAACTTCCAGAACCTTCACACCTTCATTGGTGTGAATCACAATTTCCAGTCATGATATAAAAGTATGTAACATACAAAGAAAGAGTAAAATGTTTATCTCCTCAAAAACAAAACAAAAAGAAAAATATATTGAACAATTTCAAGATTTCTCAGATGGAATTAGCACACTAGAATGGTAGAATAGCTAATATAATTAGTTCAATGAGATAAAGGAAATAAGCTTGTAATAAATGAAAAGATAGCAAATTTCGCCAGAGGAACAAACTGCATTAAAAAGAATCAAATAAAAATTTTAGAACTAAAATAGGAAAAATATCGAATTTGTTTGTATTGAAAAGAAAAAAGGTCCAAAATCAACAAACTAAAATTCCTTCCTAAGAAGGTAGAAAATGAAAATAAATTTGGGAAATAAAAAGCAGAAAGCAATGAAATTAAAAACAAATGTTACAGAAAGTTAACAAAGCAAAACTGATTTTTTATAAAAATCAACAAAACTGATAAACCTCCAGCTATGTTTATTTTTTAATTAAAAAATAATAGAAATTATCAATTGCATGGTGAAAGAGATAATTACTTCATATCCTACCCACATTAAAAGGATTAGAAGAGAATATGAGAATATTGTGATTAACTTTGTATAAAAAAATTCAACACATGTAATAAATGAATAAATTCCCTGAAAAATAAAAATTATAGAAACAAAAAAGATAAAATATGTGAATAGCCCTGTATCTATTGAAAAAATAACCTTTCTAAAGACTTTCCACACACACACACATACACACACAAATTTTAAACTCAGGTGTTTCACTGAATAATTCTTTTTGATGTTACATGAAGGAATGACAATAATCTTATACTTACTCTTCCGGAAGTGAAAGAAGGTCATATAAAGAATATTTCTGAGGCTGGGCACAGTGCCTGACACCTGTAGTCCTAGCACTCTGGGAGGCTGAGGCAAGTGGCTTGCTTGAGCTCACGAGTTCGAGACCAGCCTGAGCAAAAGTGAGAATCCGTCTCTACTAAAAATAGAACTGAGTCAGGAGGATCACTTGAGCTGGAGTTGGAGGTTGCTGTGAGCTATCATGCCATGGCACTCTATCCAGGGTGACACCTGGATACTCTGTCTGAAAAAAAAAAAAAAAAGGAATATTTCTGTATTCCCATACTTCTGCTCTCATGAGGGGAAATTCCTGAGAATGGCAGATAATCTGACCCTAAATCCTTACATCGCTAAAACAGGATTACCCCATCCTGAAATTGTTTAATTCTGGATTTTTCTTATTTGAGATATATTAGTAAATTATAATTCTTTAAGACAGAAATATTATTTTGAGCAAAATCCTATTTTGAAAATACTTTTTTTTTTTTTTTTGTAGAGACAGAGTCTCACTTTATGGCCCTCGGTAGAGTGCCGTGGCCTCACACAGCTCACAGCAACTTCCAACTCCTGGGCTTAAGCAATTCTCTTGCCTCAGCCTCCCGAGTAGCTGGGACTACAGGCGCCCGCCACAACGCCCGGCTATTTTTTGGTTGCAGTTTGGCTGGGGCCGGGTTTGAACCTGCCACCCTCGGTATATGGGGCCGGCGCCTTACCGACTGAGCCACAGGCGCCGCCCTTGAAAATACTTTTATGATGTTAAATATTACATAAATACAGAAAACTGCATGAAATAAATGTGCCATTGAATGAATGATTATAAGTGATGAAACAATTGTCATTCGAATACCCCAAGTCATTTCAGAGCTCTCCACAGCCTCTTGCTCAACTGTAATTCCTATTGGTTAATCTTAAAGCTTAATTACTATCGTGATTTTTATGGATATTATTTCCTTTTTTTATTGTTTATGCCCAAATGATACATCCAAGTTAGACACCACAGTCCTATTTGTTCTTTTTCCTTTACTTATGGGTAGTATTGTTGTTATTTTAAGTCTCTTTAAACCTCTTCAAAATTTATTTGTTGACAAAACTGATTCAAAGAGTGTAAATTTAGCTGTTTGCGGTCTCATAATGTACCTCCATATGCGCATGCATTTCTTCATTGCCTATAAGTCAGTAGTTAGAACTAGAGATTAAATAAGAATTAAACTAAAAAAAATTTTTGGCAAGAAATTTTTCCCAACTGATGTACCAACTCCTTCTCCTGTTCACACCATAACTTTTAATCCCTGAAACTCATTAGGATTTTTCTCATGCTGAGTGTGGGACTATCAAATTTTTTTTTTTTTTTTTTTTGTGGGTTTTGGCCAGGGCTGGGTTTGAACCTGCCACCTTCGGCATATAGGACCGGCGCCCTACCACTTTGAGCCACAGGCACCGCCAGGGGACTTCAAACTTTTACTCCAGGCTCATTCATGGGTTGTGGGTTACTGGAGGGATGGGAACAGGTTGTGAAAGATTAGATACGCAATTATAGATGGATAATCCACTTACAGTCCATCGTCATACTTTAGTGTGAAGTTTGCATGATTCTCTAATGCAATCAGCGATAGACCCCTAAAGCAGGGCATCAAATCATTAGTACTACAAGTAATTTTTTTTTATTACTTCTCTATTACTTCAAGTGTGATGCAAATTAGTTACTTAATCCTCATTATTGAACTTTTGGTAAAGGACCTTGGAGAAATTCTCCTTTTACAGCTAGATGAATTTACATTAGATAAATTCAACTGTTTTTACCTCTATATTCTAAACTCTGAATGCCATGAAAAATATGAACCTAAATTAATTCATTTTTATTTACCTGAATGAAGGTGATAAGATTAAAAAATAGAACTATCAATTGGGAAGTTGTTTTATCAAAAGAACTATACTTGAAATGGAAACTAGAACATCAAAAACTTATTTCCTTTCCCACTTCAAATTTTAAGTTAAAATATTAAAAACTTTCATAGATTATGTATTGTTTTGTTTTGATTTTATTTGTTCTGTTTTGTGACAGTCTTGCTCTGTCACCTAGGCTAGAATACAGTGGCATCACCATAGCTCACTGCAACTTCAAACTCCTGGGCTCAAGTGATGTTCCTGCATTAGTCTCTGGAGTAGCAGAGACTATAGGTGCATAGCACCACGCTCCACTAATGTTTATAATTTTTTGCAGTGACAGAATCTTTCTCTTGCTCAGGTTGGTCTCCAATGCCTGGCCTCTCAAACTCCAGAGTGTGAGGATTACAGGCATGAGCTACTGCACCTGGCCTTGCTTTGTTTTTCATGTTGAAAAGAAAATAGTCATCTTTCATTTGGAATACTACTTTCATAAAAAAAAAAGTTCTAGATTTTGCAGAAAATCTGTGTGGTTGCTAGTAATTTACAAGTCAGAACTCTTGGCTGATGGAATTGTGCTTCTCATCTGAAGAATGGAGGTTAAGCCAGTAAGTAGGGGAAAATGCTGCAAATTAGAAATAATCCTGTATATCCTGTATACTTACCTGTTCTTGTATAGATGGTGTAAAATAGTATTTTACTTGGTACCACATGTCTATGAGTTAGAACAGAAACTTCTCTCTGATAATTTGTTATAGTCATAGATCTTTCTGATGATGCTCAAATTGAGGTCAAGCTAGAAATCACCATTGAAATAAATTATTTCGAAATACCTCTGGACATTTTCTGGTTAACTAGAGTGGTGACATGGATTCCTGATGTAAATGCTTCAATTATACATAGTGTACTGTTTAGGCTTTATTCGATTACATGAACTTAATAAATTGGCATTTGTTTAGGTATGTGTAAATTGAAAAGTTTAGTGTTATTATTTTTTTAATTCTTAAGGGGAAAAACCAGAACTGCTAATTAGCCATGTTTCTTCAAGACTGGAATATAATTGGAGAACCAGATTTCTGGAGTCATCTGTGTTCATTTGACATCAACTCTGGGGCTTCCTTAGAACCACAGTAAGTTGTCCCTAAACGCTGATTACCTTATTACCTCATTCTTGTTATACCTGTTATGGCTCAGCCACTCTCCCCACTTCTGTTCTCCCCACTCTTACTGACCAAACAGTAACTCTCACATTCACATTAGAACGAGAGGCTTTGCTTGGTTTTAGAGATTGCCATCCATGTAGCTATAAACATAGTTTTCACCCCTGGCCACTTTATAGGTTACTGGTGGGATCCAGGCAATTGTCCATCACTGGTCCAGTTGATTATCACCTCAGTGGCAGAGCCAGGTGGCAGAGAATACGTTATGATGTTCTGGGATAAAAGGCAAATTGGTTTGTCTTTCTCAGCAAGAAGCTACCTGAGCATTAGCTACTGAAACTCCCACAGCATAGCCATGTTACGCATCAGTATAGGCAGTAGTTTCCATTTCATCCCGTTGGGAAAGCCTTGCTTATTTGAAGCAATGATTAGTAACAACTAAAACTTAACCTGGAAGAAAATAAAATGGTTGAGTACTTCACAATACATTTTTCCTAGAGTTTTGATCCAAAATGGTACTTTGTAAAGAATGTGAGTGTTAGAACTCAGGGACCCATGAGTTGTAGCATACAAATCAAGAAGAATAACTACGTTGTGTAGCAAAGAAGTTTTTATTCAACTCTGTACTACTACATCTACAAAAATAATTCAATAAATAATTATATTAATAGTAAATAAATGAGTGGCTAAATGAACAATTATGGCTTTCCCAATTTATCATCTTATTTGATGATCGTGACATTCATTCATTTGTTTGGTGAAAATCCATTGAGCAACTATTATGTGCCAGGCACTTCCCAGTTGATACTGCCATTGCTGATTTATTGTTGTGGTTGTTATTGTTATTAAGGGTTTTTATCCCCATGTGCAAAGGAAAGTGGGAATTACAGAAATGTCAATGAACACAAGTGGAAGAGCTGAAATTTTCTTCCACAAGCTTTGAATCAAATCCCAGAATTTAAAACTAACTCTGTGGTGTGGTGCTATGCTAGTGCCTCTTTTCTGCTCTTTTCATTGGCAATCTTCATGTTTGCCTCGCTGAGATAGTACCTTCCCCTCACATCCTTGTCCATCATGCCTGGTTCATTACTATTCGTGGTCCAGATCTCAAGTCAAAAGAAATTATACAAAAATCTTCTCTGCTTCTGAAACTAAGTCTGATGTTGTACATTTTCATTGCATTGTGAAACTCCTTCAGAGCACTTATCATAAATGTCATCACCTAATTAATTAAATGCTTTAATTTCTTTTTAAATTCTCCTAATATAATGTAGGTTGTATGAAGCCAAAGTTACTGTGTGCCTTACTTCTGGTTAGTCCCTAGTGCTAGCACAGTACCTCACAGATCCTCAATAAACAGACATTATTTGGGTGAATGTATGTGTTGGAAAAATCATAAATTCTGAGGTCAGATAGAGGAGTTCAAATGCGATCTTGAGCAAATCACTCAACCCATATGAACCTCATTTTCTTCACCTGTATTTCAGAAAAAAAAAATGAAATCTATTTTATTATGAGAAAAATATCAAGCTGAAT
The DNA here is from genome assembly GCF_027406575.1 of Nycticebus coucang. Taxonomy (NCBI): domain Eukaryota; kingdom Metazoa; phylum Chordata; class Mammalia; order Primates; family Lorisidae; genus Nycticebus; species Nycticebus coucang. Next base: position 15,300,885 of record NC_069795.1, read on the forward strand.
TCCTGAATCACAGTTGTTAATAAATATTTTATTTCCTATAATGTGAAATGTAAGAGGTTTACCCTGTTGATTATTAAAATTGAGATGTAAGACAATATAATCATTAACTTGATCAAAGCTACGAAAATCTTAGGCAAGAAGCTTAGAAAAGAAAAATATACCTTGAAAGAGAGAAAAAAATAAAAGCCCAACTATAAACATCTAAGTTATTCTTGTTTCACAGGTAGGATGTAATGTTCTACTTAACTTGTACTGAGCCTTAAAATTAATTTAAGTAGTGAAAACACTGAAGCCAAAGGATAAGATTTAATAACATTAAGGAAAATCCTTCAGTTCACATCCAAGTGAAGCTCTTCTATTTGGAAACCAAACTAAAAATTACAGTAGAACTTCTGTAAGTAGACCACCCAAAGGACTGTTACAAACTGATCAACATATGGAGGTCAACGTAAGGAACCAGGCCTATTGTACTGATAGGTACATGTGGTGCATGTCTGGTCTATGAAAATTAGGTCAATTTAAGGAGGTGGTCAATGTTGGGAGGTGCCCAGCTATGGAGGTTCTATTGTATTTACTCACTGTCTGGAAATTCTAGAAATTGGCAATTACTTGAGAAATTGTGTCTGTGTGGCAACTAGGATTTGTGCATGGGTGGTGCTGGTGATGATGGCCGTGGGGGGCTCTTACAAAACTATGATGGTAGTGCTTCTCATGTCACTGCTGGCTCCCAGGCCACACTTAGGACTACCAAGGTATTAGTAAATGAACAGTCCGAGGAAACTAGGGAAAAAAATATTTTCCTATTTTTATCAGAGTGTGAATGGAAACGAGATGGAGATGAAAAAGTTTGGGCCCCAAATTTATTTTGAACCTATATTTTGACAAGTAATTTTCATCCAAAATTATTATGAAAGAAAACAAAGGTATATTGAGCTTTTAAAATAATTTTCTTTGTTCTTGCAGTTGAATCTAAGATCATTTCAAATTTAAAGTATTTTAAATTTAGTTTAGCTCATTTTAGGCAATACTTGTCTGTGGATACCATATGCAAAGGATTAATGCTGAGCTTGGGGGGGTTGCCTATATAAATTATACATGATCCTTGACCTCTTTGCACTTCACCATGGGAGAAGGCACTCATAAATAACTCAGTCTCAAGGAAGACTGATAAATACTCAATTAGAGAAATAAACAAAATACCATATTATGATGGGAAAGAGAGATCCATGCCCACTTGGGACAGCGAGGATGAAGGTTCTTCGCAGAGATGGAATTTGAATTCATCTTTGACAGACAGGTAGACAAGCAAAAAAGGCTTCTGAACAAACGGCTCAGAAGAGAGAGAACACAGGCTTTCTCTAGCAATCAGCAGGTGAAGAGTAGCCCTCCAGTGAAGGCTGATGGCAAAAAGAGCCACACCAACAAGCAGGGCTGTGTGTAAGAAAGAAGGAGCCACATGGTTTGATTACAAGACTGAGAAGGCCAGATACCTCCCTGTAAGCAAGTATGTTTGTTCATTGACATGACTAAAAGATCACTGTGCCAATATTGTGAAGGACACTTGAACAGACTAGGCTAGTGATGGCAGGATTAATAGAGAACCACCCTGGCGTGAGGAAGGCAGGAAAAGTGGTGAAAAACAAGTCTCCAGGTAAGAAGAGAGTGTGGATAATTTCACAGGACTTACTTTTATCACCTTTTAGGAAAAGTAACCACATTCGGAAGATAGACATAACCATAACATGGACGTTTCAGAAACCCAATATAAAAATAAATGAGTTTTCCAATAACAATGCAGTGAACTCATTACAACTCCATTTACTCTGGGTGGAACATGGGAGTTACTACCTCCTGGAAAAGAAGAGTGTGACTTGAGCCCAAGCACAGCAGTACAGTCTGAAGAGGCCAGGGCATAATGCGGGTGGGGTTTCCTTCCTTGTGCCAGAGCTATTTATTTTGCCATGTGAACAGATATTTAAGCTAAAAAGTAATTCAAGCAGACTGCTTGAGCAACACTTGGGTTAGTTTTCTTGCCACATTCAAGACAAAAAAAAAGCCATGCAAACTTTTTAGTGGAATTGTTTCAAAAGAGAATCAGAAAGTCTTTGAATACATTCTAGCCATAAGGAACAATTATTCCTGGGTTATTACTGCAATTTTGAGGCCCTTCTATGATGAAAATGTAAATGAGAAGGGTTTTTCCGGGAGGGGATGGGATGTGTTGCTTTGTTTTGTTTTACCAATCATTGCATTATAGGGTATTATTTACATATAAAAAAGATGACATAAGGATGAAGCGGAAGCAAACAGAGCAATTTTAGCAGTCTAAAAGATACGGACTCCTACCTGAGCCTCTTTGAGCCTTGAATGCCCCACTCCTGGCTGTTATCAAACTTCTTGCACTGTTTTATACTTATAGCGTCAGACTATTCCTGAATCTTCAGTGCCTTTCTTCAAAGATTTTTTTCTCTCTATTGGAAAGGATAGCGTTTTCTAGGGTTATTCGGGGCAATCAGTCAGGTTGTCCGCATACAGCTCATTACACGCTATAAATTCTTTGTCAATGTTAGCTTTCTCTTCTGGCTTTTCAGAACATTGAGAGAGGAGTTTGGAGCTTAACACATTCCTAAGTACCCTGATTAACACTGTGGTTAATCCCCTTAGAAAGGATTAAGGCTAAGGTAAAGAATTATCTGCAACTGTTCATCAGATATCTGGCGTAGATAAGACCCTCGTACTTTGATTACCCAATTTTATCTTACTTCTGGGTAATTTGTTAGATGTTGTAGGAAAAATTAAATCTTGAAATGAGAATTAGTTTTCAGCTTGTGAAGTACAAAAAGATTATTGAGCTGGACCAATCCTCTCATTATACAGATGAAAAAAAATGTATGAGATGAGAAGAGAATGTAGAAAAAAATAATAGTAAGCTGGGAAGTCTTTAGAGTTAGTGTATATACTGACTATAATAATGAATGTTTTCTTTGAATATTCTCTATTGAAAAGGTATTTTTAGTTTTTAAAAGTCAAATGTAATTCCACAATTTTGTGATTATTTTCATGAAATATGGCTGTTCTAGTACTATTGTTAAAGAGATATATAGGCAATACAATGGATAAATATTTTTAGAGTCTTGTAGCAACAGCATGTTCAAGGGTGATCCAGAAATGAAGTCTTTTGGTAATTAGCAATGCCATTTAGTGAGCCATGTTTTAATAACCAAGTTGAGCAGTACCTTAAAATTATTTTCACTCTCATTTTCACACAGTTATTTTGGCTTCTAGAAACCATTAAAGGAGGAAGCTCATCATTTCAATAGTATGGTTTTCAGATTGCATTTTCTTTTCTTGAAGAATTGAATCAATACTAAAATAATGACTCTAAATGTCATCATTTTCCCTTTTTTATCAGTTGAGATATAATTTTAGTTCCCAGATATTTGAAAATTTGAAACAAATTACTGAATCATGACAGATCAGGTAAGAAGTTGTGATCTACATTTTTGCTCAAATAATATTTTCACCTACAACACATTTCAGCATTCACATGTGTGTTTTCTTTCACACTTTGGGGCTCTTTCAATTTTAATCTGTGACAAAAACATACCACAGGAAGAGATTATACTTTATAACTCCTTCATAGAAAAAATATGTAATGTATTCAGGAAGGGGAGAACCTTCCAGCTATGACTTAGGTAGATAAAACTTTGTATTTTTTTTTTTTTTTTAAGCCCGATGCTCTTGCGGCACAGTTTTTTCAATGGAGAGAACGTTGTGCTCTCTAAGGAATCTCAAGCCAGCCGGGTGTTGTTCAGTGGGACCATCTGCTCCGATAAGCTTCATTTTAAAATTTCAAAATATTGTAATTGTCACTTATTTCTTTTCTTTCGTAATATTAATGGGGAAGTTATTAACTCCTGATGATTTTCTCTTGCTAGTTAATGAATTAGCTTTCCTTTCTTCATACTGTCGCTTCAGTCAGATGGAAAACAGGAAAACATGTCTCAGTACTAGTTTGGATAATTTTGATCTCAAGCACTAAGAAAAGCCAAAAGTAAATTCACCAAATTCTAAAGCAAGAAACGTTGAGCTAGAATAACCCTGAGGTTGGTGATTTCCGTGAGTTAATACATCATGAAGGACTCAGGTTCTCTCTGCATTTTAAGCTGTGCCATTCTCTTCAGTATGACTTAATCACAGCCTGATTTATCCACATTGAAGGTGGCTGCCCGGGTGTGAGATGCCACATGCAGATGGCGACAAAATCTGGAGGAAGCAGCTGGTTACCTCAGCCTATGTGTCTTTCCATGATCATGGCAACCTTTCCCAGAAAACCACACAGCCTTTGTGTGTCACTGGGCAGAGCTGAATCCTCTGCCTCAATTAGCTTAGACCAGCAGTCCACAACGTGGGGTGCACTGACCGCCTGGAGTCAGTCTCCGAAACTCTTTCAGGCTATTGATAAAATCAAAACTGCTTTCACAATAATACTGAAGTATTATTTGCCATTTTTGCTTTATTGTAATTTTTACGGATAGTGCAAAGGCAACTGTGGGTAAAATTGCTGGTGGTACCTCAGCCATAGTCAAGTGGCACCAAATGGCACTAAAATCATGGTGTTTTTACATATTATTCTAAAAAATGAATTAAGCAACTTAAAAGCTTGCTTTACTTAAGAAAGGCCTGATGAAGCACTACAAATTGTTAATTTGTTAAGACTTACCCTTGAGTGTATATCTTTTTATTATTTTATGTAAAAAATAATGTACAGAAATACTTCTGTTGCAGACTAAATATGGCAGTTATATTCAGAAAAAGCTCTTCTGCAACTGTTTGAGTTACAAGCTGAATCATCTACTATTTTCACAGACTACCATTTTCCCTCAAATGAAGAAATGATGGGTAAATTACGGTTCTTCAGACTTAGGTATTGGGCAGACATTTTCCCAGAAATGAACAAAGTAAGTCTGTGACTTCAAGGAAAACAACTGATGCTGCTTTTTGACAATGAAAAAATATGAGCTTTCAAGCAAAAATTGGAATTTTGGAAAGCTTTTTTCTCTGCCACCATGAGCTGGACAGCTTTCTAATACATAAAGACATTTCTGGTGAGATTGATGATGACTTTAATGAATATGATTTTTTCATATTGTAAAATGGAACATGTCGACATTTGGAAGATCTACATAACTCTCTGAGCCAGTATTTTCCAAATGACCAATGCCTATTGTAATACAATTTTGTATGAGTAAAAGATTCGATATAGAGCAAGGGATTTTAATTTATCCAAGACCGAATTGTTCATCAATATATTTTCAAATTCCACAATGCTACAGGTAGGAAATGACCACTTTGTTTAGTTTTGGTGTTCTCTTGGAGAAGAACATCACAATAACATAACTGAATAGTTTACAGTATTTTATATCCTTCATCCCAAATCATGTGATATGACAAATTGAATTTGAGGCAGGTATAAGAATGTAGCTGTCCTCTATTAAGGCAGACATTAAAGAGCTTTGCAAAAATAAAAGAACAATACCACTTTTTAAACTAATTGTTTTTATTCTGGAAAATATATCAAGTTTCAACAGAATATGTTATTTATGTCAATGGAATAATAATGGCCTTATTTTTGTTATTTTAATATTTAATGAATATTTTCAACCTTTCTGAGTTTTAATTTAAAATATGTTAAATATTGATGGATGTAATCTAAGACCCCTTTGAGATGGATGGATCACCTGAGCTCAGGAGTTCAAGACCCTGTCTCTACTAAAAATAGAAAAATTAGCTAGATGTCATGAGTGGTGCCTGTAGTCCCAACTGCTTGGGAGGCTGAGGCAAGAGGATCACTTGAGCCCAAGAGTTTCAGGTTGGTGTGAGCTGTGATGTCACAGCACTTTACCCAGGGTGACTGAGTGACACTCTGCCTTAAAATAATAATAATAATAAATAAAATAAAACTCCTTTGAGAGTCCTCAATTTTTGTCTTTAGGAAAGGGGCCTAAGTCAAGGAATTTGAGAACCTATTGCTTAGTCCAGTCAGGACTCACTCTTTGGTTTGAGAAACAGAGCAGCCTCTCCTGAGGCCCATGAACCCTTGGAGGAGACTAGACCAGTTAGGCATCATTAGAAAGGTAGAAGGTGGGAGAAAGTTACTGGGAAGACAGTTCAGTATTTGCAAAAATCCCGTACAGTATCTTGAATTTTTTAAAAAATCAGTGGTTTCCAAACTGCTTCCTGGAGTTTCTTCAAATGAAGAATGTTGACAGGTAGGAATCAGAGTTCTGGCTCCCACTGCTGCCATCAGAACCAGTGCAAATCTATCCCTTTTACATATTTATTTCTTAAACAAAATCTTACGAGGCATCCTAGAAATATTTTGTTTAAGAAATAGTTCTGAGGAGGAAAAATATTTGAGTGCCACTGATTTAACTTTTATCACCTTTAAAACCTTTTTGTAGGTTTTAAACTTAAAGCTCAGCGTACAATATTATTCTCCATTGTTATGTAAAATACCAGAGCATGGTGCATTATACTTAAAAATCTTCTACTTAATAATCATCACAATTCTGATGTCAGAATGGTGGCTCATGCCTATAATTCTATCAGTCTATAGGCCAAGGTGGGAGGATTGCTTGAGCCCAGGAGTTTGAGACCAGCCAGAGTAATAGTGAAACCCCATCTCTACAAAAAAAAAAAAAAAAAGAAAGAAAGAAAGAAAAGAAAAATTAGCCGCATACAGTGGCATGCACCTGTAATCTCAGCTACTTGGCTACTTGGGAGGCTGAGGCAAGGAGGATCACTTGGGCCCAGTTGTTTGAAGTGGCAGTGAGCTATGATGATACTACTTGGATAACAAAGTGAGACTTGATATCCTTCTGCCTTAGTTCCTTAAATCTAAAAAGATTATATTACCTACTGCTCAGGAGTGATAAGAAGATTGAATGAGAACATGAACAAAAAGTTTCTGGAATACATTGGGTTCTAGTCTTATTATATAATTTCTGAATTAAGAGTTTAAACTTATTGGTTTCCCCTTCTGATGGATAGGATCTTTTCCCCATTAAGACCATGCACACAAGGCTAAATCTTCATGAATGATAGATGTGAATTTAGACTGATTCTCACTTTCCCCCACTTCCCAGTTTTGAAGAGGTAATTGATGTCGTTATAATTATAGACAGGTTAATGATCGTCTCATTTGCCAGCTGTGAACTATAGAAAATTACATGATTTAGCTCTCAAACCCAGTTTTGTATCAGATTCTTCTAAGAAATGTTTTTTCTTTAAAAAAAAAAATACAGATTCATCAAGATTTTGTAGTACGTGGCATCAGGCCCAAACAGCTGCCTTTTCCTCTGTTCCCCGGGAACTGTGATATTGTCAGGCCCTCCTGAGTCCTCTGGCTCTCCTTTGAGACTTTTCACCTTAGATCTTTGCTGCTCAGGCTTCTCCATACACCACTAATGTCAGCAGCACTGGGGATTTTGTTAGAAATGCAGAATCTCAGGCCACCTTCCCCCCACCCCAACTGTTCAGTCAGAGCCGACCTTTTAACAAGATCCTCAGAAATGTGAGTACACAGCAAAAGTCAAGAGCACCACCTCAGACCTTGATTCTCTGACTTTTCCCTCTCCAGCCCCCATCCTATATAATTCTCTTGAGTTTAAGATGTACTTGGCTGCTCACCTCAGAACATCTCCCAAATCCTGATAAGCAGCCTTGGTTCTGTGGGTTTGCATTATTAGGTATCTATTTACATATTGGTAGTGAGTCTTACCGGGTCTTCCTTCCAGCGCAGGAACTCAGGTTTGTGGATTGTCCTACGAGGATTTCTCACTCCTGCATGGTTGAGACTGGAAGAGTCTGGTTATTCTGGAAGAGGCATTTATTAATGTTCCTTTGGTTAATACTCTAGTAGATTAGAACAGAGGTGAGTAAGAAAGATGGGATTTGATACTTTACTAAGCTTAATGTAGTAGTAAAATAAAAAAGAAGATATTTCAAAATAGTTAAACTGTCACTTGTAAAAAACTCTAAATGATGTGTCGAAGAGGAAAACACTTTACAAAAGTAATTTAATAGTGAATGCATACATCTGTAATTTAATGTGCAGCAAGCAGAGAGTGAAATGTTACGGAAAGAGTGTTTTCCTACACTTTCTAATTATTGCTAGTACAGTGGTACTGATCGTATTTGAGTCCTCAGTGAGTAAATGAAAGAGCCTATATCTATGGTCTAATTTTTTGTAGTTTCCCCAGATATTCTGGAGTTTTCACATAAATGTATTTTATATAAGAAATCTAAACCAGCTCTAACAGAAAACAAAATTCTTCCACCTTGGGCACATGTCTCTATCTTGATTAAACTGGGACAATTTACATCCACTGCAATCTCTAAGCCAGGGCAGGTAACTAATTTAAAGGTAGGTAGTCATTCTTTCAAGCACAGAGCAATAATTGCCTTTTTTCTCCAGCAGTGAATTTTGTGTTGCTAGTGAAGATCGTTGCTACTTAACTGTACTATAAGCAAATCTGAGCAAGTCTTTGGTATGCATTGCTAATAAAAAGTCATGCCTCGAGGACTGGAAAACAGATGTCTCTGTGTGTTTTGTAAGAGAGGCTGCCTTTGGTACCTCTGGTAATCACATACCCAGCTAAGCACATATCCAAATTGAAATCACTTCACATTTTCCATTTTGCCCAACACTTTCCTATGACGTCCTAAACTGTCCTTATTAAATTTGCCCTTGAAGAGAATGGCTTCCTGTAAACATAAACAACTGAGAAATTAAACGGAGGGACAGGGTTTTGTTGATTATGCATGGCTAAATTGATTTTATTCGTCTTGAAATTGAGTACGCATATGTTTTCATTTAACATGAAGGAAGATACTTTAGATCCTAAGATTAGCAAGCATCTTAACATAGCTTCATTTATTTGAAAAAAAAAAAAAAAAAAAAGATCAGTTTGTGTTTGACAGGTGCCAGGTTTTGAATTTGAATGAGAGATAGTTGGATATGATGGTTGACTTCTTATAAAAGAAGAGTTGTACTACAAAGCCTGTCATTTGTCATCTTAGACTGTCATCAGTTATCTAAAACTGATGACCTATCACATTAAAATTAACCTTGTTCCCAGTAGCTTATTCCCATAGCCCTCAGCACCTCCACCCCGTTAATTTTATTCTTGTAGCACAACATTGACATCGGTAAGTAAACTTAACCTCCAAGAGTAATTTCCTCCCTCTTACGTTGTACTGCACTTTGCATTCACGACTATCATATTAAACCCCTACTTATTCTTAAGTGTCATCCGTAATATTTTTTGAGGGAAGGATACAAGGCATTATTTTAAAAAAGTAATTGTAGAATAATATCATTTTTATTAAATTTTATATATGGACACACACAGGCACATATACATCCCACACCATGCTGAAACTAACACAGATATCCTTGGGATTATTTTTCTCTTTCAATGGTTAATTTCAAAAATGCCTAATATAATTAAAAATGCCTTCAAAGATGCTAAGACTGGTGCGTAGGTATTGATATTTGTCGAACAAACCACTTACCACACCGTGAAGTGAGCTGTACCTTAAATGGGTGGGATGCCACACGTGCTTCAAACAGCTGCTGATCAAATATCTGAAGACTTCATAACCGGCTTTTGTGTTTTGGCTTGATACACAGAATTCACCAACCTGCAATGGTGAGGTGATCAGCTACTGAGGAGGCCACTTTGGTTCTCCCTTTCCCTCCAAACGCAAATGAGAAGCACAGATGACTGAACAAATAGTTGATGTGGTGTACGTCTTTAGGGTTCTTGGAAATAAACATGTGGTAAAACAAAGGCGTATCCTTTCATCACTTTTCCCCTGCATATTAAAGAAAGTATAAGTATAGATTGCTGTTCCTAAAGCAATCATGTATTTCTTATCTTTCCCCTATTTTGAAATTGATGTAAAGACATTTAAGTTAATGAAACTATCAATTCCTTTGCTACAAAGGGGACATTGAATTTTTAAAAAGATCTAGAAAAGTAAATTTTTCAGAGGTAATCTATCAAATGATAGTGATTTCTAACTCACTCAGACATGGACAATTTTCATTTTTCACTCATTGTCTCTGTTTTGAAAAAGAACCCTCTTTACTAAAATAGCTCATTATTCAGAAGGCACCAATTATGGTAATTAAAACTATTGTTTTAGAAAGCCACCATCCAATAGCTATGGACCAAGATAAAGGCATAAAACAAGATGAAAACAAATGCAAAACAACATCTAATAAACAAAATTTTAAAATGACATTTGCTTTGCATGGTTATCAAGCTGAGAATTTAATACTGACCTTTGCCCACGAGTGGTTATAGGGTTATCAAACAGTCATTGATTCTGGTGTTAGCAGAATCCCTTCAGCATTTAGGGACAGTGGCTGAATTAAGGTACAATTTAAAAGCTATGAGGCAATTCTGTGCTATGACACCACAGTTTATATCGACTCCCAAAAGAGACATCCTTCTTCCAGTAGTCAATCCTGCTTATCTTTAGTTTAGGAAATATTTGTCTAATTTGACATTTCCTATGATGTTTGATCTCTTAACAAACCGGCCAAGAAAATTCCAATAAAGTCAGAATAACACAGTTTCCCAGATGCCTGAAAAGTTTGTATTCGATACTTTGCTCACCTTCCTGCCCTTTTCTTTACCCTGCGAGCTGTCTACCTTTATAGAAAAATACATGTTATTAACCATCTTTGGATGGATTGAAACGTGCTTATATACTTTCCAGTGGTAGCAGTATGCTACAATTTTTAAAATAATAAAACAATCTGTCCATTTTTTTTTTAGTTTCTGTTATCTTAATTTCAGAAAATCAACTATTTCCTTAATATCTTCACTACTTGTTATTCTGATAAAAATCAGGTATAATTTTTTATGGTTTCTTCAGCTTTATTTTTTCTTAAAAAAAAAAACTTGGCCTTTTCTTGCTTTATTTAGTTTGGAAATGGTCACCTAGGCACAATATATGAGTTATTCCACGTGCTCCCCCTCCTTTCCAGGAATCATGTGCAGTAGCTCTCCAAAGCCTTCCCCAAGGAAGGAGATGGAGTAAAATATTGTTGTGAATAAAATGTTGGGATGTCTCAGTCTCTTCTTTTTTATTTTCTGATTTATAGGACATATAAATCGCCAGTGTTTCTAAGAGCTTAATTGAAGTTGTGTGTGTGTGTGTGTGTGTATTCATTTCTGGTTTTAGTGGAGGACTTTGAGATAAATCTGTACTATAGTTCATTGTAATAAACAATCTGAAAAAGTGAGAAAGTACAAGATCATAAAGAGAAAAAGCCATTTTAGTGCCCTCTTGTGGAAGAAAACAGCACTTCACCTACTTTAATTAGGCCGTGACTTTCAGCATTCCTAGGTAGAAATAAGTATTATTTAGGAAAATAAAGAATGCTAAGAGACAGGAAGGACTAGAAATGTGAGAAATGTTTATTTTAGTCAGCTATTTAAAATAATAATATGTATCATAGTCAACTTACAAATAAGGAACAAAAAAGCATCCTTATTTAAAGTAAATACTTTAATCCACATTATTTGTACTTACTTCAAGATTCTAATGTTACATAATCCTTAGGCTATTTGTTAAAAAATTAAGTTTACCCCTGATTAACTTGTGTCAATAATAAATAAGCTAGGGTAGTGTTTTCCTTTATAAATTGGTGGTGATGGCCATTTTTCTGAAAATGAAAAAATAATGAAGCTTTCCTGGCAGGATGAATTGTATAGCATGTATATGAAACATGGCTTTCATAACAAAATGTTACTTCTTATAAAGAAGACAAAACAATGTGAATGTAAAAGAAAATTGGGATTTTTGTCTTATTCCCAGTAAGAACGTAACATTTGGGGGTGTTGTAGAGAAAGGTTAGGTTGGCTGGTTTAAGTTGAACAGATAATGGGAAAAATAAACACTAAAGCTTTCATTGCTTTACAGTGGGAATATTTAAAAATTCTAAGCATCACCGAACCTTGACTAATGAAGCAGCAGTGCTTATGTAAGTAAGTGAACTGAATATGGCTAAAGATGAATATGGCTGAAGGTGAGATAAAGGTTAAACAACTAAATTAATATTTCTATTTAAAAAAATACTTTAAAACCAACAGAAAAGTTTCAAGAAGAGTATAGAGAAAGATAGAATAAAGACCTCAGATCCACTGCATAAAAGCAATAACACTGCCAAACTTTATTAAAATCAATTTATTTGGATCTTTGGAAATTGTCCAAATGTTTGTAACAATATGAGGAGCTTTATTTAGGAAAAACAACTAGATGTCATAAATAGCAATTAGCTTTGTGGGTTTTTGCTTTGTCTATTCCTCTTGCCCAGTCCAATGCAAGCCTCAAAAACCACATGCCTCACAACAAGACTAGCTGTAAAAAATATCAGTGACCAGAGGGAAAATAGAACAAGTTTGAAGTTCCCCACAAAACCCCATCCCCAGGACATTGACAGTATTTGGAAGCTTCCTGCAAATTTCCCACTTACAGTATTTGTCTATGTTTGATCTTACTCAGTGGCTAAACAGTGAAATAAAGTTGTATCTGGGTTTATTTATTTAAAAATAAAGGAAAAAAAAAGAAACCCACCAGCAAATGCATAATATCACAATTGTGTAATGTCAGTGGACAAAATATATTATGAGGAAAATTTGGGAATGAAGACTTTGAAATAAGTTGACCTATTTCTGGGAATCTAGGAGGCCATGCACATGTACAGGGTTGTGCATATGCCAGAAAAGATCTGAGAGGGCACTAATCTCTCACCTCTGGCTAACATTAGGGGTCTGAACACGTAAGAAGTAAAGATTGATATGAAACTAAAACTGATAAAGATGAAAAGTATTCAAGCACACCTCAGCAAAGGGTGGGAGACATACTGATTCAAGGCATTTAAGAAACTTCTATCCAATTATAATCTGCCCCCTATGCTAAGTAGAGACCTCAGGGGCTGTGTATAACAAGAAATATGACTTTACAGAATTAATCCACAAAACTAACTAAACAAATAGCAACAACAACAATCCTTGGGCAAGATGTCTAAGTTCTACCATAATAAAAACTTTTATGAGACTTGAAAAAGAAAACAAAGTATGGACCATATATGAGGGTAAAAAAAGAAAAATAGTCACTAAAACTGGCCCAAGAAAGTCCATATTTTAAAACTAGTGAACAAGATCTTTAAATCAGATATAAAATTAAAAAGAAAACTAAAGAAAATGCCTAAAGAATTTAAAGAATGTTGAACATAATGTCTCAACAGAGACTATCAATAAAGAGACTGAAGTATATAAGAGAACTGAACAGAAGTTTTCTTGAGTTAAAAAGTAAAATAAATGAGGTACAACAATTATTAGACGAGCTCAACAACATCTTTAAGTCAGCAAAAAAAAAATAATAATAATCAGTAAAAGGAAAAACAAGTCAACTGAAATTGTATGGTGGGAGGAATAGAAATAAAAAGAATGAAAAAAATAAAAATGTCCTTAGAGTGCTGTAAAAAGTGTTCTTGTAATAAAATATGACTAGTGAAAGGAGAAGAAGGAGAGGAAAGTCAAAAAAGGGGCACAAAGAACATTTGAAGAAATAATGGCCAGAATCATCCCAAATTTGATGAAGGGCATTAATGTACATATCCAAGAAGTTTAACAAGCTCCAAGTAGTATAAACTCAGATCCACACCTACACATGACATAGACGAACTGATTCTGAGAGAAACAAGTGACTTGTCATATACAAGAAATTATCAATAAGAGTGACAGCTGACACCTCTTCAGAAACTATGGTGGCCAGAAGGCAGGGAATTGAATGATATATTGAAAAGTACAGGAAAAAAAGTCCTGTCAACCATAGCCAGCAAAGCTATCCTTCTAAATGAAGGGGAAATAAGACATTCCCAGAAAAACAAAAACAGAATTTGTTTCAAGTACATCTATCATATAAGAAGTACTAAAGGGAGTTTTTCAGGTTGAAATAAAATTATATCAAACAGTAACATTAAACTACATGAAGAAGTAAACAGCACTGGTAAAGCAAATGCAGTAGAACCTCCATAGCTGACCACTCGGCTACATTGACCACCTTCTTAAGTTGACCTCATTTCCATAGACCAGACATGCACCAGGTGTAGCTATCAATGCAGCAGGCCTTAGGTTGACCACCTCCGTATGGTGACCAGTTTGTTATAGTCCCTTGAGCAGTCAGGTTCTATTGTATATAAAAGATATCATTAATGTATGTTTTTAATCTCTAGGACAATCATTAAGAAAATAACTCAAAAATATAATTTTTAAAACATCCCATGAATTAAAAACCCCCCATGAATTAAGAATACCAGACAATATCTTCTTAACACAAAGAAGTAAATAATTGAAGAACAGAGGAACACAAAATGACTTGAGACATAGAGAAATCAAAAAGCAATATGATAGATGTAGATCCTGTGTTGTCAATATTAATAGTAAATATTAAAGGATTAAATATTAATGGAGAAAATGCTCCAATTATAAGGCAAAGATTAACAAAATGTATATGAAAATCATTACCCAACTGTATATGGCTTGCAGGGGTGGGTGTGCTGACAGTGCTCGCCAAGCCTCCTCTTCTCCATACTCACCCCCACCTATTTCTTATAGTATGCCACTGATGATGGAGCTAGGGGATGGGTCTTCCCTACAACCTCCACCTCTGCTACCACCAATGTTCCCTTAATTAATAAATTCCAGTGGAAGTGTCCAAAAATCAACACAAGAATGAAGCTGTGTCCTTGCCTCATACCTGGTATAAAAACTAGCTCACAAAAAAGATTATTAGAGCGAAGTATAAGGGCTAAGACTATAAAACTCTTAAAAGAAAACATAGGAGTAAATTTTCATAACCTTGGATTAGGCAATCGATTTTTAGATATGACACCAAAGCCACAAGGGATAAAGGAAAATGTTAAACCGGAATTCATCAAAATTAAAAAGCATTGTGTTTCCAAGGACACTATCAAAGGAGAGAAATACAGCCCACAGAATTGGGAGAGAAATGTTTGAAAATATTATATCAGATAAGGAACTTGGGTTCTAGAATACATAAAGACCTCTTAAAACTTAATAGCAAAAAGATAGCCTAATTTAAAAATTAGCATATTTACATTATTGTTTTTTCTATGCATATCAAATAGAATAAATTAATGATAACTCCAATTCTAAAATATTTACAAAGGGCTTGTTCTAATTTTCCTCATTTCTGTATTTTCAATTCACTCCCCTGAACTGTGAGAAATTGGCTCCTATTAACTTTAGAATACCTATTTATTGCATAAATGGCCTTTGTATGTAACTGATCTAACACCAGTCTGCCGTGCCCCCCTTCCCCCCGCATACATGTCCTGTGGTCTTTGCTTTGACCTCTTGACACCTTGTTGAAAACTACATTTGGCTCCCTAAGTAGGTGCCCTCCTTACCCTGCTCTGGGGTGCCCTGTGCCCAGACGTCTTCTTACAGTTGCCTGCACCTAACATTGTTCTCCTGTTTCCCTCATTCAGCTGGAAAACCCTTTCTCAAGTGTCCCCCTTGCCACAACTGGGTGATCCCCACCCTCTGTGCACACGCCCTCCTCAAACTTCCAGGGCTGCTCCTCCTCCTGTGAGCAGTCCACCCTTCCCTTACTTTCCCAAAGATGCTTTTTCCTCCCACGCAGGGAGGCCACCATCATCCCCACACCCTTCATCCCTGCTTCCCAAAGATGCCCTTGCTGTCAGACTCACCACCTGCATCCCGGCCAGATGGATAAGCTGTCTTTCCTTCCTGAACCTGTGCAGGGGCCTCCTGTGCTTGTCCCATGCAAAAGCAAAGAAGAAATGAAGAAAAAATGAGAAATGGAAGAAGGAAGAAAAAGAGATAGAGAGAGAAAAGGAGAAAGGGAAAGAGAGCAATAGTTAAAGAAGAGGAAAGAAGGAGGGAGCGAGGTAGAAGGGACCATTTAAAATCATTAACCATTCATAGCGAGATCCTGACCTGCTCTCCTCTTCTCCTTTTCCTTCCATCATGTTATTTGTAAAAACCCATTCTATTACCCATTTATTTAGTTAGTTTTTTTTTTCTTTTTTTGAAACAAAGTCTCACTCTGTTACCCAGGCTGGAATGCAGTGACATGATCATAGCTCACTCCTGGGCTCAAGTGATCTTCCTGCCTCAGTCTCCCAAGTAGCTGAGACTATAAGAGCACACCACCAAGCCCAGATAATTTCTGTAAAATTTTGGTTGTAGAACATCCATCTGAATGATAAGACACCAATATAGTCTAGCAAGGGGGAGAGGAGGGAGCCTCCGGGAGGCAGGAGGAGGGAGAGTGATGGACAGGATCTCACCTATGGGCACAATGTGAGGGTGTTCAGCACGCCCCCTAGGTGAAGAGCTCAACCACAACTTGAACTTTACTTTAGAACACAATGTAACCTAAAAATGTATACCCTCTTATTAATTTGAAATTTAAAAAATTAAAAATGAAAAAAATAATTTTTTTTTTAGAGATGGGGACTCCCTATATTGCCCAGGCTGCTCTCAAACTCCTGGGCTCAAGAGATCCTCCTGCCTGATCCTCTCAAAGTGGAAGGATTATGGGTGTAAGCCACCATATCTGGCCTATTTAGGTTCTTCTTCTTCTTCTTCTTCTTTTTTTTTTTTTAACAGACTTAATTCGCTTTTTTATTCTTGTATAAAGTCCTATGTTGTAGCCACAGCTAGAGCCTGGGTCCTCTGCACAGAGACTCTGGTGTGGGTCTTGACAAGACAGTCAGTGAATTCCTATTAAGGAGACTTGGTAAACACTGTCTCTTTCCAGAAGTCAGAAGTGAGATATAGGTCTTCGAAATGGCATCAAAACCTAAATAGGTTCTTTTATGGTTGTCTGGAGATGGGGTACAATTTGCAAATTCAATGAAGTAGTAGATTTTACCATTACCTGCTACCACATTTCAAGAAAGGAAGGAAGGAAGGAAGAAGGAGGGAGGGAGGGAGGGAGGGAGGAAGGAAGGAAGGAAGGAAGGAAGGAAGGAAGGAAGGAAGGAAGGAAGGAAGGAAGGAAGGAAGGAAGGAAGGAAGGAAGGAAGGAAGGAAGGAAGGAAGGAAGGAAAGAATGAATGAATTATAAAAAGAAATTCCAGCTCTGGAACAGTAAGGGTGATATTCTGTAGCAAAGGAGCATTTTTAAATGTGCCTTTTAAGTTATTTTCTTCTTGGCTTTTACGTGGGCATGGTGCTGTCAGGGGGCTCCACACTACTCCAGCCTGACAGGAAAGACTCTGTCTCTGCCTGTGAGGACTCTGACTTCCCTAAAAGAGTTTTCATCTAAAAACTGAGGAAAGACTAACTTCTTTTTGTAAATCATGAAACTATCTCCAAGCATATTGAGGGGGAAGTGCACAGATAACAAAGATTTAAGATTATCTGCAGTATTGGTGTGATTCAAAATCAAACTGCCTATAAATTGCATTATGATTTCCAAAAAAGGAAATATTAATGACTATGTATGTTGAAAAAATGAATTTTTCTACCTTGGCTTCACACTGTAAGTTCTGCTGAGTATGGCCTGGATTGTCCGCTCACCGCTTTATCTTGTTTTCGGATGGAATTTTGTTCTTCATCTCTGCTCGACAGCCTCAGTCTTCTGAGTATCAGAGAGTGACAGAACTACAAGTGTTATAAACACACCTGACAAGCAGAAAAGGAGCTCTGCTAACATCGTCTTGTTTCCAAATCATATTCTGGAGTGGGCGAAGGCCAGTGGATGATTCTGAATAATGTTTGTCATCTAACGGATAATATATATATATATATATATATATATATATATATATAATCTAACCATTTTACCAGGGAGTTGAGTAAGTGGCCTGCTCTCCTTTGCTCATATCCCTCATCTCTGTGTGCTTATTATCTTTGAACTTGTGAATGGTTCCTAGGAAGTAATTGCTGCCTTTTGGTCCATGTGAGAGTTGCCAGAAGTCATTTCTATTTGTCTTTTGACCACAGGAGAGTTAATTAACGAAGCATATGGTGACTAACACACGGGAAGGTTATTTCTATGAAATACTTGAAACATTTTTAGATATTGTAGACCTCAAATCAAAGTAAGCAACGAGACATTAAAATGCTAAATTGAATTAGGAAGTCATTTATTAAAATACTTTTCAGCCTGTGATTTACTAAATCAGCTGTTCAGCTGCACTCCACGAACAAAGACCCTCCACTTATCAATTATTCTATATTCACCAGAAGTCTTGGACAGTTACCAAAAGCTTTCCTGGACATAATAGATTTTGAATTTTGTTCCTTTTAAAGTGTTGTTTCTTCAAGTGAAAATAAATTGTTTTGATACTGCTCAGATTTTCTGGTCTAACTAGTCTGACAAATTATCATGTGGCCTTGGTCTTAGAATTAAATTTAATATGACAGAATAAGGATGGCAGTGGGTCATTTTAGGAGCAATCTTTAGGAAAAAGGGGAATGAGAAGATCTGAGTGGCTGTTGACAGGAACGGAGGAGAAATACTTGCTTTAGAGCAGGTACAAGCCCTACTTGGCTGCACACAGTGCATCATTTCACTAAACCAATCTACGATGTCCTTGGAGAATGAACCATTAAGAAGATGATTTTGTATTTCAACTTCTCAAATGATCCTAGATATAACCAGTGGCTGAGATCACTAGTTTTCACAAGTCAAACTTTCAAACTCTAAGACAGTGACTTTTCAAGTGGTGTGTTGTAAGAGGATCATAGGTGTGCTATGAAAAATTTTAAAGTGAATTAATTATTTTTGAAAGAAGTTCAAAGCACAATATGTATATTCTTTGTTTTTTTTTTTTGGATCAACCTAATTTAAGTGTGCCATGGAAGTTTAACTATAAGTTCAATGGTTCTGTGAGATAAAAATGATTGAAAACACTGCTCTAAGATCTGTATGGTGGTACAATTGCAGGTGGTATTTCCTGTCCTCATATCAAATTTCCGTAGTTTTCAATTTTTTAATTCTGTTAGTTACATAAACCATTATGTGTATAGCAGCACTGAAATTTACAGTCATTTATAAAAAACAATAAGCATTCTGTAAACCTATTAAAAACGTACTTTTATATATTAAAAGCATCTAGCAAAAAAAAGTAATAATAATTGAGGTGGCATTTGAGGATTGCTAGAAGCTCCAGGGAGGTCCTGAAGGAGAAGTGCTGGGTTAATGGTGCCAGCAGCAGCAAGTTCTAGACAAAAAGAGGGAATAAGAAGACATTCTGCATGGTTCTGGTGACAGCTGGCCTATGATGAGTGTTTTCTGAATTATTGAATGAGCAAGTCAAGAACAGTCATGTTTGGGTTATGGGTGATGGAGTATTTTCTTACACATTTGTTTGCTTGATGGATACACAATGTGCATAGGCTGATAATGTGTGGCTCAAGGATTTTAATCAAAGTTATGCAGACTGTGGTCCATAAGCCTATTTTTGTAAGAAAAGTTTTAGTACAACACATGCTCATGCTGTCTGTGATGACTTCTGTGCTACAACAGCAACATTAAGTAGGGGTAATAAAGAAAGTGTGACTCACCAAACCTAAAATATTTACTATCTGGCCATTTACAGAAAACTCTGATTTCAGTGACGTGACTAGTGGCTCAAAACTCAGTATTATTAAAAACTGCTTTCAATATATTTTTTTCTCCTGATAGTGGAAATAATATTTCCTCCTTTTACATCGTCTTCTTTTGTAGTTAAATATTAATGAGGAAGAACACTGGGTGAATTTTCCTAAGAAAAGCAGCATTTACTATACCATGATTTTTAACACATGAAGCCAATTCTGTAATGTTCGTAGGGCAGAGCGAATATTCCAGGTCAGAAGCTGAAGTAACACAGAGCCTGGGCTGAGACGTTATCCGAGCCATAAGCCTTTATGTGCATTTGACTCTCAGTTGTACGCTGGTGGCTCACAGTGAAAAATACAATGTTGACCCAGCTGAAGAAATTGTGAAGGAATAAGCATTTGGAGGAAAAAGAGAAGGCAGTGGGCGGTAAGGGGTTCTTCAGCTTTCCCTGTAACTGCATTAGAAACACTACGTGGAAACCCCCTACTCAGGGCATTTGTAGAGTTTTTGAAAAGTATTGATTTTTTTTAACAGACTTTCAGACAGTTTTAGGTTGATAGCAAATGGAGAAGAATGCACACACTGTTCCCCCCTCCCCAGCTTTCCTTATTCTGCCCCAGACTGGTACTTTTATTACAATCAGTGGACCTATGTCGACATTTAATGTTCATTCTAAGTCCACACTTTACATTAGGACTCAGTCATGAGGCACATTCTATGGGTTTTGACTAATACATAATGACCTGTATCCAACAAGTTGTTTTTATTTGCTTTCATTTATTTTACCTAGCACAGAGTGTAATGCCAGGCCCTTTAAAGCAGTTTAATCTAGTTGAGTTTTCACAGTTTTTTCTTTTTCTGTTTTTCTTTGTTGTTATTGTTGTTGTTCTCTCTCTCTTTTTTAAACCAAGTTCAAGGAAGGCTGTTAATGAAGACAGCTGGCATTTGTTTCGCTCCTACAAAGCCCCAGGTGTTTTGTGTGTGTGAGCTCAGTTCCTGAGCCCTTACATTATCTGAGCGGGTAGGCATTATTATCTTTTCTTACACATGGAAAAGGTTGGGCAAGGCAAAAGGAAGGGAAGGGGAGAGGGAAGGAGCAAGGGAGGGACGGAAGGAAGAAGTAAGAAAGGAAGGAGGGAAGGAGGACAGAAGGAAAAAAGGAGGGAAGGAAGGAAAGACTGTGACTCAGAGAAATAAAGCAACTTATTCAAAATCTTTCTGCTAACACGGTGGAGGCCAAATGCAAATGAAAATGTGTGATCCCCAAACCGCCTTCTCTTTGAAATCCACCAAGTGGCTGGTATATAGGGACAGGGCTTCCCAGCCTTAGGGTAAAGAAGGTGAGAACTATTATCAAAAAATGAAGATCTTAGAACTAGATTCAAGACTAGTCCCAGAGTGAAGACTAGGACTGGTCATTTTCTGCAGCTGGTCATCACCAACAAGGTGCAGTATATAGAAATACGGGCTGGCTGGCAGCGCTATCACTGGGGTTAGGTGGGGGGCCGGGAAAGGGACCGGGAGCTGACGCTGGTGGTGGGATCCAT
Organism: Nycticebus coucang; assembly: GCF_027406575.1. Classification (NCBI taxonomy): domain Eukaryota; kingdom Metazoa; phylum Chordata; class Mammalia; order Primates; family Lorisidae; genus Nycticebus; species Nycticebus coucang. The sequence continues at coordinate 15,322,121 of NC_069795.1, forward strand.
CCTTTCACTCTGCTCAGTCCCCTAAAAAGATGGAGGGTCAGGGGCTGAAGACACTACTGGACAGCAGGTGTCCAGTCCTTGCTGGAGAGGAAAATTCAGCCACATCCCAGGGGTATTCTCTCTTGACAACTGAACTTCAGACTAGGCAGCTGAACAGGGATTAGCTTCTTATTGCTGATATAACAAATTACCACATACTCCATGACTTAAAATAACACAAATCGATGACTTTAGAGGTATAGGTATGTGTGACAACATTGGTATAAGGGTCACAATGGAGGTGTCATTCTCCTGGTACTCTAAGGGAGAGCCTGTTTCTTTTCCTTTTTCAGCTTCTGGGGCTGCATTCCTTGGCTCGTGGCCCCTTCCTCCATCTTTGAAGGCAACAGAACTTTTGCCCAAGCTAAAGAACAAGTGACTGAGATGGAGACTGGGGTGAGAAGACTCCCAGGACACCAAGAAAGAAAATTAGTAGGTTGCAAATTCAAATGTAGCCCAACGTGCTGTTTTATTTGGGGATGCCACTGTCAATATGACTAAAAATCACACCTGCTGAAGCTGCCAGGGCTAGGTGTGACCCAAGCTGGGGACAGCCAGCCAAAAGGGCTGAGCAGGGAAGCAGGAGCCATGTGTTCAAGCAGAAGAGGATGACTGGGAAGCCACGGGAGAAGGTACGCAGCATGGGCACATGCAATGCTCATGTACAAAATACAAAGAGAGAAAGAAAGTCAGAGGCCGACGTCATGTCCGCCAGTGGAGCTGTTCCTTTAAGAGATTCTGGGGGTACTGCACAGAGACAGGAACAGGGGATGGAGAGGTGTTCTGTCACCCAGCCCTGCCAGCATGCCATGCAGATACCCTTGTCCCTTGAGCAACACAGGGGTTAGAAGCAATGGCCCCCAACAAAGTCAAAAACTTGTGTGTAATTTTTGATATCCCCAAACTTACCCATTAATAGCCTACTATTGACTGTGAGTGTTACTGATAACAGAAAGAGTTGAGGAATACATACTTTTTGTGATATATATTATATACTGCATTTTTATAGTAAAGTGAGCTAGAGAAAAATAAAACTTTACTGAGAGCATCATGGAGAGAAAACATATTTATTGGTCATTAAGTGGAAGTGGATCATCATAAAGGTCTTCAACTTTGTCATTTTCACATTGAATAGGCTGAGGAGGAGGGACAGGAAGGGTCAGTCTTCTGTCACCTGGGTGGCAAAGGCCAATCAAAATCCATGTATAAGTGAACGCTTACACTTCAACCTATGTTGTTAAGGGTCGACTTGAGTCATTTTCTTTAACGATGTAGACAACCAATCTAAAACCCGGTGCTGAGGTTTGACAGAGGGAGGTATTTTGAGAGTGGTGCTGGTGAGTGAATTCATAGAAAGTGGACAAGCCACTGGATGAAATTATGTGACTGCCATGTTTATGAAGGCTCAGCATTCCACACATTGAGCAAATAATGTAAAGTAATGCTCTTCAAATTAGCTTGTTAAAACCTACATTCCTGGGCAGTCCCTGTGGCTCAGTGGGTAGGGCGCTGGCCCCATATACCAAGGGCGGTGGGTTCAAACCCAGCCCCGGCCAAACTGCAACAAAAAAATAGCTGGGCATTGTGGTGGGCCCCTGTGATCCCAGCTACTCAGGAGGCTGAGGCAAGAGAATTGCCTATGCCCAGGAGTTGGAGGTTGCTGTGAGCTGTGCAATGCCACGGCACTCTACTGAGGGCATTAAAGTGAGACTCTGTCTCTAAAAAAAAATAAAAATAAATTAAAAAAACTTACATTCCTGGTCCACACCTAGATGCTCAGATTCATTAGGTCTATGATAAAATGACAAATATTCCAGTTTGATCAGGAAAATGGGCGTTCCTAGAATGCAGGCCTTGTGATTTTAATACCAACAGTCCTAGGCAAACTAGAATAAGCTGTTACCCTGGTCAGGGGACTGTAATTTGCATTGTTAATAGGCAATTGTGCTCCCATTTGGCACACATTTTTAATATCCATGGTCCAATCCAAGTAACAAAATAGAACTTTATTTTATGTTAATTTAATAGAGGATCTCCTCTCTTCCAGTCATTAAAATTAGAATTTGAGGTGAATCTGTTGTGTAAAGGCAAAACATTTCTATCTTTCGGAGAAAATGGACTCTGGTGAAGTCTAATCCTTTAAGAAGAATGGACAAATTAGTGTCAGGAACCTTTATTGCTCCTGCCTCAGTACGTCCCTGGAATATATGCATCAGGGTTGCTAAAACGTGCTACATGTGGTGTAGAAGTGAATGCAGAGCAGAGCTGGGTGCAGGGTCTTTCTGTTTTGTTTTACCAAAGAATATAAATCACTTGTATTTTGTAGATTGCATTTCACCCTTTATGTTCATATTACTTTAATTTCCTCTCCAAAGGAATTCTGAAGTATTGTCATATTCAAAGGAGAACTGGAAATGTGTATGAAATTCCCTCTGAATAGAAGCTCCCTGGCATCCTCTAGAAACTAGCATTTCTTTTGGTTTGCTTTTTCAAGCTTGTTTTCACAAGATGTTTTCTCAAGAAACACAGAAGTTGTAATAATCAAGAGTCAAAAACCGGCTGTTTATATCTTCTTCGGAGGAGTATATGACATTTGTGCTGAAAAAACATGCTGATCCTTTTATTTGCCATACAATAATGGCAAATAATGTATTATACTTACATTATGAGAGATAGTGTCCTCAGTGACTTACAAAACTATGAGTATTAATCCATTTAATTCTCATCGTTCCGTCTTACAAATAGACGAGGATGTGGAGAGGAAGGTAAAAGTCATGTAGCTTGTTAGTGTGGGGTCAGGATTTAAACCCAGGCAGTGAAACATCAAAGTTAGCTTTGTCTGAATAGGAGCCTTGGACCTGCTGCTGGATTTTATCATGCCAATTTCACTCCTCAGTTGTATTTCTGGTACCTTGTTAAGAGTCTAGACTTAAATTACTATGTCTAGCACCAAAACGACTCACTTTGTAACCTGGCCCAATAACAGTTTTCCTTTTTAGCCTGCAGTGAGAATGTCTTGATTATTTGCCTTAGAATTTAAGTCTAACCTGCTCTACAGATGTTGGGATTTTGGCAAAGTGGAGGTCCACAGAAATGCAATGTGGAGATACATTGGCACAGCTGGGATTCATTTAAATACAGGTAATAAAACCCACTCTAGTCTTTTGCCTAAGAAAAAGGCTAAATTATTGGCCCACTTCAATAATTTAGGAAAGAATGACAGAGAGAAAGGAAGTTATAGGGATAAATGTCTCAGGATTCTCCAGGATTCTTTTACAGCTCTGCTTCACTTTGCTCCTAATTATTTGTTCCTTCTCTTATGATAGAGTCTTTCCACAAGGTAAGTGACATCACTGTTAACATCTTACAATCCCCAACAGAGAGAGCAATATCAGTGCCAGGGAAGACCTCTGGTTGGCTCTGCTCAAGTCACATGATCACTTGTTGGCCCAAATGCTGTCGCTGGAATGGCATACAGTGAAGTGTGGTGAGGCCTGAGTCACCTCCTTTCCCAGCTTGCAGTGAGTGGTTGGGGTCTAGAACCAGAGAACTTGGAATGATTTAGCATGCTTGTCAGAGAAAAAAAATCATCAATTATTGCCACAAGACAACCCTGTCTTACCCTGTGTTTTGGAGGAGGGGGGAAAGGTTGTTACATGTATAGGGCATGTAAGTGTGCATGTATGGATCTTTTTTCTATGTGTGTACCTGTCTCTAAATTTATCTATATATGCATACATATATCCATGACAATTAATAATCAATGAATATATATATATGTGCTAAGATATACACAGGGTGCCAAAAATGTATACCCATTTTAAGAAAGGAAAAACTGTATTAAAATGACAATACTCAAGTCATGTTTTACTTCTGCAATTACGAGAGATACAAGACTCAATATACAAGATAACAAACATCATCAGCATATATTATTATAATTTTAATAGTTATTCCTTTCTTAAATTGTGTATATATATTTTTTGGCACCCTCTGTATGTGGGAAGGAGGAGGGAGAGAGAGAGAGAGAGATCTATCTAGCAAAAAAATATTGTGCAGTTTTATTTTTCTCTCAACCTTTGAGACTAAGATATTATTTTAAGGTTGATTGATCATACTTCATGGGTACTTTTAGAGTCAGAAGAGAAATGCTAAGATAAAAACAAGCAAAATGTATTTCCAGGAAGTGTGGTAAATAGGGAAGAGGAAAACGCTCTTAGAAATGAGCTTATGTTTCATTATTTGGGACATATTGCAATTCTATTTCTAATGTTTTTCTATATTTCACAAATCTGGTAAATAAGAGAAAGGAAAATTAAATGGCATTACTGGCTGTCAAATGGAAGGGCCGATAAATGGGAGAAGCTCTGCCTGGAAGCAGGGTCAAGGTAAGCCAGACTAAAGTTCAGGCCCATTTTGAAGAAAAGAAAAACATAATTGCTAAACCTTCAGTGAGAAGCATATTTGTCTGAGAAATCTGGACGAAAGAAAGAAGGTGTAAAAAACTTCTCATCAAAGGAGGCTACACAAATGAATTAGAACAGACCCAGATCCCAATAGAAAGAGCTGTTACTCACCAGCAAGCTCATGCTGGGATGCTTTGACCTCAGTTGCTCTGTAAGGAAAAAGATATTTCCTTTTATTGGTTGCTTCACAGCAAAGATTTCTTCAGCAGAGGACAGCTGGAGGTCTGCAAGGAGTCATGGGCTTTAGCACACGATCAGAACTCTGTGACATCCAGGAGTCCTTGTAATTAATATGGACACTGAATATGTCACAATTAAGCTTGTGACACACTTTCTCTGATTGACATTAAACTAGGGCTTCTCAAACTTTAATGTGTGTGCCAATCACCTGGAGATCTTGTTGAAATACAGAATCTGATTCATGGGGCCTGGGTTGGGGCCCAGAATCTGCATTTGTAATGAGCTCCCAGGGGATGCCCTTCCTGGTGCTCTCCTGGCCACAATTATAATGTTCTAATGGCTCCAGAAGGTCAATGGATTTCTTAACTAATTTGGGGGACATCTCCTCAATTTCCCAGAGAGGTTTGCATCCTAATTAAATGTCACATCATAACGAACATATCACTACTAACCGATGTCACGTGAATGACACACAAATTTATTTTGAAGTGACATCTGATTAGGAAAGAGGAGGTTTTCAGGAATTGGGAAGATGGTCCTCAAATGAGTTAAGAATGTTGACATTCACATCAACAGAAGAAAGTTCTTAGATTCGCTTCCTGGGGAAGAAATCTCAAACATCTGGAGTGGCCAATACCCAATACCTAGGGTATTGTAAGGTTGGGGTGCTCAGCCTTTCTGGAATTTAGAATCACCCGGATAGCTTTAAAATACTAATGCTTGGGTCATACTGATTTAATTGGTCTAGAGTTCAGCCTGGGCTTCAGGATATTTAAAATACAAGTAGAATATTCCCACGTTCAACCAAGGATGACAACCACGGCTGGAGAACAGAAGCCCAGACTAATATATTAACTTCAAGTTGTATTAACAAATTTGTCTTTAGGGAAAATTTTCCCATGGACTATGCTAGGCTTTGACCATGTCCCCCAAATTTCACGTGTTGGAAACTTAATTCCCAATTTTATATGTTAATTGGAGATGTGGTTTGGGGGAGGTAATTAGGATAAGATAAAGTCATCAGGATGTGGCTCCCATGATGGGACTCATGGTTTTGTGAGAAGAAAAGAACCGAGGTGACACACACACACTCTCGCATTCTCTCCATGCCACACCCTCTGTCGTGTCGTGATGCAGCGAGGAGGCCCAGTGCAGAGGCCAACACCATGCCCTTGGACTTCTCAGCCTCCAATACTAAAAGAAATATATTTCTTTTCTTTAGAAGTTGCCATAGTATTCTGTTATAGCAACAGAAAATGGACTAAGACAGACTTCTTTGAAATAAACAAAACCAAAGAATAATCATGATCAAATATCTGTTTATTCCCTCCATGAATTAGTTAGTGGTTCCAAAGGACTTCTTTTATTTTATTTTATTTTTTTACTTTTGTTCTTGTTTGGTTGCATGATTGTTTGGGTGATGAGAGTCAATTTCCCAGAGAAAAATCTCTGTTTGCAGTTTCCTCAATCAATTGTCTGAAAAAATGAAGACAAATTACAAAGCACTGAAAAACCAATCACTACAGGAAAGGTAGAGAAGGTTTTTCAACCTCCCTTTTACTCTTCCTCATCATCATTTGTAACAATTCCATTCTGATTCTTAGTCATATGGAATGGAAAGTATATTTGGGGAGTTTGTATGTGGAAATTATTCTAAGTAAAGAGAGGTTTGGGTTTTAGTAAGAATATGGCTGTTCGGGTTTTTTTCTGGTTCCACATAAAATGCCATACTATTTTATCAAGTTCTTCAAAGTATAATGATTGTGTTTTCATGGGGATTGTGTTAAATCTGTAGATCGCTTTAGGTAATGTGGACATTTTAACAATGTTGGTTCTTCACGAATACCTGAAAAAGTGCTCATCAAGACTAATCATCAGAGAAATACAAATCAAAACCACTCTGAGATACCACTTAACTCCAGTGAGATCAGCCCACATCACAAAATCCCAGATCTGCAGATGCTGGTGTGGATGTGGAGAGAAGGACGCACTTCTGCCCTGCTGGTGAAATTGCAAACTCTATAGTAAGAAGTATGGAGAATTCTCAAAGTACTAAAAGTGGATCTGTCATTTGATCCCACAATCCCATTCCTAGTTACCTACCCAGAAGAAAGAAAAAATCAATTTAACACTAGGACATTTGCACTATAAGGTTTATTGTAGCTCAATTCACAATTGCCAAGATATGGAATCAACCCAAGTGCCCATTAACACACGACTGATTAACTGTGGTCTAAGTATACCAGGGAACACTTTTCAGTCATAAGGCAAGATGAAGACTTTACATCTTTTGTGTTTACCTGGATGGATTTGAAACACATTCTTCTTAGTAAAGTATCATAAGAATGGAAAAAAGTACCCAATGTACTCAAATGTACTCAACACTAATATGAAACCAATATATAAACAACTGCACATCCACACAAAAGAAAAACACAAGTATAATCTACTACTGGGGGTGGGGGGAAGGTGATGATTGGTGGGATCTCACCTAATGTGCACAATGTGGGGGTGTTCAGCACACCCCCTGGGTGAAGGGCTCAACTACAACTGGAACTTTGCCTTAGAAGTGAAAACAATGTAGCCTAAACATTTATACTCTTATTTCAGTCTGAAATTTTAAAAACAAAAATAAATAAATAAATGCTATTAAACAGAGGACAAAAAATATAATATGTAGCTTTTGTTCATTTGTGAAAACTGCCTAATAAAATAGCAGAAACCTAACTCTTAAATTAACTCTTAAATATAACTTCAGATTGAGATTGTCCCAGATGATAAAATCACTAGAATATAAACTCCGTAAGGGCAGGAGTTTTTGTTGTTATTCAGGGCAACATCTGTAGCACTTAGAATCATTCCTAGCAACTTACATATATTCACTCTGTTCATGATAAATTAATAATAAGTAAGAAACATCTGTAAAGCAATAGCCCATACTATGGAGAAAATGCATGGACAGTTCAGAAACAGGCTCCGACATCCAGAAATGATAATCTCAAGCCATGCACTGTGTGGGTACGAACCAGATGTGGCTATTTGAGTACTTCACTGTGGCTGATCTGAATTAAGATATGCTATAAACAGAAATATTAATATAGCCTGGATTTTGAAGACTTTGTACAAAGACAGAATGAGAAATATCTCATAAATGTTTTATTATACCAACACATTGGAATGATATATTGTACTTGGTAGATTAAATAAAATGTAATATTAAAATTAATTCCACCTCCTTCCTCTTATTTTTTTTAATATGGCTACTGAAAACTTAACTATTGTGTATTATCTCATATTCAGGACTCACATTCCATTTCTACCGTATAGTCCTAATCCAGACTTCCCTTACTTCTTTTTTTTTTTTTTTTTTTTATTAAATCATAGCTGTGTACATTGATATGATCATGGGGCATCATTCACTAGCTTCACAGACCATTTACCAAGTTTCACATATACCCTTGTAAGATGCACCGCTGGTGTAATCCGACCAATCCCCTTCCCTCTACCCCCTCCCCCCTCCCTCCCCTCCCTTTCCCCCTTCCCCCTGTTCTTAGGTTGTAACTGGGTTATAGCTTTCATGTGAAAACTCTTAATTAGTTTCATAATAGGGCTGAGTACATTGGGTACTTTTTCTTCCATTCTTGAGATACTTTACTAAGAAGAATATGTTCCAGCTCCATCCATGTAAACATGAAAGAGGTAAAGTCTCCATCTTTCTTTAAGGCTGCTGGTGGGAATGAAAATTAATACATTCCTTTTGGAAAGAGATATGGAGAACACTTAGAGATCTAAAAATAGATCTGCCATTCAATCCTGTAATCCCTCTACTGGGCATATACCCAGAAGACCAAAAAGCACATCATAACAAAGATATTTGTACCAGAATGTTTATTGCAGCTCAATTCCCTTACTTCTTGCTACAGGCCTCTTCTATATAGTAGAGGGAATAAATCTCAGAGCAAGTCACAAATTACTTTCACCTCATAATTTTCGCATCTGAAAATAATAAATAAGCAATAGGTGTATTTCTCTAAACATTTACCTACATAAGCATTTCTACATGCATACTTTCTAGGCATTTATCTATGTATATTATTCATATGTATTTTTTTTATCTTCACTATCTTTTGAGTCCCAGAGGGGTAGTAGTACCTACAACACTGCCTTAGCTTCTGGTGGGTTGAGTGAGTAAATGAATCAATATTCCTTCCTATTGCTCATTTATTTACCAATACAATCTACTATAAGTTGTTAAAACATAACCAAATCATTCCTGGAGCGCCAACCCCCTCCACACCCCACCCTGGCCCTCAACTCTTCCTCTCATCTCCAGCCCAAGTCCCTCTCAGCTCCAAACACACATCCTTCTTAGTAAATAAAAGAAGAAAAGAAATTTTAAAAACTCTTTAAAAGTTTTTGCTGATCTCCTGCCTTGTCTTTTGTTTCCTTTATAGCCTTGAGGTAAAATTTAGGGTTACAAAAGAAACAGTAACAAACCTTAATTAGTTTTTTGAAATGCAAGCTCACTATAATTAAAACCTGGAAACTGTTTCAAAATGTTATTTGTAAAACAAGAAGGTCCAGCAATTTGATTATCAGCATTTCTTCAAATTGGAATAATTATTTCTTTCTCTTATTAATGGTATTTTTAACCTTAAAATCAGCACACTGATAATGACAATGGAACATAAAGAAAAATAGTAGGCATGTATCAGAAACCCAGGAAACTTGAAATGCAATGTTTATATATGAGAAAAATTAAACTACCAGTGTGGAATATTCCAGGTGCCACCTGCTTACCCTTTTGACAAATAGTGGAAATGTTGAGGTCAGAACAAAATGACATTCAATCTTCAGTGCCTTCCTGTCTTACATGGCAGAAGTGAGAGATGGTCTATATTCAGAATCAAGAGCTTTAGTTGAAACCAAAGTTAAAAATTTTCCAAATTGAGTGAGTTGGCTTTTCGTTGAGGAAAGTTTTGGTCACTCCTTAAGTGTTGAAAAATGTTAGAAACATACCACAGAGAAAAACTTTGCAGATGGAGTCAAAATGGTTAATAAATCACAGAGGAAAAACAAGTTCTCAAATGTGGCATTTCCCATCTGCCTTTGCATCAAAAAAAAAAAAAATAGAAAAAAGCAAGTGTGGAACTTTGCTCATCACAGTTAGAATTTCCAATTTCAGTTTCAAAGACATGGATGGACTCCAGAAGATAAGCTTCCAAGCTTCAAGTATAAAATTATGAATTGAAAAAAGGGCTGATATACCAATGCAAAGCTATTGCCTGAAATGTTTAAACAAACAATCAATTGGGAAGATACTGTAAATGATTTTAGCACCTCAGTTCCTCCTTTGGGCCCCGGAGTAGAAGCACTTCCTGCTCCTATTCCTGCCATCTCTATTAATAGCTTCTCTGCGTCCTATCTCTTCAAGGTCCAGTTCTCTGTCAGCTGATGGCTAGTTTAATGAATCTGTATTAAAAATCTTATCTCAAAAGTAACCAAAAAAATTTTAATTGATGTCTTGTAGAGACAGGACTTAACTGCACAGGTATAGAAGGTTAGGAACTGGAGGTCTGACAGCCAACAGAGTAAACATAAAACATCTCTCTTGAAGCATCAGCTGTGTTTGAATGCTGTACTCCTGCAAAAAACGCCTGCTTTGGCCCAGGGGCATCAGTAAAACACCAGTGCACATCTTTGCTCCTTTCTACAGGTTTGGGGATGGGGAGGGGAGAGTAAGCACTAAACATGGATCTGTGTGGAAACATGTTTAATGTAAAAATTGTAGAATGTAAAATTTGGATTGGAAGAAAATAAAGTCAAGATTTATTTTATTTTTTCACCTTTTTAATTTTTATTAAATCATAAATACATAAATCATGTATACCTTAATGCATTTATGAGGTACAATGTGCTGATTTTATATACAATTTGGAATGCTTACATCAAACTGGTTAACATAGCCCTCACCTCACTTACTTAATTATTGTGTTAAGATATTTATACTCTTTTTTGAATGTCTTTCTGCAAGCATGGAGTCTGAAGAGCTTGTTACACAGCCCCTATCCTCTGCTTCTGGAAGTGAAGTGCTTTTAGAACATTTTGGAAGCACTAAATCTTAATGCCAGGAAAAGACATTTCCGGTAGAAAATCTCCACCTGAGTCTGTGAGGCCATGTCACCCTCTACAATTGTAGCAAATAGTTTTGATTCACTCTGCCTCCATGAGGGTGTGTTTACAATCATGCCATGGGTCAAATGGGTCAGGCATCCAAGGGCAAAGAAACGGGCAAAGAAAAACATCCATAAATAGAATTGGTAAACAAGCATAATAGTTACATTTTTTACTCAAAAAAGAATCCTGCATATTTTATTGTTTCAGCAATCCCCGCTCCCATCCTTGCACTGAATGTGAAGTATAGACTCTGTTCATTTTATGTTTTTCTTTAATTTCTTATTTTCTTTATTGATATATATATTTTTTAAGACAGAGTCTCACTCTGTCACTATGGGTAGAGTGCCATGATGTCATAGGTCACAGCAACCTCAAACCCCTGGACTCACGTGATCCTCCTGCCTCAGTCTTTCTAGTTTTAGTAGAGATGGGGTCTCACTCTAGTTTAGGCTGGTCTCAAACTCCTGAGCCCAAAAAATCCACCTGCTTTGGTCATACAGAGTGCTAGGATTATAGGTGTGAACCACTGCATCCAGCCTAGAATCTATTCATTTTAAACATGCTCTTTCTTAGTGCAAGAGGTACCAGGACCTACATTCTTACTTGTCATTAGATGAAAAGAAAAGAGTAGCTGGGATGATATTGTGAAGAAAATGCTGGTTTGTTTCAAGCCTTGGAAACGAATCCATGTTACTAGAATTTGTTGGATGTTTCTTATAATTGTTGTCACTCTGATGTCCTCTGATTTGTCTAATTGGAGGTCGTCCACATTGATCCATGAGATGTTATCAAATGTTATTACTCAGATGGAAGTTGGAAGGATTTTCACAGATGGATAAACCATGGAACCAGTAAAGGTTAGGTTGTGGGGCCCTTTCTTTACAGTAACCTTAGCTAGGCCCTCCAAGAAGCTCAAGAAATATGCCTTCTGGTTACAAAAAATTTGTACATAGAAGATATATTAACTGCAATCCCTGAAATCTGTTCATTTTTTTTCAATTTCAACTCTGTTCTATTATACCGCCTCTTGTGCTCAGTGATAGAATAGCAGTCAACGTTTTCACGGTAGTCTACAGCGGGAAATTAATTTAGAAATACATTTAGTTTAATTTAGTGGGATATATTTTGGTGATTAGCAATTATATTTATGTATACTTAGCTGATAATAGTCACAAAAAAGAACAGATTCTGGGACTATTCCTACCACACTGGGTCCATTCTCCTTGCATCCCTTCATAAACACCAGAGCTAGAAGTTGACCTCTGACACACGCCAGGAGTAATATATGCACAGTAGAGGAAAAATTATATTTTTAAATGTGCAGAGCCAGAAGGTAGTCTATGAACGATTCTTCCACATCAGACATATACAATTATTAAGTGTAGAATTATTTCTCTTTGGTATCTAGTCCGAAGTTCTTTCTTACCAGAAATATTCTCAACAAAGGTGGAAGCACAATTACAAATGCACCACATTTTTGCTTTTTCTAGTTTTCAGCAGGTAACACTAAAATTTGTCAGACACTGTATGTTTGTAAATTACAAATGTATGTAATACTAAATAAATCAAATCTATCTTTAAATAAAATTGCATGTTTTATGCATCCTGGGAGTTTTGAATTGTGTCTCAGCAGCTCCTAATAAAATAGTATGTAAATGTGCCACCAACGCAATCAAATTTGCTAAAGAAACAAGTGTTAAAGAACTCTTACCTACGTAGATGGTAGTGTGAGTTTATAAAAAAATGATCTGAGTACACTGCTGTGTGTTCCAGTACAATGTAGTAGTGGCAATTTAAAATCACTTAAAGCTCTTATTTATGCTTTAATATTCAGGTTAATTTTCTATATTTTTTGAGAATTATTTTTATATCAAAATTCAAATATGGCAGGCAAAGAAAATATCCCCATGAAAGCCAAAAACATAACACGCAAAAAAAGCAGACAGAGAAATTTCTATATATCAAGCACCCTTCATTCGTAAGTATTGGAAGTAAAATCTTCTGTCAAAGGTTATAACAAAGAGTTGTTATAACAAGGAGAATTACAGTAGCCTAGAAAAGATAGGTAATGAAAATGGCAAGAAGATATAAAGAAGATTAGGGCAATCAGGGCATGACCGACCCCATAGGCAACAACCTGCAGAATGTGAAATTGTAAAATAAATCAGTTTGTATGGACACCAGACATCACAGCATTCATGAAGTCAATAGCTTCTTCATTTGGGGGCTCCATTAGCTTAAATAATTAAGCTATTGATTATTAATTAATTAATAATAAAATGAACTTTTATTATGACTTGTTATAGCAAGAAATAATTTTGTTCAATACCTTTTAAAGAAAGTCAGATGCTCTTCAAATCTAGATCTCAGTAATATTTTCACTGAATCAAACAGAATTTATATGGTCAAAAGAGATAGTATACAAAGAATTAAGAAATTAAAAGTGATTAAACTCATATACAATAGCTTTATCTGAGAAAGGAGTTTGCAAATATGATTTTATTTTTGGCTCAGTGCCCGTAGCACATTGTTGGTTACAGTGCCAGCCACATGCACCGAGGCTGGCAGGTTCGAACCCAGCCCAGGGCAGCTAAACAACGACAACTGCAACAACAACAACAAAAATAGCTGAGCATTGTAGCAGGTGCCTGTAGTCCCAGTGACTTGGGAGGCTGAGGCAAAAGAATTGCTTAAGCTCAAGAGTTTGAGATTGCTGTGAGCTATGATGCCATAGCACTCTACCGAGGGCGACATAGTGAGACTCCATCTCAAAAAACAAACAAACAAACAAAACTATATATATATATGATTTTATTTTTAAACTACTCTTAACAAAACCAATATTATTTAAAAACTCAGATTTTTGTCTGAATATGCTAAAAGCCCTTGAGATTACTCTTTACGCTAAGTACCCTGATTACTTGGATTTCAAGTAAATAAATAAAAACACACAAGGACACTATAATGATAGTGTTGCTTTTAGCTACTCTAAAGAGTAGTTACAGCTGCTACATTTTAAGTGATTTGTCCTTCAAACATCTTTGCCAAAAATTTTGTTATAAAATGTTGCAACCTTTGAACGATGAAAACTTCATGACTAACATTAGAGAAATTGCTGAATCTATTTGGTTAGTATAGGGAAAATGTCAAAATGAACTAAATGATTTTCCCAAAAGGTTGAACAAAATAATTGTAAATCCTTATAAAACGAAGTAGCAAACAAAATAATATAGACATCAAGTATCACTTGATTGTTGTCGATTCTACCATAGATCAACACACATTATTGATAATGATTACGTTTTCCATTATAGCAGAAAACCCTACAAGTGATTTTTACCTTTTTCACTATCTTAAAATCATGAAACTAGGCATAGAGAGTTAAAACCAGCCATTGGATATGGTGTATATACATAGTGGAATACTATTTATTCATATAAAGGAATGAAATTACATCTTTTGCAGCAACATGAATGGAACTGGAGGCCGTTATCTTAAGGGAAACAACTGAGACACAGAAAGACAAATACTGTAAGTTCTCAGTTACAAGCCGGAGCTAAATAACGTGTAAACATACCCATGCTGGAATGGGTAGGAGTGGGTGGGAGGGGATGATGAGAAATTACTCACAGGTACCATATGTGTTGTTTGGGTGATGGATATTCTAAAATCTCTGACTTCACCACTATGCAATATATCCATGTAGCAAAATTACACTTGTACCGCATGAATTTATACAAAAAAAAATAATGATAAAAAGGAAGACTAAGAAGTTATGGAACCCTGAAAAGAGAATTCCATTCACTAACATAAACATGTATATGTCACACATATTTTGATTTAAACAATATTCACTCCTCAGTGGGTCTGGAGGTTTTAAACATTTTCACTTGTCAGTGAATATCGAGGTGAAGGAAAAAGGCAAAGTCTATGAGTTTATTAGGAGCGAGATCAAATGTAAAAGATTTTTGAGATTAAAAAAAGATCTTTGAGGAAAAACGTACCCCACAGTAAGTGCCCTGACAGTGATGGGCTACTTCACTATTTTGTGATCGCTATAGAAGTTTTCTTTATAGGTCTGTCATGTTTAATAGCCTTGCCAGCTTTTCGGGATTTTTTTGTTTGTTTGTTTGTTCATTTTGGTCAGTTGGTTAATTTTTTCTATTTTTTTTTAATTTGGTTTTGAGTCTAAATGTAATAAGATGATCAGCCTTCATAAGGCTGTTGTAAAATTTAAAGAACCCCAAACTATGTCTTGAAGACTTGAAAGAGAAGCTTGAGCAAACCAACTTACAAAAGTGTATTCAAAAATCATTAAGCCCAAATGCAATATTTGCTTTTGGAAAGTTAAATTGGAATATTTCAATGAAAAAAATGAGAAATTAGCTGATGGTTAGCTAGTTCAGTCAGTAGAGCATGAGATTCTTAAAAAGTGAGAAATTACTGTTCCTTGCTTGAATGCATATGAAAAGTATTTGAAAAGTATTTTCTTTTGTCTTTTTAAAATTTATTTATTAAAGCACAGGGATAAACTTATATAACATGATTCAAGTATGAAATTGAAAGCACTAGAACGATTTAAGTTATGTTAATATAAAAATATCCTGGGCAAAAAATGTTCAGATCATATCAGAGAAGTCATTAAAATAATGAAAAGTTTTAAACAGATATAATAATAGTTCTTGAATTATTTGATAAACTACTGAATGAAGTTGTTGATTTGACATAAAATATTGGCATTGTCCATGTCAGCATAAAACTTCTAATATGCCATTACAATAAATACATTGATGATAAACCATTTCTTGTATATCATCAACTCAAAACATAGGCAATGGCAGGAGTACCTGGAATCACCTGAAATTGTATAGCTCATATACGAAGGAAATTTGATAGAACTGTTTGTAAATTTGAAAAAAAAAATACAAAATATTTAAATGCTACCCATAAGAAATTGTGAAAATTAAATAACATTTTCTAAATTACTTCTAATAAAAAAATTTCAATCACTCATGCTAGAAGAAACAAAATTGGCATTCTATTCTCTCCATAGAAAATGACATGGCAAGATCATTGTCATATGAAAAGGCAATCAAAAAGTGTATCTGTCAAATTACATAGGTAGACAGTATTAAACAGATGAGTTGGGAAGTTAATAGAACACATTGTGTTATTGCGGGGGAGAGGATTTGCTATATTTTGGGTAGGTATTAGCTTTTTCAATTTGTAATTTTTTATGATTTATTATACTAAGAAATTAGTCATAATTTTGTGTTATTTTTTTCTTGAATGGTCTTCATATTGTAAGTTTTAAGTTCTTCAGTCTTGGCTCTTACCCCATTCTGAGAGTTTTGGCAGCCTTAGTTGATAGACATATTTGGGTGTTACAGTTTATTATTCATTTTGGAGACAGATTACATACAGGAAAATAGTTTTCAGGACAGAAGGTTGGTTCAAGACTGCCTTCCATGGTGTTTTAGTTCATTTGGAATGCTATAACCAAAATATCATGGACTGGGTGACTTATTTATTTTTCATGGTTCTGAAGGCTGGGATGTCAACATCAAAGTGCTGGCAGATTCAGTGTCTGCTGAGGTTCAGAGACAGCTGTCTTCTCACTATGACCTCACAGGGCAGAAGAGACAGGGACTTTTCTGAGGTCTTTTATTTATTTATTTTTTTTATTAAATCATAGCTGTGTATATCAATATGATCATGGGGCATCATACACTTGTTTCATAGAATATTTGACACATTTTCATCTCATTAGTTGACATAGCCCTCCTGGCATCATCCTAGTTACTTTGTCAAGACATTTACATTCCACATTTGCCAAGGCTCACATGTACCTTTGTAAGATGCACCACATGTGCTATCCTTTCAATCCCCCTCCCTCTACCCACATCCCGCCTCCCTCCCCACGCTTTCTCCCTTCCCCCTGTTCTTAGGCTAAGTCATGGAAGAAACCCAAGTGCCCATCGATCCACGAATGGATTAATAAATTGTGGTATATGTACACCATGGAATACTATGCAGCCTTAAAGAAAGATGGAGACTTCACCTCCTTCATGTTTACATGGATGGAGCTGAAACATATTCTTCTCAGTAAAGTGTCTCAAGCATGGAAGAAAAAAATATCCAATGTATTCACCCCTACTATGAAACTAACTTAGGACCTTTACATGAAGCTATAACCAAGTTTCAACCTGAG
The DNA here is from genome assembly GCF_027406575.1 of Nycticebus coucang. NCBI lineage: Eukaryota > Metazoa > Chordata > Mammalia > Primates > Lorisidae > Nycticebus > Nycticebus coucang. The sequence goes on from NC_069795.1 coordinate 15,339,194, forward strand.
GTCTTTTAGAAAAGAACACCAATCTCATTCATGAGGGTTCTGCCCTTTGGAGCTAATCGCCTGCCAAGGGATCTATACCTTTACCTTGGGAGTCAGGATTTCAACATAAAAATGTGGAGGGAACCCAAAGACTTAGGTTATAGCACATGAAAAAACACAGGAGTAAGCTAACTGCAGATCAATCATGTCTTCATTTTTCCTTCCCAAGGCACAAGTATGATGCTGGTGGCCGTCTCTCCACAGTGGGTCAGGGAGGTCACATTTTTCTTTAACAGGAAGCTTGTGATGTTTCCATTTGGATAGAAGCACTATTTTTAATCTGTATGGTCTGCTGAATCACCACCTCAGTCATGAAATGCTTGCCTTTTTTCTTTTATTGTGCCTCAGCCACAGGGTTTCCAAGTGTTTTACCCTTACAGCAGCAAGTGGCTATTATCAGTACAGGATGAAAAATAACTTCAGGATGAAGTTAGAAAGCAGGGAGATGACTTTGAAAACCGAATCCTCATTCATTCACTCATAAATTCATTCATCCCACAGATATATATGCTAAGAAACTATTTTATAGTCTCGGTCTCATCTAGGACAGATAAGATACAACCAAAAATAGAATCCAGTTTTCAAACTTTGATAAAAGGGCATCAATAATTGTAGGGGCCCTATATTTTGAACAACTGACATGGTGTGACTAGTGAAAGAAAAGCAAACAGATCCTCTTTTTTATTTTTTTAATCCTGTTTCTCTCTTCACATTCACAGCCTATATCAATCCTCTAGAAACAACTATGGCCAATGACTTGGAATAATAATACTTTGAATTGTACTCAAGTAAACTTGGATAATCTTAAAACAATTTTTAAATTTCTGCTTCTCTCTCCTCTGCTATATTTCCAAATATTAGCCCCAACTCTTCTCCCAGCTGAATAACAGAAGCCCTGAAACTACTACATTTTTTGGCTACAAACTCAGAGACAATAGTCATATAGATCTAGCTTCAAGCAGAACCCCCCAACCCAAAGTCTCTCTTTGCAGTTACGCTTTGGTTGTCATACATTCTTGGCATTTCAGCATCCCCTCCAACTTGTCACCTATTCAGAGTTTCAGGAGGAATGGCAAGCATCTTTTATTATTTATTTATTTATTTATTTATTTATTTATTGCAGTTTTTGGCTGGGGCTGGGTTTGAACCTGCCACCTCCAGCATATGGGGCCAGCGCCCTACTCCTTTCAGTCACAGGCACCGCCCATGACCAGCGTCTTTTATCTGATGCTCCAGGTTCCCTTTCTGTGCTTTCTGTGATCTGCTCTGTTCATAATTGAGGAAGCTCTAATTCACATAATAAATCTCTATCCCATAATAGTCATAATGACCCTGATTACCTTATTGAACTCTACTGATACGGTGATTGCTACCAGCAGTGGTTCCAGAAAAATGGAAACTTAAGGATGGGAGTCGGTTTTGTCACCTGAATATATATAAAGACATTAATGACCTCGTTGCCATGGTAAGTTAAACACTATCAGCCCATGGCATGCAATAGTGAACCACACTTCCATTATCACCTGTAGTCACCTAAGATCAAGTGCCCCGACAAGACAAGATTCTGTGTGACCCAGTAGCTTCTGACATAAAATATTTTAGAACAGCAAAAGGATATAAAGACTGTGGGCTTAGGTGGCTGCTCTTAAACATGCTGAAGAGAAACTGATAAGCTCAGGACTTTAACTAACTTTATCAAGGTCCAGTTAGGAGTCATAAAGTGTCTGTGACTGCCCTGAGAGAAATCCTTGTTTTCTGGTGCTACAAAGTCAAGACTTCACAAAACTAAACCCCAAAGAATGTTTTTACTAAATGTAAAGTATTGATTGGAAAGAAGTGGGCCCATTAAAATTATTAAAAACTGGGCAGCACCAAGTGCCTCAATGAGTATGGCACTGGCCCCATATACCAAAAAAAAGAAAGTCAGGGTGTTTAGCCAGGTTAAAAAAAAATAGCCGGGCATTGTGGCAGGCGCCTGTAGTCCCAGGTACTTGGGAGGCTGAGGCAAGAGAATCACCTAAGCTCAAGAGCTGGAGGTTGCTGTGAGCTGTGACGCCACAGCACTCTACTGAAGGTGACAAAATGAGACTCTGTCTCTTAAAAAAAAAGAATAAAATAAACTGAAATAAATAAATTTATTTAAAAAGGTAAAATAGGTAATTTCTAAAGAGTGTAAAGACCTTATCCACCAACTTGGTCAAACTTCCATTGCCAATGGAAGCGGATTTTTTCTCACCTCTCTCGTGAGAATTTTCTCCCATTATCTAAAGAACCTCTAATGGCCTTCCATGACATAATTTTATTATAGGGAAAGTCCTTCCTTAATAACTTCCCTCAATAACTTTTTAAAAAGTTTTATTAAGATATAAATCACATACCACACAATTTACCCATTTAAAGTGAACTTCAGTGGCTTTTGATATATTCACAGAACTGTGCAATCCTTATCACAATCAATTCTGGAATATCTTCATGACCTCCCCACAAAAAACCCCAACCCTTAGCTATCACTCCTCTAATCCCTCTACCCTCAGCATCCTCACCCCCACCCTCTAATCCCTCCATCCTCACCACACCCATCACCCACCCCAGCACTAGGAGCCATTGGTCTCCCTTCTGTCTTAATGGATTTTCCAATTATGGACATTTCATAGAGAGGGAATAATAGAATATGTGGCTCTTTTTGACTAACTTCTTTCACTTAGTATAATGTCTTCAAGGCTCTTCCATGATGTAGAATATATCAGTTTTTTTTTATATTTAATGCTGAATAATATTTCCTTTATGAATAAATCATATGTAATTTATCAGTTAATCAGTTAACAGCCATTTGGGTTGTTTCAACTTATACCCTAACATGAATAATGGTATTATAGATATTTGTATGCAAGTTTTCATATTGACATATATTTCCATTTGGGGGGTACATTCCCAGGAGTGGAATTTTTAGATCATATGGTATCCAAAAGCTTAGGGATATTAGGATGCTGGAGTTGTTTTTTGGTGAGAACTGCTCACCCATTCCCTAATCATATTCTGCAAGGACTCCTGAGGACACTGTCATCAGCACGGCCTAAAGAATTATATCAGGGAGGGATCATCAGCCTTTTTGATGAATTCTGCAGGAATTACACTTTACAAGCCAGAATCAGAGAGCTAACAGCTGCCAACTGAGCTTTCTAAATTAAGGCAAATAATGGATATTGGAATAGAAGTATTGGTACTCGATCGCGAAGGCCAAGGTGGACATGGTTAGTGGATTGAAAAGCAGAGCAAAATAAGAAATCAGAGGGATTTATTGTACCCTCAATGAATCCCCAACAATAAAAAAAAAAAAGAAATCAGAGGGATTTGGTTATAGAAAATATTAATCTTATATATCATTTTTTTCCTAAGAAGAAATAGGTGGGCAATTGCCTTATTCAATTTGAAGACATTGAAAAACTCTAGGTTTGAGGAACAGAAGACTAGTTTAATCACTCCAACAGGGTCACAGGCCCTCAAACAATTCCCAGTCCTGAGTCATTTCATAGTTACAGAGTCCTTTGAATGAAGAGAAGACTGGGTCACCCAAGGAAGAACCCTGTGATATTATCAAAATTCTATGCTACAAATATTTTTCCTAGTGTTCCCCAAGAGGACCTGAAGACATTCAGCTGGGTGACTGGACATTGGCCCTGAACCAATTAATTATTAGAGATTTAAAACTGCATTGTGATCTATCAATAAGAATGGGAATATAGTAGAACTTCCACAGTTAGCCACCTCTCTGCATTGGCCACCTCCTTAAATTGACCTAATTTTCATAATCGGAATATGCACCACATGTATATATCAGTACAATAGGCCTAGTTCCTTATGCTGACCACCTCTGTTTATTTATTTTCCTTTTTTTATCGTTAAATCATAGCTGCATACATTAGTGCAATCGCCTGTACCCATTCTAAGATGCACCACAGATGTGGCCCCACCCATTGTCCTCCCTCCACCAAGATCTCCCCCCTCCCTTCCCCTTCCTTGGCCCTTTCCCCATAGTCTTGTGCTATAGTTGGGTTATAGTCTTCGTGTGAAAGCTATAATTTAGCTTCATAGTAGGCCTGAGTACATTGGATACTTTTTCTTCCATTCCTGAGATACTTTGCTAAGAAGAATATGTTCCAGCTCCATCCATGTAAACATGAAAGAGGTAAAGTCTCCATCTCTGTTTATTGACCAGTTTGTTACAGTCAAACTGGGTGGTCAGCTTACAGAGGTTCTGCTATATTTGGAAGCGAGCTCATTAGTGGAGTCTTGGTTTAGTTATACTTCTCAGTATGTCAAATGGGCCCCCAAACTCAACCCATATCTATTTCCCAGGCCTAGAATACATAGTTCAAATAGACATACCCAGCAACTAGTAAATGCCCAGAATGTTTCTTGATTTGTAGAGTGAGAGCTATTATGATTAGGAAGGCCAAGTAGAAGCCAAAGGAACCATCTCTACCTAAATGATAGTAAACTGAAAGCAATCCTGCATTACTGGAGAAATTTCTACGATCAAGGTCACCATCAAAAAGTTGAAGTATTCAGAGGTGGCGATTCCTATGACATCCGTACTCAACTTGCTTATTTGGCCTAGGCAGAAGGTAGAGAAATTATATTCCTGCAGTACAAGATGTACTTTTATAAACTTAATCAGGAGGCGATTCCAATGCAGCTGTTTCTTCAGATGTGGTTTTGTTAATGGAGCAAATTAATACACCCACTAGCACCTGATGGGGATTTACTGATCTAATGAATAATTTGTTGTTGGCATTTCAGAGAAATGCAAATCAAAACTACTTTGAGATATCACCTAACCCCAGTAAGAGTAGCCCACATAACAAAATCCCAAAACCAGAGATGTTGGTGTGGATGTGGAGAAAAGGGCACACTTCTACACTGCTGATGGGAATGCACACTAATTCGTTCCTTTTGGAAGGATGTTTGGAGAATACTTAGAGATCTAAAAATAGACCTGCCATTTGATCCTATAATTCCTTTACTAGGTATATACCCAGAAGACCAAAAATCACAATATAACAAAGACATCTGTACCAGAATGTTCATTGCAGCCCAATTCATAATTGCTAAGTCATGGAAGAAGCACAAGTGCCGACAGACCCACGAATGGACTAGCAAATTGTGGTACATGTATACCGTGGAATATTATGCAGCCTTAAAGAAAGATGGAGACTTTACCTCTTTCATGCTTACATGGATGGAGCTGGAACATATTCTTCTTAGCAAAGTATCTCAATAATGGAAGAAAAAGTATCCAATGTACTCAGCCCTACTATGAAGCTAATTTATAGCTTTCATATGAAGGCTATAACCCAACCATAGCACAAGACTATGGGGAAAGGGCCAAGGGAGGGGAAGGAAGGGGGGAAGTCAGGGTGGAGGGAGGGTAATGGGTGGGGCCACACCTACAGTGCATCTTAGATGGGTACAGGCGAAACCTACTAAATGCAGAATACAAATGTCTACATACAATAACTAAGAAAATGCCATGAAGGCTATGTTGAACAGTTTGATGAAAATATTTCAGATTGTATATGAAACCAGCACATTGTACCCCTTGATTGCACAAATGTACACAGCTATGATTTAACAATAAAAAAAAATAAAAAATAAAAAATGTTGAAGTTTTAAAAATAACATGTTATTCTCACAGATCCAGCGTCAAAACCTAGATTTCATAAGAATGGTTTATAAAGACAATTTCTTATAGTTTAAAATGTTTGCAGGCCAAGTTTTTAAGCAAAAACCTGCCAAAATTATTGCCGTCAACTGCCAGCAATTCAGTAATTGAAAAATGAAGACTTTTTTCTTTACATTTTTCTACTCTAATAATTATAGATATAATGTTCTTTCTAAAAATGCATGGTACTCTGCAAATTCTATTCATAATTGGCCAGCATTTCAATTAGCTCTTTGTCTTCTGGCTCTGGAATTTGGCTCTTGCAAGCAGCAAGTGGTGACTAAATAGGGACAGCTATCTGCAGTAATAAATACTGGACGCTATAGGTCAAGTCCATTATGTCAACTTTCCTTCTTTTGATGATGCTGCTATTTCCTCCTGAATCACAAATATATTGCTGTGGGAGGTGGTGCCTTCTCCGAACTGAGTCCAGCTCCACATGTGCCCTTGCCTGTGGATGCAGCAACAGATTTCTACTGTCCTCTTTGGCTCTTGTGGGGAAAATAATCTCTTCTCCAGTAAGTCCAGCCTTAGGACTTGCTGCCCTTTTAGAAAAACCCTTTTCTTTTTTGGTTATTTTTCATCTGACACCATTAAAAATGTGCCTGACTGCATCTCTTGGTAATAGAATCTGTTCAATTACAAGTAAAAGAAAAAAATTGAGTTCACCAAGAATTTGACCTTACTTTTTGTGTGCTTAATAAACATGTTTGAATTTTTACATTGACTTCCATATTTAATAGTAACAGTGTCCCACGTTCATTCATCATTCACGCATCCATTTCCTGAACACCTGTTATGTGTCAAGAATGGTACTATTTACTGTGAGACAGGTTTCTTTCCCCCAAACCTCAACCTTGTAGCACATATAAAGAAACTGAAGTCAAAAAAACCACATAAAACTACATATCCCACAGTACAGATTAGAACCCAAACTTGGGTCTTGTGTTTTTAAAATCCAGTTCAATGATCCATGCCCTACAGTTGAAGTGTTCAGGCCATTTTCTTTGCACATAGCATTGATACAGTTGGTTTAAGTTTAGCAGATTATTATCTGCTTTTAATTTACTCCATTGATTCTTTATTCCTTGGGCTTTTATTTACATTCAAAATTCTAAGAATTTAAATACACACGACTTATTTATCATTTTCTTTCTTTAATTATTATTATATCATTTCATATATTATGTTAGAACCTTACTGTTAAATAGTAGAATTTCATCCTCCAATTTGTGATTTTCCAACCTCGCACTGTACTATAATATGTTAAGTGTCAATTATTTTTTGAAGACATTTAAGAAAGAAAGTAAGTCTGTTTCTTACCCACAAAATTGACATTTCTAATGATCTCAAATCCAGTAAATTAGAGTTCTGATACTATTTTCACTCAGCTTAAATGACTTCATTCAAGATATTTTGTAATGCAGGTCATTATGCTGTCATTTGTGGAAGATATTTCTCTAGATATAGAAGAGAATTCTTTGATTATAAATAACAAACTTTCTTTCTTCCTCTCTTTGTTTTTATCACTTTGTCTCTTCAGATTATTTTATAATCTCCATAATTTCTGAAATTATAATATTTCTTGTAATTGTTTCACTGCATTTATTATCTTTTTTCCTCTTCTCAGCTTCGTTGTAAAATAGTTTTGAGAGTGCATGTAGTGAGAACAGATGGAGTCAGTCAAGCGAGGGCAGCTGTGACATAGCTGGTCTGGTGGGTTTAGGTCCTAAGTGACCATTACCTCATGTTTCCCCTTCTTATTGTTTTGTAAACTCAACTTTAACTTAAAAGTGTATATTTTGAGTACTTTAGGGCAATTGATTTAGGAGATTAACTTTTGAATTAGAAATGTTATTTGGGGTCATGGGTTATGTCAATTATTGTTTATTATGGGTCATGGGGTAGGGCAATTACTGTTGTTTAAGATAAGTGTTAATTAATGTTGTTTAAGATAAAGACTAGTACAGTTATTGATTTTAATTTTTATGTATAAAACTGTGATTTTGGAAATGGAAGAACAGAAAGAACAGTCATAGAAAGATGACTCTCATGTTCTGCAGACTCACTGGCCTTTGACAGAGTTTGGTGGACCCCTCCCTATTTCTGCATATTGGCTAACAGTGACAGGCAGCCAGACCCTCTTCATCTGTTAAAAGTCTCTTTGTTTCAGAGATCTAACTCCAATATTTCCCCCATTGTAGTTTTCTTTCTATGTATGCTAATTAGTGTTTCATATTTTTCTTAGATATATGGGCTAATTATTTTTTACTAAATTTAGAAAAATTTTGGCCATAATTTTTTATATTTTTGTACCCTTTCACCTCATTTTGTGTAACTGCAATTTTACATACGTACATATTTACCCACTAGATATGGTTAACAGAAGTCACTGACACTCAATCATTATTTTTAGTCTTTTGTTATTATTCCTCTGAGCCATTGTGTAGAGCATTTCTACTGACCTGTCTTCAAATTCACTGATCCCTTCTAGTATCATGTTCAAATTTATGTTAATCCATTTGATGAATATTTTCATTTTATTTATTGTATTTTTGATTCACAAATTCCCACTTGACTATTTTTAGAATTTCAATTTATTTTTTGAAATGTTCCACTCTTCTGGTATTTTATGCATGTCATGTTTTCCCATTTATACTTTAACATGTTTGTGATTATTATTTCCATTATTTTGTCTTATGATACTTCTAATACATGGGTTATATGTGAGTTTGCTTCTACAGACTCCTTTAACTCTTGATTAAGGGTGACATTGTTCTACTTCCATACATGTCCAATTTTATTGTATTCCAGATTTGTGTTTGGTTTTGTTGTTTTCCAAATAATATAAGACTTTGTACGTCGGTTAAGACCATGGATGATCATTCAGATTTCTACCAGGTATAAGAAGAGATGGTGCTTGGCTATAGTTTTAATGACATTAATTTCACTTATCCGCCACAATTTTGCCTATTGTTTCAAATCTTGCCTATTATTTCATCCTTAAGAAAGAAAAATGCCAAAACACAAAGAGCAATAAAAGGGTCATTATTGAAACTTCTAGAAAACTCATTATGCCTAAACATGTACTGGTTAAATGCAACTGGGCATACCAAATAAAAATGATCTTAGAGCTAAAGCAGGCAAAGAATAATAATTAAAATGAACCAAAATACTTACATAAAATTTCTTTAGGGAAGACTGATTCAATAGTATAAAAACATGCAAAAATTGTTATATATTATTCTGATAATAAATGCTCCTTTAAAATTTAGTTAAATGAGCGAGAACAAAAGAACCAGGTAGCTAGGAGGTACTATATGTTAATTATTATCATTATTATTACTGGGTTGTGTCTAATCCTGTAAATAAAGAACAATATATATTATAAAGGAATTTTATTCCTTGTAATTTTGGAAAGTTCTAAAATTTCTTTCTTCTACAGAAAATAGAACTATCACATTTATCTACATGGGCAAATGAAATATTTGGTTAATTCTTAAGGTCCTTTGGGAAGAATTAAGTATTGTGGATTCCCCACAATAGGGGAATCAAGTTTCGAAATTTACCTTCACTCTAGGATTAGCAAAAAGAAAAGTTTCACAGACCATATTTTATTATCAGTTAAAGAATCCAACCAGTGATAATGTTCCTTTGCTTTGAATGTTTATATCTTTACAGGTTCCAAATTTTGAGTATTTTTAAATTAACATATAGACAGAGAAGTGCAGGATGCCTAGTATCAAAAAAGCTAGAAGATTTTTTTTGTTTGTTTTGTTTTGTTTGTTTTTTTAAGAATGAAGAATAGAGAGCTGGGGTAAGCTGATTGATTCTATCCTTCCTGATAAAATTCCTCCCACCACCGCTTCAAGGAAGGAAAGGGAAGAAGGCTGTTTTATAACTTTCATAATTCTTTGGCCGAACAAAATTTACTCATCTGGCGTAACTTTGACCTGCCTTCTTGTCCCCATGTGGCTCCTTAGGCAAGTCAAAGGGGCAAAATAATTTATATTTTGCAAGTTACCAAAATCCAAGTTGGTCTCTGTACTTACAAAGTATCCCCATATACCATCTTCACCCCATGTCACCGCAGCCAAATCTTTGCAAATACTGGCAAAGTTAACAATTAATAGCATTTTTTTTTTTTACAACAAACTATAAGAAGCCCATTTCTGGTGATCTATTCAACAAAGAGCTACACCAGTTTAATATATGATGTACAGTCTCTTATTATTTATATTATCAACAGGGAATATGGAAGAACTGTTGGGATACTGTAGCCCTCAATACAGCTGATTTATAACATAAAAATAACATGTTAATTTATGACCTTTTACGTGGTGTGTTCAAAAACAAAGCATCTCTGCCAGCCACGAGCCCTACGTATTTCAGTCTTAAGAAGTGGATTTGGCGTTGTTAGCAGAGAGCCTGCATCCTTTGTAGAAAGGTAAACACAGTCCATTGTCTAAGCAGGCACATAGAAATTACACCTCTCATATTAGGGACAACCAAATAAGCAATGTTAACCATAAAATGAAAATTGAGAATGTACACAGTTTAATTCAATACACACATTTTGCCTATGAAGCAAGCAAACAAACAAAAAAACAAACTTACAGTTAGTCCACATGTGTTAGATTTTTCCTAGAGCATTTTGACTCCATCCACAATACCACTTAGGGGGTCGGCAGGAATGAGAGAGAGATCAGGAATGAGAGAGATCACAAGGGCATCTATAGGAGGAAGTGGTCCAGCATTCCTTGTTTACTTCACCCTGGAAGGTAACAAAATGTATATGTTGCTTTCATTTTGAAATTTCCAGAGTCTGAGAGGAAGAATTGGTTATGCAGAGGAAGAAAGGGTCCTCATAACAGACACAGCTACATACCACACGGATGCAAGTTAGAAAAACAGTTACAATTTCAGCAGACTAATATTTTACTTTTTTGCCATGCCTCTATCAGCAGATGCTATGACTCCTTTGGCAAATATAATGCCAGTCATCTTATTTGTAACAAAATTCTTGACTTTTGCTAAATTAATCACCACAGAGCTTTCTTCTCCCACCTCAGCCCTTTTGCTTTGAAAAATGCTTCAAGGTTTTCCTTTTCTGATGTGACGAGGTCTCTCAACGCTCAAGAGTCACAAATCTCTTCACCCCTGTTGGCCACAAATTCTTGGAAAGACCTTAAGTTACAAGCACATATAAAAGAAAAACTATACTTTGGATGTGTCAAGGAGAGAAAGAATTTGAAGCTGTCTACTTTTGAGCTGAGCTCTTCATCCTGAAGTCAATTGTTAATAGATAATAACATTTTCAAAGTCTAGGTTCGCATTTTCCATAACAGCAGAAAGCATTAATAAATACTAGTCATTGCTTTCAAACATCAGCTTTCAACAGAAAAAAAAAAAGGAAGTTGAATACCTAAGTGTTTTTATATTTTACCTTTTAATTATATAGGTAAGTTTTTAGTTAAGATGACATTTTGTAAGGTAAATGTTAGCAATGATTGATATTTCCTTAAATATTTTTTATTACTGCACAATGAAGAATTATTTTCTTCATAGTCAAAACCACAGACATTAGCAAAGGTAGAGCATTCACGCTGGCTTCTGTTTCTAGCAACTCTCCTGCTGAAGGAGAAACTAAAGTCTTGTTTGATAGTCCAAGCAAGAAAGAAATAACTTCTATGTTTTATGCATATATTTTATTCCTAATAATGCTAATATTATATGAGACTTTCTGAGCACAAAGAAATTTAGTCTGCAGGAAACTCCAATCTATGAAAGGATCTCCCTCTTGCCGTGTGTCCTGCTGGGTTATTACCTCCCATCCATCCTTCCTTTTTTAATATTAAGAACTAAAATTATAGTTAACTTTGGGTTTATTGCAAGCCATAGATAATCCTAGGAATACCTTATATTCATTGATGAGAAACAGGTGCTATACTGACAGCTGCATTGTGAGATTTAGGCAGAAATTTGCAAATGAGCACTTAGCTCAACAAACACCACAGCAGAGATAAGGCAGAGATATCCACACCATGAGGATAGGCACCATCTTCATAGTTCTTTTTGCTGATAATTGATATGAAAAATAAAGCCTACTCCAGAGAGCTCAATTACTTTGGTTTAGAGCATTTTAAAGTGGATCCCCCTCTTCTCTTCTCCCAAGTAGCTCTGGTAGGGAATCTTCTGATGAACAAATCTTTCTAACATGTGGAAAATACAGAACTGTAGCAAAGTGGAAACATGAAAAAAGGGAGGAAAAGATAAATTTACTGTTAGAGAAGAAAAATGAACAATATAAAATTCATACTCCTCAGCCAAGATATAAAAACGATAGTGCATATTTAAAACACAAGTCACAAGAAGTTCTAAGCACAAGATGGTTCAGTGATGTTTGCTGGAGTAGTCTGTAGGTGCCTGTTCTCTTTATCTTATTTCTGGGTTTGGCAAGTTATTTTGCAGGAAAGTGTCTCTGTAAAATACAATAGTAACTGATAGTAAAGAGCTCAATCCAGGGCTAGACTTTCTTGATGACTGACTGATATGATCTGAATGTTTATGTCCTCCTGAAATTCAAATGTTGAAATGTTAACCTCCAAGGTGATAGTATTAGGAGTTGGGGAATTTGAGAGGTGATTAGTTAGTATTAGGAGTTGGGGAATTAGAGAGGCTCCTAAGGGTGGAGCCTTCATAAGTGGGATTAGTGTTCTTATAAAGGAGGCCCACTGAAGCTCATTCTACCCTTCTTCTACGTGAAGACACAGTAAGAAAGTGTGATCCATACATAAGGAAACAAGCCCTTGCCAGACACCAAATCTGGTGCCTTGATCTGGAATTCCTTAGACTTCAGAGCTGTAAAAAATAATTGTCTGTTGTAAACCACTAAGTCTATGATATTTAGTTATACACATAGCAGCCTGCGTGGGCTCAGACTGTGGCAAGTGTTTCATATCTTCTTCCCCCTTTCATAGAGCTGTTGTCAGAGCAGATGTATTGATATGTACAAGCCCTTAGAAGAGGGCATAGCAGGGGGTTGGAGCAAAATGGAAGACCAGAAGGATCATTCAGTTGAGTTCTGCTAGTACAACGGGTAAAAAGAGAAAACCCAGCGATACCTGGTGTGGAGACCATACCCAGAGTTGTAGCTCAGGGAGCACAGGGAGATGGTGGTGAGATGGATGCAGCATGTGATCCAGAGCAGTGGAAATATGACTTATTAGGCAAGTGATTGTGAGCTGCCAGGATGGCCAGTCTCCTCCTCTCCCCCACCCCCATGGAGGTCTGGGATAGGAGGAAGCCTTTCTGGAGTTTTCAGTTTGGGGAGGAAGCCATCACTGAGTGGAAAGTTTAGAAGAGTGGCAGACTCAAACAGTATACAGCAACCAGATTTGAATTCTGATTGGAGTAGATTTGCCACTGTTTTGGTGGCTGGCAAGGCAGCCATATTGGGAAGATCTCAGTTGCCAGACAGCTGCCATTATGCAAAGGTCACAAAAAGGTTTTAGCAGGGGCCTAAAGCAAGGCCATCTTAATTCTTCCTGCTTAGATCATAACTACACTCTTGAGACAGACTGAGGACTCCTGCACCCCATGGGAACTGGAATCAGGGACATAAATTTAAGCATTTATGTTATAGTATGTTATGTTAAGTTGGGTATTTATGCACCCAACTTAAATGCTCCCAGATATATCAAACAGATCTTGATGGGTCTAAGCAATATGATATCCTATAAAACCATAATAGCTGGAGACTTTAACATCATTCAAACAGAACTAGACAGATCCTCTAAACAGAAACTAAACAATTATACAAAGGACTTAAATGTAACCCTAGAAAAAAATGGGATTAATAGACATACAGAACACATCCTCCCAAAGCTAAAAAATAGACATTTTTCTCATAAGCCCACGTCACATACTGGAAAATGGACAACATCCTAGTATACAAATCAAACTTCAGCAAAATTAAAAGAATAAAAATTATACCTTGTATTTTCTGAGACAACGGAACTCAATTCCCACACAAAAAAAACGTTCATCCCCACACAAAGGCATGGAAATTAAACAACCTTATGCTGAATGATAGTTGGGTTCAGGAAGAGATAAAAAAAGAAATTGTTAAATTCCTCAAATATAGCAACAATGAAAACCCAAGTTACCAAAACTTTTGGGACAAGGCAAAAGCAATCTTAAGAGCAAATTGATTGCATTAGATGTCTACATTTGAAAAACAGAAAGAGTGCATCAAAAAACTCGTGAACCATCTTATGGATTTGGAAAAAGAAAAATGAATAAAATTGATAAACCTTTGGCCACATTAACTAGAAACAGAAAAGTAAAATCTCTAATAACCTCAATCAGAAACCATAAAGGGGAAAGAAAAACAGATGCCACAGAGATAGAAGAGATTAACTCTGAATACTATAACAAACTCTATGCCCAGAAATTTGACAATGTGGAGGAAATGGATCAATACCTGGAATCAAATCCTCTTCCTAGAGTTAACCAAGAATAAATAGATCTATTGAACAGACTGATTTCAAGAACTGAGATTGGGGAAACAATAAAAAATCTCCCAACAAAAAAATGCCCTGGTCCAAATGGCTTCAGACAAGAATTCTATCAAACCTTGAAAGAAGAGCTTATTTCTTTCCATACTGAAGAAATTATTCCAAAAATTGAGAAGAAAGAAATCTTTCCCAGCACATTCTATGAAGCAAACATCACCCTGATGCCAAATCCAGGAAAAGACACAACTAAAATGGAGTATTTCATACCAATTTCACTAATGAATATAGATGCAAAACTTCTGAACAAAATCCTAGCCAGTAAATTACACCTACACATTAAAAAAGTCATTCATCATGATCAACTAGGTTTCATTCCAGGAATGCAAGGCTGGTTTAACATACACAAGTCCATAAACGTAATTCACCATATCAACAGAAGCAAAACCAAATACCATACCATATTCTCAATAGATACAGAAAAAGCATCAATAAAATTTGAAAAAAATCAGCATCTTTTTAAAATTAGAACACTTAAGAATATAGGCATAGGTGGCACATTTCTGAATCTGACTGAAGCCATCTACAACAAACTCACTGCTAATATTATACTGAATGGAGTAAAATTAAAAGCTTCCCACTTAGAACTGGAACCAGACAAGGTTGTCTCTATCACCAGTATTATTCAAAATAATGCTGGAAGTTCTAGCCAATACAACCATGCAAGAGAAGGAAATAAAGGTCATCTAAATGGGTGCAGAGGAGGTCAAACTATCGCTCTTTGCTGATGATATGATCTTGTACTTAGAGAACCCCAAAGACTCAACCACAACATTCTGCAAGCCATCAAAAAATACAATAATGTCTCAGGATATAAATCACTGTCCACAAATCAGTAGCCTTTGTATATGCTGGTAACAACCAAGATGAGAAGCTAATCAGGGACACAATTCCTTTCACAATAGCTTCAAAAGAAAGAAAGAAAGAAAGAAAGAAAGAGAGAGAGAGAGAGAGAGAGAGAGAGAGAGGGAGGGAGGGAGGGAGGGAGGGAGGAAGGAAGGAAGGGAGAAATACCTAGGAATATACCTAACAAAAGGGTGAAGAACCTCTACCAAGAACACTATAAAACTCTAAGAAAAGAAATAGTAGAAGATAATAACAAATGGAAGAACATACCATGCTCATGGCTGGGAAAAATCGACATTGTGAAAATGTCTATATATTCCAAAGCAATCTACAGATTCAATATAATCCCCATTAAAATGCCATCACCATACTTTCCAAATTTGGAAGAAATAATTCTTTTTTTTTTTTTTTTTTTTTGTAGAGACAGAGTCTCACATTACTGCCCTTGGTAGAGTGCCGTGGCGTCACACGGCTCACAGCAACCTCCAGCTCTTGGGCTTATGTGATTCTCTTGCCTCAGCCTCCCAAGCAGCTGGGACTACAGGCGCCCGCCACAACGCCCGGCTATTTTTTTGTTGCAGTTTTGGCTGGGGTTGGGTTTGAACCCACCACCCTCGGTATATGGGGCCAGCGCCCTACTCACTGAGCCACAGGTGCTGCCTGGAAGAAATAATTCTTAATTTTGTATGGAACCAAAAGAAACCCTGTATAACCAAGATAATTCTTAGTAATAAAATCAAAGCCAGGGATATCACCCTACCAGACTTTAGGCTATTCTGCAAGACTATAGTGATCAAAAGAGCATGGCATTAGCACAAAAATAGAGCCATTGACCTTTGGACCAGAATAGAAAACATGAGATAAAACCAACATCTTATAGCCAACTGATATTAGATAAACTAAACAAGAACATGCACTAGGAAAAGAATCTCTATTCAATAAATAGTATTGGGAGAACTGTATAACTACATGTAAAAGACTAAAACTGAACCCTCACATCTCACCACTTATAAAAATTGATTCAAGATGGATAAAAGATTTTAACCAAAGGCATGAAACAATAAAAATCCTCGAAGAAAGTGTGGGGAAAACACTTGAAGATATTGGCCTGGGGAAAATTTTATGAAGAAGACTTCCATGGCAATTGCAACAACAAAAAAAAATAAGCAAATGGGACTTAATTAAACCGAAAAACTTCTGTATAGCTAAGGAAACAACAGACAAAGCATAACAAACAACCTTCAGAAAGAGAAAAGATATTTGCATATTACAAATCAGACAAAAGCTTGATAATTAGGATCTACAAAGAACTCAAATTTATCAACAAATATAGACCCAACAATCCCATATCTCACTGGGCAAGAGACATGAATAGAACCTTCTCTAAAGAAGAGAAACAAATGGCTAACAAACATATGAAAAAATGCTTATTGTCTCTGATCATCAGAGAAATGCAAATCAAAACTACCCTGAGATATTACCTAACCCCAGTGAGAATGGTCCACATCACAAAGTCTCAAAGCTTCAGATATTGGCATGGAGGGAACACTTTCACACTGTTGGTAGGACTGCAAACTAATACAACCTTTTTGGAAGGAATTATGGAGAATCCTCAAAGAACTCAAATTAGACTTCCCATTTGATTTTGCAATCCCACTACTGGGCATCTACAAAGAAGAAAAAAATTATTTTATCATAAGGACATTTGCACTAGACTGTTTATCACAGCTCAATTTACAATCGCCAAATTGTAGAACCTAAATGCCCACCAACTCGGGAGTAAATAAACAAGCTTTTGTATATGTACATCATGGAATACTATTCAGCCATTAGAAAAGATGGAGACTTTACATCTTTTTATTTATTAACCTGGATTGAGGTGGAATACTTTCTTGTTAGTAAAGCATTACAAGAATGGAGAAGCAAGAATCCAATGTACTCAATTCTAATATGAAGGCAGCAGATGAGCTAATACAAGGAGGAGGGGTAGGGTAATGAGGGAACGGGAAGAGGGGCAGCAGGAGGGGGAAGGGGATCGTGGTGTACGGCATACCTCCTGGGGGTGGGACACAATTATAAGTGGGACATTATTTAACAAATGTAATCAATGTGACATTATTCTTTTTACCCTCAATGAATCCCAAACAACAACAAAAAAAGAAGAAGATAGCATTTATCAAGTGCTTAAAACAATACCTGTCATTATGCTATATAATGTATATTATACATAGTATTGTGCTTAACACTTCCACAACTTCTTGTTATAGACTTTTCTCCATATTTCTCATTACTCCTTTATTCATAGGTAAATAAACTCAATCCCTGACTCTTTCAATTGATTCCATCAATCACAACTCAACTGCAGAGCACACCATAGGCCTACGTAAATGCTTCTTGTTCAGCCCTTAACCTTCTCCCCTTAGTCTGTTTCCAGATTTTGCTGGTTTAGATGATGTTATTTAATTTATGGTTGAAAAACTTGTATACTGCCCTCATTTTAAATATGCCCTTATAAGTTGAACGCTCGAAGAAATTAGCAAATAGAAAGACTCCGTTAAGTGTTACTATTTGGAGTTCTACACTTAATTATATCATCTCATTTTTAGAGATGATATTGCTCTTCCAAATTATTGATTCTACAAGGGGAAAAGAGAAATGGTTTTCAAAGTTTAGACTCCATTTAGAAATTGTGGATTTGGCTTTTGGGATCAAATGTGAACTAACTGATTTGTGTGAAGATTTGCCTTTAGTAAATTTCATTTTCAGTTAATTTTAAATGATTTTATTTCAAGAAATTTTCTAGACATCAAAGAACTTGTTTAAAGAACTGATCATTAAAGCTCTTCAAAACCTTATGCTCTGGTTATGAATAGAGTCTGCATGATTGCTTTCAAGAGAAATTCTTAATAAAGTACATGTTGTGTTTTAGTATGAACCCTTAATGCCAATGGAGTTTGATCCCTGACAGATGCACTTGTGGCAGGATTTGCCAACTCTGATTTGAAAACATCTCATCCTCAAAGAAGTAATCAGAGGTTAATCTTGTCTGTTTCAAGCTCTTCATATCAGAACTGATTTGGGGCCATTGGGGAGGAGACATTGACCTTCTAAGTATAATCCAATTGCTTGTGGGTGCTCTAACAAAAGGGAAGCACTTTTCATCTCTTTGTTGTATAATAAATATATTTTTTTATATTTGTTGCATCTTAAAGTTTGATTTTATAATGGTCTTTGAAATAAATTGTTGTTATTAAACAGACTTGGTCATTGACTACTCTCTTAAATATTCTGTATCAATCAAACTCACAAACCATTTTTCAGTACTTAAATGTGAGATATAAATTAATGATAATTTTTATATAACCTTTTCTTTGTTTATAAAGGCATGTATAGGATAAATGAAGATAAAAAAGAAGAAGGAGAAGAATATGGGGGGGCAATGACAAAGACTCTTTCCAGTATGCACTAAATGTTTCTCTCTCTTCCCCCTTCTCATTCCTTTCCATTGTTTTTATTGCCCATTTCCTTAGGCTAATTCATGTATGAGTAAATTTAAAAAAAATTAGCAAATTTAAAATGGAATGCCTACATTTATGGAAGCAAAATATGTTTAAATGCTTCACAAATAGGGTTCTTTGTTTTCAGAAAACACCAGTCCAGAAAGGTAGACTTAAATCTTCCTGGAGTCTCACCTAACAGAAACAATGGTATGTGGGTATACTGGGTATATGGCACACCTCCTGGCTGAAGGACTCAACTACAACTCAACTGCTGCCTAACAAATGCAGACAATGTAACCCAATCATATGGACCCTTATATTAATCTAAAATAATCAAAAAAGAATTCTGGAGGATATGGTTAATTACATAGTGCAGAGGTGACTGGTTCTGTGGGGGGTTTTTTGTTTGTTTGTTTTTTTAAACCAGATTTAGGATTGCAGATTCTTTTCTATTGCACATTTTTTATCTTTTGTGCAAAGCTGCTCATTGTTTCAATATTGTTTATTTTATCTGAGATTTTGAAAAAGTTCATAGACTATCCATGAACATCATAAAGATACTGTTTGTTGAAATCAGTGTTCAACTGGGAAAATATGGTAATATTACTACAGAATATTTCTTTAGAGCCCAATATTCACATAGCAACATATTATGCAGTTGCAGCTGAGTATAACAGAAAATTCAGTGGTGTTCAGAATATAGCATTGTCTGGTCTATTTCATTCCTATCTACATGTGTGCATGTGGGTACACGTGTGAAGAGAAAGGACAGTTGTTTATTATCTTATTTACCTTATCGGTTTGTATGGTATTTTTGCTATTTTGTTGTTTTTATTTTAGCAATGTAAATACCTAATATAAGCCATTCTCTCTTGTTAAATCAAATCAAAACATTCAATATGTAATGGGGTTATGTCTGCCTGAACATTTTGTAATATGTGTACTCATTTGATGAGCACTTTGAAAGAGGAGCTTTATCTTATTCACCACTGTTCTTAGTGATTTGCACAGTGCCTGGCACATAGAAAATATTCAATATGTGTTATATGTGCGGATGAGTGGATTCGGTAGGGATAGAAATAAGAATTTATATACACTCTTGAAGTCTATGGCTGAATGAGGTTGTGGGGGAAAAATAAGTGCATTGTTGTTTGAGACATATAATTATGGAAGCTAAACTACTCAATGCACATCTCACTTAATAATGCATCATAGTTGTCTATAGTTTTGCATCTTCCTGTTGCAGTGTAAACACACTACCTTCTGCTAAAGTAGAGACTATAGCTTTAACACTCCCATCCTCCAAACATGTCAATACCACACAGTATTACTATCACTGTCATTATCTTCATTCCCCTCTGTTTCTAGATTGTTCCTCAATTTAATCTTTTAATCTTCTTTTTTAAATTTGTTTCCATCTGCAATTTTCTATAATTCCAAAATAAGCTTAAGTAGACAACTTTATTCAGAAGGCGCTTAGGAAATTACTGTGGATGAAGTTGCTTAAAAGAAAAAAAGGAAAATATTCAATTATATAAAAATAATTTTATATTGCTTATTTTAAAATATCTTAAATGTAAGAGAAAGCAAGTGATTATAAATTAATCATTATCTGTATTTAAATATAAGAATTAAAACAGGAAATACGGAACAAATTAAAATAATTAAAATCAATGTGATTTAGATGTACGTATTACATAATCTATTAATCTTCTTTGAAATAGCCATTTTATAACATATGGTCTTAATAATTGCCAGCAAAGTTCTCATGCATAGCATAAAACTAGCTAAGAAAATTATGCACTTCTATTTAGTTACAAGAGGAAAAAGAATATGGGTTTCTTGTTCTACAATTTATTTTAGAAGATGTATGGCACTTGGAGATTTATCACCTAAATGTATTTAATGACGATTTCAAATCATACACTCTGATACAGTAATAGATGTCTATTAGAAGAGTTATATGTTAATCACCTAAGTTTAAAATTCACAAGTTTAAGCCTTAATTCTATTTAAACCAATGAATTGCCGTGTCAAAAAGCAGGAGACTCTTGAATACTTTTTATGTTCCTATTTTTTCTTAAAATGTATCACAACAAATGCTCAAACACTAGGAAAGTAAAGAGAAGGTAACATAGCCGAGTGCCGTGGCTCACATCTATAATCCTAGTAATTTGGGAGGCTGAAGTGGATGAATTGCTTGAGCTCAGGAGTTTGAGACTAGCCTGAGCAAGAGTGAGACACCATCTCTACTAAAAATAGAAAAATTATCCTGGCATTGTGGTGGGCAGGTGTGGTTCCAGCTACTTAGGAGCCTGAGGCAAAGAGCATTGCTGAGTCCAAGTTCGAAGTTACTGTGAGCTATGATAGCATGACATTCTACCCAGGGCAACAGAGACTTTGGTTGGTTTATTAAAAATAAGAAAGAAAGGAAGGAAGAAAAAAAGAAAAAGTTACATGGTTACTTTCCAAAAATGTTAAAGTAAGTTCAAAGGACATAGTGATAACATAATAGCTTTCTATTTTAAAATATTTCATAAAATGTGTTTTGGAAACTACTGGAATTAGCTTAATGGTATTGTTGATGAGGCAAAGCCAATTTGATTTATTTAGTAAAAACTCATTCAAATTGGTGGATAATATTTGCTTACAAATATTGAAGGCATATCTATGAAAATAAGAAATAAAAATTCAAAAATGGAAAAATGATACATAAATCAATATAATACTTCTGATCTCTTTATAATTTTTCATTTATCAGAATATTTTATAATATTGTATGAATATATACCAACATAAGAATAATGTGTAAAATTTAAAAAGTATAAAGAGTATTCGGGTTTGTCCTTATCTTAAACATTGTTATTGTTATTAAATTTTAAGCCTTTTTAATTTTGTGAAGGCAAAAAGTGGAAACCGAATAAACACATGTCTATAGAGAAAATTAGAAAAAGAGAGAAAAAAAGAGTATTCAGGTTTTCAAAGTCACACTTTTCTGTTTGCTCATTTAAGTTCATTAGGAAGGATAATAGTTTTTATTCTGTGTTTTTGGTTAGGCAGTTTTTATTTCTCTTTGTTGCAATCCTCCCAATTGAAATAAATGTCAAATGCCTTTCAGAAAAATACCTCTAAAAGAAAAATCTGAGGGAGGCTTGGACAGAAGATTTCTATCTTCATCTTTTCTTTACATAATTTGCTAAACATTTATTAAATCTTAAACACTTAATGTTATGGCTGCTCATAAGAAGAAAAAGCCATTTAAGGAGAAGAGAGAATCATTTGCATGGGATTGTTTATGTGTTTTGGTTTTACAAAAGGAAAAGTATAAAAGATAAAGGTTATCATGTATAAAGCACTTACCATAAATAAAGAAGTTTGTATTGAGAGCTTTTCTGACTCCACTTAGAAGGAATTGTGTAGCTGTCAGAACATACATGGTATGAGGATGTTAAAGGAAGAAAAATAAAGAACAGAACAGAGGAAATATCATGGACTTCTACAAGAGAGAAAATGATGAAGAGCAAGCCAAGAAAAAGATTTTTTTTAAAAGGAAATGAATAATATATTCTACACAAAATAGAAATAAATAACAGAAGTAGAACTTAAGATCATAGAATCTAGTATTTACATGAGAGGTTGGCAGAGGATGAAAAAAACATCAATGAAAAAAAGACAACAGCAAGAGAAAAGTAATACATAATTTGGCCAAAGAAAATAAAAATTATGAGAATGTACAGTGATTATAAGGGGGAGATCTGAGTATCTAGGACAAGAAAACAAGAAAAATTAGCAAAACTCCCAGGGTAGGGGATATATTATGGCTTGGAAACCCATCTGAAAAAGTGAAACTGGTAATAGGGGTCTATTACACTGGGGTAACTAAAGTGTAAGATGCAGGTCAAAGCCTGCCAGCAATCTAAGACAGGCGAAGAGTGATTTTAAAAAGACAAAGAAAGAACAATGGAACAGAAGAACATAATGCCACAAAGATGTACGTGCTTTCTGTAGCTTATCTTGTTTACTATCTTACTCTTTACCAAAATATTTGTCAGCCCTGGACTCAGAAATGATGGAAATGGTATTGAAAGTACATGACAAATAAAGGAAGCTTTTCACTACATGATTTCAGTTGATGAGCAGTCACATAATGATTACATATCTGCTTGTCAACTCATTTTTATAGGAGAACATGAAATATGAATTCACAGTATTTAATTCATTTGGGACCACTCAAGTTCTGTACATTTAAGGTACACCTTGCTGTCTTGTGTGTTGCAAGGAATATGTCCATTTTATCTAAATTGTCAAACTTATTGGCATAACGTCTTTAACAGTATTAAACATTTTTGAAGCAGACTTTAAGACAAGATTAAACATGCAAGATAGTATTAGAGGGAATGACTGGGAGAGAAACTGGAGGAGATGGGAAAAGTGCGGTAGCTGCTGTCTCTTACTTCAAATTCACCTGCTATGTGGCAGCAGAAAACAACCACCTTGTGAGACACCAAAGCAATACGGAGAGTCCTTGGAAGACGAGATTCCATGGGGGTAAAGAGAGACGTCAGGAGCTCAAGGCACTAGGCATGGGGATGGGTGATGACAACTTGAAAATGGGTCCTCTTGCCCTGGGCACTTCAGTAAACCCATCTGAACAAGAGAAGAGCTGTCAAGCTTAGCCCTTTCTGGGTTCTTTACTCGCATAATTGTTAGACAAATAAAATTTGTGGGGGGAATGAGATAGCTAGAAAGCAAACTGAAGCAGGGAAATCCGAAGGACAAGGGACATTTCCAATCCACCTGTTTAGAAACTAACCACAACTATCGTCCACAGGTGGAATTTGAAGGGGAACCTTTTGGGGAATTGCATAAGGAGCTGTTACTTCTTTGAGTTCATGTTAAGAATATGGCAACAGCTGGGGTCCCACCAGCTCATCAGGACTATTAGGGGCAATAAGACTTCTTTTTCATGAACATGGCACAACCTAATATATATTTATTTGTACTCAGTATTGATAGTAGCAATTCCATCTGAGAATTATAGCGTTCCTTCATTTCAAAACAAAAGAACAACAAACAATAAAACAAACAAATAAAGCCCCTGTTTTAAAAATTACAAAGCCTAGCCTCTTCGCCATTCTCTCCCCCCCTTTCTTTTTCCCCTAGAATTTCTCTTAGTACATCTTGGAAATTTAGTCTACATTTTTTCAACTCTTCTACAAGTCTTTTTATTTCATTGACAATTTAAACTTGATTCTTTTCAACGTTGATATGTATTTGTGTTGTATCTATTTTTTCTTCATATTATATTTCCTCTTATAGGCATTTTTTCCTTCATGGAGTATCCCAAATGCACTTAATTTAAACTCTATGTCAAACTATTCCAGAAAATCTACTTCATTTGGAATAAATTTATATTTTGATTTTTTAAATTTTGTTGGCTGCCATTCTTAGCAATATATTTTCTTTGGCCTTTAGGATTATTTTAAAACAGAAGTTTTAGGACATTTTTTCCCTTCCATTTGGGTTCTGTCTTTTTGTTTTGCCCTAGCTCTGCACTGACACAGGTGATACGACAAATCAACGCAGTTATTTGTGGGAGACTCTCTTCGTCTTCCCACTTCCCTGAGCCAAAGCATTCTTTAAACTGCATGCCCAACAAAACGCTTCCATTTCTTTTTTTTTTCAGCCTCCTCTCAGAGGTAGCAGAGCCCTTTCTATTATGCGACCTCAGGGAGAGGTTTTATCTCTTGTGTGAAATACTTGCAGGAAATACTAAATGCAGAAGCTTGGGTCTCAGTCACTATTACCTGCCTAGGATCTCGGTAACCCGTAGATTCAGCTCAGCTCCTTTTTTTTTTTTTTTTTTTTTTTAGAGACAGAGTGTCACTTTATTGCCCTCGGTAGAGTCCCATGGCGTCACAGCTCACATCAACCTCCAACTCCTGGGCTTAGGCAAGTCTCTTGCCTCAGCCTCCTGAGTAGCTGCGACTACAGGTGCCCACCACAATGTCTGGCTATTTGTTTGTTGCGGTTTGGCCAGGGCCAGGTTTGAACCCACCACCCTCGGTATATGTGGCCAGAGCCCTAAGCACTGAGCCACAGGCAACACCCATCAGCTCCTATTTTTCTGTATGTGATTGAAAATGCCAAAGTGTTCTCCAAAAAATTTTTTTTTTTAGTTCTCTGGATGAGAACGCTTATTTCTGAATTTCTTGGACTTTAACTTATAGTTGCACATATTGGATCAATGGAACAATTTGTACTCAGAATACTCAATACTCAGAATCTTGAGAATTCTGGTCCTTTTATGTTTTAATTTTTTTCATGTATTCACTGATTATCAAGCAAAGGGAAGATTTGTCTATACCAATGTTTGCCAATAAGCAAAACATGTGGTTTCCATTGATACTATTCTTTCTGTCCCTGAATATGAATCTGGGCTCATGTTTCATTGCCTACCAAGCTTTTATCTAGTATGAATCCATTTGGCTGAAATGATCTCTAACATAAGTATTGGAAAACTGCAATCTTCAGAATACGTTATTGATGTCACTTTTTCTATCCTATCCCTGCCAACAAGTCTTTGCTTTCCAGCGTGACACTTTCTATTCTGTTGCAGTCACCACTTCCCTCCTCACGTGTACATCTTCCTTTCTGGCACAGATGATTGCTGGAACTTGCTGTCTCCAAACTAACGTGTGAAGAAATGTGCGATGATGAGAGAAGATAAATACTGTGATTCACTCAGAAACCCGCAGCTCTGTCATCGTATCATGTTCAATTGTCAAATCCAAAGGAGAAGCCAAGAGGAGAGAATTAGAATAGGTATGGTCCACTCTTGCGTTCTCCATTCATTCTCATTACCTTTAATTAATTGGTCAATCTATTACCCTTAAGTGAAATTCCTCCAAAATTCTAGTAGTAGATTACATTATGATCCTGGTTTATAGTGTCGTGTGGTTAGTGCGGAGAGCTCTTCGTGGGTATCTCACGTTAGGACAGAATATGCCAGGCACCCCTAATCCTTTTAAAGTGAATGGCACCAGGATCTAAAGCAGTAATGGGCAAAGCCTGACGCACCGTGACTCATTATCTGAGCAAGGTATTCTGAAAAGGCAGACACAGGAAGTACAACTGGGACAGCCGACCAATCGGCTTAATGAGAAGGGAGGTTTCCCTGAGCGTTTTTACATGCAGTCTTGTTTTTCTGCTTCTCTGAGAACTTTTCATTTTTTTCTGCCTTCACTGAATTTTCTACTGAAAATTCTCTCATTGCTCATACTCCCCTGTGAGTACTGAAGAAACTTTATATTCATATTACAAGAATTTCAGCTTTGAATATTTTTACATGCTTTGGTCCTTCATGAAAGTTTGACATAACCTGCTCAATCTTTCTGATTAATTTAACCAATACATTTTAATCAAAGCCTGGTTTGAGCCGAGGGTATTTGTAAGATAGTCAATGTACTCAGTAACTACAGCTTTTAAGCCTATTTGTTTTTTCCCTTCTCCCTGGCCTTCCACTTAAACTCAAAAATTTTGTATTCTCTCCCCAAATACACTGCCTCCCTTACCAATTCGGTTTTATAATTTTATCTCCATTCTTGACATAGTGCAAAACAAGCAATTTGCCATATTTGAAATAGCAAGAAGCCCTCCAAGTGCTGTCTGTATTTTACCAAGTGCTGTTTGTATTTTAGCATTAACTCTGGCAAGGTTCTACGGGGGCTGAAACATCAAATGCTCTCTGCCAGCCTGTCTGTTCTCTTCTGTGTCACTTGGGAAAGTGGCTTCTAATTTTTTTAACTTTATTTTTTCTGTGATCTTTTGCCCATGTGAAGTTTTGATCATTTGAAGTTTGTAAAGAATAATGAAGCATTAGCCTCCATCGTGACAATGAAATCACAATGCCGTCTAGATGAGGTTGCAGTTTAGCTGGTAAGCCGAAGCTGCGAGGGAGGCTTAGAGGAAAAATATCAAGTGTTTCTGGCTATTTTTTTCTTTCCACATTTGCTATTTGTTAAAACATCTTTCTGAGTTCCTTTAAACCCTACTGCTTAAGACCATAGCGTATGCAAAGCTAGGAAAATTGGCTTTTAATGATAGTGTTTCTTTTAAATATAGTAAAAAGATGCTTTTCCTTGAAATAGGCTCATAGGTGGGAACTGAGTGAAAAGTGAAAACATTAAAAGACATGATGTGTATCTAGGGAGTTAAAACAATTAAAAATGGAGTATAGGAGAGGGCAAGTTCCAAATTGGAAAGAAGAAAAAAACTAAGATAAAAAAATAAAAACCAAATTGGAAAGAAGTATGTAGATCACAAGTACCTTGAATGCTGATTGGAGAAGTGTAGCTCTAGCTGTAATTAAGTGGGCATTGTGCTTTTATTATTTCTCCTTTTCATTTCCAAGCTTTGCCAAGAATTGGCCTTTAACCATATTTTGAGAGCTTTAAATGTATATGCGCTTCAGTAATTAGCATTCCTTCCTATGAACGCTGTGAGGAACAGCCAGCTGTGGAGTTAGCGAGAGGCCTCCTCTCTCTGGCTTTCCCTGCTCAGCCTTCCCCATGGCCACTCTCCCTACTCCCTGCCTTTCCTCAGCCCTGGAGCCATCTGCCGTGAGAGCCTCCGCCCCGGCCCTTACTCCAGTGGAGAAGGATGGGATGGGGCTGAGGGCAGGGCCCTTTCACCTTCCTCTTTGCTCTCTTTGTCCAAGTGTTGTCCCACCTCCTCTCCCAAACGCTCAGAAGCAGCCCCGCTTACCCTGATTAGATTTCTACCTCTCAGCCATCTTCCACCAGCCTTCCGAAGTTCTTATGATAAATTACCAAACACACGAACGTGGACACCTGAAAGCTAGTTTTTCTGCTAAAATATAATTTTTCTTCCAGCTTTACTGAGATAAAATTGACAATTATAAGTTTTACATATTTAACGTGTATGTTTTGAATTGATATATACATATATATATGTACACACTTTATATATAGGGTGTCCCTAAAGTTCATGGGCAATTTAAAATTGCACACTATTTAAGTTCGTGTGCACACTAGTTAAAATTGTGTGCACTATTAAAATTGCACACGAACTTTATGGACATGCTGTATATATAATTGTGAAGTAATCACCATGCTCAAGCTCATTAACAATTCCATTGCCTCACATCTATACAGACTTCTTTTGTGTATGTGTGTGTGATTTGAACACTTACCTACCATTTCAGCAAATTTCAAGTGAACGGTACACCTATCAGTAACTGTTCAGGCACAGTGCTGTGTGTTAGATTTCCAGAACTTGCTTTTCTTGAACAACAGAAACAGTGTAACACCTCAATATCTCAATGCCCTCGTTAGCAGAAAGAGGAAAAGGTGTAGCAGGTTGGGAGAAGGACATTCTCTAGAATGAAATTACCTTGGTTACTATAGCAAAAAGTTAGCCCAATAGAGCAACCTTGAGGAAGTTATTTGAGGGTGAGAGGAAGGAGTTGCTGAAGAGCTGAGAGTTAGGATGACACTTCTGTGACCAGGAAGAGAAGCAGCTGGCATCTAAGCTAGCCGTCTTGTCATAAGGCAGGCAACACCACAACTGTCTGCCACTCCTCTCTCAGTGGCCAGATTCCTCAGTATTTACTTTATCTGCGTGGTCACTCTTCCTTTTTTATTTAAATTTTTATTTTGAAATAACTATGTCAATTCACAGAATGTTACAAAGAAATGTACGGGGAGTCCCTGTGAGCCCTTCACCCGTATTTCTCAGTGCTAACATCTTACATAACTATAATGCAATACTGAAATGAAGAAATAGCCATTGGTCTAAGCCGTAGAGCTAATTCACACTTCACAAGCTGTATATGCCCTTGGGGTGCCTGTGTTTGTGTGCATTGCTCTCTGCGTATTCATTACATGTTCAGCTTCATGTGACTAGCACCACAAGCAAGATATATATTCTCTCACGCTACCTCTTCATAAGAACATTCTCTCCCCTCTCATCTCTGAACCCTGACAAACACTAATTTGTTTTCCATCACTGTAATTATCTTACTTCTCAAATGTTTATGTATATAAATGGAGTTTCTGAGACCGGATTTTATTTTTTAGTCCACAAATTCCCACGAGTTGCATCCAAGCTGTATGGATCAATAGTTGTCTCCTTTTACTGCTGAACCATATTACATTACACAATGTCCTAGAACTTATTTAATCATTTACCTGTTGAAGGACAATAGAGCAATGTTTAGGTTTTGGCTATTATGAATAAAGCTGCTGTGAATATTCATGTAGAAGATTCTTTAGTAAAATAAGTTATTATTTTGCTCAATTATATGCCAATGGGTACAATTGCAGAATCATATGTTGTCTATTTTGTAGTTTTAAAAGGACCTGCCAAGCTATTTTCCAAACCACCTGTACCATTTTACATTCCCACCAGCTATGTCTAAGAAATCTGCTTCCTCTGCTAATCGCCAACATTCACTGTTGTCACTATTTGAATTTTAGTGTACTGATGGGTGTGTAGTGATATCTCATTGTGATTGTGATTTGCGTTTTCCCAGTGATTAACAGCATTAGAGATCTTTTCATGTGCTTATCTGACATCTGTACACTCTTAGCAATGAAATGCTTTTTAAGCCTTTTGATTATTCTTAATTTTTTTTCAATGTTGAGTTTGAGAATTCTTTATCTATTTTAGA
This sequence comes from Nycticebus coucang, assembly GCF_027406575.1. Classification (NCBI taxonomy): domain Eukaryota; kingdom Metazoa; phylum Chordata; class Mammalia; order Primates; family Lorisidae; genus Nycticebus; species Nycticebus coucang. Next base: position 15,368,570 of record NC_069795.1, read on the forward strand.
TACAAGTCCTTTGTCAGAGGCATTAGTTGGAAATATTTTATCCCTGTCTATAATCTCTTCCTCATCCTCTTTACAGAGTCTTTCAGAGAACCTAAGTTTTTACTTTTATTGATATCCAGCTTATTATTTTTAATTTTTATGGACCATGATTTTCATGTCAAATTTGAGAATTCATTGCCAATCTCACGTTGTAATGATTTTCTCCTATTTATTTTTCTGAAAGGTTTATACTTTTATGATTTAAGCCCATGAGACCTTTGAGTTAGTTTTTGCGGAGAGGGAAAGCTTAGGTCAAGGTTCGCGATCTTTCCATGGAAATCCAGTGCTCCAGCACCACTTATTTAAGAAACTATCACTTTTTCCTTGACTTGCTTTTGTTCCCTCACCAAAAGTTAACTTTGCACATTTGTGTGGATGTATTTCCAGGTTCTCTGTTCCATTCGATGTGTCTGTTCTTTCCCAGAACTATGTTGTGTTTATTACTGTAGCTATGGAGTAAGCCCTGGTATCAGAGTGATTTTTTTCCTACTTTACTCACCATTTCAAAATTGCTTTGGCTGTTTCATGTCCTGTATCTTTCTGCATAAACTTTAGAATGAGCTTGTCTACATCTACCAAAATCTTTGCTGAAATTTTGGTAGGATTTGTGCTAACCCCATAGATCAGTTTAAGGAAAACTGACATCTCTGTGTGTCCTTTATGAAGATTGTCCAAGTTCCCTCCTTCTCCTGCCATTCTGAGAGTTTTCACCAAGAATGGGTGTTGCATTCTGTCAGGTGCTTTTGGGTGTTCATTGATATGATTAGATCCACATTCTTATAGCCTGTGGATACACGGTGGATCACGCTGATCAATATTCAAACACTGCATGGCTTGAATGCCTAAATAAACGCCTGTTATAGGTGCATTATTCATTAAATGCATTGTTGGGTTCTGTTTCTTAAAATTTTGTTGAGGATTTTAAATTGGTATGTATTTTTCTCTTTTGCACGTACTTTATGTCTGGTTTTGGCATTAGGATAATCCTCTCTTCACAAAATGAGGATGAAAGTATCTCCTCCTGTGAAGGTCCTACATTAGTTTCATAATAAGGGTGAGTACATTGGGTACTTTTTCTTCCATTCTTGAGACACTTTACTAAGAAGAACCCAGTTTCAATCTAAGAATAGGGAGAAGGGGGAAAGGGAGGGGAGGGAGGGGGAGGTAGGTGGAGGGAGGGGGATTAATGGGATTACACCTGCGGTGCATCTTACAAGGGAATATGTGAATCCTAGTAAAAGTGGAATGTAAAGGTCTTAGCAAAATAACAAAGAAAATGCCACGAAAGCTATGTTAACTAGTGTGATGAAAATGTGTGAAATGGTCTATGAACCAAGTGTATGGTGCCCCTTGATCATACTAATGTACACAGCCATGATTTAATAAAAAAATAAACAAACAGAAAAAAAAAGAAAGTATCTCCTCCTTTTCTATTTTCTGAAAAAGATAGTGTAAAATTGGTGCTTATTCTTCTTCTCCGGTGAAATTCTCCAGGGCAATCCCCTAGATTTTCTTTTCTAGCAACTTTTAAATTACTAATTCAAATTATTTGGTAAGTATAGGACTATCAGTTTATCTTCATCTTGGCTGAGTTTGGTAATTTGTGTTTTATAAAAAATCCTTTATTTTCTCTATGTGAATGAATTAATGCATCGTTAATATTCACTTATCAGCTTCATGTAGCTTTAATGACCACTGGGTATGTAGAGATATCCCATTTTATTTCTGATATTGGTAATATATGTCTTATCTCTTTTTAGTTTTATAAATACTATTAAAAAAATTATCAAGTTTATTCATTTTGTTTCAAAATACCAATATTTTTTCCAATTTTCTTTATTGTTTTTGTCCATTTAATTTCACGATATCTACTCTTTTTTTTTATCTGCTTCTTTTGGGTTTATTTTGCTCTTGTTTTTTCTAGTTTCTAAAATTATTGGCTTAGGACTTTTCCTCTTTTCTAATATAAGTATTTAGTAGTATAAATGTAGTTCTCAGCACTGTTCTGGTATATTTCATGAATTTTGATATGTGATGTTAAAATTTTTATTCCATTCCATTTTATTTTTTTTAATTTCCTCTGAGATTACTTCATTAGCCCATAGATTACCTAAAGGTGTGTACTTTAGTATTCAAGTATTTGGAGATTTTCTTATGTCCTTTTTATTATTGAAATCTACCATGATTCCATTGTATTCAAGGAACATAATCTCTATGATTTCAAGTCTTTTATAGTTCTGAAAAGCCAGGATATGTTCTATTTTGGTGAATGTGACAAGGGCACTTGTAATGAATGTGTATTTTTCTGTTGTTGGGTGAAATGTTCTATAAATATCAATTGAAATCAGTTGACTGATGATAGTGCCCAGTTCTTTGATATCTTTTTTGATTTTTTTTTGTCTAGTGGTTCAATAAATTGCCAAGAGTGAAATTTGAAGTTGCCAATTATAATTATAGATTTATCTGTGCTTTGGAACTCCCTCGGTTTGGTGAATGCATTTACAATTGCTATGTCTTCTTGATGTAGAAATCCTTTTTTCATTGTATAGAGATGCTCCTTGTCCCTGGTCATTTTCTCTGCTATGAAGTATTTGTTCTTACATAACCACTCTTGATTTCTTGATTTTTTAAATTTTTTTGAGACAGAGTCTCATTATGTCACCCTCTGTAGAGTTCTGTAGCATCACAGCTCACAGCAACCTCAAACTCTTGAGCTCAAGTGATTCTCTTGGCTCAGCCTCCCAAGTAGCTGGGACTACATGAGCCCACCACAACACTCAGCTGTTTTTTGTTGCAGTTGTCATTGTTGGTTAGCATGCCTGGGCCAGGTTCAAACCTGCCAACTTTGGTTATGCAACTACTACCGTAACCACTGTGCTACAGGTGCTGACCCCACTCCTGAATTTTTATTACTGTTTGTATGATAAACCTCTCTCTATTATTTTACTTTCAGTGTAATTATTTTGTTATTTTTTAAATGAGCTTCGGGTAAACAGTATACAATTGTTTTTATCCTCCTTAACAATCTCTGTTTCTCATTGGTATATTTATACCATTTATGTGTAAAGTAATAATTTGATACATTAGAACTTATGTCTGCTATTTTATTATTCATTTTATGTTTGTTCCCTTCATTTTTGGTCCCTTTACTCTTTTCTTTCCTTCCTGTGAGTTACTTGAATATTATTTTAGTGTTACATTTTGATTTATTTGTAATATTTTAGTAGGTTGCTTCATATAGTTTTCTCAGTGCTTCCTATGTGTAACTGTATCCACAGGCCATTAATATAGCCTGCTTATTTCAACATTTTACCACTTTTAGAGATATGTAAAAACTTTACTTACATTTAAATCTTTTTATTCTACTATTTAAATTTACTTTTTTAAAGTATTTCCTCTGTATACATTGAGTACCACATAAGGTTTGTGTGAAAACTTTAATTTTGACCATGATGACTAAAGAAATTCATGAAGAGGGTACTCTGTTAGTTTATTTTTCCCTATAGCATTCCTCTTCTTTCCTTTCTGAAAGTTTTACCCAGTCTTCTCTCATCATTCTTCATATCTAGAGAATTTCCTTTAACCATTCTTAAAAATTAGGTCTGTAAGCAACAAATTCTTAGTTTTCCTTTATCTGAGACTATAGATATTTTCTTCATTCTTGAACAATATTTTCCATGGAGATAGAATTCAGGGCTGACAGTTATTTCTTTTTAGTGCTTGAAAATATTGTACCATTTTCTTTTGTTTAGCATCCAGAAGAAATTTCTCGTCTGGTTTCAGATGAGAAATTTTTTGTTATTAATAATGGTGTTGTTTTGTAAGATACACTTCATCTCTTTTTGAAAGTGTCTAAAATTTTTTTCTTTGCCATTCATTTTTAGAAGTTTAAGTATGATGTATCTTGGTGTAGATGTCTTTGAATTTATATTATTTGGGTATCATTCAGCTTCTTGAATCAAGTTTAAATTTTTCACTAATTCTGAGATCTTTTAATTCTTTATTTCTCCAAATACTTTTTTTTAGTCTCATACTTTATCCCTTCTTCTGAAAATCCATTGATAAAATTTTGTCATTGCCTATAAAGAGTCTATTAATTTTTCACTTTTATTTTATCTCTGTTACTTGGATTTAATGAATTTCATTGCTATGTCTTCAATTTCACTGATTCTATCTTCAATTATCCCTTTTACTATTAAGCTGATCTGCTAAATTTTGATTTATAATATTATAATATGTCTCTGTGCTATAATTTGCTTTGGTTCTTTAACAACTTTATTTTCTGATGTATCTTATTTTCTGTTTGTTTAATGAAATTTTGTAATTTATTATAATTTATAAGTTTATTTTTTGAGACAGAGTCTTACTTTGTTACCCTTGAAAGTACTGTGGCGTCACAGCTCACAGCAACTTCAAACTCCTGAGCTTAAGCAATTCTCTTGCCTCAGCCTCCCAAGTAGCTTGGACTACAAGTGCTTGAATTATTGAAATGTTTTCAAATGTTGTCATTTATTGTTGAATAAACTACATTCATAAATTTGCAATTCACTGTTGATTTGTTTCTACGACAATTGATTTAAAATCCTTTTCAGATAATTTCAACATCTGAGTCACCTAAGTATTGACCTCAATTGATTACCTTTTCTTATTCAAATTGTGATTTTGCTTGTTCTTGGTATAAAAATGATATTTAATTTCATCCTGTACACCAAAGTTATTATAATCCTCTTATATATATAATCCTTTATAAATCTTCTGTTTTAGCAAGCATTCACCCTTGTTTAGTGGGTGGGTATATTTGTCCCTACTTTTGTGGGATGTTGTTCCCATGATGGTTTGCTTGCTGAGCCCTGGCAATATCGTTCTGATCTGCTCCATTCTTATGCTACCCCTTCAGTCCCTGATGGTGCTGTCTAAGGGGGCAGATTCTGCTTTCCTAAGCTGCCTGCTCTTTCTAGGCAGTCTTGTGGGGGAAGGCAGTAGCTCTTGAGCTTCATTAAATAAAGGCTAGGAAGACACATAACTTCACTGTTTCCACTGCCGTGGACAGGGGAAGTGCCCACAAGTGCTCTTATTGTGGGGCAGAGGCTGAGGTAGTCTATGTCAGACTGCTCTGCTGCTGCTCCCATTGGCAACAGATAGCTTCAGCCCTTAGCTTGGATTGTAGAGCAGGAGTTGGGCTTCCCATTAGGTATCTGTTAGATTTCCCATCTCCAAGTCCTTTGGCCAGGAAGAACAGACTTCTCTTGCATTCTTTTGACTATACCTATTGGTGATTCCAAGTTCTGGGCCTCTTCAATGCCCAATCTGGAGGTATATAGGAGATTGAAGAGTGTCCAGTCTTGGAACTTACCGCATCATCAATCTTAAAGTCCTAAGCTTTAGAGCTAGTTTGTCTCATTTCCAGCTTTAAGACTCCTTTTATCATTGTATGGTCAATATTTTTCCAGGCTTTCCATATAATTTAAAGGAAAGGAGCAGGGAAGAGTGATTCTATGCCTTCTTGTTCCTGAACCAGAAGCCCTTTACATAGCTCTTAATTTGGTCAACAGCAGGGAAATTTCTGGTGGTTGAGTTGATCAAAATAATGAGAATTTGGGGGAACCTGTAAGATTATATCCCCAACTTGGATTACATTTCAGGTTGGATGAGTGATTAAATAAGTGATAAAGTGATTAAATGGTAGGCACTTTCAGATAAAGGAAATGGTCTGATGAAAAAGACTGTGTGTGTGTGTATGTGTGTATGTGTATGTGTGTATGTGTGTGTGTGCAGCCCAGATTTTAATCTCCTTTGTGATTTAATGCTTCTCAAATATTGCCTGTTAATCAAGGTTGATTTGGGGTCTAAGGGAATATTTGGCAATGTCTGGAGATTTTCTTTTGATTATCAGAAACAGGCAAGTGGATGAAAGAAAAGCTCCCCAACATCCAATGATGCACAGGACAACCCCTCACAACCAAGAGTTACCTGGCCCCAAATAGCAATGGTGCTAAGATTGAGAAATCTTGCTTTAAAACTGCATGAAATGATCCCATAACGTTGATAAATTTCTTCATGATCACTATAATACACTACTCATTGTTGAAGTTCTTTCTATTTGGAACAGTAATAAAGCTCAAGTGTAAGCTATGTTCTCGGGGACCAGGTAGGTAATACCATTCCCATTCAGAGTCCAAGGGAAACAAATCCTTCTTGAAGGCTTTTCCAAGTGCCGTTTTAGTTACAGTCAGGCTTTGTGAGTGTTCTGTAGGCTACCACTGCGATTTTATTATGCAAAGAAGCTTATTACTGAAAGGAAACTAAGAAAATATGACAGGCAGATAAAACGTATTTTAATGGATATGCATTCCCTGATGTTTGCTTTTAATGCGTGGCACTGATGAGGTAGCTTTCTACTAACATCTCGGTAATGATTGCATTAGATGCCTCCACCTTCAAACTTTAAATTAAAGTAATTGAAGTGTACAAAGCAGATGAAAGCACTCTGATGCTACGGTTCAGCGATAACCAGCCAGCTCACAGACCTTACTCTTAAATGTAATATAAATCCTTCAGCCTTTAAGAATTTAAAATGCCAAAAAAGATAAAGAAAAAACCTTACCCAGAAGAAATTCTAAGGAGAATTTCTTAGCCATAAGATCTGTTACCAACATACAAGCGCCCATAATAAAAATAAATTACTTTTCTTGCACATTAACAATATTACTTTGTTGAATTTAAAACATTTAAATATTTTAGAACTTATAAAGTTCTCTTTCTAGCCATTAATGGTTATAAAAACTGCTGTTCATATCAGGAAGAGTAATACAGATGCATCGTTTCTATAAAATAAGTTTAGTTTTTTATATACATAAGTAAACATTATAGGGCGGCGCCTGTGGCTCAAAGGAGTAGGGTGCCGGCCCCATATGCCAGAGGTGGAGGGTTCAAACCCAGCCCCGGCCAAAAACTGCAAAATAAATAAATTAATTAAATAAACATTACTTATCTCTTTTAAAAATCCTTTTGGAAGGATGATATATTTTTCTCTCAGGAATACATTAATGACAATTAGTGGATCCAACTGGAAGCTTGTGAGTATTAGTTCTTTAAGCTGTAGTTTCACTGTGCTTCAGTGTCCTTGTTGGCTAAATGTAAGAAATGGCAAACAGTGCTCTTCCAGGAATATTTTTAAAAGGCTTAGACATTTTAACAGCACAAACTACCATGTAGCTTATTATTTGACAACACAAATAATAAGATGCAAGTTTTACTATTATTTTTTTAATAATAAAAAAAGCTAAGATGCAAGGCAGAACTGTATGATCCTTAACCTAATTCAACATAAATTCCTGATTGTGACCTGCGGAGGGGGTTTCGATGTAACAAAGATAATTTTTATTTAGGAAGCACATAGAGAAAGATTGGAGCACTTCCCAAAAGGGTTGGAAGTGTTTCCCTCTCGTGATGGAAGAAGAGGTGAGGGAGATGGGGACCCAAGGGCATTCCGGAGCATAAATACCTTCTTTCTCTCCATTGGAAGTTGGTTGCAAGCATCTCATTGGCTTCTCTGCAACTTTTTCTGTTGGTAATTGCTCATTGTTTCTTTCTGTTGGTCACTGGTTGCCTAGCTTACCTCAGACCCACATTCTTTGGGGCCCTTCAGACTTCGGGGTTCGGTAGGCCTCTCACATCCCTTCAAGCCCCTTTCTCAGTGAGCGTTCTCAGGTTTGTTCCTGTCTGAGGCATCGGCAGAGCCAGCCTGGCTGACACAGAAGCAAAAGCTCCCTGCAGCCTCCCCCAGCTGAACACACATTCTAAATCAACATCTGAGCTTGCTACGTCAATTTCGCTTCATGATACACCTTCTAACATGCATTACATGTTAAATTGCCTTAAATTAACATCAACTCTGAGTAAACCCTGTATGCAATGTCAAAGCCATACTTTTGTAGTATTGCTTCAATTCTTCTCCATGCAGATGGTTGCATTTAAACTTCCCTTCCATACAAATGCTAAGTCCCTACGGGTCCTCTAGCAACCTGATAATCAATCTTCTCCAGTTAAAGAGAGACAAAGACGCTGTGCTGCACTTAGTGTGTCCTTTGCTAACTGGCTGGCTGACCAGGCTGTTTCATGCCCCTAACTGGTATATCATCTCTTAAGGACAGTGCAGTGGCACACAGGAGCCCTGTCTTAGTATATTGCAACTGATAAAAGAAAATATCTCAAATTGGATAATTGATAACTAACAGAAATTTGTATATCACAAACTTGGAGGCTGGGAAGTCCAAGAGCAACATGCCACAAGTTTGTATCTGGTGAGGGCTGTTGTTTGCTTTCAAGATAGCACCTTGTTGCTATGTCCTCCAGAGGGGAGGGACACAGTGTCTTCGTGGGGCAGAAGGCGTAATACAGGAGATAGCCTGACCTTTGCAAAGGCTCTTTTACTATGAGGGCCTTAATCTACTCACAAGGAGCCCTCCTGACCTAATCACTTCTTAAAGGCCCCTCCCAATACTATCACATTGTCTGTTAAGTGTTAACACCTGAGCCATGGAGGGCACATGTTTCAACCATTCCAATCACTTTCATGCTTCTCCTAAGGAAAAAAGAAGGAAGGCTATGTAGACTCCCCTTCAACAACACTCTATCCTCACCTTGCCTCTGCCAATAAAGGTTGAAGGCAGGTAGATCCTTATTATTCCCCTACATTAGCCCACTCTATCCCAACAAGAATAGGATGGGAAAGACAGGTTCTTTGTTTCTATAGCTTCCTCTCCTTTTGAAGGAAAATGATTTTGTTATCTACTGAGGCCAAAGGAATTACTGAAATTCACAGTGAGAGAAGAAATGAATTGTTTCTTACTTAGATGAAGGGCAAAGCTTATGACTATTGTTTAAAATTCTGTTGTATCCAATATACACAGCAATCTGCTGCAAAAGCGTTCATTCTTCACTTGATGGCCCATATGGCTACAGACCTCAACAAAAATAAGGGACTAAACTGGGATTCATATCCTTTACCTTAATATCCACCATGTCATTCATTAGGTATTCTTACAGGCTGCCTAAAAATATAAACACCCTTACAGATAAAATTATCCCTATCCAGATGAATCCATTCACCCCAAGTTCAATGTGAAACACTGTACTGCGATTGAAAAAAAAAATCCCCACATTCAGGGAAAGAAAATGAGCTTTATAATAAAAATACTGTTTTTGAGGCCAGAATAGTCACATTAATTATGTAACCAGAGCAACTTTGCTTAAATTACCTCAGCCTCTGCATTTGAAGAGCCTTATTAAGTAGTTATATCCCTGTATATTTAAAGAAAGTGAGCTTTATTCGTTTGATTAAACTATTTTTATTGTGTAGGGTTACAGGATAATAATCCTACGTATTTCATTCCTTCTCTCACTGCCTTTCTTCTTCCACCCTCCCCAGCAAGATACACAGGAGAAAAAGTAACGGTAGTTCAGCCACACGATCCTGCCAAAACAAAGGAAATACATGAAATTTCAACAGGATTAGAAACATAGTGAAGAAGAAAATCAGTATGGAATTGCCCACTGCTCCCTAACAAAAGTTCCTTATAAGCACTTCAGCCTTCATGTGTTTGCTTAAAGTAATTCTGAATAGCATTCAAATACTTCCCCTTCGCAGTAGGAATTAATTTTAGCTGACAAAGAACAAGTCTCTTCTCATCTCTAATTCTTCTCAAGTAGGCAAGTCATCCCTTCCCAAGGAAGAAACTGAAGCTACTGTGCATTCTCTTTTGGTAATTTTAAGAAAAAAATAATTAGCTGTGTGTCCTGTAACAAATTTTTTGTGAAAGAAGAGCCTTCAGGTCCCTATGAGGATAGTCACTCTAATATACCATGACATATATTAAAGAGCAAAGAAAGTTAAAGCCATATGCAATGCTTAGGTAATATTTGGCCTTCATAGACTACTTTTTTTACTGTTTGGGTATTTTGAAGCTTAGTTTTTTACAAAGTCACCAATTCCTCTGATGAACATCTCAAGATGTATGTATGTGAGAGACATTTGTTGTCCTTTGCGGCAGAATGAAACTAATTAAAATGGGGAGAAAGAGGGCAAGTCTTCCTTGAACGTTCTCTGGTATCAACTGATGAAACAGCCCAGGGAGTTACATTCAAATTTGATGCCCTCCCAAGGAGGCCAACACATAATGACTACTCCCTATCAGGACACATTGACCAGAGGCTAACAAAACTCAAAGCCACGTGGCCAACTTCTGTTGAATGGTTGATTAATTGTAGGGGTATGTCAAAAACCATAGTTTAGGAATAAATATTAAGGCATTGTGTGGGATATGATGAAATGAGTTCTGCGAATTTTCCTCTAATGATTAAAGAAATGTTCTGAGTTATTTCAACTCTCCTTCTCATAAGCTACTGAAGAGAAAAAGAAGTAATTTCCTTTTTAAAAAATTCATAAGTGAACGAATAAATTTTTAGCTTGATGTTCTCCTGGAGACTGACAGATATTTGGACAATATCAACATTCTACAATACAAAAATAAAATCATATTTATGAAATATGTTAGACAATTGTGTTTCAGCAGCGTCTTCTCAAGTTGTTTGGAATGTTTAAAATGCTAAGTTTAAAATCAATATATTTAGCATTTTTTTGAGTAAATACTGTGCATAGTAACCCAACACAGGCTGAAAACAAAAAGTAAGAATGAGAGACTGAGCCTCTGGTTCAGAAGAAAAACTGTAACAGAAAATCAAAGTAACAAACTTGGCTATTCTAGAATCTTCTCTATAAAACTTGTCCAAAGAAGTCATCATTGGTCAGACACAGTGGCCCACACCTGTGATCCCAGCACTCTGAACAAGCAAGGCGGAGCATTGCTTAAGCTGAGGCGTTCAAGACCAGCCTAAGCAAAAGTGAGACCCAGTCTCTACTAAAAATAGAAAAACTAGGAAGGCATAGTGGCCCATGCCTGTAGTCCCAGCTACTCAGGAGGCTGAGGCAATGGAATTGCTCAAGCCCAAGAATTTGAGGTTGCTGTAAAATATGATGCCATGAGGTTGTTGCGTGCTATGACGCCACTCTACCAGGGTGACAGAGTGAGACTGTCTTAAAAAAAAAAAAAAAAAACCCTCTCATTATTAAAGTATGTGTTTTGGATTAGAGAATTCACTTCTGTGTCTTTTTCCAATTTAAATTGAAATATTACCATGAACACTTATCTACACTTCACCAAGATTTGTCAATTATTAACAATTTGCCACATTTGCTTTATTTTTCTCTTTATTTCTTTTGCTCTCTCTCTGTCTCTCTCTCTATATATATGTATACGTGTGTGTGTTTCTATACATATATATGTGAATATTTTCCTCATTTAAATATACAGAAACTTTCCTATAGAAGCAAAATACCATTGTCATATGTACACATATAATGGTATTAATGTAATAGAGCTAAATATTTTATTATCATGAGAAAAGTAAGAAGATTAATTTTCTAGAATTTTACCTCATCAGAATGTTCACTATTTCAGATACTCCCAATTGTCCATTCCAATTTTTTTTGGATTCATTAACCAATACTCATGTCCTGGCTGTGGTAGTTATTCTTGTTTAGTTACTTTTAATCTAGAATATTTCTTTACATTTTTTTCTTGTTGTTCCAAATTGTTGCCTCAATTGGGCATTGCATTTGCTTGGAAGTATTTTGGAAACTGGGTGAAAACGAACACCTCGCTTCATTGGGGATTCATTGAGGGTACAATAAGCCAGGTTACACTGATTGCATTTGTTAGGTAAAGTCCCTCTTGCAATCGTGTCTTGCCTCCAGAAGGTGTGGCACACACCAAGGCCCCACCCTCCTCCTTCCTTCCCTCTGTCTGCTTTTCCTTTCCCCTCTATGACCTTAATTGTCATTAATTGCCCTCATATCAAGATTGAGTACACAGGATTCAAGTTTCTGAATTCTTGTGATGCTTTACTAAGAATAATGTCTTCCACTTCCATACAGGTTAATATAAAGGATGTAAAGTCTCCATTTTTTTAATAGCTGAATGGTATTCCATGGTATACATATACCACAGCTTGTTAATCCATTCCTGGGTTGGTGGGCATTTAGGCTGTTTCCACATTTTGGCAATTGTAAATTGAGCTGCAATAAACAGTCTAGTACAAGTGTCCTTATGATAAAAGGATTTTTTTTCCTTCTGGGTAGATGCCCAGTAATGGGATTGCAGGATCAAATGGGAGGTCTAGCTTGAGTGCTTTGAGGTTTCTCCATACTTCCTTCTAGAAAGGTTGTACTAGTTTGCAGTCCCACCAGCAGTGTAAAAGTGTTCCCTTCTCTCCACATTCACGCCAGCATCTGCAGTTTTGAGATTTTGTGATGTGGGCCATTCTCACTGGGGTTAGATGATATCTCAGGGTTGTTTTGATTTGCATTTCTCTAATAGATAGGGATGATGAGCATTTTTTCATATGTTTGTTAGCCATTCGTGTGTCTTCTTTAGAGAAGGTTCTATTCATGTCTCTTGCCCATTGATATATGGGATTGTTGGCTTTTTTCATGTGGATTAATTTGAGTTCTCTATAGATCCTAGTTATCAAACTTTCATCTGATTAAAAATATGCAAATATCCTTTCCCATTATGTAGGTTGTCTCTTTGCTTTGGTTGTTGTCTCCTTAGCTTTTCAGTTTAATGAAGTCCCATTTATTTATTTTTGTTGTTGTTGCAATTGCCATGGCAGTCTTCTTCATGAAGTCTTTCCCCAGGCCAATCTTCCAGTGTTTTTCCTATGCTTTCTTGGAGGATTTTTATTGTTTCATGCCTTAAATTTAAGTCCTTTGTCCATCGTGAATCAATTTTTGTGAGTGGGGAAAGGTGTGGGTCCAGTTTCAGTCTTTAACATGTGGATATCCAGTTCTCCCAACACCATTTATTGAATAGGGAGTCTTTTCCCCAAGGTATGTTCTTGTTTGGTTTATCAAAGATTAGGTGGTTGTAAGATATTAGTTTCATTTCTTGGTTTTCTATTCGATTCCAAGTGTCTATGTCTCTATTTTTGTGCCAGTATCAGGCTTTCTTGACCACTATGGCTTTGTAATGCAGCCTAAAATCTGGTATGATGATGTCCCAGCTTTATTTTTATTACTAAGAACTGCCTTAGCTATACGGGGATTTTTCCGGTTCCATACAAAATGCAGAATCATTTTTTCCAAATCTTGAAAGTACGATGTTGGTATTTTGATAGGAATGGCCTTGAATAGGTAGATTGCTTTGGGAAGTATAGACATTTTAACAATGTTGATTCTTCCCATCCATGAGCATGGTATGTTCTTCCATTTGTTAATATCTTCTGCTATTTCCTTTCTGAGGATTTCATAATTTTCTTTATAGAGGTCCTTCACCTCCTTCGTTAGGTATATTCCTAGGTATTTCATTTTCTTTGAAACTATGGTGAAGAGAGTTGTGTCCTTAATTAGCTTCTCATCTTGACTGTTATTGGCATATACAAAGGCTACTGACTTGTGGACATCGATTTTATATCCTGAAACATTACTGTATTTTTTGATGACTTCTAGGAGTCTTGTGGTTGAATCTTTGGGGTTCTCTAAGTATAAGATCATGTTGTCAGCAAAGAGGGAGAGTTTGACCTCCTCTGCTCCCATTTGGAGCATTCTACAGTAATATAAATGTATAACATTAACCCTTGAACAACACAGGTTAAAGGCATCAACCTCTGTGCAGTTGAAAATCAACATATAACTTCAGATTCCCCCCAAACTTAATTAACTACTAGTAGTCTTCTATGAACTGGAAGTGTTACTGATAACATAAATAGTTGACTAACACATGTTTTATATGCTATATGTATGCATGTTTTGTTTCAGAATATTAAGGGAGTACAAGTGTTTTGGTTGCATGGATACCTTGTATAATGCTTAAGCTAGGGATTTGGGGGTGCCTGTCACCTTAATAGTGTTCATTGCACCCAGTAGGTAAGTTTTTACGTCTTCCTGCCCTCCCATTCTTCTCCTTTTTTGGTTGTTCATGTTGTTTATGTTGTGTGTGTGTGTGTAAAATAAGTTGCATTCTATACAATGAAGTAAATTAGAGAAAATAAAATGTTATTAAGAAAAACATAAGAGGAGAGTGGCACAGAGCTGCCGGAGGTCTTGAGAACCTGAGATGTGGCGTGCCAGAATTTTAAAAATGACTACACCAAACAAACACCTCCTGGTGCGGACCCGAAGCAGTTGGAAAGGACTGGAACACTACGGGAAATTGGGTCACAAGCTATTTGGTCACTCTCATCTCGCAAACCAGGATTTGGAGTGGATCAATTACGAGAAGACAATCTAGAAACTTACTGACAATCAGATGGTTCCCAGCCTCATTAGTGAACATTCAATTCAGAAGAAAAGCCACAGTGAAGATGTTGTGTTTTTACGCAGACTACATGAAAGTCATACTCCAGGCAAGATTTCAGTCAGAGTAGGAAATAATTTTCACAACCTTCGAGGAATTCGGCATCTGGAATTGACGGAACCAAATGGCTGGATTCATGTTCCCTTACCTGATAATCATAAGAAGCCAACTTGCACATTCATGATACAGATTGCTGTTCTAGCCAAGCACCAGAATGGAAGAGGCACCACATGAGACAAATTAAAATATACACCCGAGTAGAAGAGAGCTCTATTGATACATTTCCTCCATCTACAAGTATTGATTTCATCATCTACCATTCAATTAGGTGACTTTAAAATAGAACAAAAGTCATCAAACATGTCTTTGTTTTATTTCGTTATTAAATACTGTATCAGGAATCTTTACGGGGGGGAAAAGTGTCAGTTATTTTGCAATTTTGTATACTTTATTGTAACTATCATAAATAAGTAAATTTGGGGTCTTAAAAAAGGAAAACATAAGAGAAAATATATTTACTATTCATCAACTGGAGATAAATCTTGTAAAGGTCTTCATCCTTGTTGTCTTCACACTGAGAGGGCTGAGGAGCAGGAGGATGAGGAGGGGTTGGCCTTGCTCTCTCAAGGCAGAGAAAATCCACGTGTAAGTGGACCAGTGCAGTCCCAACCCAGGTGTTCCATGGTCAACTCCATTTAACTTAACTGGAAACTGCCAAACTGTCTTTTAAACTAAATCACTTTTCATTTGTGAAAATCATGAATAAGAGTTTCAGTTTTCCTTTTTTTTTTTTTTTTTTTTTTTTTGGTTTTCAGCAGTTGGATTATGATGGGCATCTGGTTATGGTTTTCTTCAAGTTTATCTTGTTTGGATAAGGTTTTTGAATATATAAATTCTAACCTTCTTGCATTTATAAATGTATATATCCTTAATCAAGTTTGGGAAGCTTTTAGTCATTTTTATTCACATTTTCCCTGAAAATTTACTCTTCTTTTTCTGAAACCTTGTAACATGGAACTTAGGACGTTTTATATTCTTCCACAGTTTCCTAGGACAATTTTTTTTTCAACTTTCTCCCTCTGTTCTTCGGATTAAATACTGTTCGCTTGCATCTGTGTTCAATGACTAGTCCCTCCATCATCTCCATTCTGATATTGAGACCACACAGTGACTGTTTAACATGAATTATTTTAGTTCTGAAATTTTTATTTGGATATTTTCAGGATATATTTTATTTCTCTTCTAAGAACATCTATTTTTTAATACAAGAGTGTTTACCTATAAGTCACGAAGTATTATTATAATAGCTGTTTTAAAGACAATTTTATAATTCCAGTATCTGTCTCACCTCTGAATTGGTATCTTTTGGTTATCATTTCACTTGAAAATTGGTCATAAGTGTATTCTTGGTTTTTATTTTTTTAATGAGTAATTTTAGATTGTATCCTGAACTTTTAAATTTTCTGTTGTGAGATTCTGGGTCCTATTAAGTCTCCAAAAAATGTCAATATTTTTGTTTGTTGTGCATTTATTTTAGGAGGCAATCAAGCCAGTCGATTTCAGATCACGTATCTGTCCCACCTTCTGTGATTGGTGGTTCTAACATCAGTTCAATTTTCAAGGTCAAAGAAATGCTATTTTTGTCTCTTTTAGACATGAGTTAATCACCAGTTACCTGGTCTTTAGTGTTGGTTCCTGTTATAATTTAGTTCTCAAAGCCTTTCCTAGTCTATATTACATATGGGACTCAGGGGTGAGCTTGAGATTTGTGTTTTTTCATACATAGAATCAAAGAATCGCCGTCTCTGGCCCCTCCTCTGTAAGATTTTCATCACATACTTTTATTCCCAGGAACTCTCTTTTCCCTTAAAATGTGTCTAAAGACACAGTAGTTATTTTAGAGTTTCATTCGCAGAAGATTTTGCTGGGGGATACCTTGTGCCAACACTATTAACAAGGGCAAAATGATGAGAAAAAAGAGACACTGAAAACAGTGGGATTCCCTTCTCAGCCTTTGGATTATGTGAGCCCCTTTTGTGGTCTTCTGGCCAGAAACATGGGGTTTCCCTCAGAATTTTAGCTTCCTGCACTGCTGATCCACATGCCTGGAGCTGGGTTGGCTTCAGAGTAGAGGTATGATACAGGAATGAGAATAAAAATTTAATTTTAATGGGGATTTCTACTGTACCCTCAACCTCACAGGGACTTCTTTCTCTGTTTCTGAGGCCAAAAAGAGGTGGTTTTTCAAAGAGGTTTTATTGCCTGAAACCCTTATATAGTTCTATAACTACAGATAACTTATGAGGTTGGACAATTAAGTTTGCTAACTCATCTTTAAAAAAGTGTTACATACCTCATTGCTGAGTAATGTCACTACAGTCAGCTTCAAGTCCTCCCGTTGGGGAGCGATGCACCCATGCCAGTGTTTAATCCACCCTTAAAAGCCCTTTTCTAGGAGGAGACCTCCTACAATGACAGCTCTGAGGTCATTCCAGAAACACAGTATGAAAATTGCTTTGAAAGGTGGACTAGATGCGGGCACCGGTGCACAGCTTCCCTGGAGGAGGACCTCCAAGGGGACCACAGGGATAGTCAGCCATGAGCTGTGCAGCTCTTCTTCCAGGATGAGTTTGTGAACTGAATTGTCTGACCTTACATGTACAAGTCAGTAGATAAAAAAGGGGGGGTGGAAATCACTCCAAATAGAAGACACTTCAAGTTTGTACCCCTTCCCTATCTGACTTTTATTGCTTTTTTTCAGTCTCCAGGTGTTAATTTTTGTATTTTGTCCTGAGATTGCAGCATAATCAGTGACAGAGAGAGGCTACAGTAGAATTACTCCATCTTGGCCCACACCCAATACTCAGCCTGTTTTTTAAAAGGCATAGACATATCCTTGTAATCAATAATAGTGTATTACTTACTTCAGAATTACTGAGTGCGAACTTCCAAGGTCTCATAAAAAAAGTCATAGGTCAGTGAGGTGATGACTATTTTGGCTTAATAGGATCATTTTACATTGTATACATGTGAAAACTACACATTGCATCTGGTAGGTGTGTGTGACTATGATTTTCCCATCAAATTTAATAATATACTTGAAAAGTATATAAAATGAAATAAAAATAATTTTAAAAATGGTAAATTCCAAAAGAGTTCAAGAGCACACACATGCCAAGCAACTAAAAAACAGATACAGTTTTCTATTCTAATCATATAATACAGAACACTGGGATATTAACCAAGTATGGTTTCAACCACTGAGTTGAACCATTCAGAGTTTCTTTTTGTCTTTCAGCGGAAAAAAGAAAAGATTCAATTATCTAATCATTTTTGCCTTTTATTGTTTATGTTAAGGGGTGACAGCCTTCTGTTTGGGTGGAAATACAAGGTTTGTTTTTAAAGTTCCCAGCAGAATGCAATTTTGTCTTACAAAAGTCTGATATTTAAAGTGCATAGCTCAATAATTTAGAATATCTGTACTAAAAGCTCCTCTCAGAATGCAAATATTAACTAATTACAATCTAGATGTTCACAAAGTTTCATTTAAGTGAAGAGCTATTTGAGGGTTGGTCTAATGGCCATATTAACTACATGTTCTTTTGGTTCCTGAAGCTCCATTAATGAATTAGAGTGGAAGTGGAGCTGTGTTGTCTTAACTTCTGCAAAAAAGCTTTTACTTAGATAAAGTGTTCCGTACATGCATTATTTATTTAAGTAGCATTCCTGTTTTCACTATAATCAGAGCTGAAAACGTTAGCGATTGTGTTATCAAATGTCTCTTCCCCATCCCTTTCTTTACCAAGATCAGTTTCTTTGGAAAAATTATATCTCAGTGTCGCGGACCGCCAGTCGAATGAGTCTCAGTCCGAGGGCTTTCAGGGCGAACGGCTCAGGTTGATTGGAAGGTCGACGCAGGGTGATTTGACAGACTACTACACACCACGAGTGATGAGGAAAGTAGCTGTAACTTTACTGAATTTTAAGAGTGTCTTTTATACATTTTTGACAAAGCATTACAAATCACAAAAGACATTTTTATGACTTGCAGGTGGTCACAAGTTCTTATCTTGTCTTACAGATGTAAGCATTCAACCATCTATCTTACACAGTGTCTTGCCCGCGAGGGGAACAAAGGTAGCTGTGAGGTAGCTGATAAGCAGCAGTTACTTTTCAGCTTCCTTTATCTAAAGTTGAATGTGTTTTTTAACATACAACACTACTTTCTTTCATAGTTTTATTTTCATGATTATATATAGTTGTTATGATTAGAGGTGTATTGTGAATCATATAAGTGATTAGAGTGTGAAGGAAACATGAGAAATAAAAGGATATTGTATGAAAACTAAACTATATTGAAAGTGAGGTTAGGAAAGACAAGGTCAGAGATAGGGGGAAAGGGTGGGTGGATATCAGGTTGGAAACATCTTGTTTGTGGTATTTACATTCTTTTGATGCACTGTTTCAACTCACTGACTTTTATGGTGGGAACGTGTTCCCTTGGAGACATTAAGCCTCCTTTGGTAAAAAAAGATTATGAATTAGTAAGGCATTGTGTTTATTTTTAGTTCCAGTTCCTCAGAGCAAACAGGCAACAATCAGGCATTCAGCTCACCAAGCAGGTTTCAAACAAGTTTCAGGGTAAAGGTCCTTTAGGCTTTTATGCCGTACCTCATGAGTTTTTACGTTCACCAAAAGGCATGCTAGGCAACTTATGCGCTGCTGTCGCAAGCCAGGGGGACTGGGGGCAACGCTCCGGGGAGCACGCACCGCCTTACCACAGTTTTTACAACGCGGACAGAGCCATCCCGCCACGGCCAGATGCCGGGGGTGCGGCATCTCAGTATGAACGTCCATGCTTACTGTCACTAGACAAAGAAAACAACGTAAGTCAAAGTGTTTTATTTTCACCAACTTCCGATATAATTACAAGCAAATGCGTTGCCCAACTGTGGCCATCTCCTTATGTCAGGATTGTGTTTGTTTATGTGTTTCCCTGTGCCTTTAAAAAAAAAAGAAAGAAAGAAAGAAAGAAAGGGTGGTGCCTGTGGCTCAGTGAGTAAGGCGCCGGCCCCATATACCTATACCGAGGGTGGCAGGTTCAAACCCAGCCCCAGCCGAACTGCAACAAAAAAATAGCAAAGTGTTGTGGCGGGTGCCTGTAGTCCCAGCTGCTGGGGAGGCTGAGGCAGAAGAATCGCGGAAGCCCAAGAGCTGGAGGTTGCTGTGAGCCGTGTGACATCATGGCACTCTACCGAGGGTGGTAAAGTGAGACTCTGTCTCTACAAAAAAAAAAGGAAGAAATTATAGAGATGAGGAACCTTGTTGTTCAGGTGGTGTCCAATTCCTGTCCTAAAGCGGTCCTCTTGCTTTGGCCTGCCCAAATGCGAGGATTATAGCCACGAGTCGCGGTGCCCTGCCCCTGCACCTTTTAATGTGAACTCTGTCCTGTTTCTATTTTTTAAATCATCTTTATTGAGGAACAGTTCACATAAAGTAAAATGAACCCATTTCAAGTGTCCATTTCCATATTTTGTGACAAATGTAATAGAAACCATGTGATCACAGCCAAAATACAGACCATTGATACAACTCAAAAACTGTGCATCTTCACTTTCAATTTTCCCACCCAAGGGCTAACGTTGATCATTTTTCTGTCATTATAATTTACTTTTGTCCATTCTAAAATTTTATTTTCATGGAACTATATAGTGTGTTTCTTTGTGTCTCGCTTCTTTAGCTTAAAATATTTTTTTCTAATTTCAGTGGTATTGCTTTCACGTTTTAAAAGTTAATTGCCTGTGGTTATCCTTAAAAGCATTCCCTTATATGTAATGTGTCTTTTTTACGATTGCCTGGGTTTTACTTTTATTGTTTTTCATTACGGGTTTTCATAAATTTGATACATGTCTTGGTGTGGTTTTACCTTTATACTGCTTGGGTTCATTGATCTTCGTTCTGCGTTTATAGTTTTGTGGGGGGTTGAGGTTTTTTTTTAGGAAAATTTTGGATACTGCGTTTTAAAAGATCTTTTTTTCAGACCATACAACACTGAATTCAAATTTTCTGCATTTCTTTTCCCACCGGTCACATTACTAAGGCTGTATTAAACTTTTAAGTCTTTTTTTTTTCTTTGTGGGCTTCATCCTAGATAGTTTTTTTGCATAATTGAAAGTTCACTTATCTTTTCTTTTGTGATCTTTAATCTGTTATTAATCCCATCCATTAAATTTTTTATTTCAGATATTATAACTTTCTCCTTTAGACATTTCATTTGGTCTCCTCACTTTATTTTTAAAACAAATTCTACTTTATTCCTTAATATGGTCATATTTATCTTTAGATTCCTGGCAGATTTGCTATTCTTCTCTGATAATGTCATCATCCTTGCCATTTATGGGAGTCCTTTAATCAAGAAATTTTTCTCTTGCTTATGAGTTATAATTTTCTGATTCTTGGCATGTCTAGAGATTTTTACTAATTTATGAACATTGTATGTGCTATATCGTAGGATGTTTAAATTTTGTTTTCTTTCTTCAAAGAATGTTAAATTTTGTTTCGGTTAATTTTTTTTTTTTGATGGTTGCTTCATCATATTGATTTTCAAACTTGTTTTTATGTTTCAGTAGTGTGGAACTAAAAAACTCTTTGCTCTAAGGCCAGGTATTCTGGGTTCTTTACTAAATAGCTTTGGTATTCAATAAAATCACTCCACTTGGGCTGGTCAGATTTCATACTTCATTCGGTCCTGTGTAAACACTGAGATTTGTTCAAATTAAACGTTCCTGGTAGTCTTTTGTCTGTTTGGTCTCATGGAGTTTCATACTACCCATATATGCAGACTAGTATCTAGCAACAGACTCAAAGAGTCTTCTGTGCCAATTTAGGACGTGTCATGTAGCTCTTTTATCTCTGGTACTCGGCCTGACAAACCCTACTACACAAGTGTTCCCCACACACACACAAACACATACACACACACAACCTAATTTGTGTCTTCCTGCCTCAGCTAGAGTTGATGCTTGGTTTGGACTCCCCTTCCTGGCACTGGGCTCCAAAAGCCCTTCAGGGCAGAAAGTTGGGGTGGTTGTAGGGCTGTCTTACTTTGTTACTCTCCTCTCAGGAATACAATCCTGGGCTGTTTGATGACTAGCTGAACACAGGCGTAAGCAAGAGTCATTCTGTGATAGTAGAAGTAGAAGTTGCTAATCTGTTTTTATTTTCATGTCTTTTTTTTTTTTTTTTGACAAAGAGCCTCAAGCTATCACCCTGGGTACAGTGCCATGGCATCACAGCTCACAGCAACCTCCAACATCTGGCCTTAAGGGATTTTCTTGCCTCAGCTTCCCAAATAGCTGGGACTACAGGTGCCTGCCACAACACCTGGCTATGGTTGTAGTTGTCATTGTTGTTTGGTGGGCCCGGGGTGGATTCCATCCTGCCAGCTCTGGTGTATGTGGCTGGCACCTTAGCTGTTCCAGCTATAGGCGTTGAGCCTTATATTCATTTCTTTAGCTAAACTATATTTAACAATATAAGCCACACCTTTCTTTTTGAATGCAAGTGTATACATTCTACGTAAATTTGTAAAAAATATTCTGAGGGAATACAAAAATATATTTTTGACTCAGAGAGCAGATTTTTTTTAAATTTTAAATAGCTAATGTGACTTTTAATTACTCCTGGAGTTTGATAAATTATTTGGAGATTATTTGTGTTTTGATTCCTTTTCCAACAGAGATAATGGGCATAAAAAAAATTTGAGTTTGATGAAAAGATGATTTCTTACCTGTGAGACAAAAAAAAAAAAAAAATTTTAAACTCTTTCATGAAAGTTTTGGAGTCTTCACTGGGAGCTCTTAAGAAGGAAATATATGGGCAGCACCTGTGGCTCAAGGAGTAGGGCTCTGGTCCCATATGCCGGAGGTGGTGGGTTCAAACCCATCCCCAGCCAAAAAAAAAAAAAAAAAAGAAGGAAATACATAATCGAAATCTTTAGATATTCATTTACCTAAAAACAGGAGGCTTTCGGTGTTATGATTCTTTAATTTTAAAGTATTCAACAGATTTTGAAACTTATTTGTGGCTTTATTACAGAGAAATGTTAAAATACTATTATTATTAAACTTTTCAAAAGTATGTTTTAAAATATTTGAAAACTGCTAACAATATTTTAATTATATAAAAATGTAAGATAGTTTGTTTTTGAAAATGATTGTATTGTCTATACTTGATACAATCATGAGGCACCATACACTGGTTTTATAGACCGTTTGACACATTTTCATCACACTGGTTAACAAAGCCTTCCTGGCATTTTCTTAGTTATTGTGTTAAGACATTTACATTCTACACTAAGTTTCACATATATCTTGTAAGATGCACCACAGATGTAATCCCGCCAATCATCCTCCCTCTGCCAACCTCCCCCCTCCCTCCCCTCCCTTTCCCCTATTCTTAGGTTATAACTGGGTTATAGCTTTCATGTGAAAGCCATAAATTAGTTTCATAGTAGGGCTGAGTATGTTCGATACTTTTTCTTCCATTGTTGAGATACTTTACTAAGAAGAATATGTTCCAGCTCCAACCATGTAAACATGAAAAAGGTAAAGTCTCCATCTTTCTTTAAGGCTGCATAATATTCCATGGTGTACATAACCACAATTTATTAATCAATTCGTGGATTGATGGGCACTTGGGCTTTTTCCATGACTTAGCAATTACGAATTGGGCTGCAATAAATATTCTGGTACAAATATCTTTGCTATGATGTTATTTTTGGGCTTCTGGGTATATGCCTAGTAAAGGAATTATAGGATTGAATGGCAGATCTATTTTTAGATCTCTAAGTGTTCTCCAAACATCTTTCCAAAAGGAACGTATTAATTTTCATTTCCACCAGCAATGTAGAAGTGTTCTCTTTTCTCCACATCCACCACAACATCTCTGGTCTTGGGATTTTGTGATATGGGCTAATCTTACTGGAGTTAGATGATATCTCAAAGTAGTTTTGATTTGCATTTCTCTGATGATTAAAGATAATGAGCATTTTTTCATATGTCTGTAGCCCATGCACCTGTCTTCTTCAGAGAAGTTTCTCTTCAAGTCCCTTGCCCAACCTGTGATGGGATCACTTGTTCTTTTCTTGCTTATGTGATTGAGTTTTCTGTGGATTATGGTTATTAAACCTTTGTTGGAAATATAACCTGCAAATATCTTCTCCCATTCTGATGGCTGTTGGCTTGCTTTACTTACTGTGTTCTTGTCTGTGCAGAAGCTTTGCAGTTTGATCAGGTCCCAGTAGTGTATTTTTGAAGCTGCATCAATTGCCCGGGGAGTACTCCTCATAAAATACTCGCCCAGACCGATTTCTTGAAGGGTTTTTCCTGCACTCTCTTCTAGTATTTTTATAGTTTTATGTCTTAGGTTTAAATCTTTTATCCAGTGAGAGTCTATCTTAGTTAATGGTGAAAGGTATGGGTCCAGTTTCAGTCTTCTACAGGTCGCCAGCAAGTTCACCCAGCACCATTTGTTAAATAGGGAATCTTTTCCCCACTAAATGTTTTTAATTGGCTTGTCAAAGATCAAATAACAGTAAGTAGCTGGATTCATCTCTTAGTTCTCTATTCTGTTCCAGACATCTACTTCTCTGGTTTTGTGCCAATACCATGCTGTTTTGATCTCTATCAATTTATAGTACAGTCTGAGGTCTGGTAGCATGATTCCTCCTGCTTTGTTTTTATTTCTGAGTAATGTCTTGGCTATTTGAGTTTTTTTCTGATTCCATATAAAATGAAGTATTATTTTTTTAAGATCATTAAAGAATGACAGTTGAGGTTTAATAGGGATTGTATTAAAATTGTATATTGCTTTGGGTAGTATGGACATTTTAACAATGTTGATTCTTCCCAGCCATGAGCATGGTATGTTTTTCCATCTGTTAACATTTTCAGCTATTTCTTTTCTTAGAGTTTCATAGTTCTCTTTATAGAGATCTTTCATGTCCTTTGTTAGATAAATTCCCAAATATTTCATCTTCTTTGGCACTACTGTGAATGGAATAGAGTCCTTAACTGTTTTTTCAGCTTGACTATTGTTGGTATATATAAAGGCTACTGATTTATGAATGTTTGTTTTGTAACCTGAGAAGCTGCTGTATTCCTTGATCACTTCTAAGAGTTTTGTAGTAGAATCCCTGGTGTTTTCCAGATATACAATCATATCATCTGTGAAGAGCGAAAGTTTGATCTCTTCTGACCCTATATGGATACACTTGATCACCTTTTCTTCCCTAATTGTGGTGGCTAAAACTTCCATTACAATGTTAAAGAGCAGTGGAGACAATAGGCAGCCTTGTCTGGTTCCTGACCTGAGTGGAAATGATTTCAATTTAACTCCATTCAATACGATATTAGCTGTGGGTTTGCTGTAGATGGCCTCTATCAGTTTAAGAAATGTCCCTTCTATACCAATTTTCTTAAGTGTTCTGATCATGAAGGGATGCTGTATATTATCAAAAGCTTTCTCTGCATCAATTGAGAGAATCATATGTTCCTTGTTTTTTAATTTGTTTATGTGCTGAATTATACTTATACATTTACGTATATTGAACCAGCCTTGAGACCCTGGGATAAAACCGACTTGGTCATGATGTATAATTTGTTTGATGTGTTGCTGGATTCTGTTTGTGAGGATCTTGTTGAATATTTTTGCATCTATATTCATTAGTGATATTTGTCTATAATTTTCTTTTCTTGTTGAGTCTTTTCCTGGTTTGGGGATCAGGGTGATGTTTGCTTCATAGAACGTGTTGGGTAGTCTTACTTCTTTTTCTACATTTTGGAACATGTTGAGTAATATAGGCACTAATTCCTCTTTAAAGGTTTGGTAGAATTCTGATGTGAAGCCATCTGGTTCTGGGCTTTTCTTTTTAGGGGAGTTTTGTATAGTTGATGCTATTTCAGAACTTAATATTGGCCTGTTCAACATTTCCACTTGATTCTGGCTAAGTCTTGGAAAGTGATGTGCTTTCAATTATTGGTCAATTTCCTTCAGATTTTCATATTTCTGAGAATAAAGTTTCTTGTAATATTCATTAAGGATTTTTGGAATTTCTGAGGAGTCTGTGGTTATTTTGTCTTTGTTGTTTCTGATTGATGAGATTAGAGATTTAACTCTTTTTTCCTGTTTATGTTAGCCAAAGGTTTATCTATTTTATTGATCTTTTCAAAAAACCAACTTTTTGATTTATTGATCTGTTGTATAATTCTTTTGTTTTCAATTTCATTTAATTCTGCTCTAATTTTGGTTAATTCTTTTCTTCTACTGGGTTTGGGGATGAAATGTTCTTCCTTTTCCAATAGCATGAGATGTCCCATTAAGTTGTTAACTTCCTCTTTCTGTTCTCTTGAGGAAAGCTTGCAGTGCTATAAATTTCCCTCTTAGAACTGCCTTTGCGGTATCCCAGAGGTTCTGATAATTCGTGTTTTCATTGTCATTTTGTTCCAAAAATTTGGCAATTTCCTTCTTAATCTCATCTCTGACCCAGCTATCATTCAGCATAAGGTTATTTAACTTCCATGTTTTTGTATGAACGTGCAGATTCCTGTTGTTACTAAGCTCAACTTTTATTCCATGGTGGTCCAAGAAGATGCAAGGAATAATTTCTATTCCTTTAAATTTACTGAGGTTAGACTTGTGACCTAAGTTGTGATTGATTTTGGAGTATGTTCCATGGGCTGATGAGAAGTAAGTGTATTCAGTTTTGTTGGGATGAAATGTTCTGTAGATGTCTGCTAAATCCAAATGTTGGATGGTTAGGTTTAAATCTAAAATTTCTTTGTTCAGCTTCTTATTTGAGTATCGATCCAACACTGACAAAGGAGTGTTGTAATCTCCAACTATTATGGAGCTGGAGGAAATCAAGTTGCTCATGTCTGTTAGAGTTTCTCTTATAAATTGAGGTGCATTCTGGTTGGGTGCATAGATATTAATAATTGAAATCTCATCATATTGAGTATTACCCTTAACAAATATGAAGTGACCATTCTTATCCTTCCTTACTTTTGTTGGTTTAAAGCCTATTGTATCTGCAAATAAAATTGCAACACCCGCTTTTTTCTGATTACCATTTGCCTGAAATATGGATGACCATCCTTTCACCCTGAGTCTATATTTGTCTTTTAAGATAAGATGTGACTCTTGTATGCATCAAATATCTGGCCTGAGTTTTTGTATCCAGTCAGCTAACCTGTGCCTCTTTAGAGGACAGTTTAAGCTGTTCACATTAATGGAGAATATTGATAAGTCTGGTAAAATTTTGGGTATCGAGTTTTTTGAAAGTCCAGTGGACATTTTTAATCCTTTCACCACTGTGGAAGTTGGAGTTTGATCAAAAGTTTCTGAGTCAGTTTACTTTTGTGGTAAAGGATTTTGCTGGTCATTCTGGAGGATAGGTCTGAGAATATCCTGAAGAGCTGGTTTGGTTATGGCAAATTTCTTCAACATATGAATGTCATTAAAGTATTTAATTTCTCCATCATAAAGGAAACTCAGTTTTTCTGGATACAGGATCTGGGGTTGAAAGTTATTTTGCTTTAGGAGATTAAACTCGATGACCACCCTCTTCTGGCTTGAAAAGTTTTAGCAGAGAGATCTGTAGTCATTCTAATATTCTTCCCTTTGAAGGTAATGGTTTTCTTTCTCCTGGCAGCTTTGAGGATTTTCTCCTTCATATTAACTTTAGTGAAGTTAATTATGATATGCCTGGGGGATGTCTCATTGGGATTGAGTCATGCTGGGTTTCTGAAACTGTCTGCTATCTGAATTTCAGAATCTCTTGGCATGTCTGGAAAATTCTCTTTAATACTTTCATGGAGAAGGGCCTCTGTGCCTAGCGAGGCCATTTCATCACTTTCAGGGATTCCAATGAGGCTATTAGCCTTCTTCAAATTATCCCAGATCTCTCTGAGAAAGTAATCAATTTTTGCTGTCCATTTCTCTTCTTGTTTGAGAGTTTGGGAGCGTTCAAAGGCTTTGTCTTCAATGTCAGAAATCCTTTCTTCTGCTTGCTCCACTCTGTTATTGAGGGATTCTACTTTATTTTTCATATCCTTGAGGGATGCAAATTCTTGCTTCAGTGCGTCAAAAATCTTTGGTGGTTTTGTCTTTAAATTCATTAAATTCTTGAGACAACTTTTGAATTTCTCCTCGAATTTCTAATTCCAACTTTTGAATTGCTGCTTGAATTTCTAATTCCAAATTTTCCTCATTTTATTAATCTTATTTGCAATCCAAATTCTGAATTCGATTTCTGACGTCTCAGACAGCTATTTATGAATGGGATCTTCAGTTACATCTGCCATATCTTTCCTTCGGGGGGTTGATCTAGTCTGGTTATTCATGTTATCAGAGTTTTTCCACTGATTTTGCCCCATAATTGTTTTATAGCATTTGATTTTTCCCCTAGAGCTTTGTCGAGGACACCTATAGTGCTATGGCCTGAGAAACTGGGGACCTGTTTGGTGTGGTGGGGGCTAAGTGGTTCTGTCTTGTTTTCAGCTGGTCTCTGTTCAACCCTAGTGAAACAGTTACTCTGGGTTGAAGTCTCAGCTGTGGAGAAATACCAGCAATTAAGTCACCCTGCCCCCCACACGCAACAATTGGAAAAGGAAAATCAAACCTTCCTACAACCACCCAGGGCACCACCTGAATATTCCTTGGGCGATTGGCTCAGTTAAAAAGGTCCAAATCAATTGTCTCAGTCAGCACCTGCCTCAGATGGGAGAGTTTAAAAGGTCTCTGGCAACTGGACCACAGGGGTGTGGTGAGTACTCTGATATGGCTTGCTCCAGTGCTCTGTGGAGCCAGGATGACCCACCCAGCAAATAGATCAGTCTGGGAAGGTTGATGCCTCCTTTCCCACCTTGCACCCCTGCCACACCCAGTCATTGATAGTCCTGCAGGGATTTGACCCAGTTGCCTGTAGTGAATAGATACTCCAGGGGTTTGTACCTGCCTGAATCACAAGGAAATGTATTTCTCTCAGCCAGGACACTGCGCTCTGCCACTATCTAGCCGGGGGAGTTGAGGCCTGACCTGAATCACAAGGTGGATTTGAGCTGGCTGGATTTCTCTCAGCCAGGCCACTGCGCTCTGCCGCTATCTAGCAGGGGGAGGTGAGGCCTGACAACCTCCAGTGCTTGATGTAGGCTGGGGGTGTTCATTCAGTTCCAGCCCCACTCCTGATTGATGTTACTGACAGAACAGAACAACTTTGTGGGAATTTGTTTCTGTCCCTACTAGATTACCCTGCAGAAGATAAGCTGTTTTGAGTTCCCAGAGCCTGCACCTCAGGCCCTGTCTTTGCTCCTGCAAGCTTGTATTTGGTTACCTGTCAGTTCTAGCCTCCTGTCTTTTTTCGTCTATAGGCTGACGATCCCCTGAGGGCCGGGTGCATCGTAGGCTCAGTAAAGCGGTCCTCTGGGTCAGCCCTGCCCTGGGAACTTCCCGGCTATGCGTGTACATTTCTAGTCCCTGCGCTCCACCCAGGCTGGTACGGCCTCAGGCAAACCTTTTACTCACAGGGCCTGCGTTTCTGTCCCAGATCTGTTCCGTGGTGGTTGCCACCTGAGTAGATACCCGGCCTCCTCTGGTTGCCCAGGGAGACAGAGTGTGTGGCTTCAGAATATCTGGGAGTGAGCCCTATTGTTGCTAAAAGACGGCTGCTGCTCTGCACCTTGGGGCACCTCCAGTCCGGTGTGGTTCCCTCTCAGCTGACCATCCTCTTCTCACTCCTGTGCCCCAGAGTCAGCACTGACCAGCTGCAGTTTAGGCCCTGTCCACACCCCTTGAGATATCACCCAAGAATCTGGACTCCTGGGCGACAGGCCTCCAGACCTCAGAGTGAGAGTGGAGGAGAGTGTTGGGAGCTTAGAGTTGCAGGTAGAGAATATATACAGTTTTATACAGTTTTATGCCTGGCAGGAGAACACCGTGGCACCCTAGTAGGGGATGTAGGTCCAGTTTTTATAGGGTCTCTCCCGTGGAGTGTAGTGGGAGGAACTTTGAACTCTGCTTATTTGTTTGTGGGGCACTCCGAGTCGTTCTCATGGGGGAGGGGACTCCCATCCGCTTGGTGATGGATTTTGTACCTTTTGTTTGTATCCTTGGGGTTGCAGCTCACCTCAGTGGGGTTGATTTGCATTCTTCAACCTTCTCTCTTGGTGCAGCTCAAATCCCCCTGGTTACTTGCTAAATTTCTGTCCTTTAACTCTCCTTCTGGATTGGAGCCTCTGTGGAAAGCTGGCTTCAGTCAGCCATCTTGTCTCAGCCCCCCGCCCCCCGAAAAACACAGTCATAAGTGTTATCGACACACAATTTATTTTTAATGCATTTATCACATGATTTCCTTAACAGCTACATGTTCCTTCCCCCCATGCACACACATGCGCATCCACATGCACACAATCTATAGTTAATGTCATCTACTCTGGAAGAACAATTCTTGTTCATCATACATAAGAAGAAGGTAGGTTTAATGATGTTTACCATGGAATTCTCATTAAAGGTTTTATTTTCACAGCTACTTTACACAAATTTTAAAATGCTTGCTCATCAGACCTCTCTGATGACACAGTAATACTAATTTTCTACAAAATTTCAATAGATTTAAGGGGTACTTTTTTTTGTTACATGGGTGAACTGTACATTAGTGAAGTCTGGGCTTTTAGTGTACCCATTACCCAGATGTTGTACATAGGTGCTCAGTAGTAATTTCTCTGTCCCTCACCTTCCCCCTCCTCTGTGTATCCCGTGTGCATTATGCCACACCCATAGCTTAGCCCTTCTGAGGGTAAGGTGGTGAGTCATTGCAGTTTTAGGTTGTGTTACCCAGATGATTAGTGATGTTGAACACTCTTTAATATGTTTGGCCCTTTGTATGCATTTGTATATCTTCTTTTGCAAGATATCTTTTCATGTTTTTATCCCACTTTTTAAAAGGTTTATTTTTTTCTTGCCAATTTGTTTGAATTTCTTGTAGTTTCAGAATATTAGTGCTTTGTCAGTTATGTATCTTGCAAATATTTCACTTGTCCTAAAGGCTGTCTAGTTACTCTGTTGACCATTCCTTTTGCCATGCAGAAACTCTTTTGTTCAATGATGTCCTATTTATTTATTTATTTATTTATTTATTTTGTTATATTTGTTTTTGGGGTCTTAGTCATAAATTCCTTGTCTAAGCCAATATCAAGAATAGTTGTCCTATGTTTTCCTCTAGCATTTTTATGGCTGCAGATCTTACATTTAAGCATTTAATCCACTTTAAGTTAAGTGTCACATATAGTGAGAGATAGGGTCCAGTTTCATTCGTTTGCTTGTGCCCATCCAATTTTCCCATCACCAATGATTGAATAAAGTATCTTTTCCCCAATATATGTTTCTATCTGCTTTGTTAAAGATCACTAGTTGTAGATATATGGCTTTATTTGGGGTTCTCTGTTGTGTTCCATTGATGTATGTGTCTATATTTGTACCCGGACCATGCTGTTTTGATTGCTATCACCTTGTAGGATAATTTGAGTTGGGTAGTATGATGTGTCTAAATTTATTCTTTTTGTTCTGGATAATCAGGCTCTTTTTTGATTTCATATAAAATTTAGGTTTGTTTTTCTAATTCTGTGAAAAATGACACTGGTATTTTGATGGGAATTGCATTGAATCTGTAAACTACTTTGGGCACTATGAATATTTTTAATCATATTGATTGATTCTATCCATGAGCATGGGATGGTTTTTTATTTGATTGTGTCATCTATTTGATTCACATTAATGTGATTCAATCATTCATTTGATTTTTCATCAGTGTTTTGTATTTCTCCTTGTAGAGATCTTTCCTCTCCTTGGTTAAGGTGTTATTTTACACTTTTTCAAAATATTTTATAACTTCATTTATTTTTCAATGGCTAATATGTGTACTAAAATAATTAATAGGTAGGTCCATTTCATGAAAAGTGTCCTTTGAACTAAACTCAGGTTTAAATTCTTACCAAAAGCTATTTTTTTAAAATAATACAATAGCACTAAATATTTTCCTGCAAGGAATTGATGGAAACTAAATTTTGTAAGTGACCCAGGAATGTTCCAAGCATCACAGTTTTCCAATTCATTACAAGGAGGGATAATTAACTGATTTTAAATAATTACCTACTGAAAAGGAGAAAAAGAACAATAATTAGCTAAGTTACCTGAGTACTTCTTTATAGTATAAAAATAATCATATTGAGGACATAAACGCAAAAAAGTGAATTTACTACTTACAAAAACCTAAACCACAATGAAAGGAAAAGATAGACACATTAAAAGTGATAAATGAGTACTTTCTCTTTTTGATTATGTTTCATAGCAGGAATTAAAGGTTCTTGATACCAAGTTTTCAGGGAAAACTATATAATGTGTGTGCAAAGGATTAAACTTAGGCTGATATCTAAGGTACTTGATTATCATTAAATCCATTAAAAATATTACCTATGTATCCAAGTTGCATTTACAGACATTTCTCAGCAGCAATTGATTTTGTCATTGCAATAATTCAGAGGCAATCTATGGGAGGTTTTTGAAGACACGTCAAAGATGACCTTATTAGAATAAACTTAAGAAGCCTGAATTCCCTTGGCCTTGAACAAATCCCTGGTGGGCGATGGAGGGCCAGTGAGGGCCACTCACTAGGTCTTCTCAGTGAGGACATTTCAGTGTTTCTCCAAGTAGGTGTTTCAACAGCTGTTGATAGTAACATGAATCTTCAGATGCATTCAGCAGAGAGAAATGAGATATTTTGACTGAGATATATTATCCTGTCCTGCTTTGTAGCAAAAAGGCAGTAAAGTGTTTCTGCAGGGTCAAGTAACAGAGAAGTCATCAGCTAGTGGCAGGAAAGGCATTCATGCAGCAACATAATAGAGTGGACAGAATGTGAATTAGGCTGAAGTCAAAGATTACGAGAGAGAAGAAGGAAAAAAAATAAAAAGAATCGTCCACAAAATGGAAGGCCTAGGGCCCTGTGCACGTGGTCCAAAGTACAAAAGAAGATATTACTAAAAAGGACGGTTTCTCTACTAGTCAGAGAAAGCACAGAGATATCAAGCCTCATTCCGGGGGTTTGGGGTGCTATTCCTTAACTTACTTTTCTTAAAGAAAGCCTGATGATTCTGAAAATAAGAAGATTATCCTTTGGGATTACATGTAGTACTTGCAAAAATTCTACAGCGTTGGCAGGAGAGGTGCTTTCTGAGACAGATACAGTTTTTTAGGACAGCCACTGGTATAGAGCAAGGATCAGTAGGGCAGCAATAGGAAACTTACCCACAAGCATGATAGTGCCTGCTTGGTCACTGTAAAAATACCTTCTCTGCTGTCTTTTTTTCCATGGCTTCTCATTTATACCATGTTGCAGTTGGTTCTGACTACTATAACAAATTACTTTAGCTTGGGTGGCTTAAACAGCAAGTATTTATTTCCTGTAGTTCTGGGGGCAGGGAAGTCCAAGATCAAGGCACCAGAAAACAGGGTTTGGTGAGAACTTTTTTTCTGGTTTGAGGAAAGTGACCTTCTTGCTCTTATCCCTACATGAGAGAGGGAGGAAGATCATCTCTCATGCCTCTTCTTATGTGGACACTTGTCATATCCCACTCCTGACACCACTTGTTAGGGCCCGGGACTGGCTAGGTCTCGGGCCCAGCTTAACTAAGTTTCCAGATGCGGACAGCTATGCTACCTTGCTCAGAAATAATTGCTCTTATGTGCCTGAGGGCTATGTACTTCAGCAGGAGAGAGAGAGAGTCTTAGAGTAAAGCAGTCTTAGAATAGATTGATCTTAGTCTTTAGTAAAGCTTAGTAATTTTCAGCAGAGAGACATCGTGCTGGTGTTCTGCAGGCAGGAGAGGAGACAGAGTCAGAGTAAGCGGGTCCGGGATAGAATGTGCATGCTCCCAACTGCCATCTCCTCCAGCCTAATATAAGGCTGGTCTTGTGCCTCTCAACACCACAGGTGTAGAGACTGCCAATTCACCAATGCTCTCATCTTGTGAGCTCTCATGCTTTTTAGGAGAACTAAATCCCTCTCCATGCTCTTTTCACTAAAGTGTTCCAGTATTGAGCTATACAGGTATTTCTTATGACTCTCACTCTTCCTAGCCATAGACTGTACACATAGACTGTACACTAATCTCATACACTAATCCCCCACCTCCAAATACCATCACATTGGGACTTTGGGCTCCAATATTTGAGCCAGAGGGAGGCATCCGTGTTTAGTCTGTAGCACACAGCAGACATTTACTGGACTTCTAATATATGCCAAGATTTATGCTGAGAATTCAGATGTGAAAGACAGGTTTCCCATAGGACATTTCAAAGGAAATTGGTAGGAAATGAAGTCTTATTACTGTTCTCAGAAACGTAATACATTGGCAATTTTGATAGAGTAAAAAAAATTTTAAAGGGAGTAAGTCCATTCATAGTGAAATTGTTCTTACCATCCATCTTATTGCTTGTACTTCAGGAGCTTTTTACTGTTCTCATCTTTAAATATAATAGTTGAGAAGGAAGCAAGATGGGCACAAGGTTTTTTCTTTGATTTTTAGACAATTAGTGAGGTAGTTTGTTTTTATTTGAAGAAACTCAAATCTTATATAGAACCACTTTTTAAAAAGTGGCATGTAGCATGAATCCTATGTACTCAATTTTGATATGAGGGCAATTAATGACAACTAAGGTTATGGGGGGGAGGAAAAGCAGAAAGAGGGACGGAGGGAGGGGGGTGGGGCCTTGGTGTGTGTCACACTTTATGGGGGCAAGACATGATTGCAAGAGGGACTTTGTCTAACAATTGCAATCAGTGTAACCTGGCTTATTGTACCCTCAATGAATTCCCAACAATAAAAAAAAATTTAAAAAAGTGGCATGTAATATAGCTTTTGATTTGATTTTGGTAGCATATATCTAATTCATAAGAACATTATTAGAGTCTAAGGGGGATAAACTGTTCTCTTTTAACTTTTAAAAAGACATTGCCAAAGTGACTTACCTAATTGACATTCTACATTTATAACTACAGATGTGTCACAAAATTCAGGTTAGCAGCTAGACTGTCAAAAATCTCACCAGTTTTACATAAAGAAAGGTTGCCCAAAACTTTACTGGTTCCCAAATAAATAAAGCTGTTTTGGGAAATAAGAAAATGAATGAAAGATCTTTTATTTTAAAGCTCTTGAAAGAAATGAAGCCCTGTTTTTGTTTTTGTTTTGTTTTTAAGAAAGAACAGTCAAAAACAACACACAAAGACCAAAAGATAAAATAATTTGCTTTTATTAGCCTTTGGAACATATTGCTAAATGTTGGAAGACTTGTGTGACATATTTTGGATTGCTTCATTTAGAAATCAATTTAAGAAATTTTTAGGATATATAAGATTTTTAACCTATTACAACTGGATTTTTATTCAGTGGGTATGTACAATGTGCAATGTTTTTTTAAAAGCATGTTGAAGTTCTTTCATTTACCAATAAAATTTGATTGTAGAGTGTCCAATTTTTTTTTTGTTTGTTTAGTTCACCATTTCTAGAAAAGTTAAGAGAACTTTTAGATACAGAGTTTGCCACATGGACACCGAAAACAGTCTTTTAGAATTTTGACATATTTTTATCTTTACCTTAAAGTAGAAATAAGACTAGTTTAACTCTTACTTACATATTTTAATAATTATTTTTAATGTGTTATAAAGTAAGGGTTTTTTTTTTAGTTCTTCTTTAACAGATGAAAAAGAAGTAAAAATAGACCAACCTGAGTAGAAGATCATTTTTTACTTTGAAAAATTGAGTTGTTGATATAGGTTGAGTTTTGTCTCCAATTTTTTAAAAATGTGAAAGTCTTGACCCCCATTACCTTACACTGTGACCTTATTTGGAAATAGGGTCATTGGAGGTGCAATGAATTATGTAAAGTCGGGTCATACTGGAGGAGAGTGGGCCCTCAGTCCAACAAGACTGACGTCCCTATTAGAAAAGGAGAGACATTCATATGAAGATGCAGAGACTGAAACCTGGAGAGGAGATGGCCATGTGAAAATGGAGAAAGAGCTTGGAATTAGCATGCTGGAAGCCAAGGATTGCCTGGGGCTATCACAAAGCTGAAGAGGCAAAAAAGAATCCTTCCCTAGAGGATCTGGAGGGAGCTTGATTTCAGACATCTGGCCTCCAGAACTACAAAACAATAAAGTTCTGTTGTTTTAAGCTACCTAGTTTGAGATAAATTACAGCAGCCCTAGGAACCTAATACAATGACTATGACAAATGTCCAGATTGTATTCATACAACTATTCAAAGAAGTATTTCTTGGAGATCTGCAAAACCAGCCCAAGAACACACTGCCACCAGGTATTTTTTCTTTATCATTCCCAAGCAACCATGTGGCTGGGATCCTCCTTGATCAAACAAATAATCTGTATCTTTACTTTTTTTGATATTCTTTTTGCTTTAAAGCAATCATACACATTTACCATATTTTTTCTTCTTTTACATCTCTCTGTACTTTTTGCCCTTTTCTATCATTTATCACTATCATCTCCATTGCCATGTGACTCAAGTATTATTTTTGTTAACCTTACATTAGCCAGTAATTCCAAAATCATATGCCCATCATGATATTAGATGAGATTCATGGCAGAATGTAGGATGTTAATTTCCTATCCTCATCACCAGCGTTATTTATGGATAATCATGGAAATCCTGTAAACATAATCATTTCACTGTTGAGATTTAAAGCTCATCTTAAATTACTTGCAAGTCAATACGATTTTCTATTGGTGGGTTAAAAACCCTTTATGCTGCCTTCTTGAGTGTCTGTTGCTGACAGTTCAATACTGTATTTAGTGAGTTGCGCCACTATGCCTAAACCGAAAGCATGTTCATCAGCTCTGCACTTCCTGACCTCCTTTGGTGAGGAGAAGAAAATTTCTTTGAGATAATGCTGTGGTTCCAGGAGATAACTTCCCTGCCTATTTGCCTGTTGAGAATGCATTCATTGAAGAGACTTCAAAATACAGAATTTAAATAGAACAGATGTTTATTTCTGACTCTGCATATAAATTTTACAGTAAGCGACATAGATCAACAGGTGACTCCTCTATGCAGTAATTTAGGGCTCAGGTTTTACCCCTGGCTTTGCTTCTTTAACTCCCTAGAGCCACCACCCTTTTTCTGAGTGTTCAAAGCTCTCTTCCATACAAGGGGCAGAGGAAAGAATATGGAAGAACGTGTGTTCATTTTTTAGGACTCAGAACCAGAATTACAACTCATCATTTCTGCTCACATTGGTTATTAGAATTTAGTTATTTGGCCAAACATAGCTTTAAGCAGGACTAAAAATATAAGTCATTCTCCGGTCAGATATATTTCTGTTTACAACTTTTATTAGAGAATAAAATGGGAAAGTGAGTCAGTGGACAGTCTCTTCCGAAGAGACTAAACATTATTCTAAATAATGTTTAGCCATTGCAGGAAGGAGAAGCTTCTCTAATAACAATACCTGTCTTCTTGGCCCACACTGGCTAACTCAGAGAAAGGGAAAGAAAGGAAAGAAAGAAATAAAGGAAGGAAGGAAAGAAAGAAAGAAAGAAAGAAAGAAAGAAAGAAAGAAAGAAAGAAAGAAAGAAAGAAAGAAAGAAAGAAAGAAAGAAAGAAAGAAAGAAAGAAAGAAAGAAAAGAAAGTCAAACAGATAACTTTACACAACAAAATAAATTTCTTAAAAAGCAGAGATGGAAAAGAGCAACAACAAATCTGGTTTGACAGAGAACAATTTTGAAGATTGTGGGAAAGTATAGTTCTGGGTGTGGTAATTTCTCTATTCTCTTTCTTAGTGAATTTTCTTTTTAGTTCTAGAAATCAGAACCATTTCGAGGTCAGTACATATATTCTTTTCATGGTCCTTGCAGTATTCATGTGTTTTATTCTCTCTTAACTCAAGAAAGCAGTTACTAGTGGGGCTTCGTGACTTATAGCCCCTATTATTTTCAGTTTATTTCATTAGAGGAACTACTTCCTAAAAAGTGTTTCATGCTATAGCTACATTTTGAGAATAAAATGAAATTGTATTGATTTAGGGCTTTGGTAGCTGTTGTTTTTATTTGTGTGTGTGTATTTTCTTTGAGAATTTTATGAAGGGTGCTATGTCACAAAATTAGAGCTGGGAATCATTGCTTTAAAAGGATTAGAATTGTGATTAGAATAGGTGCACTTCTCTAAGGCTAGGAAGAAAAAGACAACACAAATTATTTTGGTTTCTACATTCTTCCACATATTTACAGAGATCTCACATGAAGTATTTCTCTGAGGCATCATAGTATATGAAACCATTTCCTCAGGCAAGATGAAAACACCCCAACTTTGTTCATAATAGTGGCAACCGAGTAACTTTAGGAAACTTAATCATCGAAGAGATTCAATTATGTTCTTTACACTTGATTTTCTAGAATAAGGAAGAAGATTGTACTGTTCCAGAAGATGAAATTAAATCTACAATAATAATAACAAAAAATGGTCAAACAAACAACCAGACAAATAAACACGCTTTAGGATGACTCATCCTAAAAGATAAGATATCCTTAAAGGATAAATTTGTCAGCACACTCTGTGGAAATTCTGCAGGCATATCCACTTGCCCTAACTCCTTTCACATGGGCAGGTCCAACTTCCAATGGCCAGCACCTGCATTTCTTTGACTGGGTACTCTGTTGGGTCTCTTGGACCTAACCAGCCTGTAGCCTCAGCCCACGGAAAGTGCCCAACAACTCACTGGGAGAAGCCCTCTAAAGTAAGTACCTCAGCAGCCTCCCTCTTGGGTAATTTAACTCCCAAGTTGTGTGCTTTGTTTTTTTCAGTGTCCTCCCTGAGAGATTAACCTTTTGTCCACAGTGGTGATAAGACAGCGTATCACACTTCCCCGGATCACATTCCAAACAATAATACTTTCATTCTAATCCTGGACTCACAGTAGGGTCCTGCGGCAATGAAAATCAAGACCAGCCCCAACTGCTGAGAATGTTTACTGTTCTGTTCCATACAGAGGTCTATTTTCCTTAACTCTGCATTTGGTCTAGAAAAACCACATATGGTGATTAAGCTATTGAGAAAACAAGGTCCTTAAAGACATATAACTCTCTCTGCACATTCTATAGATAAGGAAACTGAGAGATATCTTTCTTGCTGGGGTCTAGTGCTGAAGAACACAGGGTCAAGTGTTTTAAACTTCTCGGTTGAATCCTGGATGCAACTACTTATAAGCATTTATTACCATGTTTACTTGGCATTAGATAACTGGGGAAGTAAGAAATGTAAGTAAAATATTTAAAATGACAAATGCTCCTTCAATTAATGATGGTGGGGGGTGTGGAAAGGGGAGTGCAGGGACAGGAAGGAAGAGAGTGGAGGGTCACAGTGTGTGACACACCTTTTAAGGGTGGGACACATTATAAGAGGGACTTTACCTAACAAAAGCAATCAATGTAACCAGGTTCTTTATACTTTCAATGAATCTCCAACAATAAAAAAAAAGAAAGAAAAAATGCTCCTTGACCAAAATAAACTGAAAACAAGATGAGCAACCAGAGAGAGACCAATGTTTTATAAATAGGGAGACAATATATAGATCATTGACAGTGGTACAGGAAAGCAAACCTAATAGGTGTCCCCAAACTTTTTAAACAGGGGGCCAATTCACTGTCCTCAGACTGTTGGAGGGCCAGACTATAGTTTAAAAAAAAAATACTATGAACAAATTCCTATGCACGCTGCACAAATCTTATTTTGAAGTAAAAAAACAACACGGGAACAAATACAATCACACCGCCTCATGTGGCCCTTGGGCCGCAGTTTGAGGACCCCTTCTAAACACAAAACATTAAAGAGTGGAGAGCACAGGCTCATATACTGGATTCCTTGGTTTGACTCCTGGCTTTACCTCTTACTGGCTAGTGATTTGGGGCAGTTTGCTTAACCATTCCCTACATTCAATTATTCATCTGAAAAATGGGAATAAGGATATTAGTGCCAAGCTTCATATCTCCCAGGATTGTTATGAGGATTAAAGGAGTTAGTGCATATAAATGGCAGTTACATACTAAACTCAATAAACCCTGACTTTCAATATTCTTATTCTAAGTCCAACCCTCTCTCATCCCACCGTGTTCTCCATCTTGAGAAAATGGCTGCCCAGACATCATCAGTATGGTAGTGACTAATATTTAAATCCCGATCTAAAGTATAATTATCTCAATACATTAAAAAGTCCCTTCTTTCCATCAATGCACTAACAAATGAGTTCTCGTCAAGCATGGTTTTTCTCATTTAATATGTGACATAGTACAATTTATTTTACAGCATTCTTTTTCCTTTCTGAGACATTTTAGAACAACTGTGTTATGTGTATTTTCTCTGCTTAATAAACTGAGCACCTTAATCTCAAATTTATGGTCAATTAGGAGAATCAGAGCTGAAAAACCTGATGTGCAGTTGCAATGTACAACTTACAATTTAAATTCGCAACACAGGCTCAGGATATGATCATGGCAAAATTTTTCTTGTTAAGTAAAAAAATGTCAATAATGATTACTGCTCAAAAAATATAATGTTTCAGATAGACAGGAGGAACAGCACAGCAATTGCACAACAGTGTGGCTGTAGTCAATATCATGTTATATATTTCAAAATAACAGAGTAAATTTCAAACATCTTACTATAAAATTATAGATAAATGAGATGATGGATATATTAGCCTGATTTAATCATTCCGTATTCTGTACATATATCAAAACATCACACCATACCCCATAAATGTATGTAATTATGACTTTTCAATTTAAAATATATATTAGAAAATGAAAAATTAAAAACAATTAGATTTTAAGTGGTAGGAGATTTCTTCATAAACACAGATATAGGCACATGAGTTAATACCATGTGGCCATTAACTCATGAAGTGGGATAACATGTGGCATTAAAAATGTTTTGGCTAAATTGCTAAGTTGTGAAAGTGTATTATAAAATAT
Source organism: Nycticebus coucang (assembly GCF_027406575.1). Lineage (NCBI taxonomy): Eukaryota > Metazoa > Chordata > Mammalia > Primates > Lorisidae > Nycticebus > Nycticebus coucang. The sequence goes on from NC_069795.1 coordinate 15,409,122, forward strand.
CTCAAAAGGGTGATCCTCCTCTTATAAAATGTCTGATCTTGAAAAAACTAAAAGAAAAGGTTAAGAGTGGTTATTCTTGGGTGGCAGGCTTTGGGAAAGTCCCTTTTGTTGTTTCCCATGTTCCCCAATTTTCTATATGACTCATGTATTAATTTTTGTAATTATTAAGCTATATGGCATTTAAAATTTTTAAATGTCAATAAGCAGGCCAGGAGTAATGAACACAGACTAAATTGGTATAGCGATCTTCATTCTTTAAGTCCTTTATTCCTGGACTTATTCAATACTCTTGGTTCCCTACATTCATATTATTAATAGTTCGTAAACTATCATTTTTCTAAAATTCTACTTAATGGTTGAACATACTTCTCAAGCAAAAGATTGCAGTTGGGACAAGGCGAGTTTAGAATGCTTCCTCAAATTTATCTTCCATACTCTTTTAATTAGAATAGGCCTAGGAGAGACATAAAAATAAAATTATTGATTCATCTGAAATTAAAAAAAAATCCTCATTGTGTTTTCTTCAAGAAATGTGGCATGACTCTTGTTAAATAATGATTTTCTGATTTTAATTACATTAAATTCTTCCTTCCTAAATTCCTGCTGTCATTCTAATTAAAGGAAAATTTCTCATTTTCTATGCAACAGTTCTATTTTGGTACACTTAAAAACATCCCCATGTAAGCTTTCAGAGGTTTTTTTGCACTTTGAAGTAGATTAAGTTATTCTTTACTGAAAGATCAATAAAATGCTTAAAATGCCTTGCAGGTGGTATATGAGGTAAGAAAGATATACTTACTATGGCACTTAATCCAATGTAGAAAACCCCTGGATCTGCATATTGCTAAAACAAGAACAACAAAATAACAACAACAACACACACACAAGCTAGTGCAACCAAGTATTAATGCTTTAAAAATTCCTTGTGCACAGATACAAAATCTCCAACGTATTCTTGAAACCATGCAGCATCATATGGAGGTAGACACCATCAGTGGCCTCTCCAGTAGTTTTTATACCTTCTTTCTCGCCGAGAATTTGCAAATTTTTGTTCAAATTACTTATGGATGCCCATTTCAACAACTTGGCATTTTGAGGAGGGTAGACTGGCTGTTCCATAGAACTTTGCATGGCATCATTTGATTCAAATATTTCCATGAATTAGCATTAGCAAAATGTGAAAACTAGCAATAGAATAAAAGGAAACAAACCAGAAAAGAATTGTCTCTACTGTCAAGAAAAATAAAACTGGGTTAGCACACGATGTACAATCAGAAACACAAGTATTTTATACAGAGTGAGAAAATACAGAGATCGTTCACAGCTCACAGACACAAAACACTAGAACAGGCACCCATTTATTTATACCCTCATAGGTTTATCTAAAAAAAATAAAATAAAATACTTCTAAAGCATCTGGCATAGTCCAACTATAGGATGGGTGTTGGGAATAGAAAGACTAGTCAACTTTGATTAGCATAATAGAGAGATCATATGTATGGAATTAACTCAATATGTGATAAGTGGCAGTAAAAGACCAAAGGTACAATTATTTTGTTTTGGGAGCTTATAAAGGAGAAATCATTTCAACCTCAAAACTCTAGGACAGTTTCATAAAAATAAGTACGATTTGAACAGTAATTAGCACCTGAATGTAATTTTTCTTTTAGTCAATAAACATGAATTGCCTACGTAAGTCTAACCTAAGTTCTGGTATCACATTAAAAAAGTGAAAAAACAAACAAGAAAAGCAACAACTATATCCCTGAGGGGTTCAGCATCAATTAGAGACTAATATACTGTATTTCTTAATATAATTAATAAGCATATGATGTTCTTCCTAATACAATTGAGATGTTATGACAGGAGGCAATGAAATTGCCCGAGACCAAGTTTAGATCCCCACCAACTTCAAGTCTTAAGTGAATGAAAGAACCAAAGTCTAGGCATTTTGGAGATTGGTGGTTAGAGAAAAAGAGTCATCAGTTATTTTTTAAAGAAGGAAAGAAAATGATTAGCGATTATTATGCAGAGCTGAAATTCAGGGAAACAGCTATGTGTAAGAAAGATTTTAAAGAAATTTTAACGTACAATATGCAATGAAACTCCTATATCTTTCCAAAGAGACTTCCAGAAAAATCTACATTTCTTTTCAAAATTAATTAGTGTTGGATTTGAATTTTTATTTTATTTGAATCTTTTTCCAGATGCCACAACGTAAGGTGAGATAGGCTGGGTGACATGTACTGGGTAAGCATCAGAATTCCTTAGGACATAACACCCCTGAGAGATTTCACATCTCCAAGTCCCAAATCAAACTTTTACTCATATTCCCCTGAAGGGGACTGTCTACTGGGCTGCAGGGAGAGACGCCGATGCTGAGCAGGTGACCTCTACCAGGAGCCTGAGCATTTCCTGCCATCTTCTTTCTCCCCACTCACCAAACCCCATCCAGGAAAGCTGCATTCAGACAGCTGGACACCATCTCTCTGCTGACCCGTCATCTCTGTCTGTCTCCACGCCATGCACTCAGAGCAGCATCAATTTATTCAAGAAATCACTGCAATAGCCGGTAGCCTTTTACTGCTACCACAACTCCAATCTGTTTGCTGTATGGCAGCCAAGTGACAGTCTCAAACACTAATCTAATCATGTTAGACGTTGAAGGTCTGATGAGGATGAGACAACTGGGCAAGTTGGAAACAATGGATAGAAAGAAACGAAATGATCTTAGAGAACATTGTTCTCAGTTTCTTCATTTACTCAACAGGTCAATGATGCGGATTTGCTGAAGGGGATACAAAGGGCTCGAACAAAGACTTAGGATCCCAGGTTTGGACTTCTTGCTCTTCTTCACACCCTTGGTGTCTAGCGCTGCACTGTCATTCTTCTTGCTGAAAACAAAGTTGTTTCTTTATTATTTTCAAATTAAAGGTCATATTAATTTGGCTTGGGAAAAACCGGACATGCATATACATGATTTAAATATCAGATCCCCCAAATGAGCAACAGCCAGGAAAAAGAATCATTTTACACATTCTAAAAATACTATCAACACAGAAATAATCCACCAAGTTTTTGATCACTTGTGGGTGTGAACCAGCTGATGCACTTTAACAATGATATAAACACAAGAGGCAGTAACAGAAAAGAGTTTATGCCAATTCCATATAAACCAAGCCAGTTTTACCTTCCCTAAGGAATGAGCTTATGGACACTAGTGTTTTTATCTGCTACCTTTTGTGCACATCAGAAGTAAAGTTATATGCACTAAAGCACTAAACCCCATGAAACAGAGTTCACTTGGGTCCTATTGCTAATATCACCTGCATTGGTGAGCCTAAGATATATGCTCAGCCAAAGATCAGAGCATGAAATAGCCATTTAGCCACTTTGTGGTTAAAGGAGAGAGAGAGGAGGAGAGGGGGGAGGGGCGAAGAGAAAAGGAAGAGGAGAAAAGAGAAGGGAAGGGAGGGGAGGAAAGGGAAGGGAAGGGACAGGAGATCACATCACGCTATATGGTGTCACCTGGAAAAGAAGCACTGCAGCACAATTCTCTCAGGAGCAAAGAAGTCCAGAAAGCAGTCATGTGCAAAGAGGAAAGTTATTTCCCAAAAGGCGAAATGTGATTTTTGTAAACTCTGTTTCTAAAAATCTTCCCTCAGAGGATTTGAGTCAATGTCTTATTTTATCCAAATTGGCTTTCACTTCTGTAACTATTATTAGACTTGTTGAGTTTTGCTTGTAAGTGTTGTAGATCCTGCCATTCCCACGTTTTGTCAAAAACAGAATCACCTGAAAATATTTCTGTGGTTGAGAAAGGCAGTGAGTTCAGCGGCTGTTTGAACAGGTCTTTGATTCCGTCAGCTTTTTGTTCTGTCTTCCTGCTGCTTCTCAGTCTTCTCGCTAATTCTAAATGTGGTTAAGGGAAAGAAAAACTAAATAAAAGTCTATTTTTGAGCCAAATAACACTACCTATGACTGACTATATCCTGCATTTGTGCCTTTGGACATTTTTATCATTGACAACTTCTATGCCCACAAATTACTGCTACTGAGAAGCCTCCATTTCATGCTTGTATAGACCAAGTTCAACATATGGTTGTATTTAACATGCATGTTTGCCGAATATTTGAACTCTCTCTCTCCCCCTCTGTCTCGTTCTCTCTCTCTTTTGTTGAAGGAAAATGGAGAATGATAGTAAGTAAATAACCGCAATTAATTTTTTAAGATTTTGATTCTACATCTTAATGCTGTACGTGGAGAATGATTATGACTTGAAAATCAAACAGGACTGAGACTGGCAGGAATATCTGAACTTGTAGAATGGGACATGGTTTCAGGAGTGCCACGGAGAGAGAAAACCAAGATTGCATTTCCAGGAAGAAAGACTAAATTAATTGTTATTTTAAACCCCACTATGTCTGTAAACAATGTATGTGTGATTTAAATAAGTAGCTTATGACCTTAGATTTCTGGTTCATTTTTTTAGAATCATATACATCTTCTTAATTCCCCAGACATGCAAGTCATCCTGTTCTGTGGAGAATGAAAGAGGAATTTGGTAAATGAATGGGTGGATAAGTAAAAGAGCTTGTCAAGAACCAGCACAGTGTAGTTGGTGAAGTAACACATCGACAGAGTAAACCTGCTGTGTGGTTTTGAACAGAAAATATTAAAGCCTTTTGGTGACTCAGTTTCCCTCATACCAACTAGCAAAAATGTAATCTAATTTTAATATTCTCTCAGATGATAGTTCAGGCTTGTCGTGATACAGCATGGATTTTATACCTCAGATTTTTTTTTTTTTTTGTAGAGACAGAGTCTCACTTTGCCATCCGTAGAGTGCCATGGCGTCACATGGCTCACAGCAACCTCTAACTCTTGGGCTTACGCGATTCTCTTGCTTCAGCCTCCCGAGCAGCTGGGACTACAGGCGCCCACCACAACACCCGGCTATTTTTTGGTTGCCGTTTAGCCAAGGCTGGGTTTGAACCCGCTACCCTCGGTATATGGGGCCAGCGCCCTACTCACTGAGCCACAGGCGCCACCTATATCTCAGATTTTTTTTTTTTTTTTTGGCCGGGGCTGGGTTTGAACCTGCCACCTCTGGCATATGGGACTGGCGCCCTACTCCTTGAGCCACAGGTGCCGCCCTCTATCTCAGATTTTAAATTGTTTGACGTAGGGCTGGGCAGCATGGCAAAGCTATAAGTATCTGGATCTATATCTTATTTAATGTTTTTATTCTTAATATTGACATAGCTCCTTATATATAAGGCCATAAAGAGGAACCGCTCACTATAAAAAATCAGAAAAAAAAAAAAAGGACCTTCTATGATTCTGCAGCCATATGCACAGATGTAGCTACCATTATCAAGGTAACTCCCAAGACAAAGGTGGGGAAGAGCGTGTCTTTGGTACGCTGCTTTTCCCTAAATCCCAGGTAAAATTCTGTCTTTACCACTGTCTGGGGTGCAGCAACATGTCTCAGAGGGTTTTCTGTGGCATTGCCCGAGAGTCTGCACGCCACACTTTGATTTCCTTCGCTTTTCTATGACTTACCCTAGACATGAACATGGTTCAAGTTTTCTGTGGCTGTTGCACAGAGGACACAACAGAAAGACTAGTTTTATGTTGAAATATAAAACAGAAGGACAAGGAATGCAATGAACTGGTGACTGGATAGTAGACACCGTCAATATTTCAAATAGCCTGTTAGGGAAGAAAAGCACCTGGAGAGTTAAAACATGGATAATGTCAACTGCGGCAAGGAGAAAAATGTCCTCATGGATTATTGTGGAACTATTCAGTGACACAAATCAATATTACTCTGGGACTTCCAGTCGCTTTTCTAAGTAATTGTACAGAATACAGGCACTTTGTAATAGTATTTTACGGTGGGCTGTCTTTTGGAGGATTAAAAAAAAAAAAAAAGCAGAGTTTATTTTTTATTTTTAGTTGATAAACTGGTGTGGTTTCCTGTGTGAATTTTCAGCTCAATAATTTATACTTTGGTGGGAAGAAATTTGTTTCCCTTGCCCTGGGATAAATACATCTCTATCTGGGCTCTTGTCCGTTTTCTCCTCATTATATGGCAAGCTTTTAGAGATCACTTCAAATACCTAAAATATCTGAGTGGCACAGAAGTAGTGCGTTTCTGCTGCTACCCACTTTGGATTTAGTGGCTTTTTAAGACTGAGGTCATCCTGCTGCCACCTTGCTATTATGCTACAGATGATTCAAAGGTAATTAGTACACAAATGTGGAGGTGCTTCTAAAACTGACTGGCTGTGGGAAAACTCAGAACATTTTAATTAAGTGACATGTTATAATAAGAATTACTTCCTAAAGAAGAAGATATATTAACTTTCTAAAGTAGGAAATAGCTTACTATAAAGAAACAGGTTATCAAATATGATTCTGGTAATTGTGACCTATGTTGCCATGACCAGGACATTAAGGATATAATTAATAACTCAACCCTTAAAAATGATAATTATCTAATAATTATTAGTCAGATAGAAAAAGAACAGAGTAGGTAAAAAAAAATTTTTTAAAGGTTGAGAAATACCTAGTGTCTCCTCAGAAGCAGTCACTGTGATAAGAATTTGAGTAGTATGGTTAATTTTAGAGATGATTCTAGAAAAGACGAGTAGAGAAGGAAGAATATGGGACAGAGAAGGAGAGGAAGCTGATAAAGTGTGCACTGACAAGCAAGTTCTCCCCACAGGCAACTGGAATAGAATCCCTTTGGGAAACTCTGGGAGAAATTATAGAACACACCTCAGAGTGCTCGCTAGGGAGGTGCCGCTTAGAAGGGTGCTGATTCTCTGGCACCAAACCCAGGCCAGACTTCCACAGTGAAAAGGAAAGGGAGGAAGGAAAGAAGGAAAGGAAGACAAAAGGGAGGAAGGAAGAAAAGGGAGGGAGGAAGAGAGAAAGGGAAAAGGGAAGGGAAGAAGGAAGGAAAAAAGGGAAAAAGAAAGGAAGGTAAAAAGGAAGAGAGGGAGGAAGGAGAAAAGAATCTCTGGACAGAAAGTCCCATCTGTTTTCAGGAAGTTACATTCACATTCAGAAATGAATGCTGAGCCCAGCGCGGTGGCTCATGCCTGTAATCCTAGCACTGTGGGAAGCTGAGGAGGGAGAATTGCTTGAGTTCAGGAGTTCGAGACTAGCTTGAGCCAGAGTGAGACCTGGACTCATGACAAAAATGGAAAAACCCAGCCAGGTGCCATGGTGAGTAATCTGAGCGGCTTCCAGAGGCTGAGGCAGTGGGATGCCCACAACCCAAGTCTGAGATTGCAGTGAGCTATGATGCCATTGCACTATACTCAGGGGCATAGGGTGCGACTCTGTCTCAAAAAAAAAAAAAAAAAAGCAAAGAAATAAAAATAAAAAAATAAGCAAGGAAATAAAATTAAAAAAAAAGAAATGACTGCTGAGAATATATGAGTGGGGCATTGAGAGCATTGGCTACACTAATGTGTATTAAAAGTTATAAAATGCTACTTGATAAAGGTGAAGATTGAACACACCTCACTAAAACATCTAATATTAGAATACTAGAACTAGGGGGACAGACATGAATAGAAACTTTCTGGGCCAACTAGAGAATGCCAATCTCAATGAAGTCCTGCAAACCAGCAAGAGTCACCTGATCTTCAGGGTAGGACTCATATGGCCCAAGGCTGGTAGCTTGGACATCTCAGGACCTGCAGGAAATGGAGATCAGGGATAAAAATGACAGCTAGAAAGCTCCTTAAGAAACTTAAATCCATACCACTGGATAACGTTCTCTCCCTATGACCCTCACGTAAAACTGGGGCCATATTCTTCAACTCTCTTCTCTCACTAGCTTCCCCATTCACTGACATTTGGACCTTCATTCCTAAGGAAGGGGACCAGAAGAGTCTCTTCTCTTGGGAGTGTAATCAGCCCAAGGGAAATCCTTAAGCAAACATACTCTCAAACTGTTAAATATATTGACATCAGAGTTTCCTAGGTATCACTCTTCAGCAAAGTTTAGAACTCCAAGCCCTGCCTGTTCTGCTCAGATATCGCAATCCTCATTCTAGTCACCCTTTTCTAAACATGAGCATGTAACAAAGAGTTAAAGGATATCTGAGGAAGTTTTCCATCATGACAGGTGGGCAACTAAAATACACAGAAAAAAGTATTTTTCAACAAAAACCTATTTGGCAGGGATGGGTGGGTCTCCCAATGATATCCTCAGAGTGGTAAAAAGAAAATTAAAAATATTACAACACTATAAGAAAAGCAAAATATCAAAAAAGCAGTCAGAGGAAAATGAACTCATAAATTAAAAACATAATAGCATACATTTAAACAATTTCAAAAGAATTGAACGATAAAGTTGAGAAATTATCCCAGAAAGCTATACCAGTTGACCAAGAGACGGGCAATTTCAAAATGTCTAATATCTGAATAAATTGAATTTTAGAAAGAGAGATCTTACAAGCACTTTAGCTCAGAAAATTACTCAAGGGCGGCGCCTGTGGCTCAAAGGAGTAGGGTGCTGGCCCCATATGCCAGAGGGGGATGGATTCAAACCCAGCCCCAGCCAAAAACTGCAAAAAAAAAAAAAAAAAGAAAGAAAGAAAATTACTCAAGTATTTGAGTAATACTCAAATGATAAATCTATCAACAATTATACCCACATAAGGAAATCTCAATAAAAATCTGACTGAACCCTTGTTATTTCAAGAGATGGCTATGCAGAGGGCTGTCACTACCGGCACTTCTGATGCTATATTGTTCTCTTTTTTTCTTTTTAACATAACTGAACTTCTTGAGCACTTGCTGTGCCCAAATAGGGAAGTAAACCGAGACTACATGTTTTTGTATCAAAGAATTTGGACTGTCTTTTGCCCTTAGCTTTTGAGACAGGGTTTATGTCCTCCATTATAGGAGTGTCTTTATTTAAAGTACTATCAATAGCTAGCCATACCCATTAGTCTTAGGGTAGAGACTGCTATGTGATTTAGGGTGGGGACTTTGGGCCACACACACAGGCAATGAATCCATCAGTCAATTATACCCATGTCATGAAATCTTAGCAAAATCTGTGGACACCAAAGCTCATGAAAGCATCTGTGGTTGGCAATATCCATGCATATTGTCACATACTGATAATGCTCAGAGGACAACATACCCCAACTTCATGGGGTGAAGAGAATGGAAACTTCACATTTTGAAACGTTTTAGACTCTATCCTATGTGTCTCTTCCTTTGGCTGATTTTAATCTATACCACTTTTTCTGTAATAAACCACAAGCATTGGAATAATAGTTGTTTTAATGTTATGTGAAGGCATTTATTTTAAAATAATGGCTAGGTTTATTTATTTTTATTTATTATTTTTATTAAATCATAACTGTGTACATAAATGAATTAATGGAGTGCAATGTGCTGATTTGATATACAATGTGGAATGCTTACATCAAACTGGTTAACACAACCTTCACCTCACTTAGTTATTTATTGTGCTAAGGCATTTATACTCTACTCTTACTAGTTTTGACATTTGCCCTGTCATTGTGCATATTAAGTGAGGTCCCACCAAATACCTTCCCTCCTCCCTACCTCCTTCCTCCTCTCTCCACTCCTTCCTTTTCCCACCTTCTTTCTGGACTAGAGTTATGTTTTATCATTTGTATAAAAGTGTAGGTGATTATATATTTGTTTCATAATAGTATTGAATACATTGGATACTTTTTCTTCCATTCGTGACATACTTTACTAAAAAGAATATGTTCCAGCTCCATCCAGGTAAACATAAAAGATGTAAAATCTTCATCTTTTTATGGCTGGATGGTATTCCATCCTATACATATAACACAATTTGTGAATCCATTCCTGGGTTGATGGGCACTAGGGCTGCTTCCAAGGAACTAAAAGTAGACCTACCATTCGATCCTGCAATTCCTCTACTAGGTATATACCCAAATGATCAAAAATCATTTCACAACAAAGACATTTGCACTATAATGTTTACCACAGCCCAATTCATAGTTATCAAGTCATGGAAGAATAATATTTTTCAGAGATTTGAGTCCTTTGAGAAAATAATTGAACCCATGGGTAGTTTTTGTTGGTTTGGAGGAAAGCCTTAGGGACTATGCCCTCAAACTTGTAGGTTGGCTAACGGGGTGTATGAGATCCAGAAAACAGAGAATTTATCCCAAGGGAAATACAGGAATATCCCAGACTGACAGAGAATAAAATTGCCAAAATGACAGCTACATAGTGTTCTCTCTGTAGAACAGAGAGTAGGAAAATGGAGTCATGCATGAAAAATGCCTCAAAGGGAGGGATGTGATGTAACTAAATGTTTGAGTGTTGGGTGGAAAGGTTATGAAAAGCTATGAAAAAAACAAGGCAAAAGTTAACTTCAGGAAAAACAAAGAGTAAGATGAGGACAATGTAATCACAGCATTCCAATGTTCAGCTGAACATCATGCCAGTAGAGTAGAATATACACCCTCAACAGAGATTAAACTTGAAATTGTGGTATATTAAAAAGACAAGAAGAGTCTTGTCTTGGGATGAAAGTGTTTTAAAATTAAAATCTCAGACATTGTAATAAAATCAGTCGATACTGCTTCAAACCGATAAAGGTGATAGACTAGAGTTGGAGAATAGGAGCTGGAGGAACAAGAAGTATAGCTGTTTTGTTCAGTTTTGTTTAGTACCAGCTTTTTAAATTATATGCATGTATTGCTTTGATAAATGAAAAAATAATTTTAAAAGTAGATGACACTTCCTGTATGAGAGTGCAAGGAAAGAAATTAAAGAAATAATAATTAGGAATTCTGTTTAATTTGTATGATTTAAATATGGAGAAGCTTAATGCGTTTTTTTGTGAAGGGACTTAAATTAGAAATCCCTAAGGAAGTGTAGGGGCTCAATAAAAATTAGAATGTTTGCAAGGGTTATGAGCTTCAAAATTAGTTATTAAAAGCCCTTTACTAGCATTCTAGTATAGTTTCTTTAAGGTTTCTGTACACTTATTTAATCATTCAAAAACTAAAATAATTTGAGCATATAAGATTGCTGAAAATAGTGATTATTAAAATACTAGGCTAAAGCAAACTTTAATCAAACACTGAATACATTAGGTAAGAGCACAGGGATTCTCTTCCTGAACTGAGATTTTTTTGTCATATCTTATAGACATATCTTCTTGTCTTTCAAATCTAATCAGTCTGTCTATAAGAACTGAGTTTCTCCTACTCATCAGGAACTGGGCATGGCTCTGCATGTGTACGGAGCTGAAAAACATAGGAACGAACTTTGCTGTCCTGGTGCTTACAATCTAGAAGGAACGGGAACAACATCAAACAAATTAATAAATACCTAAAACTGGTGATTGGTGCAGAAGGAGGAGGAGGATAGATAGACGTGTCTCTCACTGTGGACCCAAGCAAAGCCTCTCTGAATAATGAAATGTGAGGCACAGATAATCCTCAGCGAGGTAACATGTCAAGAAAAGCACACCAAGTCCTGAGAGCAGCTTGGGGAACTGTCCTGAGATGTGAAGAGTCAGACACAAGTGGGGGCCAGAAAAGGACCAGTGTCCCTGGGGCCACATGAGAAGGAAGAAGAGGTCTGGAAAGGCAGCATGGGGAGGAACCCTGGAAGCAAACGCAAGGAGAAGCTGGTGTTTGTTGTGCCCGGGCTGATGAGGAGGTCCCTTGCCTTATGAAGCATATGTATATAACCAGGTGGGTGAAAACTACAGATGAGACAGACAGGAGAGACAAAGCCAGACTCCGCGGTTTTGCACTGGTTTTATAATAAATTCTCAAGTGCTATGAAAGGCCTGTAAGGACCCCTAAGGATCCAGACTTCTCATATCTTCTGTAGCCCCCATCTCTCCAGCTCCCAACAGCCAGATGGACCTTCATTCAGGTCATTTGTACGGTTGGGAGCTTCCAACATCAGAGCCTTCTCTCTGCCTTTGACTTTCCCTTATAGTCACTCCCAACCATCCCCTAAGGCAAGGTATAAAGGCAATTTCTCCAGAGTAGTCTTTCTTGAGCTCCTCATTCAAAGCAGGTTCTGCTTTTAAAAATCTCTTAACACAGCTTTTAGCTTTCCATCATGGAACTTGCATTCTCTCTCTGTGCCTCACTGCCCTCTTCTGTAAAATGGGTCAGGGTGACTTTGAAATGTAAGCCACTAAAAATAGCACCTGGACTATAACTAAGGGCTTGGTATGTGTTAGCTATCATTAGAAAGAAGCCAGGCACAAAAGAATATGCATTATATTTACACCAAGTCTCAGGACAGGCACAGAAACCTCTGCTGTTGAAAGTCAAAATAGTGGTTACATGTGGGAAAGGGAGAGGGTAGGGTAGTGGCTGGGAAGAACCACAGAGGTTCTGACAGAGGTTTAATTCCCGTCTGGGTTGTTAAGTACATGAAGGAGTTTAGTTTGTGCTAACTTATCCGTGAACTGTACACTTAGAATTTGTACCTTTTACTTGAAAAAGTTTTAAAACTTCGACTATTATCATTATTGACATAACTTGTAATTACATATTCATTTGCAGAACAATGCACTTGATTAAAGTCTCCATGAGTGCAAGAACCATCCCTATTCAAGGGCTTCTAGTACCTACTACGATCCCTAAAACAGACCACGACAAAACACGAGCTTAATTATGTCATTTTTCTGTTCAAAGAAGAAAGTAAAGTAAAATCTCAGATACCCTAATAAAATCAGTAGAATTTGTACTTTTGCACTTGAAAAAGTTTTGACTACTTTTGAAAGAAGAAAAAAGTGTCTTATTTATTCATCCCTCCATATCCTATTATAACAACCCAAGTCTGGAAAGAAATTCAGTCACATGGAAGATCTGAGCATACCAGTGACTCCCCATTTCACACAGAAGAAAAATCTGTCCTGACAACAGCCCACAATTCCTTGGCAGATCTAAGCGTGCACTGCCTTTCTGATTTCACTTTTACTGTTTCTGTCTTACTCATGACTTTCCAGACACACTAGAAATGACAGTTGGTGGTGGGCGGCGCCTGTGGCTCAGTCGGTAGGGCGCCGGCCCCATATACTGAGGGTGGCGGGTTCAAACCCGGCCCTGGCCAAACTGCAGCCAAAGAATAGCCGGGCATTGTGGCAGGCACCTGTAGTCCCAGCTGCTTGGGAGACTGAGGCAAGACAATCGCTTAGGCCCAGGAGTTGGAGGTTGCTGTGAGCTGTGTGATGCCACAGCACTCTACCGAGGGCCATAAAGTAAGACTCTGTCTCTACAAAAAAAAAAAAAAGAAATGACAGTTGGTGGCTGCACTACACTGTACATGTACTAAATGCAAATAAATTGTTTGTAAATGGTTCATTCTTATTTTGTGAATTTCTCTTCAAAAAAAGAGGGGGGGTTCCAAACAAGGTCACATTAAAATAAATAAATATTTTAAAAGTGACAAAATGTGGTCTCTAGAGCCAGAATGACTCAGTTCAAATTCTGGCTTTGTCACTTGGCTATGTCATTTCTGACATGTTACTTTACCTCTCTGTGCCTCAGTTGCCTCAGCTATGATATTTGCCTAATAATAACACCAACCTCCCAAAGTTGCTATATTAAGTAAGTTTGTAGATGCAAAATCATGAAGAACAGTGTGCCCAGTATACGTAATAAGCACAAAAAAGATGTCCATTATCTTAAGGAAAAGTGTATCCTGTTTATAAACAAAAGAGAACAAAGATATGAGCTCTTTATTTGTAAAATGTCTAAGTTTATATTGATTCTTAGGTCTTGGAGGGGAGATGGAGGATATTAGTCCAAACACTTCTCGTTGTGGTTGAGGCAGTTGGAGCCTAAGGAGGTGACGGGGACTCATCAAAGAGCTGTCAGCTGTAGTTACTGGTCAGCCCAGGGTTAGAGGCCCAGGTTCCCCAACATCCTAAGTGCCGAGTCTGGGTTCTTTCTTCATTACCCTTGGGTAAGGCCCACTTGTATGGAAGCAGCTAAATACCTCGTATGCTCAGACCTTCCATGTGACTGAATTTCTTTATAGACTTGGGTTGTTATAATAGGATACGGAGGGATGAATAAATAAGACACTTTTTTCTTCTTTCAAAGATTTCACTACAGCTGCTTTCCACAGTGCTTTAGCAAATAGACCAGCATTAATATGGAAATTGCAGTAAATTGTTAAGGTGTGCATAATGATAGCCACATTGTTGAAAATGGAATGTTAAAAGAAACCCTTATCCATACAGCATTTCCCTGAAATCTGAAGAATCCCATGCAAGATATTACTCTGGTTTTGCCAGACATGTACTCAGTAGAACAATAAATATTAAGCTCATCAATATAGAAGCTTTGAATGAAATCAAAAGAGGAATTGGGCTCATCAGTCAGCTCAGTCTTACAAATGTGCAGCTATGAATAATAGGTCCTATGTCTAAAGAGAAAGTCTCATGCATTCAATGAGTAATAACCAGCTACTCCAAGCACCAGCACTGTGCTAAGTACTGTGCTAGGTTTGAAGTAAATAAAGTGGACAAAGAGTCTATTTTGAATTTATAATAAAACAGTTAGTGATGACCATGAGGGAAGGAAGCAGGACACCGTGAAGTAGACTACTGGGAGGAGCTAACGTAGATCAGACAGACAGAAGGACAGAAACAGGCAAAGGAGAGGCCAGGGGCAATTGAGAGTCTACTGGAGTAGACCAGATGGGAGACCATGGCGGCTTGGCCTAATGGCAGCGCTTCTCAACCAGGGGCGATTGTGTACTTCAAAGGACATTTGGCAATGTCTGTGGACATTGTTGGTTTTCACACCTTGGGAGGAAGGTACTACTGACATCTAGTGGACAGAGTCCAAGGAAGTTGCTAAACATCCTTAAAAATAATTTCTACCCGGTCGTATCAAAAGTTTTAACGTTGAGAAACTCCAGGCTGCTATGATATTAGTGGAATTGCAAGGAGGCAGCTTAAAGGTTGATTCTGAAGGTTAAACCATTAGTGTACGAAAATAAACTGGGTATGGGGGAGGGGCAGAAGTAAGACAGAAGTCAAAAGGGACTTGCCAAGTTTCCATTTTTAATAGCTGGATGGAAAGTGGTGCTCAGACTGAAATGAGGAAATCTGAGAGAGGGCTTGGTGTAGAGCTTGCAGTAACACAGTAGGTCCAGAATCAAGAGTCTGAGATGTTGAATCAGAAGTGGTAGAGTCGGCTACATGCATCTAGATTCAGAGGCAAGATTTGAGCAAAAGACAAAATTGGGGGATCTTCTCTTTAAAGGCAGTCTTTAATAACACAATTTTAGGTGCAATTTCACATGTTTTCACAAGTCTTCCAGCACAGTTCCCAGAGTAAAGTACCTCTGTGCCCACCATTTTCACATATAGGCAGGTGCAGCATACGTCACACTTAAGACTATTTCACTTCATAAACTGTTAGTATGTACTGTAAGTGAACACCAGGAGAAAATATAACCCTGACAATGAAATAATTTTAAAATTTTTAAAAATTCTTGACAGCATATACTTATTTGTTTGTTTATCAGTGACTATCAGCAGCAATGCTAAATTTATTGCACTTAAATGAATGTATTTTGTTTAGTCACAGTTACTTTCGGTTGTATGTCTAAATAATGTCTTTTAGTTTTTTTCATGTATTTGTAATTTGTGCTATTGAAGGGGCTATTTGTGGACTCCAGGGGTCCTTGTCAATATGTGATTTGTATTTTTATTTTATAGAATCATCTAATGTGATATACTGGTTTTTATAAATGACATTTAGGTAATTCTAATAACTGCATATTTGACAACCTTTTAAAAATGTGTTGCACTGGAAAAAAATAATCAAGGTAATATTTAATGTCATAGAAACATACGGCACCACCAAGCAAAAAGAGTATAAAGAAGTGGCCAAGAACTCAGAATTTTGATCCTAAATGGGCTACACTTTTGCAGTAGGCTCTAAAAGCCACTTGATCTTTTGCTTTTGGTGCCCTGGGTAACATTCTAAGTACACTCAAGTGTACTCACCACATTTTGAAAACAGAGAATAATATTTGTATTCCCTTAGTTTCCTCTAAGCGATTTTTCTTTGTAGGTTATTATCTTTTACAAATTAAGTAATTGTAAACGGATTAGTATCTAAGGAATGCCCGCAGCTCTCACAGAAAGCGCAGTGCTGCACATTATTGTACTACAGCGTTATCAACCACAGGGCATCAACTTACCCTGAAGATTTAGGGATTGGGGGAAAAGATGGCACTCATTCAATTGAACACTTTTATTCTTAAGAGGGCACAATGAAAGACATGATTGCAAGAAGGACTTTACCTAACAAATGCAATCAGTGTAACCTGGCTTATTGTACCCTCAATGAATCCCCAACAATAAAAAAAAAAAAAGAAAATATGTCAAATGGTCTATAAATCCAGTGTATGGTGCCCTGTAATCGCATTAATGTACACAGTTATGATTTAATAATAAAAAAAGGGAAAAAAAAGAAAAATTGTGAATCAAGAGTGATTCCTAGAGTCATTTTGGGCAAAAATATATGTAACTGGATGCATATATGCACAAAATACAGTCCTTCTAGAAAGCACAGAACATATTAACAGCAGCTGCAGATCACTGCTGAGTAACTCAACACCATGAGCCTGTATACATGAGCAGTGGAGGGAAGCATTTTAACAAGGAAATAAATTTCCATTTTAAGCTTTACAGAACTTTACAGAATTACAGAAAAGTAACTTAAGCATGCCATTTATTCTTTAAGAAATATGCTTTAAGAAATGCAAACTCTTTAATATCTGGAACTACCAAAATGAACTGTTTATTCACAGTCCTAAGGTAATACACGTCAAAAGTAGTAAAATTTCCTTAAACTGCGTTGGACCAATTGCACCAAGTACTACCATTACTATGCTATTTTTTTTTTTTTTTTTTTTTAATGTTGGGATTCATTGAGGGTACAATAAGCCAGGTTACACTGATTGCAATTGTTAGGTAAAGTCCCTCTTGCAATCATGTCTTGCCCCCATAAAGTGTGACACACACCAAGGCCCCACCCCCCTCCCTCTCACTAAATAAAATATTTTAATCTCTACAATTTGGGTAATATTAAACCAAGAATGAATATGCGGATTTTAACTAGAAAAATAATTACCAGAAATGAACTAATATATGCAGAGTAACAAGGGTCTTGGGAAATACTTAACATGCAGTAGCTCCTAACCCTCCAATGGCCTTAGAGTGCTATTATTTTCCTCATTTTACAGAAGAAGATAACAAGTCATAGAGAGTTTATCAGATAGGAGAGAGTATGTTATGCCGCAATAAAAAAAAATCTCAAAACTTTATTTATTTATTATTATTATCATTATTTGAGACAGAGTTTCACTCTGTCACCCTGGGTAGAGTGCTATGGTGTCATAGCTCACAGCAATCTCAAATTCTTGGGCTGAAGAAATCCTGTTACCTCAGCCTGCTGAGTAGCTGAGTCTATAGGGGCCTGCCACAACACCCAACACCCAGCTATTTTTAGTAGAGATGATGGTATCACTCTTTTTCAGGCTGATTTCAAACTCCTGGGGTCAAGCAATCTATCCACCTCCATCCGTGCTGAGATTACAGGTGTGAGCCACTGTGTGTGGCCCACATCTCAAAATTTTTGTGGATTAAAACATAAAATTGGAGTTGTGAATGATTTGTCACCAGTGTGTTGCTGGTCTGACAACTATTTAGATCAACTGCCTTACAAAAAGTAATTTAAGGATCCAGGCTGCTTTCACCTCAAACTCTACAACTTTTAGAATTACTGTGACAGGAAAAGAGTCCTTCAGGACTATGCAGAATCTTTTGTCTGCCTTCCTTTTCACTCGGAAGTCGGGCATCTCCATTGGTATTTCATTGGCCAAAAAAGAGTCACATGATTCCACTTAACTGAAAGGTATACACTTTCATATGTCAGAGAAGGAGAGACTGAGATATGAGTTAGCACCAGCAGTCTACAACAGAGCATTACGGCAATTTAACCAAGTTTAAAAACCTAGAAATTGGTAAAAACAAAATTTAAACATAACTTGTTTAAAAGTTGACTTAATTGTAGACCTTGCAGTCTCAAATTCTAGCCATGAACTACTATAGATTGGCCCTGGATGTATCAGAAAAGAAAAAAAAAGATGATGAAATATGCTTAACATAAATCTTTCAATTTAAAAATAAACCTTCTAAGAGTTTTTGCATTTGTTCTTGCTTTAAGAAATACTTACCAATCACTTTATAAACTACTCATTCTTTGAGTTTTGAAGCATTCAATTCTTCAACAAGGCTTTCCCAAACTCCAAAATGAGGTTAGATTACTTCTTTGCTTTTATTCATAGTCAGACTTAGTCAATGCCCATGAGTTTCAGGATGACAGTAACAGTATCCCTGCTGTTTCTCTGGGGCTTGCCACAATGCCTCACACATGGTAGTTTCCCAATAAATATGGGTGAAATACATGAACAAATGAATGAATGGAGAGTTTGACTCTTCTGAAGTAGGTCATGCCATTGTTTGAAACTCTCTGGTTTTAGAAATGCTCCCCCAAATGGGATGAAATTTACTCTTCTACAATGACCATCTATCATTCTTAATTTCCTTGTTTCTTCTCATTTAACTGACGAGTAATACTACTTTCTTTTAACGTGAGAGCTCTTCAAATTTCTGAAGATAACTAGTGTATGCCCCTAATTCTTCTTGGTTTTCCTCAATCCTCCTATCTATAATATGCATTCCTAAATCCAGATCAGCCCCTCTTTTTATCTACAGATATGTTCTATTTTTGTCAATTGTCATCTGTAAGTGTCCAGAATAAGGCATATTACTTAATGTGCTAACTGATTAGCTTCCAGCAGTGGGATTTGAACCTCCCTTGGGCCTTCAGTAAAAACGTATAGTGTTTGGCACCATGTACAGGACACTTAGTAGGTATTTGTTGAAAGGATGAATAAATGGATGCTTTTTAAGATAGATTTCTCTTTTAATTGTTTCCCATTCTAGGCCAACATAACTGTAGACTTGTTTTTTATATGGATTGACTCAGTTTTGATTAGCGTTCCAAAATCCATACAGAAAAAAAAAAAAAAACTCTATGAGATGTTAAGACAGAACCAGCAACGTTATATAGAACATTCCCTACAAAACTCAAAGGAAATTAAGCCAACATGATCAAATACTGATTTCCCCAGAGAGCTGTCCTTGTCCTTCTATGGAGAAACAGTCTTGCAATAGTCTAACCTACATTGTTAAAATAGCCTATCTTCTAGTGTTCAAACGTGACCGTCAAAAGAAATTAAAAAAAAAAAACGGAGGTTCTGGAGGCCGCCTCTTTCCCAGTTCTGCAGGTGTAAATAGCGGCAATTTACAAGACATTATCTGGAGTCCAGACGGCTAAGAAGCCACTACACAGTCTTGGAACTGAAGCTTTATCTTTCCTCCCTCCTCCTCTTCTTCCTCCTTGACAGAGTTAAAACAGGAGCTTTGATAGTCTCTGAAATACAGGCGTTCAGAAAGGCAATTTTCCATCAAATGATGGGACCAGCCATAATTGGGTATCTGTAAGACCCCCTAACAGACCCATTACCAAGGTCTCTCTGCCACTCACAGCAGATAGCAGAGGCTGCTTCTGCTCCGACCAATAGTTTAGATTTGATCTGCCTTGAGAATGCAACACTCAATCGACTTTCCAGCTGCAGAGCGCAAAGTTGAGGGAGAAGGAGCGTGACTATGTGCGTGCGTGTGAGTGTGTGTGTGTGTGTGTGTGATCAGTGGGGTTGGGGCGGGCAGTAAATAAAGGGTGGGGCCAGCGAGGGGAGGAGGGAGACAAGGATTGAGGGAGGCGAGAGCGTGGCTCGGTTCCCAGTTAACCTGCTGGAGCCCATCGCAGCCCTGCACCAACTCGCCCAGTACCCCCTTCGTTCGCTTTCTTCCTCCCTTTCCCTCCTCTGTCTGCATCGCCCACCTTCCCCCGACTTTTGCAGAGGACGAATGAGGGAGACGTTCCTGCAAATTGGGGAAGCAACTTTCCTCCGCTGGGCTCTGGGCTCCGGGAGCAGGGGCGCGCCGATCGTCCGCGGTCTGCGGCCCATGGAGAAGGAGCGGTGACCGGCTAGCGACAGCCGCGAGGAGCCCCGAGCCAGCTCAGCCTGGCCAGCCAGCTCCGCGTTCCCACGCGGGTTTCCCCGATCTCGCTCTGGGGGACAGCGTGAGAGTGCGGACCCGGAGCATCCAGGGAGGATGAGGCGGGGACCTGGCCCAAGTGGGGTACATCTTGCGGGCGTGAGGCGGCAGCTGTGTCTCGGCATGAATTAAGAAGCCAAGAAGATGGAGCGCGGCAGACTCCAGGCTCAGCCCGGGCTCTGGACCAGGGAGGCCAGCTGGACACTCCTCTACTTCCTCTGCTACGTCCTCCCCCAGAGCGCCCCCCAAGTACTCAGGATCGGTGAGTGAGCCCGGAGCAGCGCCCCAGGCTGCCGGCTCCGGCAACCAGGCTGCTCCCCGCGGCCAGCGCGAACGCACCGGGTCCCGGGCGAGGCGGCGCGCGTCGGTCTGGGGGCAGGAGCTGGGGTGAGGGCAGGTCAGTGCGTACCGGAGACTCCACGGAAAAGGGAAAACCGCGTCACTGCTTCCCTCTTGATGGGTCTTGGGCTTCCCCAAGAGGTAGAGGTGGCGGGTTTTTTAATTTGTGCTCCGGGAACGCGGGCAGAAGTGCAGGGATCCAGGCTCACAGCGCCCAGAACCCTCCCCAGGGTGAGGAGTCGAGCACCCTTGCAGCTGCTGGAGTTGGGCGCGTGGATGAGCTCTTCCAGGCGAGTGGGTGGGCGACTGGCAGTCCGGATCTGCAGACTTGGGGGCTGGTAACCTGGGCTCTGGGTCCTCTCAAGCATGCCGGGCTATCGAGTAGAAACAGGGACCATCCAGGAGGTGTGAATATCCTAGAGCCTGCGAGCCCAGACACTCCAAGTTTCCATCCCTAATTTGGGCTCCTCCATATAGAGTCTGCCGAGTCTGGGGGCTTCCTCTAGAGCAGGGCAGAGTCTGGACCTGACTTTGGCTGAAGGTTCAGGGAGTGAGGAGAACAGTGGGTTAGCAACAGCAACATGCACTCAAGTTTCCACTCTCTCCCTAACTGCACCGCCTGCTTGCTACAGTCTGGACCTGCCTCTAGTCCAGGAACTCCCTGGAAAGCTCTGAGCTTTGATCTCAGAGGAGCTAGAAAGAGCCAGAAGGCTGGGACAACCCGAAGAGCACAAAAGGCTAGGAAGGGCCACCACCGGGGTTTGCTCTGCAGAGGCGCGCAGGAATTTGAGTGGTGGTGGTGGTGGTGGTGGTGAAGGATTGACAAAGCTCTCCACCTTCTTTTCTTTCAAACTTATCCCATTTGCTCTTAGTCTCACTGCCCCCCATCCTTCCCCCATCCCCTGATGCTCCTCAGAGACACAGTCACAGAGAAAGCCACAGGTGAAGTCCTGACACCACACGGGGTTCCCAGCTTCTCTCAGTTCCAAACTCACAGCCTTTCCAGGAACTGACCGACTTGCCAGGGACTCTGAGAGGCGCTGCCACAGCGATGCCACTGAGCAACTGAAGTTTCTCAATTACTGGGTTAGCTTTCACCTGCAATTAGCCAGCCCATTTACAAAACGTCAGAACCTAGTTTTGTTTTTTCTGTTTAGGTTTTTTTTTTTTTTTTGACACTAAACACACTCATTTACAAAAATAAATAAAAGTTTACGACTTTCAGCTGTGTTTTCTCTAGGCATGTGGGATATATTTTTTCAAGGAAAGAAAATATCCCAAATACTAACTTTGATTACAGACTTAAGTTTTTCTAGACTATAGATCATGATAATGTGCATTTTATTAGGTAGTTTAGACTCTTTACTAAAACACTTCCAAAGTATTTCCTTTTTTTTTTTTTTTTATTGTTGGGGATTCATTGAGGGTACAATAAGCCAGGTTACACTGATTGCATTTGTTAGGTAAAGTCCCTCTTGCAATCATGTCTTGCCCCCATAAAGTGTGACACACACCAAGGCCCCACCCCCTCCCTCCATCCCTCTTTCTGCTTCCCCCCCCATAACCTTAATTGTCATTAATTGTCCTCATATCAAAATTGAGTACATAGGAACTAACACCCTGCATCTGAGATGTGCTCTAGGATGCAATCAACTCTACTCACCCTGTTAAAAACAAAATACTGTGAACAGTACAAAATGAGAAACGAGTATGTGTGAAAATTTCCAACGCTCAGTAACTTACTTGGTATTTTACTTGTGTATTATATGCTTTGAAAGAAACAATCTAAGGACGCCAGAAATGGCCATCCCATCCGATATTCCTCCTTCTTGTACTACTCATTAAAGGCAGCATTTTCCTTTTCTACAGCCCCCAACTCTAAAGGAACTCAAGGAAGGGGGGTGGAAAGGTATGCTTTAAGATGTATTTGTTTATAGATCCAAGTAAGATCTAAGTATTTATCCAACCTCCAAGCTATCACAATCATCCATTTAAAAGTAGTTTCCAAAGCGAAAATAACCTACATGATTAACTGACCTTAAAATATATGCCACAAGATAATGAGATTTCCTTTTTCTAAAGGGAGCCAAAATGCATAAAATAAAATTGCAGGCCCTGCTGTTGTTCATGTGTAGTACAAATGTCTTACTCCTTCTGGCCTTGAATGAGCTGTGGTTGGTGTGGGCACTGTTCCCCTGTAGGTTCCTACGGACCCAGGGGAACTTCTAAATGGGTGATTCAGCACCATGGAAACCAGCTTTAGCTCAGAGGAAACCTGCCACTTTACAGGGAGTTTCTTGTGTCAAGTCCAACGCTGAACACAAAGCATCGAAGGGGTTGGGGACTAAGCAAAAGTGTGTATGTGTCTGTGTGTGCAGACATGTGTGTGTGTGAAGGAATGAGAAAAAGAGAATTGTATTCTTTACCATCTCTTAAATCTTCTTCCCAACAAACCACCAACCATCCAGCCAACCAGGCAACCAAAAAAAAAAAAATGGTGCTTGACTACGAACGTGCATGCTTTCAGTGACTTAGAATATCCTGAATAAAGGACAACATAAACACCGGGCCCTTAGTACTCCATACTTTATAGAGAAAAGGCACTCAAATGCTTGAATGAATTAATTACTGGCCGACTTCTCTTTCCAGAGTGTCTGCTTAAACTTCAGCTATTGAGAAAAGGTATACAATTTAAAACAAAACTTGTGTGCTATTTCAAAGGTCATTGATTATGCATTTGCACATGGTTCGAGTACATATTGTGAATGTCTTTTGGAAAGTTTGCAATCTTATGCTACAGATAGAAGACATAAAAAGAAATCTGTGGGATATTGTTGCCCTGAACATCTAAGCATTACTATGGCACTCCAGAATTTTCCTAGCAGCTTTCATGGAAGAGAAATACAGCTGGCTACTAAGAATTCTGTGGGGCTGCCTTGGTCATTTCTGCCTCTCTGTATATACCAGTGTGTGTCAAAAAATTAATTAGGCCACACAATTAGTTGGTCTGTGAGCTTCACAATCACAACTATCCTCCTTAATCAAATGAGTAACCAACTTATAACTAATAGTTTAGAATAGAATGTAAGCCCATTAGTAGATGATGGCCCATCACCATTAATGGGAAAACAAAACCACTTCCATATGCTTATGCAATTTCTGAGGCAAATATGTCATATTTATAAAAGTGACAAGAAGATCCATTTATGTGGTATATTTGTGTGCATCATTTTAACACACATGATCAGAGAAGTCACAGTAAAGGACATAGGATTAAGAGTTGAGTGATGGCTAGCCAGGCTCTGTGACACATGTTTTGGTGTCAGAAAGCATAGGTTTGAGTCCTACATCCAGAATTTACTAGATATATCTCTCGGTGGAAGATATTTTGTTCTGCCAAGCTGTTGTTTCTGTATCTGAGAAATTTAATTAAAATTAATGCAAACTTTGAAAAGGCTTTGAACAATAGTTGGAGACGCTGGTTGCATGATTATTGTAGTTATTTTGTTTTTACTTTTTGAAATTATTAACATTTTTTTCCTTAAGAGGGATTTAAAATTGATGTGGTATATCTTTATAAGGCATTTAATATTTTTGAGCCTAAATTTCTTCATCTATGAACTAGCAGTAATGATATTTACCTTTCATATTTCACAAAGGAGAACCAAACACATTCATTTTCTAATGTGCACACAAACCATTAAATAAATAAAGTAATTATTGTATTATATAAATAAATATAGTAATAATTATGTAATTAGGTATACCATATTCCGAAAATTTATATAAATGATTTGGAAAGTTATAGTGACAACATAATTATCCACAGGCTTTTATTTCTTTAGAAGAAGCCCAAAATTACTTTATGCCAATCATTATGTTGGCTGTAGCATCATTTTTTATTATTTTAACCAAAAGATATCCCAAATTAGAAGTAATGATCCTATTTATTCATTGTTTTGCTTACGTGTACAGAAAATTATGATGTTTCTATTTTAAGCACTTGTTTTGCTTATGTGTACAGAAAATTATGACTTTTATATTTTAAGCACTTAAGTTTTCATCGTTTTACTATTATTTATTCCACAAGCATTCACTGAGTTCTACTGTCCTACCATGAGGCAGGCACACCAGATACCACAGTGAACAAACACATCTGCTCCTTTGCAGCTTCCATTCTGGTGATTTATAATCTATGTTATCACTTAACTTTTTCATTAGATGCTTTTAAAAGTTTTTCAAATGTTATACTTGGAGAGCTTTTAATTAATGTTCCACCTCTGACTTATTATGTCAATTGCATAGTCAACTTGGAAGAGGTTCGAATTTCCAAATGCACAGAGTGCAGTGGGTTCGTGCTACCAAACCTGGAACAGAAACTCAGAGGAGAGTTGCTTTTGTTCAGGAAGATCTGTTTGGCCTGAGATACAGTCATCCTAGGAAAGAAACCTGTGACTTCAAAAGCATGTTGTTTCTAAAGTAAACTTGAAAACTCAGCTGGCCCTTGACAAGTATGAGAAGGTAGTCCCTGGTTAATGTGAGCACATTTCTGCAAATGAACAGATCTTTTGCCCTGTGATTTTATCTGCATCATTCATCTTTTTGTTTAAGATTAAATTTATAGGACTACTGATAACACTATCAAGACCTCAACTGTAGCTACTTTTCCTGCAAGGTTTGTGATACCCAGATTTCATTCAGAAGCACGTAATGTGGTGACTTTGCCTAAGTTCAGTTGCTAGCTTGTAGGAACTTAAAACTAGCTGTTCTGATCTCAGACTTCAAGCTCTTGGCATGAAATTATAAATAATGTCATATTGTGTATGAACTTACGTATGCACTTATATGACAAGGCATAGTAAACTGAAATCAAATGTAAGAGAAACAAGCTATTACTCTATTACTCTTAGTTATTCAGGGGTGACTAAATAGCTTAAAGTGAACATGATGTATGGTTGAGGCAGTTATCAAAGAAAAAAGGTGTTCTGATCAGTGGACTCTCCAGAATTTCTCTCTCTGAAGGGTTCAAGGAATGCTATCAAGGTGAAGGGAAAGCCTGGCCACTTATGCCTAGCAAACACACTGTTTTTAGTTAGTTTTTAGTTAGTGTGTACAGTTAACTGGGATGATTTAGACTTGCACGGGGTCCAATCTTTTCTTTTTTCTCCACTGAATAACACGGAGTTGTCTTGGGCCACAGATTAAATACACAAAGCTTATTAGTAAAAAGCAAAACAAAACAAGGTCTGTACACACTTTTTGTGATATCTTACACTAAAAATAAGCAAAATATATTCTCACAAAATCAGCATGCAGCCCCACAGGCTGGACACCACTAGAGAGGAAGGATTGATGGAGGTAACGATGGTGGTGAGTTTCCATAGCCTCTCCATCCTCTTTATTGTTTCACTAATAATTATCCACACAACATAGAAAATATCATCTATGTCCCAAATGTTTTCAAAAGCTGTTTGAATGGAAGAAAGAGTAATGAAGGCCTCCAGGTAGAAGGGGTTCACATTTTCAACGGCCTATTTTAAATTGACTGACCCTGTGAAGATTTTTAGTTGTTTTTTATCTGCAGTTTTGTTATCTAGAGAAGAGAAAATAATAATAACAAATTCACCTTTTGTTATAAAGATGAAATGTGATGTGATGTATGAAACATATGGCACCTTGTAGACTTTGATGAAGATACTTCCCTCCCTCTGTTAATGAGCAGGTTCGGAGTTTTGTGCTCTACAGATATTAATGTGTCTGATCAAGTAAGTGTGGGGAAAGGTTCTTGCTTGGAGATTCAGCAGGCACATTTGTATAGCAAAGACTCCTTGACATTTTGCAGTGAAAAAGCCTCAAAACAAATTAAAAAAAAAAAAACCCTAATTCTTATGTTTAATACAGCATCTTACACATTTTATTTACGAGAACACCCTTATTTTGAAACATGACTATAAATGTCTCTATGCACTTATGCTCCCAGAACATACTTGAGGTAACGTCAGGCAATTAAACCACTGAAATCTCAATACACATGTCCAAATTTATACACTGCACATTTCGTGGCTTCTTCAGTCTAACCCAGAGTCTGTCACTTTCTGTCTCAGAACTTTCTAATAAAAGTTTAAGGGCAGAAGTTTAATACTTGTTGGTCTCTTTTATTTAGAAAATATTCGTAAAATCCCATTACATACTCTAAAGATATGTCATTTATGAGTTTAAAATGTGACCTAGAGGCATTTATATAGTCTTTTTTAATAGGCTTTCTTTTTAATATTGTTTTAAATTGAAAATTTATATTAGTCATAATATACAGAGGGTGCCAAAAATGTCTATGCGTTTTAAGAAAAGAAAAAACTGCATTAAAATTGTAATACTTACTATACTATGCTGATAATGTTTGTTATCTTGTATCTTGTTATCTTTTAATACACATTTTTCCATTTTTAAATTGTGTATATATGTTTTTGGCACCCTCTGTATTGTTCAGACATACAATTTGTGGTAAATTAAAAATCTATCTGTATTTAAAATTGAATCTATTCATTTATCTTTAAATGATTATCTGATTATTTCAGTGATGAATTCTTATGAAGAAATGAAAATGTTCAAATTAAAACTTAAAAGGGATGCATTTCAACAAAATCAACTTAATTAATTTCTTGCCTTGATTTACTGCTGAGATCAAATTATTGTATCAAATTGGAAAACGCCTGCAGTCTTTTAACAGTAACACTATTGTATTTATAATAAGTGAACTGCAAAAAGGTTAAGTTTGGAAAGGAAAATTTTCAAGGTAAAATATTTGATTGTGTAATCTCAGTTATTTATGAACTACTAAAATATTCAAAATCTTTAGAACAACTTTTCCAGGTCAGTTGGACAATATTTTACCTTTTGTTCTTACTAACAATTTAGAGACTTTAAAATGCATAATTTTATATAATACCATGTTAACATCTTTATGAACTCCTAAGTATGATTAGTTACAAATTAAAATTAAGGAGCACGAGGGTATTGGCTGAATGGTAGATAAACTCCTACTGACACAAATTAATCTCATAGAAACACCATCTGACCCCTTAACATATACTTTCTTTCAACTCTTTACATTTTATTATTCGGTACAGTAGTTAGCTAGATAAGTTGAATTTGAAAGAATCTCCCATATTATGTCTTCTGTGGATTTTTTAGTTTACTGCTATACTGACTGATAAAGCAGATATGCAACATAAAACAACAAACAGCAGCCTATCCCTACTTTTTAAAATTTCTATTTGGTAATGTTTCAAAAGGAGATCAACAATGCAGATTTATATACCCGAATTATATATGTTTGTTTTTATTTGATAGAAATGCAATGATTAATTGTTATTATTGCCATCAGTTATAATTTAGAAACTGATCGTTCCTTACAACTTACTATTTCCCTTTAAAAAGTAAAAAAATATATATATCAAAACACATCATTTGTTTTGCTGAACTGGTCCAGGCGTACATACAATACTATGGTAAAGTATGCATTTTACTTGATGATTGATTACTCGTACACACACACATCTCCTAGCCCTGTCAGCTGAGAGGCCTAGAAACAGTGACACCCCTAGAAAAAGGAGCACGCCCGCTACTCACAGCACCTTGGAGGAATGAATAAGTCTAGGACTGGGGAAAGAGATATATACAAGATGATTCCCAAGTATCTTGTAGTGGCAGAAAATAAAAAAAGTGCTCCCATGAGTCCATACTGATAGATAAATAAGTAAATCAATAAAGAGAACAGGCAAACCTCTCAAGCAGAAGAGCCAGGTGAGGGTGATCAAAGTCACCATCTCCAATAGTTGATTAACATATACCAAGTATTCACACTTGGTACTATGTGGTGCAAATGGAAATTTACTTACCTGATCTTCCTCCCCAAAGCCCAGAATCCCACTCTAATCACACACACACAAAAAAAAAATCAGACAAATTTCAGTAGAGTGGAATTTTACAAAATATCTGAACAATACTCATTAAACCGGTCAAAGTCATAAAAAACAAAGTTTCTGCGAACTGTCACATAGGGACATTTCAATGGCAATACATTTCGACTTAATAGTGAAAATGTAATGTGTCATTCTTAACAGAATGCTGAAAAATACATTTGAAAAATGCAAGGTCTTTGAATGAAGATTGACTTCACTTAATAATAGTTTATTACTATTAGTTCATTAATTTTTATACTAGTATAATAATAATGAGTAGCTAAATGTGGAGAGTATATGGAGACTCTCTAGCCTATATTATCAACTTTTCCATAAATCTAAAAAGCTGTTCTAAGAAATGGTCATGAAAAGAAAAGAAACAATTCATCCCCTGTCAAAGTAGCTTCTGTTACTGTTCCTGGTATTCTTCAGTAAATAAAGATTTGTAACCAATTGTATGAAGGGGGAAAAAAAAAAACAAACTATTGTTTATTCCATACATTATCCTAAAGATTTTCTGAGCGTATCATTAAAATAAAGACAGCAATATTTAATGTTGAAAAAATCATTAAAGAAATAAACTTTATGCAAAAATTGTTATTGATAAAATGTGTTGGTTATATATCTTCTTTAGAAATCTCCAGAGAGTTAATAGAAAACCAGACATTAGCTGTATCTATCCATCAGCTCTTGGTTTTCTTTTGAGTTCCTTTCCTTAGCACAATTATCTAAATATGCCTTTAAAAATCAATACTTAATTCCTAGAGCCAGTAAAGCATTTCATAATTCAAATTGGGAAATGATGGTAAAAATCAAGGTTTTTAAAATGAATAATCAATTAAAACTTTTAAGGGTTTTCTTTTCTTTTCTTTTTTTTTAATTCTAAATTTGGTAGATCCAAATGGTAGATTACATATTTGGGCAATCCATAAACAGAAGCTGCAGTCTAATGCTAGCTGTGCTTACATTTATGTTGAGTAAGATGTGATTGTATTTCATCTCCCAGAGATGGATCAGTCAGAGCCATTCTTCAGTATTCAGGCAGTATTTGCCTTTTGAATTCCGGGCAGTGTTTATTCCTTCTGTTCTCTAGATATATTTGAACCCTCAGGCTGTTTCCACACATGTCCACTGAATTGGCAAGAACCTTCATAAATGATATTGAGTCATCTAAATGTTCAACAGGAGGAAATAGTTAAGGGAAGAACAGGTAGCTTCATCCATGCTGCTACAAATGACAGGATTTCATTCTGTTTTGTGGCTGAATGATATTACATTGTGTGTGTGGTATTACATTGTCTATCACACACTATATATATGATACCTATATCTATGTCTATATATCTATAGATAGATACATATCACATTTTCTTCATCCATTCATTCTCTGATGGACACTTAGATTAATTCCACATCTTGGCTATCGTGAAGAATGCCGTAAAGGAAGTAAGAGTGAAAATTTCTCTTCCACATACTGATTTCAATTCCATTTGATATATACACAGAAATAGCATTGCTTACTCATATGGTAGTTACATATGGTTTTTTGAGGAACCTCCATACTGTTTTCAGTAATGGCTGCATGAATTTACATTCCCACCAATAGTGTCTGAGGGTTCTCTCTGAATCCTTGTCAGCCTTTGTTATTTTTTTGTCTTTTTGACAATAGCTATTTTAACTGGGATAAGTTGACTTGACAAATGAAGCATCCATTAAATATGACCCTTATGCTGAAATAAAAGGAAAATGCAAACAAAATATTATAGGCTATAATATATGGTTTTATGAACTTTGGGTTGAGAATTTCTACAATTCATTCTTGCCTATAGACGAGAACTTTCAGTTAGTGAATGTAGGAAGGCAAAGTCCATTTGTTTTTTTAAGATGGTGGCATTATGGGTGAAATTTCTATTAATGATCTTTTTTCTGATTTAAAAATGGCTAGTTAAGGTTACGGTTCTGCAAATTCTAGATTATCAAAGCACTCATTTGTCTGCAGGTTGGCCTAGTGAAAAGCACACTGGAACAATAGTACTTCAGCTGTTGTGGTTCTCAGGTTGGCCATGTCACATAATATTTTAGTAAGTCTGTCCCCTTGCCTGTAGCTAGTGGTGAACAAGTGCCTGGGTATGTCGCTTATCCCCAGGTCTGTAATCCCGACAGTGTTGGCTTTGTTTTGTTTTCATTATGATGAACTGAGATGCTGCAGGAAGATGTGCAACTGTTTTGTGTGTGGATTTCACATTTGCAGCCTCACCATCCAGTATGTGGAGCTTCATTCATTTCCCTGAAATTAAACTTAACTAGGTACACAAGACCCTATTTCCACCGGGGCCACATCCAGGTCCTCACTTTCAATTAAAATTGCAAGCTTTTGTGAATCTCTTTTCTCTCTTCTCTCTGCAAAGATAAAAAGATTTTAAAGGAGAAGCATTTACTGTTTTCTTCCAGGACACCCACTGGTCTGTAACTTGTCCCATGTGATCCTGGGTCGTGGCCTCCAATGCCATTGCATCCTCTGCCCACGTCCTTGGCTGGGGAGCCCCATAGGACTCACTTTGCAGCTGCTGGCACTTCCAGGCTCAGCACATTCTCCATCTGGTGTCTTACTTGGGCTGTTTACCCAACACCTCATCAAGGTGGAATTCATGACCCACAGAGCAGCACCCAGATCCAAGGGACCTTCAAATTTTGCTTGTCATCTCAGGCCCTTTTTCATCCAAGTATGCTCTGTCTTCAAGTTGGGTCTCTTGGGGGCACTGTATAGGGCAAAACGTATGCCTGGTTCTCTAATCCCAAAGACCCAACCGCACGTGACCCAGGCTCTCCCCAAGTCTGAGGTGAGCTGTTTTCCTCCAGGAAAACGTGGAGCTGAATTCTTATATTGTCACACACTTATCTCAATTCTGAGATTCAGGCCGTAAACATAATGATGATGTTTAAAGCAAAGCTTTTAAAATCAAAGGAACAATGAAAGAAACAATGATAACTATAAATTTTTTAAGTTTCAGTAACAGAGAGACTAAACTTTTAGGAATAGTCTCTCTTTCTGAATATATATATATATATACACACACACACACACACACACCCCAGCAGTCCTTAGTCCTCAATATTTTTGGCACCAGCAAACAGATTTTTTTTTAATTAAATCATAGCTGTGTACATTAATGCAATTATGGGGTACAATGTGCTGGTTTTATATACCATTTGAAATACTCTCATCAAACTGGTTAACATAGCCTTCACCACATTTTCTTTTTTTTTTTTTTTTTTTTTTTTTTTTTTTGTAGAGACAGAGTCTCACTTTATGGTCCTCGGTAGAGTGCCGTGGCCTCACACAGCTCACAGCAACCTCTAACTCTTGGGCTTAAGCGATTCTCTTGCCTCAGCCTCCCGAGTAGCTGGGACTACAGGCGCCCGCCACAACGCCCGGCTACACCACATTTTCTTAATTATTGTGTTAAGACATTTTACTCTACACTTAGTAGATTTAACATGTGCCCTTGTAAAATGCACCGTAGTTGTGATCCCACTAATTACCTCCCTCCACCCAGCCTCCCCCCTCCCCTCCCCTCCGTCTCCTCTTTCCCCTTCTTCTTGGGCTATAGTTGGGTTATAGCTTTCATATGAGAGCTATAAATTGGTTTCATAGTAGGGCTGAGTACATTGGATACTTTTTCTTCCATTCTTGAGCTACTTTGCTAAGAAGAATATGTTCCAGCTAGGGAACAGTTTTATGAAAAAGACAGTTTTTCTGCAGAAGGCAGGAGAGAATTTAAGAGGATACAGGTGCATCACATCTCACCCAAGATCTCCAAGCAGGACATTCTGCTGAGGAGCGCACACTAGATACCAGGTGTGTGCAGTTCCCAGAGCGCACACTAGACAGTGCGTGTGTGTAGCTCCCAGTAGGCTCGTGCTCCTGTGAGAATCTAGCAGCTCGCCGACCTGACAGGAGACAAGTTCAGGTGGCGAGGCAAGTGATGAGGAGCAGTTGTCAACACAGCTGAAACGTCACTTGCTTGCCCACTGCTCTCCTTCTACTCTAGCCAATGACTGAGAATGCTGAAAGGCCTGGGGGTTGGAGACCACAGATGGATACTCTCTCTATGTGTAAAATGTACCAATAGTCATAATATGTTATATAATAAATAACATAATACATAGATGTGTATTTAGTAGAGATTATTTTTGTTAGTATACATAATAAGCATTGTATACACATATTATATATATATTGATTATATACAGTATCATATACATTAAAATATATAAGATGGAATACATAATATATAATATTATATAATACATATGTATTAATATATAAATACATGTATATACATATATACATGTACATTCATTATATATTGTTCCTTTAACACATTTATGTATTGCATACACATATTTTTGCATACATTATTACATACATTCCAATACATAATAATGCATATAATATATAATATACATTTATTTATATAAATATTTATATAAGATTCCAATTTGCATTTTTCTCTGTCTTTTACCTATTCTACTAGGGGTGAGGGGAGTCAAATGTAATGCCATTATTGTGTTTTGAATAACCAGGTGGAGGTAACATAATGAACCCCTGTCTGTGACTGTGGATGGTGAAGACAGAGAAAGGGAAAGGGGGAGTCACAGGGTCTACCCAGAACATACTCATCCGAAACCAACTTGTTACATCTCCAAAATGTTCTCAGGGTACAACTGCTTTTGAAGTATTTTCTGTGTCCCACCAGAACATCCCTGTTGGGCAGACTGAAGAACAGGGAACAGGTGCCATCATCAAGAACCCAATTAACATGGAAGACTGATGACATTTTGCTGCATTTGTGGGGCATTTGTCAGAAAATAGACAGTATCATATCATAAATGAAATAACTTGCAGAAAGAGAACAATTCAATAGAAAATACAATTGTTATAAATAATTGCTCATTATTTGCTTAAAATGAGTAGTATACTCTTGTCAGAATCATAATTTTAACTAAATGGAAAAAAGAGATAAGTCAAAATGAGAAATCCCTTTGAACAAACTATAGAAGATATACTTTTTGTTTGTTTGTTTGTTTGTTTTTTGCAGTTTTTGGCCGGGGCTGGTTTTGAATCTGCCACCTTGGGCATATGGGGCCAACACAGGTGCCGCCCAAAGATATACATTTTTAAAAACGGCATATATTATCCAAATCCATCCAGGTAAATACAAAAGACATAGTTTCCATCTTTCTTTGTGGCTGAATTATATTCCATGATATACCTAAAAATAATATATATATATATACAACAAGTATAAATATGTAAAAATAAATTTAAAATAATCATGCTTAAGACCAGGCAGAGCCTCCACAGATCTTAAAATCCAACTGTCTCCTTTGATAAGTTAAGGCCCCCAAACTCAGCTGACATAAACTCTCAGTAACAGAGCTGCAAGTCTAAACCTCCTTATCAATGCTTTTGTCTCACCACTTTGTTTTTCTATGCAATTTATTTGAGAGGCATCAAAAATCTATATCTGAATGAATGAAAAATGGGAATCATCAATAAAATACACAAAAGTTTCAAAATACAAATAGCACAGGGCCAAGTAGTGTGGTTTTTTCAAATTAGAACGCTCTGGGCAGAGATGTGAAGCTTTGAGGTGTGTCTTAAAGCAGAGAGTGGACTGGAACACAGAGGCAAGGCAGGCAGGATTGTTACTGTCACAATTCAAATCCAGGGAAATTCTAAAATCCAGGAAAATTTCAGTAAAGAAATCTTAACCGAAATATGTTAAACTATACCTGTCTTGGTGTTTTTTGTTTTTTGTTTTTTTAAACTCTGTATTATCTGTGTGTTTCCGGTCAACTTACAGTTACTTAAGTGTGCAAAAATATCTTAGTATCTGAAAGAACTCTTAGAAAAAATTACAATGAGCAATTAAAAATGAGTAGGATATAGCCCAGAAATTTAGATTAATTAGGGTGTATTACCATTATATTTTATATTGCTCTGATTTAATTGGAAAGATTTAAATGAGTGTTATCTTTTATTTAGGTTAGATACATGTACCTATAGGGGAAGAATGGGTAACATCTATCACTTATTTTGTGAAAATGTTACAGCAAACCAAAAAGGCAGCCTGCTGCGTTCATAGACCACTTGTGTATCAGATGTAAGAAAGCAACACGGAATGTGTGATAAAAAAAAAAACAAATTTGTGAACAATGCCTGGGGAGCGCGATAAAATAAGTTTGCTGTACTACTCCTGAAGTCTACACTGCCTTTTGTTTCATATGAAATCAATCTTCAAATTGACTTCTGGGTCATGCTAAGTAACATTTGACCTTTTCTTCCGCCTTCAGACAATGAAGTTTTAATTTATGTATTCACACCCTCTCTGCCATTTACTTATTCATTCTTATATTTATAGCTTGTCTTATTCTAAAAATACTTGAAAGGCTTACAGAAATACACATATTGTAACCTGATAAAGTACATTAATGAAAATAGAGGAAAAGGTTAAACAAGATTATGGCAGAGATGCTTCCTGCAAGAGATGCCAGAATGGACCCAAAAATCGTAGCTGCACTTCTTAGCAACAGAAGAATGAGACTGGGACAAATCCCAGGGTTCAGAGGATCTGGGTGCTGAGACAAATTATAGATTTACTAAGTTAAAAAACCTAAAAGAATTTATCCCATGATCTCCATAAAGGGAAATGATGTGACTGACGTTGTAGATAAGACCCCTGTGATAAAATCCGTAGTGTGTTTCAGACGTTTGTTTCTTATAAAGGACACCACAAACTAATAATAACACCTCTCCAAAACCATGGCATGGAACTCTCAAGTGGTTTGATCTAAGACTAAATTTTATACTATCTAGGGGAATGGATGGCTTGCGTATCACTTCTTCATCATTCATAATTGTTCATTTGAGCTATTTTGCGAGGAGAGCATCGGAAAGTTTGGAAAGGGATGGGGGTTTTCGGCTGAGGACACATAAATATGAGAAAGTGGGGATGAGGTTCTTCTGTGATGTTAAGAAACCCAAGTGAAATACTTGGATAGAAGACCACCTCGCCTACGAGTGGGCGAGATGCCCAGAAGCAGGGTCAAGGTCTTACTCATAAAATCCTTGGAATTCATCATGTTAAATGCCCACATCAGTGACAGTCATTTGTGTACACTGGAGAACAAGGACGCAAACGTTCTCAAATGTTGACCAGAGCCATTAAAAGAAAAAACATATAGGGGAAAGAAAAATTACGTGTTTTAAAACATCAGATTTAATAGTACATCTTTGAAGTAAATTCTAGGATAGGTAAATTGGGAGCTATATAAAATCATAGGATTATTCATCCTATAAAATCATCTATAAATTCATGAGTGTTTGGTTAGTCTATCCACCGTGGTGACTGGGTTTTAGCGTAGTTGATCTTACAGTATCTTTCTTACAGTAAACGTGGAATGCACTTAGTCATGTCCTGGGATCAATGCTTCATGGCTATATATGCACCTTTAGTTCAGATAGTAATTTTCTATTTTTTATATGTTTTTGGTTTTGTTAGATTTTGCATTCCTTATGTGCTTATCTGTGTTTTATTTCATCATTGTTGTTTTGTTTTTTATTAGAATATGCTTTGCAGATCTTGATCATCAATAAAGCTTACATCTTTCCTATTCTCTTTGAACTTTCCAGATATGTCTTTGTAATCTTAATTATCTCCTCCTAGTTTACCTAAAAGCACTATTAATTACATGAGGCTGAAGGGGAATAGCTAAATTGTGTTGGTCTGTACCCTGAATATCGAATTTGTCCACATTTCTTTAGAATCCATATTTTAGAATACTGCAATGGGTTTAAGATTTTAAAACAAGCAAACAAAACCTTAAACAACGGTTAAGGGCTCGGGTTTAAGGTTTTGATCTTTCTCTGTAGATCCTAAAAAAAAATCCACCTTAAATTTTAATACCCATGTCTACCCACCACTTGCCTTTTTTTCTGAAAGAAAGGAAACAGTCTTTAAAACTTCATGATATATTTCATTCCAAAAGCTACATTTCTCTACTTTGAGCTAAAAATTCCTGTCACATCCATAAAATACTGACGTGAGCTACAAATTGTGTTAATAATAGCTTCCTTCTATTTAATATGTTTATCATTGCATTTTTTTACAATCTTTATCTAGCTTCCCCTCTCAAATATTATCCTGAACACAGTACATAAGAAATTCTGCAGAAGTAGAACTTCTCCATTACAGCTGCCTAAGGAAAGCTTAAAACTGATATTTCCACTGAGAAGTAATGTGCAGAATAGAGAAAAATATATCCTTCCAGGTTTTTGAAAGATAGAACATGTCACACTGTAAATCAATTTATGATCATCCAAGTCAGCATTATATCTTATAATTCTAGCGATAGCATAATTCCTACACAGGCAAAAAGAAATACCGTGGGAAGCCCCACTTACCCATATGTATCAACACACCCATATCACACCGAACTGGGTAAATCAACACAGGGGCCCTTTTAAATAGATAGATAAATAGACAGATAGATGTTTCACAATCCTCTCTGTATATTATCCTTGAAATCTGCTCAAAAACATGGTTTTCCAGGGGCAGATAAATGCAAGACCCAATAATGAAATTGAAGTGGAAAAGGACCTAAGCCCACCATAGCAGAGGTAATGGGTTTGAACTTCAGTCCTTTTTAAAAACCAAATAGTTGTTTTACTTACTTTTAAAAGGACCATTTAAATAAATATAATGTATAATGCGTAAGCACGAAAAATATAGTTAAAAAGAAAGGATGATAAAAACAAGTGCATTTGGATTGCTCCTGATACACATTGTGATTTTTTTTCTAGGATTGCTTTTCCTGAGATTTATAGTATCCACACAGTATTGTTAAAGATATAACCATTTCTCTATAGTGAAAAACTGTATGTATGTTAAATTATTGAAGGGTGTGAGGAACAGTAGATATGTATTACTGCAAAGTAATTTTGAAGTCAATTTTCTTCTACCTGCAGAAATTGTTTTCTTCAAAAGGAATTATTTGAAGAGGTAAACAAATATATAGGAAACTTATTTCAAAAATGAAATGTTACTTGTTTTATTAACTCACTTTCAAATTCAAACTTTTTTGTTAGACACAGATCATTTGATACACCTGTTTATATACTATGCCTTCATTGTTACTATGAAGCAGAAGGTAGTTATTCCTAATATAACTATTTCATTGATGTGGAAATTGAGACAATTTCATGCATAAATTCAAATCAATGGAGAGCAATCTTATATTTAACCTGGTAGTGAATAAATACATTTTGTGCATAAGTTGCCCAATTTAATTGCCTGCATAATCTGGATTTGGGTAATTGCCAATCTTTCCTTTCATCGAGCTTTATTTACGGAACAATAGTATCACCCAACAGCAGAACTATTTTAGTGTGCCATCAAATGCAAAGGTAAATCCATTTACTTTCAAAATTATTCTCAGTCTACCTAAGGTAATGGGCCATCTGGTACCTGAAGGAATACAAGAAGTGTTTTGTGAATAGTACCTTTAAAATTTTTTAAATTACTACAGCTAAATTACTTTTAAAACACTGCTCATTTCTATTTGTCAGGCTTGCAGTGTACACTAATTTGCACAGTACACTAATTTGCACATCCATATTACAGTGAGCTTATGTGCCTGAGTAGCACAACCACATTCGAAAGACTTAATTAAAAGTAGAGGAAACATGAGAGAAACTTTAGATATTAGAAGTCTGACCTGTGCTGGCTTATTGTTTCTTGATTTATTTGATTTATACAAACTCCACTTTTACTTGAAAAGTCCTAGGGAATGATTACAGATTAAGACATTTTCAAAACTGTAAAATAAAACTATTGAGAATGGCAACATTATTTGAATTAATATTGTTCTTCATAAGCTGTCCAATGAGGACTAAGTCCTTTTTAATGTGATGTATATTGGAAAAACTTTGCACTAGTATTTCAAAAGTGCCTTTCCATTACACTTGTATATGAATTTGAATCTGTCAAGTTATTCCTCTAGAAGGATAAAACTCAAGCAGGAGCAACTTTTACTCTCCACAGGACATTTGGCAAAGTCTACAGATATTTCTGTCCATTTCTAGCCATGGGGCTGGGGGAGCTCCTACGGGTGGTTAGTGGGAAGTGCTCAGGAGAGCCGCCGGACATCGCGCAATGCACAGAGTGGCCCTTGCCACAGAGAACTAACCAGACCACAAGGCCAACAGTACTAACAGAACTTAAGATAGAGAGTAGGAACACAAACCTGGTGCAGGTTTAGAATAGATGCTTTGAAAATCTTGCTGCAGAGAAAAATGAATAAAATAAAACAATCAAAGACATAGGCTCAGATGGTGTTGACCAGTGATTTTCAGCCAGTGTGCTGTGAGGGGGCCTCAGACATGCCATGAAAATTTTTAAGAATCATTAATCAAATTATTTTCAAAAGAAATCTAAAACGTTTTGTTTCTTTTTTAAGTTAGTGTAACTTAACATGTGCTAAGGAAGTTTAACTATAGTTTCAAGTATGTTTTGAGATTAAAAAATGTGGAAAAATACTGGTATAGATGGGGACCACATGCCTTGGTTTTGCCGTGAACCAGGGACTTGGTTGTTTTTGTTTTTTTTTTTTTATTAAATCATAGCTGTGTGCATTAGTATGATCATGGGGCACCATACACTTGGTTCATAGACCATTTGACACATTTTCATCACACTAGTTAACATAGCTTTCCTGGCATTTTCTTAGTTATTTTGCTAAGACCTTTACATTCATTCCACATTTACTAAGATTCACATATACCTTTGTAAGATGCACCGCAGGTATAATCCCATTAATCCCCCTCCCTCCACCTCCCTCCCCCCTCCCTCTACCTACCTCCCCCCTCCCTCCTTTTCCCCCTTCCCCCTATTCTTAGGTTGTAACTGGGTTATAGCTTTCATGTGAAGATCCTACATTAGTTTCATAATAAGGGTGAGTACATTGGGTACTTTTTCTTCCATTCTTGAGACACTTTATACTTCTTTACCCAGGGTTTATGGTACCTTTTTGGAGACACGCATTATCTGAAACACAAAACAGAGAGGGTAGAGAGTTACCAAATCTTCATGGAAATGCAACACATTTGAGGACTCTCCAATTGTTTTGAGTGTCAGCTGTATGCAGGCCACAGGCCACACATGACTGAGAGGAGAATTCCCTCTGTCTGCATAGAGCTCAGACTTGACCAAAGGCATCGGGACGTAAATTATATCATCACAGAAATAAATACTTAGTTGTAAACTATGAAAAATATCGTGACTGTGATTCTTGGTGGTCTGAGCTCCTTTCATGGGAAAACATACAAGTTTAAGGAAAGTCAAAGAAACTTTTCCACAGGAAAATATTTTTTGAGTTTAGATCTGTAACAGAAGTACTTTCTATAAAGTGATTTTTAAAAAAGGAAAAGTATTCCAGGTAGGAAAGATACATGTCTTCATTGACAATTTAACTCTTTTATCAAGTCCTTTTGTGCGTGTAGGCAATATCCTTTTCTAGTAACCCTTTCTAAATAATGGGAAAACTAAAACTATTTCTTAGGTTAAATTTGCATTGCGTGTCAGTTATGGAACCAGTAGCTGTCTCCTTCAAAGGTACAATTTGAATCTCCTCTTTGAGTAATAGAGAAGTGAAACAGAATATCCTTATCATCCCCCAGGGATCTCTGAACGAAAGAGCAGAGTAGGGAATTTCTGGGAAAACAATTTTTTTACATATTTCTCCTTGCCTAAATCTGGGTTATTTCTGATGCTATTCTGCTTGAGGGAGAGTCCTCTCGGGTCTTTAAGGGCTCCCTCACGCCCAGTCCCTGCCCAAAAAACACAGGGAATCAAAGGATGTCACATACAGGAAAGATTCACAAATGCATTTTTTTAAAAAAACAAATTAAGGAAATTAAGGAACAGAGATGCCTTTGCTATTTAATATCTGTTTTCAAACTAAGTGCTATCTTGAAGCATGTTCGTCCTACTTAGAGTGACTGTTTTGGCACATTGAACATTTTCAAAACACTATGTAAGATTCTGGGTGTTTTTTTTTTTTGGCCAGGGCTGGGTTTGAACCTGCTACTTCCAATATATGGAGCCAGCACCCTACACCTTTGAGCCACAGGTGCCTCCCTCAAAATACTTTGTAGGCTTATTCAACCTCATGCTTTGTTAAAATACATGAGCCATTTATGAATTTGATTTTAGAATGAATCAAATAAAGAGTTTTTTAAATTGAATCTAGTCCATGTGGCTAGGTAAACAGCGAACAATGTATTCCAGACAACTCTTGGTTCTCCTATAAGCTGCTCAGGGAGTGCTGCCTTTGCTCAATGGAGAATTAAGAGAAAGGTGGCCCAGAATATGCCCCCCATATGCCCAAGCTCAGGGAAGTGTAACCCATCCCGAAAATGTGAGTGTGCACTTATGGATCACCCTGGCTTTACCCTATTTGCAGACTGCCGTGATACTTACTAAAGAGAGCAAGGACTATATCCTCCTCTTGGGTAGATATTCATCTACGATCACTGACCATGCTTTCTTTGACAAGAGACCCACTTCTCCAAAGGCCGTGATGATGAATATTCTGTTTGCCCTCCACCCACCCACCCACTTTCCACCATCCTCTAACCTCCTTTGACCTTATAAGTTGTATCAAAAAGCTCTTTGCTTTTGACTTCATGTTGCTTTTGGCCAATGGAAAACACCAACAGACTGGAAGACAAACAGAATGTGGCTTACTGTTCCTCAAATCCCTTCTTGCTGGTCTTCTGTAAGCTGCAGGTGGCCAAGCCCTTCCTCTGCGAGTCTTACTTCATTTAGGTACCTCAGTGCTTTCCCGTCTCTCTCCTAACGTTCCTGGCAGCTCAGGGTCTTCCTCTCTTGCCCTTATATCCTGGGGTAGGTAGACACCTTGACCTCGATGGTGGCTTACAGATCTTGCTAATCCTAATTGCTATTCCTTCCCTTCCCCTTCACTTGTCACATAATTATAAAGAGCACCTTCATCAAACACTCTTTCACTCACCACCTATGGGTGTGCCATCTGTTTTCCACCAGGACGCTGACCTAGACAGAAGTTTGATGCTACTGGTCTGAAACATCTCTTGACAAAACAATGAAATCATAAAGAAAACACAAGCATGTGACTTAATACATATGTCAGACACTTCCTACTCCCACGCAATCATTTCACCTAATTTCCTGTAATATACCATCTTAATAATGCAGTGTCTGCAGTTTCTTGACATTTATTTATTTGCTTTGCTTCTTGTTTTAGTTAGTTACCAGGGTATATAGACTTTGGTGACTAAGTTTCATGAATAAATATTGACACACACATTCCGCATTATTAGGTGCTGTGAAAGATGCCAGAAAAATAGGAGATTGCATTCAGAGGTTTTCAACTTAAATAAAAGAGGTATATACTGGTGAATACTGGATGATTGAAGAGCCTGATTGTGAATATTCTCTACATTTACACTGCAGCTTCATATCTCACTACGCATGAGAACTGGAAAAATGTCACGGTTTCTCTTAGCTCCAATTTTATCATCTGTAAAATTGAATGGGTTATGTCTATTTCACTGGGCTTTTGAATAGATTAGTCAAGTTCACATATGAAAAGTGATTAGCACAGTGTCTCTTTGAAAAGGCAATGGCCATTCATTGTCAATGTTACCATTACTTCATTTGCACATAACTATTTGTAGCTCATAAAGAAATTTGTATTGTTTTATCTTCTTAGCAACTTTTAGTAGCAGCTGTTGTCATCATTAAGCCCATTTGGGGGATGAAAGAACTTAGGAAAAATAAATGATATAACTAGGTTTACATAGCAAGTAGTGATAAACCAAGATCACAGACCTTTTTGGGGTGGGTTATATCTATCTTAAAACATACTATATTCCTCAAAAAAAGGCTACAAAGTATATATTATAGATCTGTAAGTCCTCAGAATGTTATTCATTTATATAGTTGAATATATGAATTTCTGATGCTCAGGAAAAAATATATAAAACATAGACTTGGATCCATTAAATCAACCTGTTTGAAAAAAAATCCTTTCTATACACAATAAACGCATGCCTTAAAAGGTGAATGTGCCAAGAAGGATACGGTCCATTTGAAATCAGCTCTAAATTCATGTCAGAGAGATTTCGTTGGTGAAGTTATGTACTATAAATTCATTCTTTATGTTTTCTGTAACCTAAAGAGGTTTTTCACAGCTCAGAAATATGAATTCCATTTTAGAAGGTATTTCATTTTCGCAAAAGCTAATGTAGGGAGAAAGTAGTTTTAAAGCTATTTTGAAATAAAATAACTTTGAATAAGAAGGTCTTTTCCTGGCTGTTTGGAAGTTCTACTGACATGATGTGTTAGGATAATAAATACCAGCCCAGGGATAGACACTGCTTATTTAATCAGTCAAGAAGGTTTCGTATTGTGAATTTTCGTACTTTATTCCCTGCCTCCCTCATAGGTTAAGGAAACACATATTGTTCCTCTGTGGACTCTCAGAGAAGATGTTGACTATAGTAAAGCCAGAGCAAGTTAGGGGAGATGCTAACCAACCCCTAGAACTATTTCAAGAGAATAAGCTCATGTTATAAATTAAAAAATATAAAGAAGTTTCATTCAGGGATCGGCTTGAGAAATCTTACATGGATAAAAGATCTGAGTCCAAATTATTAAATAAATTCCTCACTTCCGATATTTACAAGAAACATTAAATAGTATAAATTCTTACATTATAAGGTTGGTATAACTGTCACATTGTACAGTAAGTTCATATAAAATTGTTTCCATTGTCAATTAGTTTCTAACTTCAATAACTTTTTGCAATTGTAAGTACTTCAGCCCCTTATCCCACCAGATTAGTAAGAGTTTCTTTAAAAATTATATCAGCACAGGGGCAGCGCCTGTGGCTCAAAGGAGTGGGGCGCTGGCCCCATATGCTGGAGGTGATGGGTTCAAACCCAGCCCTGGCCAAAAACTGCAAAAATAAAAATAAAAATAAATCATATTAGCATGTTCATTATTTTTGGCTTTTGTCTTACTCTTTTTTCCATAGTTTTCCCTTTTTGATGATTATTTTAGTTGGGTTGTGTACCATTCATATTTTCATGAGAAACATTAGACTATTTTTAATATTGATGTATGTGAGTTTTAAACATCTTTTAGTTTTTTTTAATTGCCTCCTGACAAGGTATTATTTTTTGTTTGTTTTTAATTTTGTTTTCTCTTATCTCTTCATTTCAGTTTCTTCTGCTGTTACCTCTTCCCCCTGTTAATCAAGTTCTTAGTCTTTCTGAGACTAAGATTAAGAAATATTGCATCATTCTCCTACTTTCAATAGATGAGGTCTGAATATCTATGCAGTGTAAACTCTATGTAGCAGTTAAAGGCTGACTACACATGGAGTTCGTTACATATTTAAAAGTATAGGGAGGATGTCTGGGCTATGTTATTTCACA
Organism: Nycticebus coucang; assembly: GCF_027406575.1. NCBI lineage: Eukaryota > Metazoa > Chordata > Mammalia > Primates > Lorisidae > Nycticebus > Nycticebus coucang. The sequence continues at coordinate 15,453,199 of NC_069795.1, forward strand.
CCCAGTATACAGCATGCAATGAAAATATGGCAGGACCAATACAATATGCAGTGAAAATATGGCCGAACCTTCATATTCTAAATCAAGAAAGAGTTAACCCCTGCTGATTTTAAGTGTGTGTCCGTGTGTGTGGTTTGAAGCTTTTCATTGATTTGTTTAGCTTCCAGCGTCCAACACTGAGACTGGCCCTGAGGACCATCTACTAGAAAAGTAGACTTGTTGACTGCTTGCAAGGATGCTGGTGGGTGAGATTAAATAGAAGTAAAGAAATACATAAATACAAGTAGAGTTAAGTGTTATGAAGGAAACAAATGAAATTCAGAGACTGGATAAGGGAGTTCTGGAGGAAAAGGAGGAGACCAACTTCATACAATATGGTCCAGGAGGTGCCGGTAAAGCCAACACCTATAGGAGAATGATGAGTGAGCTGGGTGAGAGGGGCACAGGAAAGAACACTCTGCCTTGGAGAAGGGTGCATGCATGGCCCAGCATGGAGAAAAGCTCTTGGTGTGTTTGAAGAACTGAAAGAAGACCAGTGTGGCAAGGGAAAGGCGTGACAGGGGCCGAGCAGGCTCACACTAGACCCCTGGCACAGTCATCTCCTGATAGGGTTGTGCGCCTCTGGAGAGCTGGGAAGACTTTCTGGGGCATGAGTCATCACTGATACATGTAAGGGAATCTGTGTCCAGATTCTCTACTTCCGTATTTACCCTTTCTAAAATCAGTCCCACTGAAAATACACCTGTGCTCTTGCTGGTTTGGATTTTCCAACTGTTTCATAATTTCCTATTTCCCCTTTAGTGAAAGAAAGCACACCTGCCACCCACATCGAATCTTACGCAGGTGCCACAGTGCCCCTGGTCACAAGTTGATGCTAAGCCCCTGGTGACGACTCTAGAAGAGGAAAGAAGACCAAAGCTTTGTTTTCTTTTATCTAGTGTAACATTAATGGCAAGGTATCTGTCTACCTATCTATCTGTCTATCTATCCATCCATCCAATCACCTGTTTATTCATCTATCCATTGATGTATCCACTCAGCCATTAGTTCATCATTCCCTATACATTCTAGAGTTAGAATTCAAAGACTATCTTAGTGAAAGAGGCATATTAAAGCATTTGTGTGTATGTTCTAAATAAATCGTATCATTTTTTAAACAAAAGTAAGTCTGTTTCCACTAAATGATTTGATAAGGAAGATTCTTGTTAAAAATTAGGGGTATTGTAGATATGTTCCAAAAAAGTGCAAACAGTTGACTTCTTCAGTTTCAATGATTTGGTGAAAATATGTAAATCACATAAACAAGATGTAATGTGTCATAAATTATCTGTTTTGAGGTCGCTTTAACTTACAGTCAAAAATCTAAATACTGGCTTTTAAAACATGTGGGGAGGTAGGACTTCGTATTTCAAAATTTTTGAGTTGGAAATAATGCTTGATGTTCATGCTGTCCATGGTAATGACAGAGAGATGGGGTTCTATATTCAGTTCAAAAGGCAGAGGTTGAAGAATTTTTAGATTAAAGAAGACAACATTTCAATGTAAATGCTTTACTCATAGTAGGACCACAGCAAATCACTACAGGATTAGATCATCATTTCCCATGCTCTTTCTTCTAACATATGAGGAAAATAAAAGCACAGCATTAATTAACATTTTTTAAATATCAGTGATGAAGAAATTGACATCTCTTTCTCCCTAATGCAATAATAAATGGCAGCATAAATTATTACTTTTTATGTATAATCTCATAATACCAATGTGCAAACCTGATCAGTAAATTAATCATATTTAATTGTGAACTTTTATCAATCTCAGTCTCAGTACCTCATCACACTGGGATAAAAATATGTTTTAATATTAGTCTGTTTGGGGTACCTGGTTTTTGTGGAAAATAAGCAGAAGCATCATCAAACAAAGCATGTTTTTCTTATTGTAAAATTCAATTTTCATTTTTGGAATATTTACGTGTGCAAACAAAAGCATACTAAATGATGCCAAAAACAAAATGTCTTCAATCTTAATTAGGTTGAACATAATGAGAAAATCTCAGAAGCTTTTTGGGGTGGAGGAAAATATACAAACATCATTACTTTTTCTAGAAAGAATTGAGATTGTGAGAAATAATGCCAGCTTAGTTTGTAAAATGTGTGTATGTGTCTACAGTGTTATATATAACATACGCACATATATATATTTTGCGTTATCCCTAAACCAATCTCTGTGAATATGAAAGTCTTATCCTAATTTTATTATGCCACTGCCTGCAAGTATGTCTAGCGATTTTACAAGGCTGCAGACCAGGAGCACTGACTTTACTGTATTAAACTCAGTGATATTTAAGGCTTGAAATCTTAATCCACTTTGGCTTTCTCATCGTGAGGTGCTGACAGGGGTCTTACCAGAGATTTGGTCACAATAAGATGAATTACTACCAAGAGAATTGTTTGTTGATTTGTCTGTACAAAGTGGCTGTAGCTACTCCATTGTTTTTATTAAACAGACTCCTGTTCTTATAGGTTCCCCATCTCTCCTCCCTTCACTGTTTTTTCTTATGGATAGAAATTTAGGGAGTGTTAATCTCTATTTTTTAAATAAATGCAAGGATATTAAAAGACTTGTTACATATTTCCTGACACATTAACTTAGTTTACTTATTCCCTTCGCTTTGGGCTTTTCTCTGGCTCTCACTAAGATTGGCATGGCAAAAATAACAAAAATAAGCTACTATTATTCTATGTATAATCTCATTTAGTGTTTACAGAAATACTGTAATATGGATACTAATATTCTCAAACAATTTCCCCTATCCTGGGTATTATCTTTTTGTGTAAATTTCACTTTCATGTATTTTGGATTCTGTATGATTTACCATGTCCTACCTTCTTATTAATGTTCCAAGGAGAAAAAGCTAGATAACCAATTGTAAGAAAATATCAATGATAAACATATGTAATATACAGATGCCTTCATTGGCTCAATTTGTAGTTCACCTTGACCTTTTATGGAATAGTTTTTAACTAGACAAGATTATTTTTTAGCTTAGACTATCAAGTTATGGATTCGGAATATGATGTTTTGTTAGAATTTGCCTTCTCTTAGACTAGAATAAGACACGCTAGAATGTTGAAAGATGGTTTTCAGGATTCCCAGAGAAAGGGTGAAGGACTCTTGATGGAACTTTAATTTTGTGCTAGGTTTTTGGGTTGAATACTTTATATACATGATACTTTTAATGGTTATAGATCGCATAGGTATGAGGATAATGCAATTCAGAAAGGCTAAATAACTTGCTTATACGTTTATAAGAGACAGAACTATAATTTAAACTCAGGCAGAAATCCAAAGCCTATAGTGGTACCATTTGTTTTCATTGTTTTTGTTGTTATTAATTTTATATCACAATAAGTTACCATAATTAACATTGTTATAGGACAGTAGTACTGACTCCGAAGTAGCCATCCTGAACTCTAGAAAAAGATTCGCTTCTGGAGGGAGGAGGGGAAGATTGAAAACTAGACTACAAGGAAAGGACATCTGAACAGTACAGTGCATATCAGCTAGAAGACACTCAGTAAATAATTGCTGAAATATGGGATGAATTAATTATTGACTTAGTCACATTAAATTTGTGCATATGTACTTACAATAACTGTGAAAATTCTGTGCTTGCAAGCAAAGAAACTGTAGTTCCAATATTATTATAAATTGACGTATGAGAGCTCTGGTTGACTATGACAGGTCAAGTCCTGGTACAGTCTGTCAATTTCCTATGCGCTGTACGGAGACTACTCCTAAATGATTACACATGGTTCTCCTACCTTTCCAGCAGGAAGAAAGATGTGTGTGTGTTTCTTAATTCATACACAGAGCACAAAAGAAAGTTCACAGAATAAATGGGTCTAAAATGAGCATATCCACGTAAATTTTTGTATTGCTCTAAAGTCTTCATTATTTATTTGGCAGTCATCTTTTGATATCACTTTTGGGTTCTCACCTACATTTATTTAGAAATTAAAAAAAAATCAACATACATTTTGCATCATTTGGGGTTCTCTGAGAATCTTAAAACGGAAAAAATTTAAATAAATTTGACATAAAATACAGATTTTATATATTCAGCGAGTAATTTAGAGGCTGCTGTATCAGACTGGGTTAGTGATGCTGATCTCAGTGGTCTAGCGGCTGCACACACCTCAGTGCAGTTTAGTAGACATGTCTACTATGGGGACTGAAGGACTCAAACAAATGTTTTCCCTTCCTGACTCAACATGGCAGGGAAAGGGTTCCAAAGGCTCTGTCTCAAGATGGCACACATTGCATTGGATAAAGCAAATCATATGACCATACCTACCTTCCAGGGAGATGGGGTCAGGAAAATGTGAGGCGGACCTGGGCCATCTGTGACACAAGTCAATGAGTACTATGATTGGCAGCCCAAAGCTGGAACAGCAGCTCCACAAAATCAAGGCATGAAGCTGGCATTTCTGGGTTCTCGAGACCTTCTTTTAAACATCTTCATGATGCCTTCCATTGCCCAAGCTGCAAGTTTTCACATGACAATGCCCTGTACAGAAGGAGATGGAGAGGGAGGAAGAAGGAATTTTTTTTCATGTGGCATGGGTTGAGAGAGCTTCCCCCGAAGCTCCAGCAGATGTGTCCTTGATTCTTGTCAGCCAGCACTGGTTACATAGTGCCCTCCAGAGTAACTCCTGTTAGGTGAGAATGGAACTGCCGCAATTGGCTTGAATATTGGTTCCCCACTGGTTACGATTTTGCGCTCCTTGTGACTTCCCAGGGGACGTTCGGCAATGTATGGAGATATTTTTGTTGCCACAACTCAGGCACAGGTGCTACTGTCATTCAGTGAGCAGAGACCAGGTACACTGTGAAGTAAGTGTCTTATAACACACAGGGCACCCCCAATAAAGAATTATCTCAGCAAAAATATCAATAACCAAAGTTGAAAAACTCTGCCTTAAACCAAATAATATTAATCCCTTGAATCTAGGCACACCATACTAGAACAGAATTTGAATTTTTTTTAGCAAAAGTAAAAAAAAAAAAATGACCATTAGGGGTATAATCATATAAATTAATACCTAAGTGAAGAATATGTATTTTTATTTGAATGAGAGCTATCATTCTTAAGTTTACATATATAAACTTAAGTTTTATGTATATGTACATGTATGGGTGTGTGCGTAACTTAAACCACAAAATGGAGAAATAAAGAATAAAATGACTGGAAAAACCATAATTGATATTAAGACTACCAAAAGATTCAATCATGTCCAGTGATGCCCTGGGTGGAAGTCAGGACTATTATACCTACAAATTTCCATAGAAAAGTATTTTAATGTTTTATTAATTAAAATGCACTACCACTCTGGATTATTGGAAGAATTCAGTGAGTTAGGATATGTCAGGCATGATACTCAAAACAGAGGGTGCCAAAAAATGCATACATATTTTAAGAAAGGAAAATACTGTATTAAAATTGTAATACTCAAGTCACATTTGACTTCTGAAATTACAAGAGATAAAAGATCCAACATACAAGTTAAGAAATGTTATCAGTATTTATTAAATAGTAATACAATTTCTTCCTTTCTTAAAATGCATATATATTTTGGAACCCTCTCTATTTAGAAAGTCCTATTATATATTATCATTATTATTGATGATGAGTGCACTTGATAAAAAATCTTTTAGTGATAATCAGCATAATGTAAAAACCATCTCCATTGGAGATATTGGGCACCTAGTATTTGGCCAGTGTGGACTTCTGGTAAACTGTTTCAAACCAATGAAGTTTCTCTTATAAGAAAATCAGTTGGCTTCTTTAATCAGGCTTTCTCAGTAGACAAAAGAAAAACAGCCTACTATATAAGTACAACACCATGTCTGTTCAGGATAAACACATCTATGTAAAATTACTGCAAGCAGAAGAAAAAGTTCACGTGGAGATCAGTATAAGGTGGAATACAACATTTCTAATATAATTAGTTGCAAAGAGTCTACTATATGTCAGACATTTACACATACTAGTCTAAAAAAATGATTAATTTCTATTGAATTGAATATTTCCCAGTATTGAGCCTGTGGCTTTTCTAGCTACTTGGATCTATCAATTCTTTGTATCCTACAATATCACCAGGCCAGGTCAGGTCGAAGAAAATCTACCACGACTTTGTTTGATGAGAGGAGGTATCAGCCATCACTGTCTCACTCTCTCAATTAGGTGAACTTACACATTGATAATTTCTGCCCTCCTCACACCTCTCAAATGACAGAAGTCAATTTTAAAATTATTTTTGCTTTAAGGAGATTGGCTTCCTCAAATGTAAGTGTGAACAAGGCTAAATAGAGGGGATACCAATGTATTTAAGCAAAACTAAAGAAATACACCATGTTTTTTACATGTCACAAAAGTCCATTAATAATTCTGAGAAATTCACCTATAAATCTTTTAGCAGTGAGTTTGAAAAGTCACTTTTTATTGAAACGTCTGTTCAAAGTCATCATGTTTCTTTGAGATATTTCTCGACAGGCATTTGGTCTGCTACTTTGTAGCATTATTTTCTCCAGGTGCCAGCAAATTATTTGTCTTTTAATGATTCATCCTTCAATCTTTTTTTTTTTTTTTTTTGTAGAGACAGAGTTTCACGTTATTGCCCTTGGTAGAGTGCCGAGGCGTCACACAGCTCACAGCAACCTCCAACTCCTGGGCTTAGGCGATTCTCCTGCCTCAGCCTCCCTAGTAGCTGGACTACAGGCGCCCGCCACAGCACCCGGCTATTTTTTGGTTGCAGTTTGGCCGGGGCTGGGTTTGAACCCGCCACCCTCGGTATATGGGGCCGGCGCCCTGCTCACTGAGCCACAGGTGCCGCCCCATCCTTCCATCTTTTGAGGGATAAAAGTTATGCTTGCTAGAACATCTCCAATTGTTTCTCTCTCCTTTTTTTTTTAAGACAAGGTCTCACTCCGCCACACTTGATAGAGAGCTGTGGCATCATAGTTCACAGCAACCTCAGACTCTTGGGCTCAAGCAATCCTCTTGCTTCAGTCTTTTGTTTTTACTAGAGATAGTGTGTTACTCTTGCTCAGGATGGTCTTGAACTGGTGAGCTCTAGCAAACTACCCACCTTGGCTTCCCGGAGTGCTAGGATTACAGGTGTGAGCCACTGTACCCAGACAATCTCCAATTATTTCAATAAAGATTTAAAATGATGGCTCCATATTGCTGGTTCCCAGTCACTTAGTATCTCATCACTTCTCTGTGGATCCCTTGATAAAGTAAATGCCAATGTGATTTTGCAGAAGGAAATTTCCTCACTAGGATTTTTAGGCATCTATTTTTAACAAAGTAATCTATAGTATATTTTTTTCTAATTAGTACTGCCTATCTGAGTTTTCAACAATCTAAATGAAAGCTATTTTAGTTTTAATGTGTGAAAATGTGTTGACTTTAGGTAATTACAACAAAAAGTGTCGATCTCATGAGTACACTTTTGCATTATTTGAAGTTAGATGTTAGTAACATAATCACATATTAATGACGGCAGAGATCTGTCAGAAATTTTACTTATGTTTCCCCTGCAATAACCATTATAAAACCTCATACAAGCCAATAATTTAATTAAACATTTTATAGAGTCATCAAGAAAAATGAATTGAAATGGCCAGTAACATGATTTCTTTTTATTTTAAAGTCTTTAAATATCTATCTTTAGAGCCCTTAAAGGTCACTACTAAACATCCTATTTGCCATTTTGAGATTGTTTGATTCAAAAACTTGGTGGCTTGGTTTAATAAACGGAATACAAACAATTCTTTTTAAAGCTAGATTATTAAAGAAAGATGTCTTTGAAAATGGGCATACAATGTATAGCAAACTAAAGGGAGGTTTTTTAAAAAATGAAATTGCTATGTATTTTAAAAGTTGATGTTTTAAAATAGTCTTTTAAAGACTTTCTATACCCAAAATAGAAAATGTGGATAGTTAGTTAGCATAAGAAAATAATTCATCTACTGAAGTCATTTTACAGAGGAAATTTTGGAGAAAAAGCTTTTAGTACTTCATTGAATAATTTATGAACAAATGGCATCTGCATTAGTCAAATGAGACAAAGTGTCAGTCTTAACAGAGAGATCTTAGTCATTGTCGAAGTTTCTACATAACTTTGAGTCATGGAAGATAGAATTTTAATTGTTTGTCCCCGTAAACAAAGGGGTAAGTAGTACGAAGTAACGTGTTTACTTGTAACACCCTAGAAGGTATACTTTAGTTTTGTGTCACAATGAATGACATTGACCGGGTATCACAAAATGCAGATGCTGGAGATGCAAATTTACTCAAGTGGGCGGGGGGCACAAGATGCTAACTACGCATTTTGATGAGCATTTCTTCATGTGTCTGTAGACCATGCACCTGTCTTCTTCAGAGAATCTTCTGTTCAAGTCTCTAGCCCACAATGAAATGGGATCAATTGTTCCTTTCTTATTAACAAGTTTGAGTTCTCTGTGGAGTCTGGTTATCAGACCTTTGTCAGAAACATAACCTGCAAATATCCTCTCCCATTCTGAGGGCTGTCTACTTGCTTTAATTACTGTGTTCTTGGCAGTGTAGAAGCTTTTCAGTTTGATCAGATTCCAGTAATGTATTTTTGGTATTGCTTCAATTGCCTGGGAGGGGTGGGGTGGGGGGGTTCCTCATAAAGTATTTTCCCAGGCCAATTTCTTCAAGTGTTTCCCCTGCACGCTCTCCAAGAATCTTCATGATCTGTGTGTATATGACTTAATAAAAGGAAATAAATAAATTCTTGAAGTTACCCTCTGCTATTCAGCTTCTTCCCCATTTGTCCAGCCCTGAGAAAAATGCCAGCAGGAAGGTGAACAAAAACAGAGTCAGCCACCATGACAGAGAATGAGAAAGAAAGAAAATGGGATTGAGGAAGAGGAATGGAAAATAAATAGGTCATAGTATAAAATGGAAGATGGTGGAAAGCCAAGTTACTACCAAATATAGTTATTTGAAAATCAGAGAAATCATAAAAGTGATTATTTTGATTACACCTTTCTGTTTAAATAAAATTATAGAAGAGTAAAATTTGCATGAGCCTGTGAAACAGAAACAGTTCTATTCCCCCTGTCCCTTTTTCTGGCTATATATTCCTATATATATAGTGAAATTTATTAATAAATGTTAATCCCTTTATAAATATGTAGAAACCAAAGCCCTTAGAATAATGTCAGATGCATAGTAAGTGCCTAATAAATGTTAATGACTGTGGGATTTAATAAGGCCAAAGGGATCATTTGCTTAAACTTGTTTAACTTCTAGATGAAGATTCAACATCCATGAGAGATACTTTTAAAATGAATAGAAGTCAGTTTTCACCAAAACAAAAAGAAAACATAAATATAATTTTACATCCATATTAGTAATAATTATATTTCATTGGTTTTTAACAGAATGCACTGGCACAGTTTCTAATACTAAAGAAAGAAAAATCACCGCTAGTAGACACTAAATTGCTCTACTTTTTGTACCTGTATTTTAGAATTAAGTGGCAGGTTATGGACAGAGTAGGAGTCTGCCGTGTGAAACACACACAGAAAAACGTATCTTCTCTTTCAGCTTTCTGCCTTTTTTAGGGTTAGCTCGCATTTTCATCCATATAGAATGCACTTTGACTACCCTCTACTAATAAATTCTAAAACTTAGAATGTCATAGTAACTGCTTAATTAATTTTAAAAGCATTCGCTGAAGTTAGAGTCACCTCAATTATTTCCCTTTGCAGTATAATCGGTTTATTTGGAGGGCTAATAAAAATAATGGTTATAAAATACATTGAAAGAGTCTTAGACTGTGATTTGGGGGACATGTCTGTTACCTCTTTGAATACGTTAAACATTCAGATTATTATTCAATGAATCAAGTACAAGTAGTTGTGTATAATATAGAGCATAAATTTTGTCGTAAGATTTTTCTTGGCTTTTTCTCAGTATAGCATACACTTGAGTTTTCAGGAGTTACATAATTAACCAAGAAAAAAAATAATAACTGGCAAAAGCATTGTAACTTTTAGGGAACTATGAATTTCAGTTTTGATACTTATTCTTCCATTGAAGTAAATTATCTTGAATCCCATTTTCAATGTACAAGTAGTAAAAAAAACTCCCAGAAATTACCATGCATTTTTTGATGCAAATTTAGAGGAAATAAATTGGAGTCGGCATGCTGTGTGCTTGACAGGAATTCTAGTTTCTGTTTATTTGGTTTCTCTTTTTTATTCTTGACTCATCTCTAAGGGAGAAGCAAAAATTTTCGGTGCACAGTAAGTTACTTTTCAGGAATCCACAAAATCTCATTCTTTGCTCAATTTCAACTGCAGCAAACAACATGTGATATTGAATATGTTTCAATCAAGCTTTAACCCTTCTTGTGGTTTGATGGTGCTAAAGAATTGTTTTCCATCAGAAAGAAGAGCTACTAAAATGAAGAATAGAGAAAACTACAGTAAGATTTCAGCATAATTAAAGAACATGAACGTATCAAATATGACATCTGAAAATAAATCAATTTGTAAAAAAACTGGCTTTAAATATTACTTTAACCATTTTGTCTTAATTTTACTTCCTCTCTTCTGTTATCTCTGTCTTGTTCTTTTTCTGTTACCTATAGCCATTTCTCCAAACCTCTGCAGCCTATAAACTAAAGTTCATATGAATGGATGTAAAATTTAAATCCAATGTGAAATAAAGTTAAACAAGGAATGGAATATAGCTAGTCAACAGATAAAATTACAAATATTAATCCAACTGAAAAATAATTAAGTATACAATTCCTAATGGAAAACAAAATAACTTACTGGTTTGGAAATAAATTATTTTACCACTTACATTGCATTTTTCTGAAAACTTAAGTTCATAGATTGTACCTTAAAAATAATTTGTGAAGTTTTTTCCTAACATTAAATTGGTTCTGTATATATGTTCTATATATTTCAGCATGAAATACATAGCTTTCTCAGCTGTTTCTTATGGCCATCTGAGGATTGTATTTCATTAGAACAAAGCTTGATTTTGTTGTATTCAGCAATAAATTGTAACATGCAATGAAACTAAAATATACAGGATGAGTTGAAATAATTTTCCGATTCTAACATCTTTCCAATGATATTTTATAACATTGATGAGAAAGAATTTTTAAAAATTTCTTTCTTACTAATTATTTTATCAGGTTACAATTCTCTAAATTCTTAGAGAATCTGCTTTAAAAAAAAAATGCATATTCACCACATTCCACTACACAGGAACAGATACATTTCTTAAAAATAAGTTTGAAAAGCCCTTTGCTTGAGGTATTCTGTTAGGGGCCCATTTTACAGACCTTTGAGGACCCAGCCCTTCTCCTCCTGGGTGAACCTCAGAGAGGACAATGTAATTTAACTTGCTCTTTTAATTTGCAAATGGGAATACTTGGTGTGGCATAATAGATGATTTCAGGTTTGAAGTTCCAAATACTTTGTCATTATCAAGTAAGGAATTAATCAAAATTTGGCCCCACTTAGTAAGCAAATAATCATGTTCCTAAATTGCTCTGAACCATTGGCGTGGATCCAGGCTCAAAATGAGTTGGTTCAAATGATGATACTCTGACTCTCGGGTTCTAAATTTCCAATGTCTTCTCACTGCCCAGGATCATGAGACTGCTTGGATGCTAAGACAGGACCTTTCGCAGCCAGACAGTCGTAGCCTGACTTGTTCCAGTGTGACCCTTTGGAAATCTGGAGTCACTGTACGTCAGTTAACCCAGGGTGCAGCTGCACGAATACTCAGGGTGGGAGGAGAAATGTTTAGATTCCCTCCCCAGAGAAGTGCTTGAGGAGGGGGAAAGCTAACACAAAGGTCTCCAGTAAGAAGTGTTAATTCTCCACTGTGGTAGCAGAGCTACCTCCATCCCTTCTCAGCCATCACAGTGTCCAGGCTCAGGTCAACCTTTCCTGTTCTGGCCCTCAGTAGATCCCCTTCCATAGTTGAGCTGCATACTTTGGGGGTTCAGAAGGACCTGTCCAGTCCCTACACAAGAAGTGTATGAGTCAGCCAGTGTGGAATTGATGAAAGGTGAATAGCATATATACAAAAATGCCAACCTCGTGTAAGTGATTGTAGTAATTCAGAGAAGTGTGGCCAATGAGGGCTCAACACCCTGGATCAATCAATCTACCAGGTTGTTCCATAAACGCTGAAGTCTCATTCATTACTCCGTGCTGGACTGTGTTGAAATAGGGATAGTTCTTGCCCTTGCTGACTTTACAAACAGTATTTATTCATATACACTCTACTCCAAAAACTCTAATTTCAGTTAAAAAAAAAAAAAAAAAAAAAGGGGTTTTTACTTACATCCTTTTTTTTTTTCCTTTTCTTTTTCCTTCCCGAAAGGAATTTCCACAATACTTTGAGTTTTCCTAGGTAGGGTATGTGTTGTAATAATTATGCATCCCTTGTACCCAACAGAGTACATAATACACAGTAGGCAATTAAGGGATGTTTTCTAGGTAAATCGTTCAGATTACTTTTGTACTGCGAGCATTTGAGTCAGCATTTGTCTGAGACCTGAGGGCAGGCAATTCTTTCTCAGGATCCTCTGTCATTTTCTGTCCTGCCTCTGCCCAACTCTGTCTGTGTCATTCTCTTCTACTTGACCCTGGACCAGCCCTGGCACAAGGATCCTGTGGTATGTGCCACCAAGATGTCCCCCAATTTTCCCCCTGGTTACTGGAGAGTGACATGTTTATAATCAGGCCCCTTGAAGAGGGCATCCTCCAAATTTTGTTCTGTGGGATTAAAAAGTGCACTGGGCTTAGCTGCTTAGGGAATGATATATAAGTAAGTTGATCAAATAGAAGCAAAACATACCAAAATAAAAGATAAGGTGCCTCATCACTCTATGGTTTCTTCCTCAAAGGACTGTTCCAAGAGCCTTGCCAGAACAGCAAAGCAAGAATGAAAAGATGCATGGAAAACTTTGAGAACTAGATTTACAACATAAATTAGGTCAGGCAGACAAACCTGCCCCACCATAGAAAGCGGCTGTAACAGCCTGGCTTAGAATGGATTACTGCACAAGAATGTATCAGGAAATCCTAGTGCCCCAGGACTACACACTTAGTAGAAGCTAGACTTTAGTAGATCTTTAAAAAAAAAAAAACAACCCAGAAAACCATCATTTACCTCAGACTTAATAAAAACTTTAGCTATTATAAATGCTCGGCCCTTCGGAGTAATTTCAGGATATTTTGAGCAATATTGTATGTGTATTTAGCTGACTTCAAAATGTAATTCTTATTTCAATTTAGTAAATCATTTTTTTTAAAAGAACAACTTGAAAAGAACTTAGAGCCCAGATGCGTCATATATAGTAAGAATTGGTAGAAATTATTAGATTTTATGAATAAATATATAAAAATAAGTGTTTACTATTTACAAAAATAATCTTTCTCATTGTCAACTATTATAGTAAAGATGTTTTTATATAAAATCTAGTTTTGAATACTTCTTTGCATACTTAAAATACCTTTGCCTGCTAATGTGCAATTTCACCTACATTTTTTTCCTTTCAGAATCCAGTAAGGAAAGTGTGCCACACACTTTTCACACACATGCTGAGAGATGTATATACAGCTATGCATCTATCAGCATGATTTTCAAATACGCTAAAAACCACACTGTAAAAGTACAATTAATTTACTTTTCATTAAGAAGCCCAATTATTGCAGAAAACTCATATGTTTTAATAACTAAGCAAGTTATGCTATTTTATTTTTAGGTTTTAAGCCAAACATACTCATTTTTAAAGCTATGGGTCATTTTCCAGGTAGAATCTTCTATGTTGGCTTCAGGAACTAGATTGCATTCTCATACTGCAAGTCCAAATTCATGGTCAGCATCTGTGGAGCAGAGGACGTGTAAGGGCTGAACTAACCCCCTAGCCCTTTACCACGCCTATGCCTATGAATTCTTCAGCTGCCTTCTTTCAGTTCAGCCCTTCCTGGTGTATTTCCTCATCCTCAATGTCAAGAGAGGACTTGCTATGTCTTTAGTTCCTAGACTGTGTTGGGAGCATGTTAGCACTGAGGAATGTTGGCTGGATGAATTCTACCCGTCAACTTCATAGGGTGGAGACTTTTGTTTTGCTGTTTGCTGCTGGTAGAATAGTGCCTAGTACATAGGAGCTGCTGCTATGATATCTGCCTAATAAATAGGAATCTAAAGCACAACTGGGTCTTTAGGAAAGAAAAGGCAGAGAAAATCCTGCCAGGTTCCTTAAGATATTCACCGAAGACTAGACTAATAGAATACCAACTTGTGGTTGAATTAGAAGGAACAGTAGGCCAAGGGTCCAAAGACATGAATTTTAGCTCTGCTTGCTGCCTAGGGAAAGTTACTGTAACCCTTCTGGATGTGTTTTCTGCTTTAGTAAATGTACCTCAAAACATTTCTTCTAGTGGATTTATACAATTGCTCTAATCTATAAGACATGGGCCAGTTTTATTCAAATATTTGTCAAAATGAATTTATCAACTTTCTTTTATATATTGACCCTAACACATAATCTTATTCATGCTTCAGAACAACTACAGGGGAGTGGGAATTATTATGTTCATGTTTCACACCTAAGAATCTAAAAAGCAGAGATTAAATAACTTGCCCATGGTCCGTGGCTGCCTGCTACAGAGCCTGGATTCTAACCTTTGGTTTTAAGAAGTCATATTAATTCACTTCAAGTCCTGGACTAAAGTTTTTTGTAACCAAGACTCAGATGAAGTCTGCATTTTTGCTTTGTTTGGGTTTGATATGAATGTAAAACTCTCTAATAAGAAAGCTAAATCGTTGTTGAAATTGATGAAGTGATGAAGCGAGACACCAGGGTAACTAAGTATGTGCAAAGTGAGCATGACCCACACAGGAACATACAAGTTTGAAAGAAAGAGCAATACCAATTCCTTCATTTTCTCCAATTCCCTTTGGTTCTATAATTGAATCCTCTATCATGCTTTCAAGATTTGAGGATAATATTTCAATGTCAAGTTCATTCCACGTCAATTCCATTTTCAGGCATGCTTTACTGTCAGGATCAATAGTTCTTCGTAATTTAAACTTGGAATTTACTCTGCCTCTTGGTACTACCTCCCACCAAACCAGCTAAGCTTAGTTTTGACAGACAACAGTTCCTACTTTTGAAATAATTAATAATACTTTGGAAATATCTTTACGCTTGCTCGCATCACTCAAGCAAAGGCATGGGGCGAGATCAAAACCATCAGGTCAAGAGAGTGTGTGTGCATGTGTGTGTATGCGGCACCCACGCACGTGGGTCTACACGGACTAAAGAAGTTTTTATTATCTAATTGTTTTAAATGCATTAGGCACTGGGGATATGGCAATGAACAAGACACACCACATTCTCCATTTCAATCACTTTCCTCTTGGTACACAACAAAAATAGGTAAGTTATGTAGCATATTAGATTATGATAAATACAAAGGAGAAAAAAGGAAGCTGAGAAGGAAAATAATGCAGTTTGAAACTGAGATTTTAGCTGGGGTACCCAGAAAGATATAACTGAGAAGTTGAATTTTTAATTACATTTCAAATGTCAAAACTACATCAGAAGCAAAAATGTATTAGGGGCACAGTTTACACGTGTTTCTCCTCCCTGACACAACTTCCCTTTGGAATGTATCTCCTTCCCCTTTGCCAACATGCGTGCAGGTGTTTTATATCTGACTCAACAACATTTTCGTCTCTGTGACTATATGACAGGTATCGTTTATGAAATATTTGAAAAAGGTGACAGAGCTAGGAAAGCAGAGAGCTGGGGAAGGACACTCTAACTAGAAAGAGCATCTTCAGTTACACGTGAGTCACTAGGAAAGTTTGAGACAGACTGTCTTATGTTCCATTATTTCACTTCCAAGAAACAGTGGCCTTCTGATTCTCCTGTGCAAGTTTCAACTTGCTCAGCTTAGTGGTGTTGCTGGGAGGGCTTCATTTGTTTCTGTCCACGTGGATTTTACCTTTCTTAATTTTTGTGGATGTCAAACCCATGTCCCAGGCACAGCCTGGAGGTCAGTGTGGCGGGAGCAAAGGAAATAAGGAGAGGAAAGGAGAGTTCTACGCAGAGTATGATGAAAAGCCGGTAGTGGTTTCAAGCCTTTGGAGTAGCCACTGCTCTTTGAATTTTATGTATGAGAACAACTGAGGCTAAGAGAGGGCAAATTGCTATCCTCAGATCTTCAGCTAAGTGCCCGAGTTGAGAATTTCGTAGTCTTATCTGACTCTAAAATTCATGATATTAATGATGATACTGTTTTGCATATGTTAAAGGCAGACGAATATGAATGCCTGAATAAGTTTTGACAGGGCTATAGGCAAAGTAAAATCAACAGCTATGCACATCTTTTTAATATCCGGAAGGGTGTGGCAAGTTTCCTGCAGGAGCTGGTATTCAACTTGGACCTTTTCCAGAGACACAGATGGGTTTAAGGGCACTCCACAGACATGGTCAAGAAAAATAACCTCTTTGATTTTGTAACTATTAAAACATCATTATGTACAAATGACTTTAACATTCTTAGAGTTGTTTGCTTGCCTTTTTTTTTTTTAAGAAAAGCTTTATGTAACGGTAAGTGTGGTGGTCTGTAAGTTAAAAGACATGGTGCTCAAAAATTTGGGCAAGAACTCGCTACCCACCTGCCTCCTAGACATCTCTTTGTCTGATCTACATTTTCCTTAAACTAGACATATCCAGAAGTAGACTCATGATCTCCGCCTGTGAACTCATCTCAGGCATTCACTTTCAGTGAATGTTATCCTTATCCACTGAATTGACCAAACTCAAAATCTCAAGTTCATTCCAGATTAGTTCTTGCCTGCAAGTAAGTCTCCAACTCTAACATGCGTCAATTTTCTTGATTAAATTTCGCTTGAACCCATCCCTTTTCTGTGCTCCTTGACATCACTATTATTAGATGTTTATCAATGAACACCGGTGAAGCATCTTAATGGAATTTTGGCCTTCAGTCATCTCTATTCATTCACTCTAAACGTATTGTACACCTGCTTCTTCTGGACCTCACAAGAGATGTTGGGATTGGAAAGCCAGATGACTGCCCTCAGAAAGTTCACCCTCTGGTAGGAGACGGGAGCATAGGCACGGCCTCTAGGTGATGGTGTTGGCGTATCCATAGACTCAGACAGAAGTGGGCCTACGAGACACTCATCAAGTTTTGGCAAGGAGAACCCTCTGATAAAAATAATCTAATTGTCCCTCCTTATCCTCAGGATAGAGTGCACATAACTTAGCAGCACATTTAATTTTTTTTTTTTTTTCAATTAGGGCAATGTGACACACCTTTTGGGGGTGGGACACAATGATAAGAGGAACTTTACCTAACAAATACAATCAATGTAACGTGGTTCTATGTACCCTCAATGAAGCCCCAACAATAAAAAAAATAATAATAATAAACAAAAGAAAAAAGCCACACCATCTGTTAGGCCCTTCTTCCTTGAGCTACCCCGTAGCTATGCAGGCCCACCTCTCACTCTCCTACCACCTGCCATACAAACCAGCCCCCAGCCCTTGGTTTTTCTCTCACTCTAAGCACCTGTTTTCTGTCTTGGTGATTTCTTTCTCTGTTCCACAGACTTCTAACACACACATACTTTCCCTACACTTACTCCCCAATTTCCTAACCATCCAACTAGTCTCTCAAGTCTCACTCAAGTGACTTGTTGCAAGGACTTGATCCTGATTCACCCCGACTTCTCTGAGCTCTGGAAAAGACAGGGAAACTTTCTTAGTCATATTTATCACACCGAATTGCAATTGTTATTTACGGCATGTCATTCACCCAGACTCTGAGCTCTTGAGAGAAGGAGCTGTGTCTTTCCTCTGCATGGTCCCCATCTATCTCAGCACCCAATACACCAGTGGGAGTGGTCACAGTAAGAATCCTGGCCACAGCTAGCATCTATCCAGTGCTGTTTGCATGAGGAATGGCCTGGTGATACATGCACATATGTTTTTTTCCCTTAATGCTATGCAAATATAGATATGCATGCCCTATTTCACAAAGGACAGAACCGAGGCACAGAGAGATTAGGTCACTTGTCCATATTTCATTGCTTATTAGTGGTGGAATTGGGAAATAAACTCAAACAGTCCAGCCCCAGAGCATGTACCACTACCCACTACATATAGTGCCTTGAAAAAAATGTTTATTCATATTATAACAAGTGTTGTACTACTTTATTATGTAGATGAGGAAACTGGGAAAATCAAATGGCTTTTCTTAAGTTACACAAGTGATAAATAGAATAGCAGGATTCAAACTTAAGCTGACTATGACTCTAGAGCTTGTGCTAAATGAACAAATGAATGAATGAAATCACTTCATTTCTCTAAGTCCCACTTTCCTTGCTTGGAAAATAGAAACCATTGGGCAAGATAATCTCTAAATTTCCATCCAATTCCAATGACTATATTATTTTAATAACAATTTATAAATTGCATTGTGACAAAAGTAATTTATCACTTTGTAAATTACTTCCGAATTTTGTTTTATTTACTTAGGAGATGTTTCAGTGACAAAACCAAAAAAAAAAAAAAATACTGAAAACAATGCTTTGCTTGAGTTCATATAAAAATATGACATAATGAATGGCTTATAAAATGATGATATTTCAAGGGAAAAGACAAAAGGAGGAGTTTCTACCATACCATCATTCATCATGGTTCTCTGAAGGACAGAGAGGAGCCCCGAGATCATTGCTCAAGCGTATGGATTCTGTCTCAGTAAAATTTTTTTTCTTTTCATTTTGGCTTGGTCTACTGCCATGGGCAACCAGTTTGGGGTGGGTAGCACTGTGCCAGCCTCACATGCAGCCAGCTGCCCGAGGCCTGCCAACCCATTCTTCACCCAGCGGCACCACTCATTGCTGCTGTTGTTTTAATCACATCAATCACTTTCCCAATTCTGCTTTGTATCAAATCCAAGCTCCTAATTATAGGTTTCAGATCTCTCCACCAATTATTCCTCCCTCTGCATAAATAGAAACATCTCTTCTCACTGCCTGCTGTTGACACACTGCTCTAGTGAACATGCTTGTTCCAAGAATTCACATGTCACCTCCTTTCCTTACCCCCCAAGGAGCTTCTCAAACATGTTGCTCTCTGCTTTCAAAACTGCCTACAAAAGCCACCTCCTCTGGTTAGATTTTCCAAACAAACAACCTTTGGCTTTGATATTTCTAGTCTCCTTAGTATCTGTGAGGTTGTGAGAGTTTAGTAGCAGAGGACATACTTTTGAGACCAAGTTACATCATCTAAAGCAGTGGTTCTCAACCTTCCTAATGCCTGACCCTTTAATATAAATGATGTCACCTCACCGGTACTCGTACGTGGGCAGACCTGCCTGGAGATGGATAGAGGAGCCCTGTCTTATTTCCTAAGACCTTTGGATATGTGTGTTTTCCGATGGTCTTAGGCGACCCCTGTGAAAGGGTCATTCAACCCCCAAAGGGGTCACGACCCACAGGTTGAGAATGGCTGGGGAAAACTATGTGACTAGGAACCAGAAGGAATCACCCTGAGTTACGGCTCTGTTATTCACTGTTATTCACCAATAAAATGGAAATGGTAATGCAAATTCCATTCATCGTGAGAATTAAGCAACTTTCATTAACTCATTTATTAAACCTATACTGATTGAGTCCTTACTACGTGTGGGCACTGCTCTAGGAATGAGATGTATATTCAGCAGATGACAATAATAACTTTTTGTATGTGGACAATCAAAAGTGTATTTTCCCCCATTTAAACATTTCAATATTAATCATAGTTTTTTAGCATTTAGTATAGTAACTTTTTATTACAGCAAATGATGAATAATTATCAACTGGAAAAGATTAATTCTTTTTCTGATATTCTCCAATTCAAAAGAAATTATGCAACCCTTCTTTTCCTATGCCCAGGCTCCCACCCACACTCAGCCATCTGAAGGGCCTGATTTGGTAAAGATCAAACAGGTGTTCTGACGTTTTGACAAGCTCAATGCTTGAAAATTCTGCCAAAATTTACTGTTTTGTAATAAGAACAGATGGTCACAGATGAGCATCGCTGCAGCTATTGATTATGTTGAAAACAAATCTTTATCACAGAAAGGGGAGGGAATGGAATTTTCAGGCAGTACCATTTTCTGGATATGGAATGTACTGTGCACCCCACACAGGCTATCATTGTCATTATAACGAAATGAAAGCCAAATTCAAAAGGATGTTGATAAAGCGCTTGGCTGCTTTCCTACAGAGAGTATAGACTCATTCCCTTCTCTACGTTTGAGTCATAAAATGAAAATATTTTATGTATAATATTTGTGTGAGACTCTTGATGATACTCAATGATCTGATTCCTACCAGAGATATTTCACTTTTTATGACTGATTTAAGTGCTTGGCATTTTCTTTCCCTTTTTCAAGAAAGGGATGATCTAAGAGAACTCAGGAAGGACAATTCTTATCAAAATGATCTAAAACTGATCGGTTTCATTCTGACAACTTATTACGTATCCTACTGTCCACTGAGGCATGAACTTTTAGTTAATTTTTAAATTAAATGTCAAGAAAGATATTATAGCAGAAACTGCTGGGGACGAGTTTAAGATATTCCAGTCTTCTCGATAAAGATACTTACTTTGCACAAGATGGGATATAACACAAAGAAATAGATCAATTGGTTCCTTTTATGTTATTTCTCTTCCTGAGGCTTGATTATATTAACTGGCTCTGTTTATTTCCAACTTCTTCATGCAACTTTATGTAGCAAGGGCATCTTTTTGTAGTTTTATATGTTTATAGTCGTGTATGATGTGTGTATCTGTGGGGCTTTGTGTGTGCCATTTACATTGTGTTCTTGCCAATCACAGTCTTGCCTGTAAATTTCTGAGGAATCTGATAACTAAGACAAGATTGGCAAAAATGAAGCAACTTCCTGTGAATATATGAAAGTCTTAACTCTGGAGCATTTCGGAAACATTTCATTTTTGCTCTTTAGTTATACTCGTATCCTACAATAAGTATTATTATATTTTCAGAATGAAATGCAGATCTACAGCTGCACTTAGATTATACAGACATTAAGAGATGTGAGCCTGATTTCTGCTGGTTGGGATGGTAATTATTGGCTAGCTCCTTGATTCTTGGCATATTGAAGAGAATGCATGATGAGTTTTAGGTGGAAAATTAAAAAACTTGACATCTCAGCAGAAAGTGAAACTCAAGAATTTGAAGGAAATGTATGCTGAAAATCCTCTAAAAAAAAATTCTAAGTGAGTCAAAAATTGATTTACTTTACTTTTTATTTATTTATTTATTTTTTTTTTGTATTAGGGTATTTCCATATGCACTTAAACAGGATTGTGATTTTTATGGAAGAAATCTAAGCTTGAGAAAAATAGTTCATAATCAAGGCACGGAGGGATATCATAATATTTTGTGAATTTTGGAGTCTAATTGGAGAGATAAAGAATGCATAAAAGTATTTATAATATTAAAAATTAAAGTATAATTCAGACACACGGGATCACATTGTCAATGAAAGACAAATATTACATTTAGGGTGGATACAATCACTCTGGCCCAAAGAGTCTAGGAATTTTCACAGGTGACATAAGCTTGTGTTAATGTTTCCAAAAAACTCTAAAAAGGACACAGTTATCCAAAATATACACCTTAAATTTCTGTAATTAGGACTTACATGGTTTATGAACTTACGTTGAGCTTATATCTTCATTCTTTGGTGAGAATTTTATTGAAGGAACTTACAAATTACCTAAAACACAAGACACCAAAATCTAAAGTAAATTAATGTTTAATTCACTTATTTGCTCTTTGCTGAAACAAACTATTTAAGTTAGGGAAAGGGAGATAATGCAAGACATAGCAAATTGGAAAAGAAGGTTTCTAAAATGAGAAATGTTTTTTCTTCCTTATCGGGTATTAATTTAGATCCTACACTGAATGTTACAAAATCTTTGTTGAATGAATAAAACATTTCTAGGCTGTAAAGTCATTTGATACACCATTATAAAATGCTGTTATATTGCCGGGATAGTTACTGGAAGAGAAGGGAAAGGAGAAAGAGAAGAAGAAACAGGAAAATCAAAGGGTTCAGGAATAAGGACCATTCTTCGGAAAGATATAGACTTTGCTTGTGATTCTGGGATTAGTCACAGTAGGAATCTAAAATTAAAGGTTTCCTATGCCTTTTAGAAGAATTTTAAGGATGGGTAAAAAGCCAAATATCTCTTCGACCTCTTTTATGTGAAAAATGTGTAGAACCTCATCCTTTAAGAAGAAAATATTTAAAAGAAAAAATATCACTCTCATTGTATTCTGATATTTCCATTTTAATTAGCTTATCAATGCGTATTTATTCAGCTAAATTACTATCTAAAGTTTATTTTATATTCTATAGTCAACGATTTCTACTATGTTTTTAAAGAGTTGGTCTACTTTAGATTTAAATGTGAAGATTTCAGAAGTCCATTTTCCTGACTCTAAGAAGCTCTTGCAAAGATTTCTGTCCTTGAGAATTCAACTTCTTCTCAGCTATTTTGAGTAGCAAAATCTTTAACAGATTTGGGGCATTTTTACAAAGACTTGAGGAGAAAGTTGCAAAAAAATAATATGGAATAATTTGAGTTGCCATTTACAAAAAGGGAAACTTATCCATGGTGGAAGGTCAGAACGACCACCTGTTCTTCAAAGGATATTGGGAGAGAAAAACTTTCTTTAATCTAGAGCATCTCTGTAATCATGACCAGATGGTGGATTTCTTTGCTGAGTGCAGATTGCGGCCTTTGAAACCCACTTCATTGTGCTTGCAAGCATGTATACAAAGATTTCAGGTTATTTTGTGCTATATATCAGTTGTCAATTACTGAATAACTAACTGTTAATGCATTTAGGAATATTTGTGGCATTTGTTAGCTATTCAGCCACAGCGTCTCAGAAATAGAAGACTAGTCTGTAACAAAACCTTAGGAAGAGAGTAACCATAGGAGGGAGGCAGGAAGGGAAGGCTCTCATCGATGGGCCTCTACTCCTTTGAGGCTATTGGGGGAGGGAGACCCATCACTTCTAGCATGAGAAGAGCTAGTTTTTACCCTGCTCCTCTGACACTCCTGTTTGCTAACCCAATATTTGTTCTTCCTTTCTTCCTACAGACAGAACCCTGATTTTATTTGGTAAAGCATTACTCTTAGCCCTCTAGGGAGATACTCGCTTTCCTAATCCTTAGATTAGCCATTGTACAGTTCCAATAAGATATACGCAGACATTCCCTGTGATTTCCTTCTCCACCCTCTTGCCAAGAACATAGATGTGATGTCCAGAACTGTCGCACCTATCACAAAACACGCTAGATAACAACCTAAGAAAAAAGATCAACGCACTAAAGAAGTAAGAAAGAGATGATGAAAATGACTGATAACATGAGTCCAAACTGGCATTCTACAGCAGCTGACACCATGCAAGCAACCCCTTGCCTCAGACTTCCTCATTATATGAGAAACAATTATCCCCAGTGGTTTTAAGCTACTTATTGGTTATGTATTTTGTTATCAGAAGTTTGGTACAGTCCCTATGATACCCTTGGCACAGTAGACTAAGCTGCTAACTTGATTGTTTAATATCTTGGTTTTCCAAATCTAAATTCCTCAGGTGATTACTTAATGAAAGTGAAGGTGATAACTTAATGAAAGTGAAGACCTAGATGGTCCCTCCAGGAAACCCAATCTCTGTTCCAGACAGTGCAAAATGAACAATGTGGGAGTCATAGTTATGTGAATTGACCTGGTCCCAAACTCTTCCCAGGAAGGAAATTAGTGAAATTTATTTCCTATCAAGTAGATTTAAAAAAAAAATGCCTGAAGTATTTTGGAAGTAACAATATATGTGGAGCAAGCAGTGATGCTGTCATCTGAAAACTCAGGCTGTTCCAGCTCTTCCAGTCATGAAAGAGTTCATATAACCTTCAAAGTTCTCCAATTTAAAATCAAAGTAGTTTTGCCTATTTAGCCAGAAAATCTTACTACATAATTGTAAAAACCACCTTACAATTAGAATAAGTTCACATGCCTATGGTGAAAGAAGTAAATGAGCAGAAAAATGAAAAGAATTTTAATGAGCTCTGCCTTAATCATTTCCCCAAATAAGTCTAATAAAGTACCTCTCTAACTTTCGTTTGATATTTTTTTCCTCCCCTTACTAACTGTCCTGCTCTACCTATGTGTGGAAAAATACACTTATCTATGAAATAGGTTTTCTTATCATTTATCCACAATTCAAGAGTTCTTCCTCTTTCTAAGTATATGTGCTCCTACAGGGATTTATGTTTGTGAATACACTTCTGTATACCTGGCTGTCATCTTGGTTTAGATTCCTATTAATGTGGTGATAAGAGAGGGTGTGATAAGCCAGGAAAAGGGATTGAAGCGATCCATTATAAATAGGAAAAGAGAAACAAATAAAACAACAAAAAAAGCAGGTATTTTAGGACTTTTGAACCTACTCTTAAAGTTTTTGTACACACACAAAAAGACATGTTTTTAATATTAAGCTGTAGTTCCCTACAGTTTCTTGTACATACAGTCGCAGGCATTCAGTGAGAAACAATGCCTGCCCCCTTGTCCCCCTATGCAAGGTACATGGGATGCTCCTCTTCCTGATTGAAGGGTGCAGATTGGCCCTCCAGTGTCAGCCAATGCAATCAGCACATCGGGGTGCCAGCCCAGTTCTACATCCTCAAAACTGTTCCAGCATCCGTATCCATGGAAAATATGTGCAAAGACACAGAACAAAGTCAACCCCAGAAAGAGGTGAAGACCATAGAGTTTATATTTTTATCCTGTGCATAAAAGCAAAGAACATTTATATTAATCATGACCTCTTAAGAGTTCACAAGCATTTTCTATTTGGACCCAAGGTCTGTTCAGCTAACCTTGTATTGTAATTAAAATTTAGAAAAAAAAAGTGTTGAGTATGCATTTGCCTCTTGAGTCATATGGGAGGAAATTGCATTGTTTATTGAATATTTTGCAGGTCAGTCGGAAACAGTGGCAATAACACCTTCTAAATCTATGAGGAGAGTGTTTCATAAAAGGAGCGATTGACATCAAATGGGCCACAAGGGATTCATACATTGATCTTCCACTGACTTTTCCCTGGCATTAGTTAAGACTGCTAGACTAACAATGGTTCTAATGGGAAAGATAAAGAAGACCAAATGGTGGAGAGGCAGCAATTTAAAGGTTTAATTCAGGGTTCTCTATTTATATCAGTTATAAATTTAGATAATTGGTGGTATTCAAACTGAGAAGAGCTTGGAGTACTCTTGATGGGTTATGTCAGGTCATTCACCTCCTGCATTGTATTGCTTGCACAGTGGTCCTCCCTGTCAGAAAGAGGATACTGACAGTGATAGGATATTTACAATCCTACAGGCCACCATCAGTACCCTACCTAGATCATGTATTCATTGATGTCAAGGTATAAAGTTAGGATTATCTGTCATTCATCCTACCTTTTCATTAATATTTTCTTTGAAGCAAGTTTTCCAAGACCACTATTTATTCACTAAACTTCTAAATAGGAAATAAGTGCTGCATTTAATCAAGGGTTAAATTCTATCCATGCCTCACACCCCCACCATCCCCCATCCATTCTGTATCACAAGATTTGTCACAGATCTCTGGGAAGGGATTTATTTTTCTTAAGTGAGAAAAAATAATCCATTATTTCATCATTTCTGCAGAAACTGGCTTGGTCAGGATCGTGCTATGGAAAGAGAACTTGTAATATACCGGTGTTTAGTTGGAAAACAACTATAGAAGGCTGAAGACATGGAGTTGAAGCCTGTTTAAACCACACACTATGTCCTTACTGTGGCATGGGCTTCTGACATACACGCTAGGACCTGTGAAAACTTATCCATTTTCAACATGATAAATACATAAATTTGATAAGACAACATATATGTATTGAAACATCAAATTGTGGGGCGGCGCCTGTGGCTCAGTCGGTAAGGCGCCGGCCCCATATACCGAGGGTGGCGGGTTCAAACCTGGCCCCGGCCAAACTGCAACCAAAACATAGCCAGGCGTTGTGGCGGGCACCTGTAGTCCCAGCTACTTGGGAGGCTGAGGCAAGAGAATCGCTTAAGCCCAGGAGTTGGAGGTTGCTGTGAGCTGTGTGAGGCCATAGCACTCTACCGACGGCCATAAAGTGAGACTCTGTCTCTACAAAAAAAAGAAAAAGAAACATCAAATTGTACCCCATACGTATTTTAAAATTACAATATATCAATGAAAAATGATAATTTTTAAAAACTGCATCTCACTCTCACTCAACGTGACCAAGACTACGGAGGCTTTTCCAATAATGTAAATAATATTGTCATTCTGTGGTTAGGATTATCATTGTCTATGGAAAAGTTTTGAGGAATATTTTTGCCTAGTGAACTAAAGTGTTCCTGTGATTTGAGGAATTTTTCTGGATAGCTCTGTGAATGAAACCTGGGTGTCTGGTTAAGATTCCCTTCCAGCAATAACTAATCAAAACTGCATACCTGTAGTGATGGATGATAGTTAAAGTTAAGTGCTTAACTGATACTCAATATACCATGCGAACAGTTATTGCTGGCCATGCAACATGGCTCCGAAGTTCTTAGTGATTGGCTCAGGAGTCTGCAAATTTATCTGTTAGCTTAGAAAAATTAGCCGTCACTCTCATGCTTTCATACCTGCTATGTCATCAGACACGGCCATCAAGTAAGTCTCTCTTCCTCTGTCAGTAATTTCCTTCCTGCTTCTCTGACCATAATAAAAGTGGGGAGGGATCAAAATGTTATCATATGGAAAAAATTAATGACTGTCCTCCCTTCCTACCCTACTAGGATAAATGATGCATAGACTGTGGTTAATCCAAAAATTTTATGATAGGATAATAAAATGATATTTGTTCTAAAAGTCACCCTGGAATGAAAAGGTTTAAAAGATGGTGTATTATGTGCTGGAATATAGCTTTGTGGACCAGGCATGTTGAAAGCTCATTTATATGTTTCTTCATTCCAACTTTCATCATATACAATATATTTTTATAATGATAGTTATAGAGCAGCGCTACAGACAGATAATAGAACTACACTACAAAGAAAAAGTCCTACTTCATATTAGACAATATGCTTCTTTGTCTAAAACAAAGCAGCACATGGGAGTAAGGATTTTTGTCTCTCCCATTTCTTATCAATAGATTGCATATATTGCCAACTTGTTTGGGGGACTAAGAAAAAAAATAGATTGTATAAAGCCTCCCTCCTTTTTTAGAGAGAGTCAGAGAAGAAAAGAATGTTAATATCTCAGATCTGAAGGGCCTGTTGAAGCCTGTAGGGGCCATTTTGATTGGCTGTGGCTTGGGTATTTTCTTTTTAATTATTCTGTGATTTCCTTTGTAGTGACTAAAGAATACAACTATCCCAACCTGAGAGCCTTTGAAATATGGCCATTCTAATTGTCTTCCAATGAAAAAAAAAAAAAAAAGATAAAGTGAACGTTGAGAAGAAACACACAAATATTTTTAAATACCTTAATTCATTCTGTTTCCATTTAGACTCTTACAGGATTATACCCTCATTTCTCTGTGACCTGATAACAAAGCAAATATTTTCCTGGCATATCCTGGGTGCATCTACATAAGAAAGGAAGATGTACACCACTTGCCTTTGTGGCAAGCTGACGACCTCGGAGCCCAATATCAAGAATGCCTTGCTTCTTAGTTATGACTTTCTTTCCTGAAAAAACCATTAATCAGTATGTCACTGAGTACTCCAATGAAGTAGAATCACTGCAAATTTATATACTTGAGAATTCTTTACTTGCTAAAGGTCAAATATGAAGTCATTATTTTTATTTGGCTCACCAGCCTTTATTGCAGTTATTAAGTGTTATCATATGGTCTCATAGAACTTTGCTGAAAGTTGGATAATTAGAAACACTTCCAGAATACACAAATACATTTTTATCCCTTTTTTAATATTTGAATCCATGAAATGGATTAAGTTACCTACTAAATATATTGAATATTTCTTCCACATAAGCATGAAATTATTTAATTAGCATTGAATTGAGTCCCTTAGGTATTAGCAACAGATAAGCCATGATGCCATGAGCCCAACACTATTTTAGGGTCAAACGGAGATAATGACTGAGGTTCAAGTTGGGCCTCAGGTTTTAATGACCTTAGGGGATGATTAGAAATAAAAGAATTAGACATTAAGAAAACATAGCAATCTGGGCCATTGGTTATTAATATAGAAATAGATAAGAAAAGAAAAATACTATATAAATTGCAGTAGATACAGAATGCTTCATGCAGGAAGCCAAACTTACTTGAGACTTAAAGGATGAACAAGAATTTCTTGAGTAGAAAAATGGAAAGAACCTTTCCAGGTTCATTCAATTACTTATGCACTTGCACCTATTTTCTTAGGCCAGGGAATATGCTCGTGAAGTAATTCTCTTCTAAAAGGAGCCTTATTTTTATTCTGTGAACATGACAATCTCTTCCCCTTTTTGAGTTCTTTGCACATGCCATTACAACTGCCTGTTTCTAATTACCTCTTACTGCTGTATGAAAAACCACCCTACAACTCAGTGCCTTCAAAGAAACAACAAATATATATTCCCTTTCTTGAGTCTTGGGTCAGCTGGGCTCAGCTACATGGTTCTTCTGTTTTAGGTGGTTTTGGGTGCAAGTATCTGACAGCTCAAGTAGCCTGGAATCTCCAAAGTGCCTCATGTAAAGGCTGCTGTCAAGTAGACTCACCTGAGGCTGTCAGAATGCCTCAGTCCTCCCCACAGTGTCAACTCTGGGTGGCTTGAACTTCTGATAGCGTAAAGGTTGGGTTCCAAGAGAGAGTCTTCCAAACCTGTGACTGAGGAAGCTGCAGCTCTTGTATATCTAGTTCAGCCCTAGAAGTTATATGGAATCACTGAACACATTGCATTGCTCAAAACAAATCACAGGTCAAGCTGAGCTTCAAGGGAAAGAGTGGCAAAGAATTTGTCGAATTCACCATACTGTATAAACTGCATTTTAGCTGGTTCTTTACATAGCTGGGCCCTTCACCTCATAAAT
This sequence comes from Nycticebus coucang, assembly GCF_027406575.1. Taxonomy (NCBI): domain Eukaryota; kingdom Metazoa; phylum Chordata; class Mammalia; order Primates; family Lorisidae; genus Nycticebus; species Nycticebus coucang. The sequence goes on from NC_069795.1 coordinate 15,482,467, forward strand.
ACTGTCCCTTTTATTTATTTATTTATTTTTATTTCAAATTAATATGAGGGTACACATTTCTAGATCATGTTATTCTCACTTCCAGAGTAAAGTTCAAGTTGTAAAAGAGCCCTTCATCCAGGGGGCGTATTATGCATCCCCACAATGTGCACATTAGGTGAGATCCCACCACACGCCCTCCCTCCTCTGCAGTCATCCTCCCCCTACCCCCATAGTAGACTATATTTATGTTTCATATGAGCATGTAATTGTAGACTATATTTATCATTCATATGAGCATGCAATTGTTTACATATTGGTTTTATATTAGTATTGGCTACATTAAACATTCATTTTTCCATTCTTGAGATACTTTACTAAGAAGAATGTGGCCATCCCTTCTAAAATGTCTCACTCTTTGGCTTGATTATAACTACACTTGTCCTCTCCTAACCATTACCAAATGTATTCATTTGATTTTTCTGCTTATTTTGTTCATTGCTTATAAAACATTGAAAGGTATTTGCTATTGCTTAACCTTTCTTAAGTTATGCATAATAGGAATTTTATTTGTAGCCTTGGTCATTTTATCATTAGTGCATATTATCATTAACAATATGCACTTGTTAAATATCTGTTTGATGAATATATTAAAAGAGACTGGTATGAACAGAGCTACCCTTCTATATCTTGCATAAATCTTTAAGGTCCATCTCACTTTGCAAAATATCATTACAAATACTAATTATTTATCTACACTCTGTGTAGATAAAAGTGAAGGATCAGTTGATTCAGAACAACAAATGAGAGGAAGATTTAGTTTTCAGAGTGAGTATGGCACTTCACCTGGGCCTTCAAGGCTTGTGCAAAACTTTGATGGCCAGAGGACATTTCAGGTGCAACAATGACACAAGCAAAGGAGAGGAAGATTCTAGAAAACTGATTCCTGTGTTGGATTAATGAGGTGCTTAGAAATTAATTTATGAAGAGATGTTATGAGTGAAATAATAAAGGTGTCCATTCCTTTGAGTCTCCTCCTTCCCGGGCTTCTCCTTTCAGGGGCCAAACCCCAAGTTAGAGTGTCATTGTGAAAGCACTGGACTGGGAGGGAGACAAAACAAGCAATTCTTATCTGCCAGGCCTCTTGTCAACATCTTCTCCATCACAAAACATTTCTATTACTATTTTCTCAACAACAGAAGAAGAGGAGAATAAACAAAGAAGAAAATAGGTAATAATATGTTTTAGTGAATGTTGGGAAATACGCCAAGAGTGGGCCAGACATTTTTAAAAGAGCCACAAAGGTACCGGGGAGTAATACAATAGTCATCAGGGAAGCAGAGAATTGATTGAATGTGAAGGATAGGGATGAAGCCAAAAGCCAACTCACGCCAAGTTTGTGTAACAGTCATCTTGCCCTCTTTTATTTATTTATTCATGTATGTATATGTATATTTATTTATGTATTTACTTATTTTTGAGACAGAGACTCACTCTGTCGCTCTGGTAGAGTGCTGTGGCACCATGATAGCTCACAGCGATCTCAAATTCTTGGGTTTGTGCGATCCTCTTGCCTCAGTCTCCCAAGTAGCTGGGACTACAGGCATGCACCACTAAACTTGGCTATTTTTTTTTTTCTATTTTTAGTAGAGATTGGGTTTTACTCTTGCTCAGGCTGGTCTCGAACTCCTGAGCTCAAGAAATCCACCAACCTTGGCCTCCCAGATTGCTAGAATTATAGGTGTGAGCCACTACACCTGGCTGCCCGATACTCTTTTATATTTTTTACAAAATATTTTTCAAGTATCTATTGTACAGAAGACTATTTTATCATTTTGAAAACAGTAAAACCACCTAAATACCTCATCTTTTCCCAAACTAACAACAAATGCCTGTCATAGCCTCTTTTGAATTTCATTATTTATTGTTACTGTTTTTTATATAATTTGTCTCTGTTCTTACCTCTTAAGGCTTTCCCCCAAATACCCTTACCATGACCATCTGTTCTTCTTCTATTCTACAAATACCATGGTGCCAAGGACTATGTTTTATTAATTTTTGAATTTCTGCCTCCTGGCCTGGTGTGTGAGGCTTATAGTGGTGGCTCAATAAATGAATGAAAAAAAATAATCAAATGAAGGTGAAGAAAATAGAAAATCTTCCACCTGTAAAGAGTGTAATTTTTTTCCAATTAAAAATTACAAAGTGTTTTGAATACCTCACTGGAAAACACTTAACTACCAAGAAATAGCAAATATCTAAAGTCTTAACAAGGGACATTTCCAACTAAAGTAAGAGGATTTGGATCCCACTCTAGCCAAAGCAGTCAGGGTATAAGAGAAAGAGAAAGGAACAGGGAATCAGGGAATCTCAATTAAACCTCCTGTTAACCAGGCAACTATGTGCTTGTGCTTTAACCATTCTGGACATTGGTTTCCAAATTATAAAATGAGGACTCTAGTAAGGATTAAGCAAGATTTTTGTATGTAAGCATTTCCAACACAGTCCCAGATACATGTGTTAGATGAAGCTAATCCTTGTCGGGAAGGAGATGCTCATCTACTGTGTGGTCCAGAGAACGCCGCTCAGCCTCTCAAAACTTGAGTATCTACAAACTCTGGAGTTCATTTTTTTTTTTTTTTTTTGGTGAGTTCTACTTTATGGTTGAATTTATATGAAAACGAATTATAATTTTTAATCCAATTAAATTAATCCTAAATAAGCATAAACCCAAAGTATTTTATCACCAATAGAAAAGTATCTAGCACTCACACAAGGCAAAGCAATTGGAAGTTAATTAGAGGAGGAATAAGGCAAAGCTGGCATCAGGGCAGGAATACTATCATAGCAAAAGCTGCAGGTGGTTCAGAGCATTTATAATCATTTTAATTAACTTCTATTCTGTGAACCTTTATTGATCATTCACAGTCATGTTAGGTTATGATAAATCAGGATTAGACTTTTCCATAGAAGTTTAGTTTTGAAATTGTTTCTCATCTGGCTGCTTCTCAAAACAAATCACATTGATCTTGTTTAGAGATCTGGTGATAGTACTCCAGGGCACTAGTAACTTCAAAAGTTGTGACCTTATCACCTAACCTTCCTGGACTTACATCTGGTCATTGATGAGATGGTGGCCTCTTAGCGTTTGAGTGCGTTAAGTGTTAGAGAGGATGACAGAGCTGGTGCGTCTTAAATCCATGCTTATGCCTGAACCTATCCCTCTGCCCCTGAATCTGCCATCAAGACATCCCTGAGCCCAGAGAGCTTGCAGCGTTGTCCTGATTGCCACAAATCAGCATTAAATTAGGCATTTATCATATCTGAAAAAACACACCATCTGCAGAACGCCACCATTGTGCAAAGTTGTCACAAACAATATGCCACTTTGCAGTCTGCACATTTAACCACAAATGGGAAAATTCGACAGCAACCAGAAATAAACTTGGGCTTTAGAATTTAATTTCTTAGATGTAGCTGGTGCCAGTCTCCAGAACATCACCTTCCACTTCTGAGAATGTAAAGGTAAGCAAATTCAAAACGAAAAACATCTTTTAACTTCCTATGTGAACAGGAAGGAAGGGAGAGGAAAAAGGTAATAAGAGTCTCTGATCATAGGAAATTGGAATTTGCTATCTTGCTAGACCATTATTCTTAATGCACATCTGAAGTTGGCTACATTTCCTTGGCAGAAAAATAAAATCATTCTGATTCAAAGTAATATGAAATGGCTTGGTAAAGATTTTTCTAATAATGGTGTGTATGTGGGTGGGGGTTTTGCAGACAAATAAAAGGTAAATATTTCTTTCTTGTCAGTGCTAAAGGGATATTAATGTTATAGCGAATAATATTGACTGGGAGTTTTTGTGTGTTTAACATCTCAATATCAGATCACATTAGAGGTGAATTAATGATATGTTTAAAATGCAGTGAAGCATGAGTGATTTTGTCACTTGATTAGGGTTATTATAAAAATTGTATTTGAAAATCTGTAGCCCACTGAAATATGAAAGTCTGCAAGGGCTTTAGAGAATTATTACTGGAACAATTGCACATGTAAACTCTTTTCATCACAAAATATTGGGAGGTTAAACACGAACAGGCCTTTTAGATGGTTTGCTTGGGATTTTCCTCATCTCGTTTGATGTTAAGCATTTGTTTAAAAAAAAAATATTCAAAGAACTAAGGCTGTGTGAAGAAGTTGTTATTACCTTTCTAGATGAAAGGGAAAAATGCACAAGATAATTGGAAAATTGCATGGCCTTATTATCATGTTTCTTTTTAATAAACTAACTCTTTAATGAGCTACTGTTTTTTCTAAAATGTCTTTAGATGAAAGATTGGGACTGCTAATTGTTCTTCTAGCTCTAACTTTAGGGGAAAAAAACCCAGAGACACCATGAGTCAACAGTAGAATCATCAGTTTTTTAGAAGATGAATAGAACTTTTTAGCCAATTCTAAGTACATTTAATTAAAAGAAAAATAGAAAAGAAAATAATTTCTCTTAAAGTTGTCAGGTATACATAGGTACATCCAAACAAATACCCAGTTATCTAGTCCTATTCCATGGTGTTTCTTATGTATCTAAACGATCTGGTGGCTAGTACAATGCAGGACCCTTCGTTATGTATATGTGTCTGTGTACATATATAGGTGTGTACATGTATATATCCAAGTACATGTATACGTATGTATACATAAAGAAGATATGTGTATATATGCCTAGATGTATATATGATGTATGTCTATACACCATTAACAATGAGAATGAGTTCACCTCAAGCAATACCATAAACAATGTTGATCTTGAGCAGAGATTACACAAGAATTGGCTATCTTAGAAAACTTGTCCTGTCTTTAATACAAATATTTGCAAGCAGAGACGCCATAAGCCAAAAGGGTGCTCACAGGAGGTTGTTCTCTTCATCTTCCTTTATTTTTAAAGGCTCTATTTCCCATTCTTTTTTGAAAGCTCACTTATCAACAAATGAGACAGTTCAGTTGCTTCTCTTGCAAATGCACAGAAGGTCCATTAAGATTAATTTTGGGAGAAAGAGACAAGGAAGAAGACCCTTTGGAATGTGCCTCCAAATCAAAATTGGGAGCTAAAGAACAAATTCCTGAGAGAAGAAACAACAGCTCAGAATAAACTGAGGACCTTCAAGTCCCACTTTTTCTCACGTTTCATACAAACATTACCAACCACCACTTTTCCTTACATTCCAGACAAGTATTTTCACAATACAAAAACTCACCAGACAAGTGGTACAAAAATTTCCAAACAATCAAACACAAACAATATAGGGAATTCCCAACACAATCTAAGGTACCAAAGTTAAGGTTCCATTCAATGGCACTTATCTTCATTACCCCAGCACAGATGTTGGACATGTGGTATTACATTAATCACCATTGTTTCTTTAGACAGAGGTGTATAGTCATAAGCTGACCATTGAGCCCCCAAATTTCCCAATGGACTTTCAGATGGGACAGAAACAGAGCTTCCCATGTGAGAACAAAACTCACAAAAACAAGCACACGCAATACAGAGAATCCCAACATAAAATGACCAAATAGAAACCAAATTTTCCTGTTCCAAAGGGGATAAAAATGAGTGTCCCAATCCCCTCAACTCTCTCCTTATTTTGCAACAAAACTCACAAGTAGGCAATAGTGAGAACTCTCAACACAAAATGCCATGACAACCAAATGGAGGCATTCTTTTCCACTTCATTTATTGTATCTTTAACTAGTCTGGTATTCAATTGTTTTGTCAGGCTTGATATTTTTATTTGATTGGGGAGGATACAGATGATGACCTTCTCATCTCTAATGTCTCCTGCACACACAATAGGCACGAAGTGTTTTGTGTTCAATTAAACTACTTTAAGTTGGATTGTATCCTGTTTACTCTGATAGACATGTTAAGAATAAAATCTTGACATATCAAAAAATATTGACCAATAAAATAAGAATAGGAGTTTTTCTACCACCAATTATTTCCAATATGATTCATTGTGAGGTTAGGAAAAAATCTAATTCAAAAATATATAATATAGCATGAAATATTTTGTGGTTTGGGTGCCATTTAATCTTAATAATCCAATTCCCAGTGATTTACATATTTCCTCCCATAAAATTTAGTGAAGGAATTAGTGAAGCTAAAGTTGATACTTTAGCCTTCTTTTTGTGAACAATAGTAGTATAATCTTTCTCATTTTTCTAAAGCCTGTTATCTGAGATTTTGAGAATTAATGAGAAAATGCTTTGAAACATTTCCTTATTAATCCTCAAAAGAACAGTCTGCAATAGATTTGTATAAATGATTAATTAAGGATTAAAAGTCCTTCACAAAGAAGAACACATCTCAGTACTATTCTTTAGCTAGCATCAAGGAAATTTTAAACTTATAAAATATAAAGGAGCTATAAAATATTTTATTACCTCAGGCTCCATAAGAGAAAGATAATACTGCTTTTATTGTAATAGTATCAATAAATATTGATCTTTGCCACAGCATGTGGGATATAGATTTCTAAAAGGTAAAGCTTAGGACTCTTTTAGCAAATTTTTATTCTGAATATAGTTGAAAGTATATCTTTTACCATGTATTTTATGAGACGGTCTCATTTTGGGTTAAAGCTTTATTTTTAAAGTCCGTCTTATTTACATTCCTTTGACCCAACTCATCTTAATTTTCAGACTAGTAAATGGATTATAATTTATTATGTAGAGCATATTCTAGGTTCAGTGATTCCTCTAGGAAGCATAGTTGATGAACCATAATTATCTTCCAATAGCTAAAGGCATGGTCAGTTTTTAGTTATACAGTTCATGTATGTGGCAAAAGTAAAGAATTTTCCAAAAGGTTGTAGATTCTTTTAAAAAAAAGAAGGTTTACATGAGTTTCCAACTCTAAGTCCAAAATGAACTCCAAAGAAGATATTAGTTGAAACTGTAGAAAAACACAGCTACATGATTTAATAGCAGTGGATTAACATTGATGTAATCCCACAGATAACCCTCCTCTGGGCAGTGCAAGGTGAATACCAGCAGGATGTATAGAAAAAGTGGCAGAGAAAGTATGCATGCTGAATAGAATTTGCAAAGAAGAAAAAAAGAAATTGATGAAAAAATGCATGCTGGTAGGGAGTAGACTCTGCTATCGCCAAAGCATCTGTGGAATCAAGATAATTACCCCATTCAGAACTTGGAACAATGAGACACAAATGAACTGCTATAATTTCTTAGGAAATAATGTATTTGATGTAAAGAAAAGGAGAAGGGGAAGAAAGATTATTACCTGCTTGTGATTACTCAGGGCATGCCAGAGGTCACGCAAAGCACTGCTGCAAAGCTGTGTTATGAAATGGCCCAATGATTTTACGATGTAGGTATTATTAATATTTTTATATTAATACAAAACGAAGTTCAAGTGTTTGTCCAAAGCCCATGTACCTATCAGTTAACAGTAGCCAGGAAATACATATGTATTTCTGTCTGTTAGACCAGACAGCCTTTCCAGCTTTTCCAGCAGGGATGATCAAAAATCCTCATACAGGCTTTCCTAGCCACCATAGGCAACCTCCAACGTGAGGAGTTGCCACCACTGTTTTTTTTTTTTTTTCCTTTTAATTTCAGATTATTATGAAAGTATAAATGATTAGGTTACATTATTTGCATTTTTTAGGTAAAGTGTGAGCCTGTCGCCCAGGGATGCGCTGTACGCCCTCCAGCGTGTCCCATGACCTGGGAGCACACACATGTCTTTTTCTCCTTACTCCCTTCTTCCCTTCCTCCTCCCTCCCCCAGGCAATATTAATATGCAATGAGTTAACAACTATATGTCCACAGGAGTCAGAATAACTCCAGAATCATCCGGGCTCCAAATCCCCACTAGGTATTTCTGAGATTTAGTTTCCTTACCTTGAAAAATGGACATCCTGTTTTCTGCCTCAAAAACTTTAAACAGCTTAAACAAAGATAAGCATATGAAGGACCCAGTAGGACTAAGTGGGTCATGATGCTAGGCTCTGATAAAAATGATTTATTTAAGAAGAGAAAGAAAAAAAAAGGACAAGGAGGAGGAATATGGAGAGGTGTTGTTTCCAGATGCTACTCCAAATATAATACAGTCCCCTGGTGAGACCTGATGTACCTCTCTGTGGTTGCAGCAGCCCACGGGAGATGACATTGCAACTGAGTGCAAAAGGTATTTTGGCTGTACCAAGAGAGTGACAACTCATAGAAAATGGGACATTGCAAGCAGCGGAAAGAAAGTCAAACCAAGACCATTTTAAAGCAAAATCCAGCTCTCCCTTATCTCCTGGGATGAAACTCTTTTGACATTTAGGAAATGTGTAGTGATGGTTGATGCGAATGCATTACTGAGTGAGGGAAGACAGTAATCATTTCCACCAGGAAACCTGGTAGACATGATGCCCCAGGGTCTCAAAGTGTTTTCTGGAGCCAATTACAGAGGAACCAAATGGTAATCCTGTCCTCAGATGTCTAATGAAAACAGGATATAATTAGAAAGACGTATTGATAAAGTGGTGCTGAGATAAAAATAAATCCAGTCTTTGCAAGCTTAATTATTTTGAGGGAAGTGAGAAGAATAAATTGACAAAATAAATGATGTTTATACACACATACGCTTTTAAAAACTGGAGCTATTGTACCTGAACTTGGATAGGAAAAAAATACCAAAATCCACATCATAACTATTCTTTTTTTATTTTATTTTATTTATTGTTGGGGATTCATTGACAGTGCAATAAACCAGATTACACTGATTGCCTTTGTGAGGCAAAGTCCGTTTTACGATCCTGTCTTGCCCCCAGTAGGTGTGGCACACACCAAGGCCCCACCCCGCTCCCTCCTTCCCTCTCTCTGCTCCACCCCTCCCTCCTTCTTTCTCTATTCTTAATAAGCAGGAGTTTTGGAAATCTCAGTTGAAACTTTGAAATTGCAGGCCTTTAAATGTAATCATGAGTCAACATAGCTGTGGTGGTTTCTAAACCTTGCATAATCAGTCACTAAATTCTCTCCATTTGTAGCTGTCCTTGGTCTCTCATAGTCAATCTCCCGCACCCCAGTTCTGGGCTTCATCTTCAACATCTACCACAATTATCTTCCAACTGGTTGTCTATATGCTACTCTCTCCCACCTACTTCATGCTCCTAAAACACAGATTCCAATATAGCTTTCTCGTGGCCAATTGGAAACTTTTCAGTTTTATAGGATAACATCTATACTCCTTAATCTGACATTCGAGGCTCTTCAAAACTGGAACCAACATATCTCAAAAGCAATAAGGAATAAGTCAATATTTTCCAATGTATACTCTGAGAAACTTTGTTATGTTAAATGCTTTACAATAGAAAAAGTTCCTTTGATCAATCAAACTAGGAAATTAGGAATAGTTAAAATTCATCAGGAATTTTCTTTGCACCAGAAACCAGAAACACAATAAACATTTGAACATTTAATTCTCACAGCTCTACATGACTGATTTATAGACAAGAAAACCAACCAAAACTTCAGAAAGGTAAGGAGCAGATCCAAGTTTATCTTTCTATAAGTACCGGAGCAGGGATTTGTACCCTGGTAGGTCAGACTCTGTACCTTGAGCCCCTAAAGAGAAACAGCTGGTTGCTATTGTGAAGGAAAGAAAAAGAGGATCCCAGACAGGGATGTGCTTTTTTTTTCCTGTGGAATCACAGGAGAATTTAGTATAATAAAATCTCTCAAAACTTCTTACGTATAAAACTATGGAGTTTTGTTTAAACTAGTCAACGAACTTCACTACACACAATGCCTATCGTGAAAAGCCTTTTAACATCTCCATGAAACTAGGTTTCCATGTGTCTTTTTTAGGAAACAAATGGATTTCTAAGGTCCTTTATAGCTCAAACATTCTGTAATTCCTTTTTTGTTTTTAGTACTTCCTTTCCAATTCTCCCTCCAATGACTTTGGTTCATATGGCTGTTGAGTTACAAGAACCTAAACACACTTTAGGTCTAACCTCTTTCTTGTCCTTAGAAACCTTCCACTTTTATCTTACACTCCTTTGTACCCTCCACACCCTTTAAACTCCATCACATTGTTTCTGAAGCCTTTTCCCGGATGCCTCCAAACATGTTGGGCTTATTCTTCCTCAGTTTATCCATGACATTGAGTGGAGGGGATCTTGAGTTATCCCCATGTATAAAAGAGATGCTGTATGATTTGTATGTTAAGAAGGGAGACGATGCTGATGTGAATTGACTTCGTAGCCATCCTACAGTGTATACACATATCTCAGCATTTTGTTCTACACCATAACAGAATACAATTTTTTACTTGTCAAATAAAAATATTGGCCTTTGCTAGTAGACACCTTTGCTCTTCTCTTCCTGTACACAGATCTTGAATCAATCCCGAGAGCCATAGTTCAGAATTCTGAGTCTGGGGTCTAGAATCTGTCTATTGTCCTTCTGACGGCATGCCCATCCTCGGGCCCCCTGCTGTACCTTCATACGTGTGTCTCTTTCATCTTCTCTGAAAGGTCCTTCATTGCAGAGACCAGACTTCTTTCTGTTCCTGATCCACACACGTAGTGAAAACTTCAGGTCAAGTTCAATCAGATTCTGGCTCTTCCACATATGAGGTACAAATAAATAACTTCTTAAATGGTATGTTTAGTCTCTCTTGGACTCAGTTCCAGGACCGTGAGTGGAGGAGATAATCCTAGCTGATTTATTAGGTTTGTGGAATGAGGAAATGGTTGCTACAGCTAACAGGGGCTTGGCAGAGTGTTTCACAGTTCCAAGCGCTCTGTAATTACTGGTTTTAGTATTGCTGTTTTATAAATGGGTCACTGACCATGTTCCAAGAATTTTGCCAACCATGAAGTCAAATGACTGTGATGCAGTCCCTGCCCTCTGAACCCTCATATCTGCTAAGGTCTAGATGCTGACAAGAACTCAAGCTGGTACGTGGCCAGCACCACCCGAGGAGAGAGAACAGGAGAGACCTCACAGATCACAGGAAGGCAGAGACCCTGCCAAGCCCCACAGGATGGACCAGAGGCAGAAGGTGTTACTGGCAGAGGCAGAAGCATTTGCAAGGCAGCTGCGTCTGTGACATGGCCCAGGAAGCTGAAGGAACTCTGAGTTAGTTCATGTGACTGAAACCTGATGGGTGGAGGGTAGGAGATAAACTAGGAAACTTGATGTGCCAGATATCAAAAAATTTACCTGGATGGATCAAAGTCACTTAAACATGATCTCTTTGATAACGGGGTAGAAGGAGGTTGGTCAGCAAAGTATTTAAAGCCTAACAAATATGCAGATTTGTGTTATAAATTTAATTCTGGCTATATTATGGAGATGGCTGAAAAGTAAGACTGAACATAGGGAAAAGCTAAGTGAAACATCTAGAAGCTCTGAATAGGCCAATGGCAGTCTGCTAAGTGCAAAGTAATAGATTGGAAAAGATCTAACAGGTCTGAGTGGCCAGGTAGAAATTTGTTGATTAAAAAATGTAAATAATTAAATAGTATATATTAACATAAAATTATTACATTAAATATATGTTATTTACCATAAAATAAGTGTGCTTTGGTTTACCTTCTAAATTGGCTAGGGTTGTACAAACTAATTATAATGTTAGCAAAGACAAGATAAATGCAGTAGAACCATTTGGCAATTGATATTGCGAATAGAAAACCTTGTTCTTGCTCTTGCCCTTGGGCCTAATAATTTCATGTCTAGTCATCTCTCTTGTGAAAATAATGTAAAAAGCAGAAATACTTATCAGAATAAAAAATTGGTACTATGTATCTCTCGGGGAGGGAATGAATAGGCACCCACATATTATATATCAATGTAATCTAACGTCATGAAGACACTTAACACATCAGCATGTGTTTTAAATAGGGCTGCCAGGTAAAACACAAGGTGCTCGGTTGCATTTAAATTTCAGATAAACAATGAATAACTTTTTAGTATCTGAAATTTAAATGACTCCGGGAGTTCTGTATTTTTATTTGCTAAATCTGTTGACTCTAGTTTTAAAAGACCTGCAAAAATGCGGTTTATTTAGAAATGTAAGAGGAAAATATCCAACATATACTCAGTTATGGGAGGAAAAAGGTATGCCTTAGAAAGAGACTGCAAGGAAATAAAACAAGATTAAATCAGTGTTTCTTAGTCATAAAGGGATTTGATTTTTTTTTTAAATTTTTAGTGTTTTCTTAACATTTTTCTGTAAAGACCATGAGTTATTTTTTTAAGCATAAAAAGGGATATATGCATCTTTATATGAACATATATAATTCTGTTCTTCTGGGCCCACAGTTATGAGCACTATAAGCTAGAAGCCACACTGCTTCTCAATTTCCTATCAAACTCAAGGCTTTCTCAAGTAACTCCTGCGTCCTCTGGAATAAAACCAGGCCTATGATTCCATATCATAGTCCATTAGTAGGACTTCTCCATCCACTCCAGCCCAATTCTTCCCACTATACAATCAACACCAATACCTTCCTGTTTCATTATTTCAGAGCGAACTGTTTTCCTCCACACCCCTTAATAAAGGTTCAGTATGTATTTATCAAAAGAAAGAGTAAATGAATAAAAGAGAGATACGGAATCAGAAATATTAGGTGGCATTTCTCTCTAGGCTTAACCGGGTATACATTCAGGTCCCACTTGCCTCACTTAATGGCTCCCAGGATTGCCTCGGCCTAACTTAATGGCTCCCAGGATTGCTCCTACTCTGCCTCAGAGTAGAAATATATGCGGCATCAAAATGGATATAAAGAAAAGGACTACGAAAAAGATGCTTTTGGAGAGAAACTTTAATAAACTCAGCAGTCTGAAAGATTTCCCAAAACAACAAAACTGGAGGCTGAGATTCCAAAGCACCTTACAGCTTCCGGCATTTCTCCCCAAGTGGGTCTCAGAGCTCTCCCCTGAAAGGTGATTTCGGTGGGAACTCGCTGCCCACAGAGCTGAGGAGACTGTGAACCAGACTGTCTCGCTTAATGCAGATTTCCTGTTCATTGTGCTGTATCTTACATTTATTTCTCATGGTTATAGAAATAAGCACTAAAAAGCAAGCAAACTGTTGTACTTTCAGGCTGCATTTTGAGTAAAATTCTGTTGGAAACCTATTAAAAAACAGTTGTAGGGTGGCGCCTGTGGCTCAAGGAGTAGGGCGCCAGTCCCATATGCTGGAGGTGGTGGGTTCAAACCCAGCCCCGGCCAAAAACCACAAAAACAAACAAACAAACAAACAAACAAACAAAAAACAGTTGTAATATACACGAGTGTCTGAGGTGTCCCTTCCCCACTCTTCCTTTCTGGAAGGCTTTTTTTTCTCCTTCTCTCTCTCCCCTCAATCACCTACTTCTACATTTTTGTGACGTCCTGACGATTGAGAAGCCACAGGATCACTTTTTAGAATGAATTAGATCTAGGAGGATTGTCTGGAAAGTATCCAGCCATGTATGTCTCTATTTTTCATATTCCATGGCTGATACTTTCTAGACAGCCCTGGTGTCCCAGCAATTTCTTTCTGTCCCTTCCTTCAATCTTTAGCACTCCTTTCTTTATTTTTCCTCACTCATTCCTATTCTTTTTTTTTTATTGTTGGGGATTCATTGAGGGTACAATAAGCCAGGTTACACTGATTGCAATTGTTAGGTAAAGTCCCTCTTGCAATCATGTCCTGCCCCTATAAAGTGTGACACACACCAAGGCCCCACCCCCCGCCCTCCGTCCCTCTTTCTGCTTTTCCTCTTCTTAAAGCTTGGTTTACATCTCACTTATTCACCTCTCACACTGCTTCTTTTGCTTTCGTTGTGAAAAACAGCTTTAAAGCTTTTGTCCCCAAGGATCTTTTATTCTAATTCACTAAAGCAGCTCCACACGAGGAGGCAGGCTGAGTAGTCCTCTGTGCGTCTAAACTCAAATGCATTTTAAAGTTCACTTCGTGCACCCAGAAAGAAGAGAATAAGAAATATTTTATAAAAGCTTATTGAGAGTATGCAAAAACTACTGTTATAATTTTTGCTCTAAATGCTTCATATGTAATTTATTAATGATGTCATAAAAGACAAAATACAAATCTATTAACTATCCACTGGATTCAAACAACTAGATGAGGCTGAGGGATTGAATGAATTAGATATTTGAAAGACTCAGAGTGAGTGCAGGACTGGAAAGGCCACGGAGATATTCAGGTGAATTTTGTTTGAAGAAATTTGTTTTTCTCTACTCTGTACACAGACTTGACTTTGACTCTGTACTCTTGACTTTTTATTTTGAGAAATGTCAGAACTGATTTTGAATTTTCAATATTGAAATTTGTTTCCTTTTTCAGGACAACTTCAAAACACCATTTGAACTACAGGTGCCATATTGATATTTTAGCATTCTTTTTAATGACACGCTATAAGCTTTGATGTCTTCATTCCTTTCTATATGTTTCGTTCATCAGAAGTGTCCCCCCCACTTCTTTTGTTTTCACTCTAATTTTATATACAGAAGTCCCCCAGCGTTCTCTCACCAGTATGTTATCCACATTTTCAGTCTGTGATTTTTCCTGTTAATAATAACAAGAGTCTTGATTGTGGAAATGTCAAACTATACCTAAGGGGCTAAAGTGAAATTAGAAACTTTGTCTCTAACTCCTATTCCCTCATCTCAGAAAAAAAACAGCAGGTGCAGTTTTATGTGCATCCTTTCAAAACATTTCTATGCAATTAAAAGCAATTAAGCTAGGCACAGTAGCTCATGCCTATAATCCTAGCACTCTGGGAGGCTACGACAGGTGGATTGCTTGAGCTTAAAGTTTGAGACCAGCCTGAGAATAGAAAAACTAACCGGGCTTTGAGGTGTGTGCTGCTAGTCCCAGCAACTCAGGTGGTGGAGGCAAGAGGATCACTTGAGCCCACGAGTTTGAGGTTGCTGTGAGTTTTCATTCCATAGCACTCTACAAAATAAAATAATGCTAATTAAAAAGGTAAAAGCTCTTCTGGCACTCATGATAAATGTGGAATGTGTCCCTGATCAGCACAGTCAATCTCCCTTGTTTTAAATGACCACAGTGTGTAGCACTGCATACATGGGTCATGTGAAAGATTTTGAGGTACACAAAAATCAAGAAACATAAACTCTGCACAGACAGAAACAAATGAAGCCCTCCTTGTGACATCAATAAGCTGAGCAAGTTGAAACTTGCACAGGTGAATCAGAAAGGACGCTGTCAACTATATTTCTTGGAAGTGAAATAATGGACTGTAACACAGTCTGTCTCTAAACTTTCTTAGTGACCCGTGTATAGGTGCTACGGTTGAAGTATTTTATCTAGCCAGTCTACTAACACACATTAAGGCTGTTTGTAGCCTTTGCCGTCAGCACACACAATGATGAAGATCTTTACACAAATATATTTGTATATTGGGAGGGTGGGGCATGCCAGACTACAAACTTATGAAAAATAGAATAACTGGGTCAAAGATGATATGCATATTTTGTTTTGAAAAATATTGCCAAGATTTATTTCAGAATTACTTTGCCTCTCTTATTTCGTATTGGGACACACATTTCTCATGCCATTAATTTAAAGCCCTGTATTGTTAGTGATCGATTAACATTTATCACACTTTGGTTGTGATAAAGCAATTTTTGAAGTTTCCAGGGTTTGTAAAGAAGTGTCCTTGATGAAATTTTGCTTCTCTTTGCTGTGTCTATATGTTCCATTGTGTTCCGTATGGTAGAACAGGGATGATTACTACCACTCAAGTTGAAGCCCAGAATTTTACATATTTATTTAGCAAAATAGTATGAAAATGTTTTTATTTTTAAAAAGTCAATGATATTTTTTAGGAAATATAGAATGATAATAGAATAGAGGCACAGAGAGATGGTTTTCATCTGGAGTGGGGAGATGGGACCTGGGGGGAGAGCGGCAGAGAAATCTGCATTAAAAAACCACAGTTTCATTTGAAATAAACTATAGTACATAAAATTTTAAATTGAATATAAGCATTCTTTCTAAGGTTCTACAACTATGCCTAAAGCATCCTTCGACTCGTCTAAGTTAGGTAGAAGTTTGGAAATTTTTTCTTTGTAAAAATTGACTAGTACAATGAGAAAAAAGTCCTCTATGCATAATACATGTACGTAGCTCTGACAATTATGTTCATGAACTCTTCCTAGAAAAACTGGCACATATCTTATTGCAGATTTGATCACTATGGTCACCCTCGAAGTGCCTCGGCCACCCTTCAAAGCCATTTTGGAACTCCTTCTGGAATGGCTGTCAGAGCTGCCATCACACAGAAACATGGAAACATGCAACGACAATAAGGAGCCACTCAGCAACACAGCACCACATGCTGACACAAACACAGCTGCGAGACACTCATATACCAAGCTTATGAAACCTTACAGAGCTGTTTGTACAGTGATGCCAACCTAAGTGCAAGGTGGCAAGTTTGTGAACTCAATTGTCAGATCTGCTATAACCACAGCTCGGATGGCCATTCCAAAAAAAGTGTTCCAAAATTGTTTGAAGGTTGGACTAGACATGACATTGGTGCAGTTTGCCAAGGGGAGTGCTTCGAAGGTGACTGTAGTGATATGAGATGTATAGCACTTTTCTAGAATGAGTTCACCAACTTGTCAGGTCTCATATGTAGCAGAATGCAGCAGGGCTTTGCCTCCAGGTGCCTCAGAGTTAGGGTTTATCAAGAGTGGCACCAGCGATATTTGGAGCTGAGTAATTATTTGCTTGGGGCATTGCTGTGAATATCATGGGGTGCTCAGCAGCATCTCTTAGATGTCAGTGGCACCTCCAGCCCAGCCACGACAATCAAAAATGTCTTCAGACACTATAGATGTTCCCTGTGGGCCTAATCTCCATGGACTAAGAAGAGCTGACCTACCATAAAGGCCAACCCGGCTCTCAGAGCTTCAGCTCTATAGTTCCATGTACTAAAGATGTAATAAACAACAAAAGATCCACAGACATGTACGGATATTCCATACCAAAAACAAAGAACAAAAGGAGCAAAGAGGAGGAAAAGAAAATAGAAAACAAGAGCAAAGTAAGAAGCAGGAGAAAAAGCTAAAGCTATGCCATTACTAATATATTCAGAGACATTAGATACAGCCTCGATGAAATAATAACAGCTTCTTATTAAAAAATAAGAGAGTAAGAAAGACCTTAGTTTTTAAATTGTGATGCTTGAAATCAAATGCAATAGAAAAGTTAAAAGGTAAAATTTAGAATTCCCTCCGGAGGTCCAACAAAAAGGAGGCAAATAAATAGAAAACTGAATGGAAAGAGTAAGATTTGGGCATTAATTTAAGAAGTCAAAATTCAGAGAAAGTGAAGTCTCCATCTTTTTATGGCTGCATAATATTCTATGCTGTGCATATACCACAATTTGTTAATCTATTCCTGGGTTGATGGGCACTTAGGCTGCTTCCACGACCTGGCAATTATAAATTGGGCTGCATTAAACATTCTGGTGCAAATATCTTTGTTGTAAAATGATTTTTAGTCATCTGGATATATACCTAGTAGAGGAATTATAGGATTGAACAGCAGGTCTACTTTTAGTTTCCTAAGTGTTCTCCAAACATCTTTCCAAAAGGAAGGTATTAGCTTGCATACCCACCAGCAGTGCAGAAGTGTTCCCTTCTCTTCACATCCATGCCAAAATCTGTAGTTTGGGGATTTTGTTATGTGTAATACTCTTAGTGGAGTTAGATGATATCTCAAAGTGGTTTTGATTTGCATTTCTCTGATGATTAAAGATGATGAGCATTTATTAAAGTGTCTGTAGGCCATGAGCCTGTTATCTTTAGAGAAGTTTCTGTTCACGTCTCTTGCCCACCATGAAATGGGATCACTTGTTCTTTTCTTATTAGTTAGAGTTCTCTGTGGATTCTAGTTATCAAACCTTTATCAGAAACATAACCTGCAAATACCTCTCCCATTCTGAGGGCTGTCTGCTTGATTTATTTACTGTGCTCTTGGCTGTGTAGAAACTTTTTAGTTTGCTCAGATCCCAGTAATATATTTCTGGCATTGCTTCAATAGCCAGGGAGGTCCTCCTCAGAAAATATTCTCCCAGGCCAATTTCTTCAAGAGTTTTCCCTGAACTCTCTCCAAGTATCTTTATAGTTTCGTGTCTTAGGTTTACATCTTTTACCCAGTGAGAATCAATTATTTTTAATGGTTAAAGGTGAAGGTCCAGGTTCGGTCTTCTATAGGTCACCAGCCAATTCACCCAGTACCATTTGTTAAATAGGGAATCTTTCCCCCAATTTATGTTTTGGAGCTGGAACATATTCTTTTTTTTTTTTTTTTGGCCAGGGCTGGGTTTGAACTCACCACTTCCGGCATATGGGGCCAGCACCCTACTATTGAGCCATAGGCGCCACCCAGTTCTGGCTTGAGCCACAGGCGCTGCCCTGAGCTGGAACATATTCTTCTTAGTAAAGTATATCAAGAATGGAAGAAAAAGTATCCAAATGTACTCAGTACTATTACGAAACCAATATATAACTACCCACACTTTCATATGAAAGATAAAACACCACTGTAGCCCAGAATGAAGGAGGGAAGTGGGAGGGGAGGGGAGGGAGGAGGCCAGCTTGAGGGAGGGTAATTGATGGGACCTCACCTATTATGCACAATGCAAGGGTACATGTCAAATCAATTAAGAGTAGAGTATAAATGTCATAATACGATAAGCAAGTGAGGTGAAGATTATCGTAATCAGTTTGATGTAAGCATTCCAAATTGTACATCAAATCAGCATATTGTACCCCATAAATGCATTAATGTACACAGTTATGATTTAATAAAAAAATTCAGAGAAAGTAGGGTAGAGGAAATTATAAAAAAAATAGTAAGGGCAGAGCCTCTGGCTCAGTCAGTAAGGCGCTGGCCCCATATACCCAAGGGTGGCGGGTTCAAACCTGGCCCCGGCCAAACTGAAACAAAAAAAATAGCCGGGCATTATGGCGGGTGCCTGTAGTCCCAGCTACTCTGGAGGCTGAGGCAAGAGAATTGCTTGAGCCCAGGAGTTGGAGGTTGCTATGAGCTGTGTGATACCACAACACTCTACCAAGGGCCATAAAGTGAGATTCTGTCTTCAAAACAAACAAACAAACAAAAAAATTAGTAAGCATTTCCTGCCTATAACACTTGGAAAGCAAAAGCAACTTTTTTTTGGGAAAGAAAAATAGAAAATAATGAAATTCTATGGTTAATATTTTAACAGAAAATGATATTTAACTTGACATTTCTAATAGGCCTAGTTATCAATCAAGTGTAAAGGCCAAATAAAGACATTATCCAAATACACAACCTCCACATTGTACCTTCAATGTGTTCTGTCTTTGAAAATACCTGTTGAATAAACTTCAGAATGAGGGAGGAGCCAAATAAAAGCAAGTGGCCGAAGAATCCCCAAAATAGTGGTTAAGAGAGTCTCTATGATATAGCAAACCTACAGAATGACTAATTTATGTTAGTATAAGAGAACGAAGCAGAATAAACATTATGACTCCAGGGGAAACATGAAACTAATAGGTTATTTAGTGTTCTTGGCCTTATGGTGAAAGAATGTGTAATTGTGTGGGGTAGCTATCTGTACAAAACCAAACAAATGAAAAAAATTATCACCTGCACTTAAGAACAAAAAGCTGTGCAGGGAATGAAATAATTCATTATATGCCTTAGCTGTGAGAAGTAAATAGGTGTAATAATAGAAAATATTGATTGCTGATCTGATTTTTTTTAATTGTGATAAAACAACATCAGAAGAACGACAGGTATACGAAAAAAATAGGTCAGTGGTTTCTAAGTTAACTAAATTCTCCTATTTTATAACAGACAATTTCAGAAGAAAAATAATCAAGGCATACTAGAGTAAACATACTGTTTAGAACTGTATAAAAAAGCCAAATGATCAAATAAATAGCCAGGCATTGTGGCTGGTGCCTGTAGTCCCAGCTACTCCGGAGGCTGAGGCAAGAGAATCGCCTAAGCCCAGGAGTTGGAGGTTGCTGTTAGCTACGATGCGACAGCACTCTAGCAAGGGCGATAAAGTGAGACTCTTTCACCAAAAAACAAAAGCCAAATAAAATACCCAAAAGGGTTAAAAGCAGATGATCTGGGAACTGGCAACCAGTAGTCTGGAGGGTGGACTAGGGACCTTGTATTTTTTACACGGAGCTTATTTTATGTGTTTACTTTTTTAACTCTACAGTGCATAAGTTGAATTGTAAATTAAAGCTATTTTGGACAACCACCCACAAAAAGTTCTTGGGGTGCTAGTGACACATGTGTTATGTGATTTGGGGGACCAGACCCCACCTAGACTTACTAAATCAGAATTTCTGGCACTGGATCTCAAGAATCAGTATGTTTAAATAGCTCCCCAACTGATGTTTACCAAATTTATGTGTGGAAATCACAATATAACATGAAGTTATTAAAGTCTCAGAGTATGATTTATAAAAACAACATCAAAATAATTTCATGGTTGAAAATTTATGGACTATTTCAGTATATGGATTCAGACATACACATACACCCAAATACACAGGCGTAAATTCAAAGGTACTGTCAGGAATGAAGCCATTAACCTCAGAGAAAGCAGATTCTTTCTAAATCTTTGTGTAGTTGTCCATCATCATTGAAATACTGCCAGTAGACCAAATGTTAAAGTCTATGTTGCCATAAAAAATTCACCTGCTGGGTAGTTACTTTTGTTCTGTGCTTAGTATAGCATATCAATCCTAAATTCCAGACCCCGATAGTTATACCATAAATATAGATGCTCTGCCTAGGGGGCATTTCACTGATCTGTCTTTATAAACAAGGGATTCATTAAAAAGCGTGAGACTTAGGGTCACTGAATATTTGCTTATTGCTTTTTCTGCAGTAGTGATTTTTGATTCCTACAGTACACAAAGGAACATAGCTCCACATGCACAGAGCTGTGATTTGGAGTCCAGCAGACGTCCTGGTAAATGAGGAAGGTTATAGAAGGGTGAACTGTGGCACCCATACTTCATGACTGACTTTGGGGACCTAGGAAATGTCCTTAAATACCCTTGTTTTGATCATTCAACCAGGATGGGTCACAGGGAGCTAATAAATCCTATTTTATTGTTCAATGATGAACATTAAATTAGGTAATAAATTAAAAAGTGTTAGAATGTCGTTTTTTTTTTTTTTTTTAATTTTTTACATTTAATCCCTTTTAAAAGCCTAAATTTGGCCACGCCTGGTGCACTTTTGGAGGCTTAGGTAGTAAAATCGCTTGAAGCCAGGATTTTAAGAGCACCTTAGGCAACATAGTGAGACCCATCTCTACAAAAAAATTAAAAAATGAATTGGTTGGACATGGTGGTGTAAGACTATAGTTCCAGGTACTCAGGAGGCCAAGGCAGGAGGATCACTAGGATCCAGGAGTTTGAGTTTGCAGTAAGCTATGACCATGCCCCTGTATTCTAGCCTTGGTGACACAGTGAGACCCTGTAGCAAAATAAATAAACAAATAAACCAAACAAATAAATAATAAAAGCCTAAGATTAAAAATAAAAGATTTTATTATAAAATGTGGGGTACAAAATACTTAAAACAAGAATTTAGTTGGGAGGGAGAAAACTAAAGACATACTTTCATATAAAAGAGGTAATAATTATGGGGCCAATGTTACCCAGACAGCAAAAAAACAAAGATAGTATAGCATTAAAAATTAAAAATAGTAACAATAACTATTAAACAGTGTCTCTCGAGGATTTTGAAGCAAAATTGTCAACAAAATGTTAGCAAGGTGAATCAAACATATGTATAAAAATATTAGCAGCATCATATCAACAAACTATTAGCAAGCTGAATCAAACATGTATATAAAAATATTTGCAACAATCAAACATATGTATAAAAATTGTATAAATGACTAAGTGGGGTTTATTCTGCATATTCATGACTGGTTGAATACTCACAAAGAAATCAGTCTAATCCACCATTCCAACAGATTGAATAAGAAAAATCATTTAATGCAATAAGTTTATGCAGAACAAGCATTTGACAAAGTTCAACAGTCATTCACCACAAAAACTCTTAGCAAGTTAGGAAAAGAGGGGAATAACCTTGATTCAGAGCAAGTACAAAAAACTCTTAGCTATCATCCTAATGATGAAAGACTGAATGCTTTCTGCCTCAGATTGGGAGCAAGAAAAACATGTTCACTCTGATCACTGTCATTTGACGTGTGGCTGGAAGTTCTCGCCACTGCAATAAGGCAAATAAGAGCAATAGAAGGCACTGGGATTGCAAAGGAAGAAACAAAACTCTCTCTTTGCAGATGACTTGATTGTCTTTGTAGAAAATTCCAAAGACTCCACCACACAAGTGACTCACATGTGTCATTTTAAATCCTCTATTAGCCACCTTAAGAGAAGTAAAAAGAAACAGACGAAATGAAATTTATAATACATTAACTCCCTATATCCAAAATATTACCATTTCCAATGCAAGTTAATGTTAAAAATTAATATCTGCTTATGTTCATACTGTCTTTAAAATTTTCACTTGCCATTTATACCACGATCTGTCTGGATCAGCCGCTGGCTTTTTAAATGTTCAAAAGCCAAGCAGGGGTCCTCAAACTTTTTAAACAGGGGGCCAGTTCACTGTCCCTCAGACCGTTGGAGGGCCGGACAATAGTTTAAAAAAAAAAAAACCTATGAACAAATTCCTATGCACACTGTACGTATCTTATTTTGAAGTAAAAAAACAAAACAGGAACAAATACAATCACACCACCTCATGTGGGCCATGGTTTGAGGACCCCTGGAAGAGGCTAGAGGTTCCCATTTTGGAGAGTATAGATACAGACGACCTGTCAGACTACTTTTCTCACCCTTTAATTTAATTTTTTTACATATGTAAATATTTATGGTCTGCAGTAATTACCTACCTTGCCTTCAAATCCCTCCCACATCTCAGTCTCATGCTTTGCATTTAAAGCAATTACATTAGCAAAGGTTTTGTCAAGGAGTAATCGTGTTTCAAAGGCCTCAGCACCGTGTGTTCTTCTGGTTTTGTACACAGTATCTTTGACGTATTTGTGGTCCTAATTTACCCTTAGTGGTTTGAGTCCTTCAGGAGGGGTGAAGGGCTGCTCGAGGGGCAAATGTAAGCTGGACTTCCTGTAAGCTGGACTCTCTGTCTCCTTGACTCTGATTTCCTCTCTGCAGGTGGGCATCCTCCCTCACCTTTGTCTTGACTCAAAAGACAGCAAGAGCGGGGTCTCATTGTACCACTGCTTCCCCAGGTTGGCAGTAACCGCAGCGGCCCTGACTTTGCCCAGTGCTGCTAAACTGCGCTGGTGGTCTCCAGCAGTGGGGCACCTCTTACTCTCTCTGGAGTCCCCGGGAGGACCGCTTAGCCCCCAGGGCATCTTACTTATATGCTCTGGTCTCTTATCCAGCCCTGCCAAAGAGAGAGAATGTTAAAAGCCCTTAATTCTTATTCTTCCATCCACAACACGCCTTGATGAGAGCTCCAGTGAGAGCTCTGTGGCCCTCATTTTCTTCCTTTGTGAATGGAGAGAAATATATAACAATCACCACCACTTACTGATAACCACTGTGTGTCAGGTGAGTCCTGGGAAACCTTATAAATAGTTTCTCCTGTATGTCTCACAATAACCCTGCAGTCTACGTATCATTATTTCCACATTGCATAAGACAGACAGCACTGAGGTTCTCAGACCTCAGCTCTCCTCCGTAGCCACCTCAGCTCTCCTCCTTAGAAAAGAGCACGGGCAGAACTCAAACTCTCATCTGTCTGACTATAAATCCCAAAACACAGAATGAACACTGCAAAGCCTGGGAAGGCAATAATGCAGCACTTCTTGGAGAAAAACTGGGGCCCAGGGTGTGCCCCGAGTACTGCAAATCAAATTCAGCCTGTACAGTCATAGGCCTCACTTTTGATGTCAGCTGGCCACGATGTTCCTGCTGGACTTGAAGGAAGCCTGCATTTCCCGGGGCAGCGTGAGAAGACAGGAGTGTCGCTACATCCAGACTCTTCTTATCTGAGTACTATCATCCCCTGAGGCTAGCATAGAGTGGTGAAGCTGTCAGGGATTTGAAACACATTTCTGCAACCAACAATGATTCTTGGACCATTTGAGAATGTATATTGTATCACTCTGTTCCTCACTCTGTTCAGGAACTTGGGCACCATCAAAGCTGTGGCTAGGATCCTTTGATCTCATGGGGAGGTGTGTGCAGACAAGTGGGTTTGGTCTCTGACTGTAGGAGTTCTGACATTGTCAGCATGGAGGACAGAAGCAAATCTTCCTCTGGGAGGATGAGACTTTGCACCAATGAAGGGCTAGACTCTGCCTCATACCAAGTTGCAGGTGTGACCTGGCAGGGAGCCGCGTCCCCAACACTGACACAGAGGGCTTCTTTCATGCAGCCCCACGGCTCCCAAAACAGATTCCTCTAAAGACCTTAAAGCAACTGTTCCAAAAGGCAATGCTGTAAACTTCTCTGGAGTTTAGAGCTGGGTAGTCTGGCTACTCTTGGGACCCATTGGTGTTTTTCCAGCTTGATAAGGAAAAAAAACACTGGGACCCTCTCAAGAACAACCCTGGGAAGTCACTTTCTGCAGGAACCAGAGTGGACAGGGACAACTGCTAGTTGCTACCACTAAGAGGCTCCAGGGAGAAACAGGGGTGCCCTGACATGGGACACTGTACCGCAGAAGAGATGTGGCAGAGAAAGCATGTGTCATGGCTAAGGGTGTCGCTGTTGAAGAGTGTAGACTCCTCCAGATGGAGAGGGAGCCGTTCTACATCATTTCCCTCAGAGAAAGCAGAGAGACTGTGATTCTGTTACCTTTATTTTCTCCAGAAATAAAAAAAAAAAAAAATACTGTCTTCACAGGACACTGGGAGGTGAGGGACTATAACAACGTGAGTTTTCGACTGGAGGAGGTTAAAGCCTTTACACAGTAACTCAAATCTTAAATCCGCAGTGACTGGGTTAAAGCCAAAGGAAAATATTATGTTGCAATCAACAGCTGTAGATAATTATTTAATGTAGCTTATGAGTTAAATAGCTTTATTACCATTTTAATACTATTAACATTAGTTGTTTGCTAAGTTTTGAGCATAAAACTTAAGCTTTTATTAACAACAAAAGCAATATTTCTTCTGGAAATAGCCAATATCTACCAAAAGGTCTTATAAATTTCTGCCTAACGTTTTATGTTGTTCCTGTTGTGTCTTAACTCACTTTTTTCCTTGTTAGGTCCCAGATAGATCTAATGCAAAGTCCTGCAAACGCCAACTTTGTCACCTTTGTGTATTGCTATTAGAAAAAATTCTTGGTAACTGACTCCTGAATTATTGCCAATTTGTGATGGATCATTGGGCTTGCAAGACAGTGTGAACTAGCGGGGAAGAACCTGATTTAGAGTCAGACAGGTCCACTGTGGGAGGTCTAGCTTGGCCATTTGCCACTTTGTTCATTTCTATCACAGTAGTTCAAGCCACTGTCCTCTCTTTCTGAACCACCAGGACAGCATTCATATTGATCTTTCTGCTTCACGTGGGTGCTCACCCATTATCTACATGAACCCTAACATTGTGTTTCTGAAACTGAAACAAGATTATTTTCATGGGCTCCCAGGCTTCAACCCATTCAAAGACATCCAGTTTCACGTGGATAAAATCTAATGTCCTTCCCACGAATCCACATCTTCTGCTACCCTCCTAGCTCTCTTTCCTCAATTGATATATGTAACGTTCTCCCCCTTACTCCTCCATCCCATCGACACTGAGCTCTAGGTGACTCCGCAATATGCACAAACTCATTCCAACCTCAGAGTCCTTCAACATGGTCTTCACCTCGGCCTAAAATACCCTTCTGTCAAGGTCCTGTGTCTGCCACATCTGCTCCCACCTGGGTTTAGTCCTGAGATTTCTGTAAGCTCTCTGTCCGTCGTTAGTCTTTATACACCCTGTTACTCCACTTTATTTTCATCATAGCACTTATCATTATTTAAAAGTGAATTATTTATCATCCATTTGAAAATCGTCTTACTTTATTCTGCAGAGTAAGCTCCAGAAGAGCAAAACTATACCTGTATTTGCTCCCTCTCTGTCACCAGTGTTTAGTCAGTTTCTGGCACTTGCAAGGAGCTGAGTAAGTATTTTAGAGTCTTTGTATGAATGACTTTCAGTTCAGTAAAAGTTTATTACTAGGATGTGTGGGTTCTTATTTCACAAGCACTCATTGTGTGTTCACAACACTGGCGGTGCCTTGCATGACTTTGAGAACCGTGTAACTGCCATGAGATCCTGTAGGATGTCACTTCCCTGTTCTTAATTCCCTGAAGACTCAAAGTTTTCAACATAACTGGCTTCTCCATTTTCTTGGCTCTCTGACACAGTATGCTGAGAATTTTCCTGCTAACTCGCCAGCTGTATTCCTTAGTCTCCTTGATTGGCTCATCTTCCTCAGTGCAATCTCTGGAGCCAAGTCAGATGTGACCTCCTCTCATTTCTCACTATAAAGTCTCTGTGAGAGACTCTCCCAATCCAATCATATTAAATACAAACCACTGGAGTGACTTTCATTCTATAGCTAATTCCAGTATAACTGGTTCCAGGAAACCCAGACTTGTACATCCAATGACCACCTTGGCATCTCCGTTCAGGTGTTTACACATGAATCTGAAATGTAATAGTTCCAAAACTAAACTTGCTTTTCTCCACTGATGGGTTGCCCCAGTTCCAGTCTTCCACACTTCACTGACGTACCCCAGACCATCCAGCTACTCAAGCCAACACTTGTGGAGCTGCTGTTGATTCTTCTATATTCTTAATCCCTTTCCACTCATCCATCAGAACATTCTATTGATTGTGCCTCCAAAAGTTATCCCCAAACTATTCACTTTTCTTCACTTTCAGAACCATCAGCCCACTCATCTGGATTGTTTGTTTGTTCTGATAACTTCCTTCTGGTCCAGGGGTTAGGTCTTGCCTATGCTTCTCCCCCAGGCTGTCTATCCCTTACCCCTAATCTCTTAAAACCACAAATCAGAGCATTTCTTTTGCCTCCTCAAAATCATCCTTTGGCTACTTGTTACTGAGGGATAAAAGTCAAACACATTATCATGGGCTACAAGGCACTCCTGACCTCCACCTACTTCACAGTCTGCCTAAAACACTGGCCTTTCTCATGTCAAGCTTGCTACTGTCTTTGGTCTAGTTCTTTCCTCTGCTGGAAATAACTTCCTCGTGCTGCTTCTCATCATTCAGCTCTGAGCCAAAACACCCCCTATTTAGAGAGGCTTTTCCTCCTGGCTATCCAAAGGAAGCTGCAGGTGGACTGTCGAGCACATCTTGTGTTTTAATTATCTCCATCGTGTTCGTTTATCGGTAACTAATGGTTTTTATTTTAGTACTTTATTTTGTGTCTCTTTCACTCTATAATAGTTCACTGAGAGCTGGTGCTTAGCTTATCTATGACTCCCTCTCCAGCCCTGAGGTCAGTGACAGGCACATCACGGGGTCCAGTACCTGTCAGCTTAACTGACAATGTAAGATGGCGGCATATGATGTCAGATCCACATCCCGAGTTCAGGCCTTGAAAAGGCCCACCGTGCCTTAAGCAGCTCATCCCCTGACTTGCTGAAGTCACTTCGGTTCTCAGCTAAGGATTTAAAATGTCATTTCTGAAAGTCCATTCTTTAGGAAGCTTTTCCCTAAAATGCAAATATCCCTGGGGGAAGCGTTACTAGACTGTTCACATCTCCATATGCACTTCTACACCAGTTCAGTAACCCAGTTTCTTAGCAAAACCGGAAATATTTGACCCTCAGGACTATTTAATTTTGATCAAAGGAGAGGGAAGGGAATGATCAGCTGCACGTGCCTTGCTGGAGAAAGCCCACTAGCCAGACATCGCTCCTGGGGTCCTTGAACCATCGTGACCAGGGTGCTGAGTGAAGAGAAAGAGCATTTTTCCCCTCTCCCACATATGACCTTTCCTGGCAGTCACTGACTCATCCCTCATGGTGACCTGCGAGGCCCCTGTGCTCTCATGTGTGCTCCCATTCTCTGGGAATATTTCCCATCCGTCATCCCACACCCCATTTCTTTCGTTCTTTTTTTTTTTTTTTAATTTCTTTTTATTTGTTTATTTATTTTGCAGTTTTTGGCTGGAGCTGGGTTTGAACCCACCACCTCCGGCATATGGGGCTAGTGCCCTACTCCTTTGAGCCACAGGCACCGCCCCCGCAACCCATTTCAAACCCACCGGAATTCTTGTTTGCACTTGTCATTGTTTCTGGCACGCCGTCTCTGCAGAACCTGTCCACTTGCTGTTCCCTCCAGCAGGAAGGCTCTGCTGCCAAGGGTCTTAAGCCTCACTCCTCACCTGCAGGTTTGGCTCAGCTGTCACTTCACTGTGAGGACAACCCTGACCACCCCATTTAAAATGGGGCATACTGGCTTTTCGAAAATAAATTAAATAAAAATAAAATTATAATCACCACCAGGTACCCACAGCCTATTCCTTGTACTGTTCCTTCATTTTTGCCTTAGCGTTATCTCCCCCTAATATGCTGAATATTAGTTTATTATCTTTCTTTATCCACTGTTATGAAAGCTTCACAAGAACAGAGATTTTTTTTTTTTTGGCCTAGTTTTTTTATTCTGTTTTCCCAGTGCCTAGAAAAGTACATAGTACAAAGTAGATGCTCAGTGAACATTCTGTTAGTAAACGCTCACTGAATGCTTGCTGCCAGCCACTAACAGGTGGGAAAATCAGACACTTCTGGGAGCCATATACAGTTGACTAGGGGAAAAGTGGGGTTATTTTTCTTTCTCCAGAAGGCTGGGTTGGGCAGATTTAGTTATAGAAATATAGCAAGTTGCAATGGTTCTCAACTGGAGGAAATTTTTTCCCTAAAAGATACCTGGCAACATCAGGAGTCATCATTCTTGGTTACCATAGAGGGGAAAGTCACTATAGCCAGTGAGTGAGGCTGGGGTGCCCATAATAAAAGGGAGGGAGTGACCCCTGAATCAAAACATCACCCAGACCAAAATATCACTAGTGCTGAAGTAGAGAAACCCTGCACTGATGTATAAATATTGAGCCTTTTTTTGGTAAGTGTTGAGCCTTTATTTACTTGAAAGTAAGATTCATTATGGCACAAATTTCATAGTTATTTCCTTTAAACTATGAGGAAGATAATGTAAAATATTTTTCAAGAAGAGGATGAGATAAAGTGCTTTATCTAAACTATTCACTGATACTGCAACTCCTTTTACATTAAAAATAATATTTTCACTACTTTTAGAATGACACAAAACAGTACTTTAAGAGTGAGATGATATGTTGATTTTATGCAATTCTTGAGGCTTTAGGATATACAATCAGCATGAATTGTGTTGGCAAAATGTTTTTATCTAGACACTCTACATAGTTTATTGATAAATGCAGTATATTAATCAGAGAACCTTTATAAGTTAAAGAAGCACTAAAACAAAAATATATCCCTACTGCAATCTTGAATCTAAGGTTGAAATATAGTAATTTGACACAAGTGCCAAAATTGAATAAAAGAATAATTCTCAAACTAGCATAAGAAAATATGCTCCCATGTGAGAGTCCCAAATTAGTTTCATAGTAGGGCTGTGTACATTGGGTACTTTTTCTTCCATTCTTGGGATACTTTACTAAGAAGAATATGTTCCAGCTCCATCCATGTAAACATGAAAGAGGTAAAGTCTCCATCTTTCTTTAAGGCTGCATAGTATTCCATGGTATACATATACCACAATTTATTAATCCATTCGTGGATCGATGGGCACTTGGGCTTTTTCCATGACTTAGCTATTATGAATTGGGCTGCAATAAACATTCTGGTACAAATATCTTTGTTATGTTGTGATTTTTGGTCTTCTGGGTATATGCCCAGCAGAGGAATTACAGGATTGAATGGCAGATCTATTTTTAGATCTCTGAGTGTTCTCCATATATCTTTCCAAAAGGAATGTATTAATTTGCATTCCCACCAGCAGTGCAGAAGTGTTCCCTTTTCTCCGCATCCACGCCAACATCTCTGGTCTTGAGATTTTGTGATATAGGCTAGTCTCATTGGAGTTAGATGATAAAGCTATAACCCAGCTACAACTTAACAATAGGGGGAAGTGGGAAGGGGGGGTGGGTAGAGGGAGGGGAATTGGTGGGATCACACCTGTGGTGCATATTACAGGGGTATTTGCGAAACTTGGTAAATGTAGAATGTAAATGTTTTGGCACAGTAACTGAGATAACGCCGGAAAGGCTATGTTAACCACTGTGATAAAAATGTGTCAAATGGTTTATGAAGTGAGTGTATGATGCCCCATAATCATATCATTGTATACAGTTATGATTTAATAAAAAAATTAAAAAATAAATAAATAAATAAATAAATTTTCATGAATAGAAAAAAAAAAAAAAAGAAAATATGCTCCTATATCATAAGGAGATGTTGTAACACCTTACTTTGTATAAATCATTCATCAGCTGAAAACATTTGATATACATAAAGTTTCCTAAGGGACATGTAGATTTATAGTTGCTGTTCATTCTTTTCGACTTTCAGACCACATTTATTTAGCACCTAGTGTGTGTCTGTGATAAAGAAAATATCAGTTATGCTCTCAAGTACCTTAAAATCCAGTTTACAGAGACAAAATACATGTACAGAGGACCACGATATGAAGTGGAAGTGATAAAGGGCCAAAAGAGTTTGGCTAAAAGTGGCAGGATGAAGGAAGTCTGGAGAGAGCACATAGATTTTAATCTGAGTTTTGAGGAATGTGTAGAATTTTCACAGGTCAGGGGCTTTTCTGTAGGTGGAGTAGCATGGTCAAAGCTTCAGGGAATAGAAGTGCCCCGTTATGGGAATAATTTATTAACAGTGCCCATTTGCATGTTAAGGCATCATAAGTGAGAAAGTGCTCTGCGTTGGCTTTTTCATTAGGGTCAGATTTATGAAGAATTTGAATGTCAGGCTGTTGGCATCAAAGTAAAAGGAAGAAAAATAGTGACATGAAAGAAATTAAGGGAAATCCTCCAAGAAGACACATGTAGGTGAGATGATGTGAGCAGAGGCTTGAGTCAGAGCCAATTGTTGGGCACCCATTGAAAAGAACTCAGGAAAGAGGTAACCCAGTCTGCATGCGGATGCTGGCAGTGGGAATGGGTGAGAGGAGATGTGAAAAACTTTGTGATTGAAAAAGCAGTCAAACTTGAAAATTCTTCAGTAGGGACAAGGATCAAACATGGCTCAGTAAGTAAAGAATGGGTGGTGCCTTTAAAAGAAACCAGGATATTAGGCATCAGTGCAGATTTTGGGAAACAGATATGTTTGGTTTTTAACACACTGTGTTGAAAACAGGACATTTCATCCATGCAAAGACATCAAGGCTGATGTTATAATCACAGACCTACAGTTCAAAAGAAAGGTCAAGGAAAAGATGTTTTTCTTCTTCTCTTTCTTCTTCTTTTGCTTTTCTTTTTAGACAAGATTTTGCTGCCCGGATTGAAGTATAGTGCAGTGGCATGATCACAGCTCACTGCAATCTCCAACTCCCTGGTTGGCTTGATCCTCCTGGCTGAGCCACTGGAGCAGCTAGGATATAGGCATGCACCAGTATGCCTCGCTAATTCAAAAAAAAAAGTTTTTGTTTTGTTTTGTTTTTTCGACACAGGGTCTTGCAATATTGCACAGGCTGGAGTACATGTTACAATCATAGCTCACTGCGACCTAGAACTCCTGGGCTCAAGCAATCCTCCCACCCCAGCCTCACAAGGTGCTAGGATTATAGGTGTGGACTATAATACCCAGCCACACTGCTAAAGATACTTTTGGGGAAGTGTTCAAAAAGCTAAAGGAATTGAAGCCACAAGGAAGATGAGCAGTCCTGACTCTGGATGAGGTGCTGTACATATTGTCTCCTCATAACTCCTGAAGTTGCTTATTAGACGATGTTTTGCAGTAGAGGAGATGTGAACAAGGCATGTTGACTAACACGCATGATCACGCAGCTAGCAAGAGGGAAAACCTGGACTCATGCTAAAAGTTAGTCCAACTTGGCATTTTCATCACATTGTTTCGTGAAAGGAGAAAGGGGCAAAGGCAAGGTTAGAGGTGGGACCTTTCATAAAATCTGGGAAGATGCTGATTTTTGGAAGAGGATGCTGTCCACATTTATTAAGCTGTTCCCCTTTGGTCTCTTACTGCCTTTGTAACCAATCTGTGTGTCCCAAGGCTTGCTGCCCTCATGTCTCAAAAAATCATTCATAATTGATTCCTTTATGTAGACTGATCCTTTATTGATCCTAAAATAGGCTAAGGGTCATACAGACTGATAGCTATAAAGGGCTGGGACGGTACGACTGGCATCTTCTGAAGTAGTTTGTGTTGGTATCTTAAGTAAAAGTTTCTTCTAACAGTGCTTGCTCTCTGTTAAAATATTAAATTTCATATTAGGATACTCTCTGGTTTTTACACACAAACATCATTACTTGTTAGTTACCTTGAACTATCTACCCCCTCCCCTTTAGAGTGATGATTCCCACT
The DNA here is from genome assembly GCF_027406575.1 of Nycticebus coucang. Taxonomy (NCBI): domain Eukaryota; kingdom Metazoa; phylum Chordata; class Mammalia; order Primates; family Lorisidae; genus Nycticebus; species Nycticebus coucang. The sequence continues at coordinate 15,515,139 of NC_069795.1, forward strand.
TCAAGCTGAACTGAGGCTATGACTCATGAGTTCATATAACAGGAGAATGGTAGCTCTGATTTTTAATAAAGAGGATTTATGTGTCTGGTATATTGGTCAGATGGAAGAACTGGCAGAGTCTGGGTGGAGGGTAAGAACGTAGGATGTAATAAGCACAAAGTAGGAACTCAGAAATTACTTTCATCAATAACGCTCTGTGTCTGTGACCATCTTATCCTGTTCTGAATTTAGTTTGTTTGTATATTGTCATGGTCATTTTGAAATGGAGTGGCCAGAGGCAAGACACCTGAGATTTTGTGTGTGTTTGTGTGTGTTTTTGTGTGTGTGTGTGTGTGTGTGTGTGTGTGTGGTTAGAACATCAGGACTATAGTGGCATTAACTTAAACCTGATCACTTAAAACTGAGAACACACATGTGTACAAAATTAGAGATTTAAAGAACAACCTACAAATTGCTTAATTTTTATCCCTTAAGAAAAAAGTTGCATCCGTTGAATTTTACTCGTATCTGTGGGGTTTAAGAAATGTTACTGAAGATCCAGATAAATATTTGGCTTTATGACAAAGAGAAGAATATTTTGATTATAAGAAATATATTATTTAAACATTTGAGATAGATTTTGAACACTTTCTATTGGCAAAAGTTAAGGAAGTGAGGGAATTACTGTGATTCTTCTGAGAGAGAAACAAGAAGGGCAGACATGGGCTTCATGGGCATGAAACATTTTAAGATATACACAGATTTTTGCACACTAAAAAATGTGAATTTTCCTTAGGGCCATTTTTTCTCTCATTCTACTGAAGTACACGATAAGAGAGAGGATCTCCAGTGACAGGCCAAGCTGCACGAGAGGGCACCAGGAGGCCTGGAGACCAGAGCAGGAAGCCCATCTACACTTCGCATCTTTATGAAAGCTCCTACCATCACCAACACCTGCAGGTTCCTGGAGGGGCTTTCTCAGCATGCGTTTGAGATGCACAAGCTTCTGAGAACCCCTAATGGTACTCATTTTTTTTTTTTTTTCAGTTTTTGGCCAGGGCCAGGTTTGAACCCACCACTTCTAGTATATGAGGCCGGCGCCCCACTCCTTGAGCCACAGATGCACATTCTCTCATCAGAGGTCAGCTGATAAATTAGAGTCAGAAAAGTCAGCAGGAGAAAAAGCCACTTAGACACGTTGTCTTGGTGGTGAAAAAGAAGGCTGGCAAAAACAAATGGCCTGTCTTTTCACAGCCTTTCTTCCTTTCCACCATCTTCCCACACCTATTTTTTCCAAAGTGGTACATAAGAAATGTGGCTGATGATGGGAGGGAAAACCAGCACACGGAACAAAGCATTTTCACATGACAAAAGAGGTAACACTACAATGAGTTTAAAACAGAGGCTTTAGTATTTAGGAGCTTTTCCTGCATTGATGGATGCCTGACTGATTTTATCTCATCATCAACCCTGGAAGCTATTAGAGAAGATTGCCATTTACCATCTGTCATGTCCTGGTAATAATATTGTTATGAAGGCTTAATTCAAATTGATTTAATTCAGCAAGCATTTATTAATCTCAAGATGAACAATACAGGTTTGGGGGGTATGTTTTTAATTTCAAAGGCCTTAAAATCTTATAAAAATCATAAGACAATATATTAGAAAGTATAATTTTGGAGCCTGGTAAGAAAAGATATGAACAATGCGCTGAATCACTCACTTATCAGTAAATAATTTAGCACCAACTATACGCCAGGAACTATACTATGTGTGTTGCACAGACACTGGAGAAGAAAATAGATGCGGGTTTCATTTTACCATAATAGTTCAAAAAAAGACAACAGAGTGTTTATGATAAGGAACACTTTGGCATGGAGGGAGGGGGGAGTTCTGAAAATAAATTCAAATAGGGTAGCAAAAAATGAACTTTAGGAGCTGACATTTAAGAAGGAGCAACATATTCTAAGGATGAGGGAAAGCATACTCTGAGTACACCAAGTAGCTAATGGGAAGATCATAAAAGAGGTAACCACTGGGTTGATATAAGAAACCCAAAGGAGCTCAGCAAGTCAGAGTCTGAACACATGGTGTACAAAGGCCAGGCCAGGGATAGCCATGGAGACAGTATTAAAAACTAAAAGAAAGAGAGAACAGATCTAGCCACAAGAAGCCCGAAGTCTTCATTAAAAAGGTGCCCTTTTGAGAAGGAGGAATAAGCTTTTGAAAAGCATGATAGCAAGAAGTAGGATTTCTGGATAAAAGCATTGTTATAGGCTTGGACACAGAAATGACAGGTTTTCAATGATTTGGACTCTAACAAGCACTGCTGTGTGAGCGGAGGATAGAGCACTAGTGATCGAACAGTATGTGATGGGGCTGGAACACACTATGGAGAATGAGGAGAGATTAACGGCTCAGTAAGGGCAAAAAGGAAACTCACGGACATTATTACTGCAGGGCAGTGGTGGCGCTGGCACTCAAGTTGAGGAAGTCTATTGTGGCAGCAGTGTGTGTTGTATAATGCTAAAGGCAGCCAGAGAATCTAGAGTGCTTAGAAATCTGCATCCATAACCCATGAATGCGACGTTAGGGTCTTATGGTGGATGAAGTAAAACGAGACGCAGGGGACAGATAAGAATGGCACTGCTGAGGCAAAGCCTGTGAATCTCCAGATCAGACTGGGTATGACCATAGAAATAGAACAAAGAGTCAAAGAGAACTTAAGTTTAATACTAGGGAACAGAGAAATTAATGATACTAGTAGTATAAATATTAATGCTACTAATAGTTATGGTGATGTAGGATGATGATGAGTCCTGGGGGAGGGGAGAGAGAGAGAATGACAGAGAGAGAGAGAATAATGGTATTGAAAACTGAAGAAACAAAGTCAAGTAAAATTGGGCAGAATCGTGGAGATACCACTGAGGAATGGTCACAGGGGCTCTAGCAAGCATTGTGCAGTGCAACTGATGGAAAAAGCGAAATGTAGCTAAGGAGTAAATGTGGAAGGGGGATGAGCTGTTTCCGCAGGTGTTTGACTTGAGGTGACAGGGAGACAATGAACCACAGCAATGCAGAAGTAGAATTCCAGAGGGTTCAAGCCCAGAAATAAAAATTTCAGAGTATTTTGCATGGAAGAAATAGCCGATGCTACGGAAAGAAAGACACCGCTGAGAGAGAACTTGCAGAAGAAACAGGAGATGGCAGGAGAGAGAAAGGAGGGCAGAAGAGGGAAAAACGAGGGACAGAATGGACGGGGCAGAGCTAAGAGTGGAGCGGAAAATTCCCAAAATTATACAGAAGAGGAAAATTGTTCATTAAAGGACAGGGAAAGGAAGAAGACAAAGTATTAAAAAGGGAAAAGGAAGAAAATCCAGTAAAATAAAAAAAGATTTTTTTTTTTTTTTTTTTGTAGAGACAGAGTCTCACTTTATGGCCCTCAGCAGAGTGCCGTGGCCTCACACAGCTCACAGCAACCTCCAACTCCTGGGCTTAAGCGATTCTCCTGCCTCAGCCTCCCGAGTAGCTGGGACTACAGGCACCCGCCACAACACCTGGCTATTTTTTGGTTGCAGTTCGGCTGGGGCTGGGTTTGAACCCGCCACCCTCGGTATATGGGGCCGGCCAGCGCCTTACCGACTGAGCCACAGGCGCCGCCCATAAAAAAAGAGATTTGAAAAGAGAGTAGGACTTGGAATAAACAAAGTCAAGGTCATGATGTTACACCACATCATTAGTCAAATATATAGGACTATCTCAGCAGGTGTATGTATTTGAATGATGGTGTGATGCACATCCACACACACACACACACACACACACACACACCTGGATGGAACAAGCACTTAATTATCAAGGAAACAAAGAAGTACAAGACAATTATTATAACTCCAAACCAGAAACTGTACAGTATGTTTGTCAAAACTGAGCCAAAATAGAGGAGGCTAACAAGAAGAAAAACATATTTTCTCATTCTGTAAGAAGAAAACAGATTTCTCTGCTTAAAAAAATAAAAATGTATCTCGGTATGAAAAAGTCTCACTCTGGTGCTTTGAATAAATCAACAACATACAAGATAGGTCCCAGAAAAACAAAAGAGGAATGTCCCCAGCGAATCTCATATAACTGCAGAATGACAGAGGGCAATTACATGAGAAAGAAGCATGGCTTCATTTGGCATCTCAGCAGGGGAGGAGGACGGTCTGGGGCAAGGAAAAGAACGGCAAGAGGAAAGGGAGGGAATGGCCCTAAAATGGACAGAAAAGGGCCTGTGAATCCAGGAACTTGTTCTGAGCTGCTCCTTTTTAGAGGCAAAAACCAGATGTTCCCCGAGACAAAGAATAGAAAAAGTGAGCAAGAGGGTGTCCGGGCTACAGCTGGAATCAAGGAGCAGTTTGTCACCACTCATTTCCTGCTGCTCCTCATCACCCAACTCTTCAACAAACTATTAACCCCATGGAAAAATGAAAAATAATCTGAAAGGATCCAACATGTAACAAGGGTGTAGTTAATGCCAAGAAATAAGGACAGAATAATAAAAATAAGAAGGAAGCAAATAAAAAAACTTACTCTAAGAGGAAACAAAAAAAAAGATTTTAGACAAATAACTCTTTAGTTTCTCAAATAAATTATAGAAAAAGTAATCTCGTAAGAGAAGAAAAAGAGATGACATAAGAAGATAAAAAACATTCAAGTAAAAAATAAGGAAAAAGAAAGGAAGTGAACTAATAGGATTAACAAACAACAAAAGTGTAACATGACCATTTGAAATATTAAAAAGCCATGTTGACTAACCAAACCAGAATGAACAGAAAGGCAAAGCATAGAAATATGAAGGATAGGTTTGAAAACTCTCATAAAGCAAAATTAAAAAAAAAAGAGCATTTCTGAATGATCCTGAAAATAGCGATAGAGACATAACACAGAAAAAAGATACTCAGTGTATTTTTGTTACTTATTATTCCTCAAAAAGGAATTTCAACAAATAAGGCAGAAAATAAATCCAAGAATATAAGAAAAAAAGGTATTAGAGCAACAGTCATTCCGCAAAGGCACCATATGTCCCTAGAATGTTTTTGACATTGCCATCAGCATAAACATATTGCAGAAAAGTTATTGAATTTTAAAGATAAAGAAAATATTTTAAACAGCATATAAGAAGGAATAATATGTGTCTTTTTCATTTCTCTATTGATACCTCACATCTGAATATGGTAGACAGTCTTGGAAGTTTTAAAAGCAAGAGAAAGAATGTTCTACCCATGTGAATTGCCCTTCAAGTATAGACAGGTGTCCTGGGACATAGAAGATCTTCCTGGAAAAATTACTTGATGAACTGAGAAATGAAGATGTTGTCGTAAAAAAAGACTGGTTTTGAGCAATGAATCTTTTAATAATAGAGGCAAGATCAATCAACCATGAAAATTATTTTTTAAAATTCTATAAACTTAAGTGATGTAAAAATAATGATGCAAATAACACAACTCACCAAAACAAGAAGGTAGGAAAATAAATGAGGTGGAAAGATGTATAAGGGCATTGAATGTCTTTACACATAGTAAGGAGTCAAGAGGTACCGCCTAGCATTAAAGTCTGCAGATAAAAATCCATAGTGTCATCATTAATCTCCTAGGTTCAAATTAATACTGAGTACACGTGATGCTAGTTTTTCCATTCTTGTGATACTTCACTTAGGAGAATTTTCTTCAAATCCGTCCACATTGTTGCAAAGATTGGAAAGCCTCCATCTTTTTTCCTGAATAATATTCCATGATATACATATACCACAATTCATTAATACCTTCATGTGTTGAAGGGTAGAAAAAGTCAATTAAATTAAAGTGGTGAGGGGAAAAGGTTGGGTACATTCACATCCAGTGGGTACACTGCACCAGCATAGGGCACACTTCCTAGGTGAAGGCTATAACTACAACTTGGATTTTAACCTTACAAAAGCAAGCTATTTGACTTAATCATAGGTACCCTCATATTAATCTTGAAGAAAAAATTTTATAGTGTCTAACATTCATATTTTTGTTATCTTTTCTTTTAACATAAAGGGATTAAAAGTAATTTACTTGTCTTGAAACATTTACTTATTATAAATTCCAATAATTCCTTTAGTTTCATTTCAGTATCTCTTTCCTTAAAGACACCTACATCTAATAGTTTTTCAAAGAAGAAGAGGTGTATATGCCAAATCATCAGTCAAAATTTGGGGCTTGAAGCATTTCCTTCCTAGTATTTGTAGACCCCAGCTGAGAGTTTAATTTCAACCTTCAGCTGTTGGTTCTGTGGTATTTGCTGATGTCAGATATTTGGTGGCATTGACCTAATTGTCTGAGAAGTGCAAGAATATATGTATCACATTCAAAGGTCAAGCCAATTAGGGTTTTAGATACTTAAAATAAAAAAAAAATCCATATTTATAGGAAGTAAAATGAAATTAGGCCAAAGGGAAAAAAAAAAATGGAATGACAGAGATATCTATTAGAGCAAACATCAAATTAAGACCAATAAACTACTGAGTGTTTACTCTGGAGATAGCATGCCTTTCAAAATGACATAATGAGAGTTTCAGTACAATGCCCACTGTCACTCTCCTGTCAAAAAATGACAGTTGCTTGTATCGGCTCTACTCCCAGTGTACTGACTATCATAGAGTGAAAACTTGGACATGACAGAACCCACTTCCTGCCTTACAGCTAGGACTCTGTGGGGACTAAACCAGTCAAAAGGAAGAATCACCACTCTAGGAGGAGTGAGTGTATAAATTTAAAACAGCAGCAAAGCAGAGCTCCATTACTGAAGGAAAGAGCTAATTCCAAATTATATCCCTTCATTAGTCACCCCCCTCAACCCTGACAAATGAATTACTTCGGAGATCTATTCCTGCTAAATTAAAATCCATCTATCTTCTCTTGGGATTTTCTTCTCCTATAGAAATGGAGTTTTTTCCCCCTTTCCCCAGCTGTTTGCTGATGCATTCAACAGGAATACAAATTCTAAAATGAATCTTTGAACACATCAGGTCCACATCTCATAATCATAAGAAAAATATATAAGGCTTTTTACATTAAAAAATCATACTGTGAACAAATTTCAAAATATTGAACAGACTTGTGTAAGCATTAACCTGTAGTATCATACCTTTATGATATTTCATATTTTTTCAAACATGCATTTAATCTTCATGGTAGATCATATACTAGTTGTATGTTTTGAGGAAATAAAATTAAAAACAAACAAACAAAAAAAAATGTCCTAAGGACTCAAAAGATGAAGTTACAATGTGAGTGGAACTAGATTGAACTCAAGGATCCTAATTCAAATTCTGACTGTGTGTTACTATCTTGAGCTGCAGCCATTACTTGCTACATGGGATCTCGAGAGGGTGTTGGCATCCATCATTCACCAATCCAACAAGTGCTTTAAATATAATATTTGACAATGTAAGCATGTTCTTGACAATCAGTTCATTGATTCACTCTTGTGTTCCATGAGCTTTTACTGAGCCCTGCTCCACAAATGCCTTTCATGAAGCTAGGGAGCCCAGACTGAGAGTACAGATAAAAAGAGGAAAATAAACACATCATTTGATTATAGTGTCAGAAATACATACTAGGAAACATACTCTTAAATCTTCTTTGCTATGTGTACCTTATCCCTGCACTACTGCTCTGAAATCAGCCATTAAGTGCAATATAAGATCTCTGGAAGGGTCACCCAGGAAGTCTATATGAGTCTTAAATGGTGAGTGATGTTGGAAGCATGTTCTTCACAGAGTGTGAAAAATCAGTGAAATTCCTGCCATATTGAATGACAAAATATTAAGATTTCTTCCAGATAGTAAAGTAAATTGTAAAGCTAAAGTTTGTAATAGAATAGTGATATAATGTTGACTTGTCAACCAGATGGTTTTGAGATATCGCTGATTTTTGCTCATCTTCTCTAAATTAGAATGACAGGAAGTAATTCGTTTTTATCATTGGAATTGGCTACCCTACTGTGATAAATAAATATATATATATACATTTATAAAATTCTAAATACCAAGAATATATTGCTTTTCTAAGTACTGAATACAAAGTCTTTCTTCTGAAGTTAAGAATCTTAAATTGATTCCTAAATATGTGGATAAAAGCTTTTGAAAATTTCTAGTAAGCTATCAGAATTTGAAGTACATTGACCCATATCTAATGGAATGATCTTTTTTTGATCCTTTCTTCCCTTAGTTTTATTTCTCTCTTTCTAACTTCACTCTATGTTTCTAAGAAGGAATATTGAAATATCTTCTTGCAGTTAATATTTTGTTTTCCATTCTCAGCACACTTTCAAATCACCATGAAAATAAACAGAAATTGGCAGATGAACCATATTACACTTCTGGTTGTGTTCTGTTTGGACTATCAACCAAAACCAAAAAAAAAAATATTCTTATTGGAATACTCACTTTGGAGAGTAAACAATGGCCTGAGTGATTCAAACCAATGAACTTACCGAGATTACTTGTAACTGGCTCTGTAATGCATCACAGGTTTTTGGCAGATCAGACTGACAGATTTGCAAAGCACATAGAAAAATGTAAGGTTTCCACCTTATAATTTTTCACCTAGGAATAACAAAAGTTGGGTCATATGAGTTGCGTCAATAGTTAACAATTAACTCAAGGGTAACTTGAATCTAAGAAGTAGTCAAATATATTTATATGGAGTTGAGTACTGCTTATTTTATAGCTGGTGGGGTGAAGATGGGCCTTTGAGATCAGGTAGGTGATCCAAGCAAACTTCTAACTTTGTTTATAGAAAAACTTTCAAGACAAAAGGGTCATGAAACAAAGAAATTGTAGAAGGAACAGGAAGTTTGTTGAAACTATAAGTATCAATCAGGATAAACTTGTTGAAGTTTTAATGATGATAACATAATTCTTGTATATTGAGTGACATGTACAGAGGCGTGATGTGTCAGAAGTCAGAAATATCCACTAATACCTTATTTTGGCTAAATTTGTGACTGATTTATGTTCCTTTATGGGTCCTGACTATTCATGCACCTGTTAGCTCTATTATGCCCGTACATTGAATTATTATTCTAATCTTAGAGGAGATGGAGCAAAAGGGCTCACACTTATTATCACTAGTGGAAGAAAAACTGCTATACTTTACTTCTTAGATTGTATCAGAAGTATTATTTTCAAATTGGAAGCAGTCTTCCGTCCTCAGACAGAGATTCAAATAATGGTGAAGTGCTCAAAAATCTCTGCCATGGAATCTAAATTTATAGTGATTATCAAGCAGAAAGAAGTGATAGGCACGCTTGCATAATTTGGAGGCACACTTTACAAATTTGGAAATATTCAATAGGCTAAGTTGGCTGAATTCAATGAAGACATTGATTTTCAATTGACAGTGGAAAGTTGTTATAGCTATCATCATCACGTTAAATATTATTCACTGTTCAACTTGTAGTGGCATGTGTACTATACAATTTCATAAAAATTAAAATGCAGCCGATAATAGCTTTCTTGTTTATGCAATTAAATAAAAATAAGAGAATCTAAATATTGTATAAGCTTTTGCAAGACAGTTAAACAGAGCTAAACCATTCAGATGTAAAGTTCAGTTCAGTCGGCCATTATAACCATCCACTTGCTAAGCCACATTCTATTCCCATTTATTTGCCAAGCTAAATCTCCTATTCTTTTTTTCCCCCTAGCTTTTGTGTGTATTTGATAAAATTATGGCTTTCAGGTGGATGTGTTTGGAAGCTATTTTCTATACTGCATTATTTTTGGATTCAGCCTTAAGCTTTCTTGTTCTACATTGAGGGTTATCTTGATATTTCAGCAAGAGAATACTAGAAAAATGTCATTACGTGTTCAGACACAGCATAAAAAATGTATTTGGAGCCAAAACAATTACTGAATTTATGTTGCAAGGAAACTATTTTCTCACCACTGTTAGGTCCTTGTCAAACTTGGTCCATCTTCTGAGTGGCTGTTTTGAAATAATAGTTGTTATAGGTTAGATAGTGATTCTTCAAGCTGACTGTGAGGACCTCCTTAGAAAGTGAATTTCAGGAATTCCAGTTGAATAAGCAGCCACAGATGGGCTTTATCCTCCTAATTTCAAAGATTCTCAAAGATGATGCTGTACGAAAGAGGATATTCATGAAAGACAAGACTATTAATAGACCATGAAACTCAAATTATCCTTTCCGATGCATTGTTAGAATATGAAATGGCAAAGGGTGATTTTTTTTTCTTTTGGGGGAAGGATCCAGCTGACAAAAGTTTTAATATTCTCAAACACATTGAGACTTCAAAGCTGCTCTCCTAAAAGCCCTGTTTGTATTGGTGATGAGGCCTGTCTTCCAATCTCGTCTTTTTTCTTATTCCTTTTTTTTTTTTTAACTGTAAGTTAAACTATAGAACAGGGATGAAAATATTTTCTCCTACATCACAGAATCATCTAATCTCAGTTTAGGAAACAGAATTTTTGAAGTCCAACATTATATTCCTAGTCTTCAAATCCCATTCCACAGCCATCTGGAAGTATACACCATAACTTTATTATTATTATTTTTTTATTAAACCATAGCTGTGTACATTAGTATGATCGTGGGGCACCATACACTTGGTTCATAGATCGTTTGACACATTTTCATCACATTAGTTAACATAGCTTTTGTAGCATTTTCTTAGTTATTTTGCTAAGACCTTTAAAAGCCCACCTGTGAGAATCACTGGCCACTGAAATACTACTAGACAACATAAAAGTTTGCCTTCTTCAAGTTTATACCAATGTGTCTCATTTCAAACACTGTATAGAACAGTGTAATTTCTCTCCACACGAAAACCTTTTACATTAAGTGAGGCCAACCTGAACCTGCTCTTCCCCACCGGAGAGATTAGTTTCCTTCAGATGAAATATTCCCAGTTCCTTCACCCATTCCTCTTAAAATATGATGAATTCTATCTCGGTTGATTTTCCTACAAATTTACTCTACATTTTTCTTGAAATGCAGAACCCACAGGGTATTACATTGCTGCAGAAATGGTCTGAGCCAATACAGGAAAGTGGGACCAAAGCTCTCTGTAATGATTTCTTCATTTGCCTCCATAACATCTTACTAGTGACTCAAACTAAATCTACCATCAACTCAAAAGTCTTCCATCTGCCAACAAACCTCCCCGTTTTCCCTTTTGAAAAGGTCATCTTGATTTTTTCTTTTTTGAGACAGACTCTCACTATGTCACCCTTGGTAGAATGCTATGGCATCACAGTTCACAGCAACCCCAAACTTTTGGGCTTAAGCAATTGTCCTGCCTCAGCCTCCCAAGTAGCTGAGACCACAGGAGCCCATCACAATGCCCAGCTATTTTTTTTTGTTACACTTGTCGTTGTTTAGCAGGCCTGGCCAGGTTTGAACCCATCAGCCCCAGTGTATGTAGCCAACATCCTAACCACTGAGCCATGGGTGCTGAATTCAAGAATGAGATCTCATAATTATTTATTTTTAATAAAGAATTTATTTTTAATTTAAGAATAAGGTCTCATAATTACCACTGAAATTATATCTAGATGATCAATATAATCTACCAAAAATTTCAGATCCTGATTCTTTTTTTTAATTAATTTATTTATTTTATTGTTAAATCATAGCTGTGCACATTAGTGCAATCACCTGTACCCATTCTAAGATGCACCATAGATGTGGCCCCACCCATTACCCTCCCTCCACCAAAACCTCCCCCCTCCCTTCCCTTTCCTTGACCTTAGGTGCAGGTTTTATAAATTTATTTAGTAACTTCACGGACAATCCACAATTGGAAAACTCCCTGTAGTATGGTATTGACCCATTAATTTGTACTCTTCCAGTATAGTGGCTAAACATATCTTATAATTTGTTTAAATGCCTTTTTCTCCCTTTTGTCCACAAAATGCCCTGTGCTAAGTTTGACATAATTATAAATACATTTATTTCTTTATTACTTTTTCTTTCTTTCTTCTTTTTTTTTCTTTTTGCAGTTTTTTTCTGGCCAGTGCCAGGTTTGAACCTGCAACCCCCGGCGTACGGGACTGGCGCCCTACTCCTTTGAGCCACAGGCACCGCCTTTTTTGCTTTTTCTTTATCAATTCTGAAATGTTTAGATTTAACTATGAAGTGCACATTAATAAGTAAGAATGACTCTGGAAAAGGCAAATCATTGATGGGAAAGTTGTCTTTGTTTTCCCAGACCTCTTCGTGGTACAGCTCCCCCACTCCCTACCTTGGTAGTAGCCTGACACCGTATTCTTCAGTTTCTGATGGCTCTTATTGTTCTTTGTCCTATGGCTCGAACTGAATAGAATCATAGTTACATTCGCTGTGAGGTATATACATCAAGAAGTTGTTCCTCATGGGCGGCGCCTGTGGCTCAGTCGGTAAGGCGCCGGCCCCATATACCGAGGGTGGCGGGTTCAAACCCGGCCCCGGCCAAACTGCAACCAAAAAATAGCCAGGCATTGTAGCGGGCGCCTGTAGTCCCAGCTACTCGGGAGGCTGAGGCAAGAGAATCGCTTAAGCCCAGGAGATGGAGGTTGCTGTGAGCTGTGTGAGGCCACGGCACTCTGCCGAGGGCCATAAAGTGAGACTCTGTCTCTACAAAAAAAAAAAAAAAGAAGTTGTTCCTCCTTAGATATATGTGTGTTAACAAGCATCAGGTATTGTTAAAGGCCTTCCGAATGGAAGTGAAGAAGTTCATTTATTCCTTCACTTGATAAATGCTCACTGAACCTTTTCTATGTGCCAAGCCTCTGCCAGGTACAGAAAACACGAGCTCATGGCAGAAGCGCCTGAACTCCAGGAATTCTCCTTCTCAGAAGAGAGAGAGATACTACAAAATGCGATAAACTGAATTCATGAGGGACCTTAAAATCAGAAGAGATTAATGTTGAATTGCAATTCCAGTTTAGCTATCAAAAAATAAAACTGGAGGAAGAGTATTCTATGCAGAAAAACATGTGAAAGAGATGTAAAATTTGCATTTCAGATTCTGAAGATGGAATCAGGGTAGGCTTACAGCGAAGGGTCCCATGTGCTGAAGGGGCTAGGAGGATGTGGGTGTTGGCTCGGAGAGGACTCTGTGCCTAAGGGAAGAGTTGAGGTTTATGTCCAAAACTAGGAGAAGTTTGGAAAGTGTAATTTTTTAGTTGCTTGGTACAAAAACACAGCCTACCTCATCTTTCCTCTGCTCAGCCCGTCTAGGAGAATTTGAAAACAAGACAATAAGGTTTTTATCTTCTGCCTTACCAATAAAAGTGGTGTCTTTTAACAGAAAAAAAATGTACGGACATAGGACTCGGGGTTTAGCATAACATTTGACTGATATCGTATATCACAGGATTGGTGATTTTCTGGCAGTGTTTGTGGAAAGTTAGATATGTGTGCATCAGCACACACATATATGTATGTAATATTCAGCTATATACATACATTTATCAAGTTTTCACATCTATAAACATATGATTCACATGTGATGATGGCAAATCAGAGATTATCTTATTTCTAATCTGAATCTAGCAGAAACTTTGTTTAATATACATTTTAGTGTAATTATCCTAATAATAGTTCCACTGTGCAGAGGGACTGAGTAAACTGGCTAAGAAAAAAAGAAGCTATACCACATAGGAAAAAAACCTAAAATCAACGTCTGCAAATAAACCAAGGGATATGTGTCAGACTCATCTGTCATAAGCATTTCTGGAGATCAGTGGTCTGACATAATACTTTTATATAGCTATTCTTTTGCTTCTTGCTCTCCTCTAACACGTGTTATATCTCATGATTGGTTTTTCCTTGTATTAAAAAAATGAAGAAATATTATAATTTTCTCTTAAATTTCCCAGTGCTTCAGTTCAATTTCCTGCTGGTTGATTTATTCTTCCTGCTTTTATTTCTAAGAAATTATACTCTTTACTTTACAAAGGGCAGTGCACTGATTGACTGAAATGGATGTGCTGGGAGGAGAACAGTGGGCAGGGGCCTGCCGGGCTTGGGTCAGGGAACCACCTGCTGTTGCTTTCAACAGGAACAGTCTCTCTCACAGCTCTCGTTCAACACAGTGTGTCTGCCGCTGTGAAGTCAGACAGGAATGAACATTCACACAATCTGGGAAAACAAATCTGCTGAGGAGTTAAAATTATCTAACTCTACTGAATAACAATCAACAGATAATTGTGAGCTCTGCATTTAACTTTTTAAAAAATAATGACAAAATAAGAAGCAAAACGAAACAAGAAACAATCATTCTCGGACGTTGAGTTAAACTGAAATGTGAGTTGCTAAACAAACACGAGAGCAAAGAAGTATTTCCCGTGTTTAGTGCTCAGGGCCAGATGTATTTATGGAATATAACGTGGTTTCAAAGATCTCAAGAAGCACTACAACCCTAAACTCCTCTCCACACTGGCTGTTTGTAGAGCTTAGATGTCCTCATCAAATGATCGATTGTTCGGAGACGTGCCTTATCCTCATCTTGTCTGATTGTGGGGTTCTGAGACTTTAGTGAACTCTGGAAACATAATTGTGTTCTCAATAAGGTTTTGCTGAGCGAATCTGATGGACGGTCTCAGGGCAGTAAGAATGCATGTGATGAACCTAGAGAAAAGAGCAGAGACATAGAAACAAGACCTTTCATCTCACGATGTTACTCCAGAGCCAGCCACCTCGAGGGCGCCCTTCTCAAAACACCTCTGGGATTGCCTTCTCCTTTAACCATCCTGGGCTGGAGATTCAGCCACCTAGAAGTGTCACTGATGAGCAAATTAATCCCGGGGAAGCTTCTGGGTGCTGCAGCTTAGGAGGTTGGGTGAGTACCCCTCAATTTCTGAAGGGGTTGTAGGAAACCTAGAAAAGTACACAAAACACAGCAACAGCAGAGTGAACTGGAAGGAAGGCAGAGGAAGAAAGGAAAACGATGTTAAGTGAGCACCAAGAGGAGCCTAAATGGAGCAGCGTGAGTGCCACGCTGCCTCGAGCACTGGGGCCAGGAAGAGCGCGGGAATTACTGCCCACAGGAAGACGGGGTGAGTGTGAAAATCAGAAAAGCCACACCTGTGCTCAAGACCGGGGAAGGAAAACTACGGGTCAAATGATAACAGTATAACAATACAAAAATAAAAAACCCACTGCTGTTTATTGAAGAGTAATTAGTGCCAGAAGCTCACTGAGCAATTCACATACAATCCTCTTGAAACATTCAAAAGAACTATTAAGTAGAACTTTCGTTCCTATTTTATATATTAGGAAGCCAAGAGGTGGATAAGACCCTGGCCTGTCAGTGTCCCGAGCAATGCCTTTAGCTACTCTTATAAAGCAGAGTAGGAGGGAAGGGGCTGAGTACACACAGAAATAACCAAGAAGTGCAGAGCAAGGTGGGGTGAAGAGAGCGGACCCACCACAATTTCTCCCGTTGCTGATTTACCTTTATCATGAGCAGTGGTAACGAATTACATTACACAGAATAACTTCTTCCACTATCTCGATCTCAAGGACCATCATTTTACACACACGTACTCACTCTCTCTGTCACACATATTTATATTTTAGTATATTGTCACTTCGGTAATTAGTTTCCAAAAAACAAATTTCCTTCCAAATACCTAATTAGAGATCAGGGGAAATTAATGTCGTTGCCCAATGCAGGTAGCAAAAAATATTAAAAGGTTGCAAAATATATGAAAACTGCAAAAATACTTGGTCATCAAAATTTGTGATAATACTGTCCAGCTTCTTTATTGTTTCTTTCTTTAGATTTATTCATTTATTTCTTCAGCAGATGTACATTAAGAAGGGATGTGACAGCTCTGTGGTAAACTCTCTGTAACGGAAAGCATTTACATCAAATTAATTTTACACATAAAATTGTTGTTATGTATATAAAATTAGGACTCTTGTAAATGCCACAGAGAACTTAAGGGCACTTTAAGAGTGTATGATGGGATTTTTCCCATAATCATGGCAATTAAGAATGGTTTCCAGAAATAAATAAATAAAATAAAAAGAATGGTTTCCAGGGCAGTAGCATGCGATGTGAAAGCTGAAGCGTGTTTGACCAGCCTCCCTGGTGATGCCCAGTGGGCTCCACTTTCTTTCTGCAGCTTCCTCACCCACCATCCTTGCCCGTCAGCCCCCTTGGCATCTTTATGTCCCTTGAATGCTCTGTTCTCCAGCCCATTGAAGGGCTTTTGCAAATGCTATGACTCCTGGCAGAAATATTCCATCTTCCCTCCCAGGTAGGTTTGCCAAACGTTCCTACTTTTATCCCATAGGTTTGCCAAACGTTCCTACTTTTATCCCATAGGTTTGCCAAACGTTCCTACTTTTATCCCATCCCTCGTTTGCCTGGGTTAGGCGCAAAACAATTTGTTTCTAGTAAATTCTGTGCATTTCAGTGAAATATGGAACCACCTCAACTCCCAACATGCTTATCCTTTGTGATGGATGGTGGTAGTAGAATATTATAGTAGAAACCTTAAACGAGCAGATTTTTACCATAAGCATTTTTTCAAAGCCACCGTAGAGGCAGACTGTTGAGAGGCTGTTTTTCTTCCTGTGTTTTAAATTATCCCTCCCTGACCAAATGAACGTGATGACCTTGTTTGTGATTTAGCTTCAAATTGATACCAGCAATATCTTTGCACCTCACTTGCATTACTTCACACCTCGAATTCTTACATTTTATCCTTATTGGCATTTCTGTGACCGTAGGACACATCCACACATCCCGCGGTAGCATAAATAATCATGTTCTTATCAGTATGTACAAGCTTGTAACATCAAAAGTTTATGAACTGAAATTATTTCTACGCACTAAGTTTTCCGAATTTTGTTTATTTGATGTTTACTTTGCACTTACGTGAAAGGTTGTAGCACTTCCTAGAACTCAATGAAAATAAACTATAAAGAGATTAACTAGGTTAAGTACAGGCTGCGATCACAGATGCAGAGCTTTATGGAGCAAGCTTGTAACTGTCTGGTTCACCACCACTCCATCCTCGCAGTATATATGATACAGAGTAGTTTTTAAAAGTTATTTGAAGAAACAGAGAAATTAAAAGAAGAAATGGAACAGAGTCTACCACATTTTATTTAAATCCAGGCTTATTTCTGATTTAATTTGTTCTCCTGTGTTTATTGTAAAAAGGTCTATGTGTGTATTTGCACCTACCTGTGCTCAATGCTCTAATGACAGGTTTTATTTCCCACGGGAAAGGCTAAACAAAGCCCCCGCACACACACACGCACACACAACAGACATCCCCTGATAATTAATTCAGAGCAGTGTCCTTGATTCACACTTTCCATGGTTGAAATGACTCTATGTGTAGATTTTCCAAGCCAATACTTTGCAATCATTGCCAGAGATATGCCCCGTTTTAGAACCATATGGTGTCAAATTTCACAAAATCATTCATTATTTCCTAGGCCTTGTGTGAAAGTAGGAGTTTCTATTTGGGAATTACTGCTTAAACAATGAATATTTTGACATAAAGGCAGCACCTTTTTTTCTCTCTTCTAGCCAATCTCTTGCTTGGTTGGAAATGGAGAACCAATTACCAGCGTGGTTATCCTAAGTGTATTCGTACATGTTTTTCTTCTCTGTGAAAATGTTTCCAGTCTTTCTGATGATAAATGTTCCTGGGTATGATGTGTGAATCAATCCTATCTGTGCAGACACAGCAGAACGAAAGGTATAATGATGTAGGAGTGAAGTGTCAATGAATAATTCATATCTGACAGCGCACAGCGTTGAGTTCTATCAGGCAGCGTTCCATGGAGAGAGGTCCTCAAAGGCTTCTTCAATTCATCTGCATCAACTTATTGTATTCTTGCTTGGGTGGCAGAATTGATCATATAAAATGAGTGAAATGATACTCAATGGTGCTGCTTGCAAATGCAGAAGGAAAAATATGTAGCTCCCTATTCCTACCAAACATTCATCCACCGATGTTTATCAGGCTCCTGCTTGGTTCCCACAGGGTGTTCAGTGTTGGAGGTTCCAAAAAAAGTCTGACCACATCTCTGAATCCATAGAGCTTGCCTCCCATCAGTAAAGATACATAAAATAATTACATCTGACTATGATACATGTTATAAAGAGGCCCCAGGCTGGCTGAGAGACATTGCCTTCACTTTAAGAAGGCCTCGAAAAGGAAAAAAAAAAAAAAAAAAAGACAAGGTGATGGGGCGGCACCTGTGGCTCAAAGGAGTAGGGCACTAGCCCCATTAGCCGGAGGTAGCGGGTTCAAACCCAGCCCCGGCCAAAAACTGCAAAAAAAAAAGACAAGGTGATGGATTTTATTAGCATAGTATATGGAGAATATGCCAGCACATGATGGTCCAGAAACAGGTTCCTCTTTAAAATTAATAAATAGAACAGCCAGGCTACTCTCCTGTCAGAGTCTCAGTGAGTTTATTGTAACACGTAGCAAGATATTAACTAATCTGTGTCTTTATTTTTACCTAGGAATCCACTCTGTAAAATTTAAAGATATCTGTGCCTTTACTTTAGGCTATTCATCTTTCTTCTTCTTAAGCTTCTTCTTTGAAATAAGTTCAAATCATCTCTAGAAAAGTGATTCAATTGATTTCCCGGTGATGGACTCCTGGAATTTTGGAAACCAAATTTTTTTTTTTTTTTTTTTTTTTTTTTTGTAGAGACAGAGTCTCACTTTATGGCCCTCGGTAGAGTGCCATGGCATCACACAGCTCACAGCAACCTCCAACTCCTGGGCTTAAGCGATTCTCTTGCCTCAGCCTCCCGAGTAGCTGGGACTACAGGCACCTGCCGCAATGCCTAGCTATTTTTTGGTTGCAGTTTGGCCGGGGCCGGGTTTGAACCCACCACCCTTGGTATATGGGGCGGCGCCTTACCAACTGAGCCACAGGCGCCGCCCGGAAACCAAATTTTTAAAACTAATTCACAGTCAAGGGAGCTAGAATAAAGGGTTTTGTCTAGAGTAAAACTGGTTAGGTTTGATTAATGCCTCTGCTATGTGAGCTGGGATAATTTTTAACACCATTAAACCTATTCTTCCTCTGAAAATGGGGCTCATTTTAAAAACTATCATTAGATGGCATAAGAACTAAAGAAAATAAATATCATAAAGCACTTGGCACCATTCCTGTCTTTTATAAAGTGTCAAACAAGGTCAAGTTTCCTAGGAAAGCATTGCTTTATAATATTAAATTTAACTCAGCGGTAGTTCAGTACACTTAAACAACAGGCTCACCTGTACCCAAATCATTTACGAAGATTTTTAGACAGAAATGATCTGGGGCTTGTAGCAGTCTGGGGTATGCGTGATCTCTCCTGAACCATGCCTCCTGGCAAACATGCCCTAATGTAGTGCCTGAGTCTTCAATCTGAGCAACCTCCCTCATCAGTAAAAGGAGGCAGAAGAGTTACTGTGCTGAATTTAGGACTAAGCATGAAGGAGATCTGGCAGCTTCTGCTTTGCTGTCTTGAAAGCCACCATGTAAGAAGTCCAGTTATTTCATTGGAGACATTCACCAGAGGTGGAGCAGGAGAGGAAGAGAGATGAGGCTATGTGATACAGAGAGACAAGGTCAAACGACCCAGTGGCCTAGCTGACTCAAGGCCCCAACTGATCCACCAGCTAAATTCAACCACACAAGTAATTATGGGCAAGAACCTCAGAAGAACCATCCAGGGGAGCCCAATCCAAGTTGGGCATAGTGGGCAAATAAAATAGTTTGTTTAAAGACACTAAGTTTGGGGGCGTTTACTTGAATAATAATGGATAGCTGAGACAGGGCTATTTCCCCTCCTTTCGTTTCCTACTTTTACCACACACAGTTTCTAGATTTCCTCTCATATGCCCCATGCCCCACTTTCACTGATTGCTATTTGGTATATCTTTAAAATCCTCTGTGAGCTGATCTAAAATGCAACTCTTGAGTTACCTGTGACACATGTTAATTAAAAGATAATAGGATTCAAGAAAACCTGAGATGTCCAAACCACCTACTGCAGTGGCTGAACATTATATCAAACACGTGCTTATGAAAATACTACAGCTTCATAAACATTCTATAACCAAAAACTTGCCATGCCTTTACAATTCAAATGACTCATTGACTCATCATGGTTTACATGACTCAACAGTGTAAAACATTATGATATATATTTGTACTTATAAAACCCTCTATTATCCATTAGTCTCCTATCATCTTGGGTTGTGATATTCTTGAATGTTGCAAGAATAATTTTCATCTAGAGCTTGAGTCTAAAGTACAATCTGCTTTAAAGTATATGGTGTTTTTAAAGTTAAAATAGCACTGTCAAGATCTAAATGTAAAAGTTTTAAATGTTGAATTTTAGTATATCTCTTCAACTCTATTCTCTCTGCATTTCTTTACTAGGTCAGGCCTCTCTGATTCTAAATAGCCAGTGAAACAAACCTAAATGTAGTTATTCGAGACGAATTTGTACAAGTTCAAAAGTTCATCAAAAGAAGTGATTATTTAGCCTCATAATCTAACTGAATCACTTTAGCAAACAATATGGTTTGGGGCAAAGGCTGCTTAATTTGTTGAATTGAAGGCATGAGTCCCTGATAACTGTTGAATTTGTTGAAATGAAGTCGTGAATTCCTGAGAATATCCCCAATTTCAAACATGTTGGTATTATGCATAAGACTTCAGGTTTATCACTTAGGTATATAATATAAGCAACTGACTCTCCTATTGATATTTTGAAAATATTATCTGCTGAGATTTGAGAATTGAGTATTTAAACCCCTCTACCCCACTATGTTTGGGTTCTCCAAAAAAACAAACCAATAGGATAAAATCTCTCTCTTTCTCTCTCTCTCTCTCCACACACACACATGCACACACAATACGAACACAAAGAGGGTGCCCAAAAATGTATGAAATGTTTTAAGAAAGGAAAAAAACTGTATTAAATTTATAGCACTCAAGGCACATTTTATTTCTGTTATTACAAGAGATGCTCAATGTGACTTGTATCATATTTTGTTCTTCGTATATATTGAGTACTACAATTTTAATACAGTTTCTTCCTTTCTTAAAATGTTTATACATTTTTGGAACCCTGTGTGTGTGTGTGTGTGTGTGTGTGTGCCTGTGTGTCTGTGTGTATATCTGTGTATATGAAATTGGCTTAGCGATTATGGAAGCTGGCAAGTACAAAATATGCAGGATGAACTATTATGTTGGAGACACAGGGAAGAGTTAATGTTTCAGTTCAAGTGTGAAGGCACCTTGCTTTAAACTTCCACCTTATTCAGGCGAGGTCATCTTTATTCAGGCCTTCGACAGACTGAATGAGGCTCACACACATGACAGAGGGTACTCTGCTTTCCTCAAAGTCTGCTGATTTAAATATTAATCTCATCCAAAACTACCTTCATGGAAACATCAGTAGAATGCTGGACTACATATCTGGGCACTGAGGCCCAGCCAAGTTGACACATAAAAAACCCACTATCACCCTCATCTTGAGGTCAGAGCCAATTAAGAGATGGTCTCAGGTACCAAATAGCTGGAGAGAAAGAGCAGTGGTCTTAGAGCAGAGGCATTGGCTTACAAAAGTAACCAGATGGCCTTTATATTACTCAACGCTCGCACATTAGTGACCACCATACAAAGCTTCTTCACCTAGAATGTTGTTATGAGGGTGAGAGAAGCCTGAGTAATGTGAGAATAAAGCCCAGGCCGTGAGGGTCACACGTACGCAGTCTTACTACCCCATTTCACTACCTGCCCCTAGAGAAAAGGGCATGTGAAGTCATAGAGGAGGCCGCAAGTTTGACCCGGCCCACGGGTCAGTCGACAGGGATACCTGGAGGAGGGGGTGAGAATGGGAAGGGGCAAGGGGCGCGAAGAATGGAGACAAGACAGGAGTCTGATCAAGTCTCGTTTATTGCAAAGTTCTTCCAGGGTATATAAGGGTAGGTGAAGGAGGAGGTTTATGTCACCAGGTATCCAAGCAACCTGGCCTTGGTGGAGATAAGTTCCAAACGGCAAGCTTCCAAGTTTCGCTCACGTGATTTATGAGAAGAGGCCTGGCGTTTGCAGGGAAATAGAAACTTAGGCCTAGCATTTGCAGGGAAATAGAAACTTAAGTCTGTTAGTACCGGACATAGCACTTGGCCTACAAAATAGATGCTGTGGTGTCAGCCTTCCACACAAGTGATTTGTTGAAATGATTCTAAAAGGAGACAGATTTTATTAAATAAGATCAAGCAGATCTGAATGGGAGGCAGGGGATCCTAAAGTAAATGCAAACAACATGTTTCAGAACAATTCCGGCTTCCGATGGAAACAATCGTGATCTAGGATCTTACTGCACGTGTGTGACTGACTTAAAAATTGCATAGAGGAAGCCATTAATGTGTAGGAGTACTTTAGAAAACCCAAACATATTTCTTAAAGTTTTCCATTAAGACCAACACCCTTTTTCTCAAAATTAATGTGAGATATTGATCATTTCTATAGATAATATTTTTCTTTTATATGGTCTCTTAGAATGATTCACCAAAATTTGAAAGCCCCACTAGAAAAACAAGCCGTCCTGATAGAATTTAGCTATATTACCCTTTTTAACCAGAAAGCTAGGAAAACATCATTTTGTCACCATTTTATACAATATTAACACATCCATATGCTATTCAAAAATGTACTATATTGTTGGGCAGCGCCTGTGGCTCAAGGAATAGGGCGCTGGCCCCATGTAGTGGAGGTGGTGGGTTCAAGCCCGGCCCTGGCCTAAAATTGCAAAAAATTTAAAATATATATATTTTATTACTATACTATATTATCTAAAAAAGTATAAAAATGGCCAGAATACTTTTCTCTCTAAAACCACAGTTACCAAGATTACTTAAATATTTTTAATGTGTTTGGTTTTTGTTAATCTATCTACGTTCGCATTGTGCGAACTGAAAATCCTCTTGCTTTCTTAACTTTATCATCAGCTTCTAAATCACCCTTATCATACTCTCACTATCATAACTTACTATTGTTTTAAATTTTGGAAATATAGCATATAACTTCTTTCCTTGCTTTTAAAAATGTTTTTTTCTTGCAATCACAAACTTCAGAGTTTTCAGAAAAAAGTATAACTTTTTAAATAAGGATTCAAGAAATACATAAGACCTTTTTTGGTTCTTTGATGACTCTACTTAGGAACTGAAGTATTCTTTAATAATCACTCAAATGATAAGACTCTGTAGCATTAACCTTTAATCATTTATTAAAATAACTCATCCTTCCCACAATCCCATATTAAATATCTGTTTCAAAATTGGAGATACTCATTTCCAGTTGCCTTTAAAATTCATCCCACGTCAGACCACTTCTTACCGTCATCACCAGCCCTCACCTGACTGATTGCACTCTCCTCCCTGATCCTGTGCCTCTGACCTTGACCTCTTAGATGTGTTCTCCACAGAGACATCAGTAGTCAGTAGGATCTTGGCCCAGTCACCTGGTTGTCATTTGTCTTCTTATGATCCTCTGCGTCTTCCTAATACTAAAAATAAAAGCCAAATCTCTACCATGACCTAGGAGTTCTGCATGATCCTGACCCTCTCCCTCTGAATTTATGTGCAGTGACTTCTCTCCACATTCACTTTTTAGTCTCTTCAGCTTTCTTGAAGTTCTTTATCATGAGTAACACGCTCCTGCCTCGAGGTTTTCTAACCCTTTCTTTTAGAGAGTTCTATATCCAAGTGACATCTGAGCAGAGATGCCTTTTCTGAATATTTTATATAAAAATCTCCTCCTCATTTGCTTCCCATACACTGACATTCTGTCTGTCCTGATCACCATCTGAGATTTTACATATTTAACTTTTTGTCTTATTTCTTTTGTTTTGTTTCCCTCGATAAAATGTAAGCTTCATGAGAAGAGGATGCTTGTCTGTTTGTCCACCGTGTCTGTTTGTGTCTGAATGTAAATCAGTGCCTGAGGTATGGGCGGCACTCATAAAACTGTTTGGAATGAAAAAATGATAAATAAAAGATGTCATAGAGGCCCCATCCTACTTTGGAATAAAGATATATAAATAAATAATGGATGGTCTGATGAATATGCTTATAGTCTATGGAAGAATGGCAAGAAAGAATATCATTTGGTAGAGCTGGAAAAGACCTCAAAAAGCAAAAGATCTTTGAGTTTATGTTTAAGGCAAAGCTCATGAAGCAGAAAATGGTGTACACGTTCAAGAAGGAGCGTAGGGTAACGTACAGAGAGCCGGATGTCATCTAGCACCTGCGGGAAATCTTCAATCGGACAGCATGGCTGGAAGAGGCTCTTGGTGGAATTCCCTACCATTTCCCTACTTCTATGTTCCTTCCTCCATTAGTGAATAAAAAGAAAAGTTACCTCCACAACTGATGGTTCTTGTGGAGGAAGAAACTACAATGTTACGGTCAGAAGCTGACCTTCAAATTCAGTTCCAACAAGCATAAACTTCGTGTTTGCGCTATGTCCCGCTAGGCTTTTTTTTAATATATATTCACATTGTGTATTATATATAGGGTGGCCATCCAATTCATGTGCAATTTAAAATAGTGTGCAATTTTAAAATTGCACATGAACTTCATGGCCACCCTGTATAATATATGTGTATATTTTTAAATTTCAATTGATTATTTTAATTTATAAATTTATTACCATAAATATATAGGTATATGAATACAACATTATATTTTTTCCTGTGAAACTTAAAAATAATTTCAAGATAATGAAATCATTAAATTTTTTGAGAATTTTATAATAATACCACAGATATTTTTTATTTTAAAATTTATTGATCTTAAGTGCTCAACATTGCTTATCCTTATTAGGGTGATTAACTGAGTTTTTATATTTGTCAAAATTTATGAAATTTAGCATTTTAAATCCTCCCAATACTGTCTTCGCTCTCACCATGCTGAGGCAACTAATAGTAATAATTAGAATCTATCTCTTTCTATATCTATATATAGAAGGATAAGGACAGTATTTCTATATATCTCTCTCCAAGGCCATAAAAATTATACAACCACCTAATCTTCGATAAACCAAACAAGAACATACCTTGGGGGAAAGACTCCCTATTCAATAAATGGTATTGGGAGAACTGGATATCCACTTGTAAAGACTGAAACTGGACCCACACCTTTCCCCACTCACAAAAATTGATTCAAGATAGATAAAGGACTTAAATTTAAGGCATGAAACAATAAAAATCCTCAAAGACAGCATAGGAAAAACACTGGAAGATATTGGCCTGGGGAAAGACTTCATGAAGAAGACTGCCATGGCAATTGCAACAACAAAAATAAACAAATGGGACTTCATTAAACTGAAAAGCTTCTGTACAGCTAAGGAGACAATAACCAAAGCAAAGAGACAGCCTACACAATGGGAAAGGATATTTGCATATTTTGAATGAGACAAAAGCTTGATAACTAGGATCTATAGAGAACTCAAATTAATCCACATGAAAAAAGCCAACAATCCCATATATCAATGGGCAAGAGACATGAATAGAACCTTCTCTAAAGATGACAGACGAATGGCTAACAAACACATGAAAAAATGTTCATCATCTCTATATATTAGAGAAATGCAAATCAAAACAACCCTGAGATATCATCTAACCCCAGTGAGAATGGCCCACATCACAAAATCTCAAAACTGCAGATGCTGGCCTGGATATGGGGAGAAGGGAACACTTTTACACTGCTGGTGGGACTGCAAACTAGTACAACCTTTCTGGAAGGAAGTGTGGAGAAACCTCAAAGCACTCAAGCTAGACCTCCCATTTGATCCTGCAATCCCATTACTGGGCATCTACCCAGAAGGAAAAAAATCCTTTTGTCATAAGGACACTTGTACTAGACTGTTTATTGCAGCTCAATTTACAATTGCCAAAATGTGGAAACAGCCTAAATGCCCACCAACCCAGGAATGGATTAACAAGCTGTGGTATATGTATACCATGGAATACTATTCAGCTACTAAAAAAAATGGAGACTTTACATCCTTCGTATTAACCTGGATGGAAGTGGAAGACATTATTCTTAGTAAAGCATCACAAGAATGGAGAAGCATGAATCCTATGTACTCAATTTTGATATGAGGACAATTAATGACAATTAAGGTTATGGGGGGGGAAGCAGAAAGAAGGACGGAGGGAGGGGAGTGGGGCCTTGGTGTGTGTCACACTTTCTGGGGATAAGACATGATTGCAAGAGGGACTTTACCTAACAAATGCAATCAGTGTAACCTGGCTTATTGTACCCTCAATGAATCCCCAACAACAAAAAATTATACACAGACACATTTAGATAAATATATATTCTACAAATATTATATAAACATTACTCTATCACTTTCACATATTTCATTTCATTTTAGCTTCACACCACTGAATTAGCTGCAGCCAACCTTATTTTATGAGTGAGGAAACTGGCAGTGATGTTAAAGCAACTTGTCCAGAATCACATACCAAGTAGCAGAGCCAGGTTTTACAATTTCAAATTGTGTGCCTTTTTCTTAGGTCATAGCATCGTCTTATCCTGTCATGTCCTGATATTGTAAAACAAGCATATTTCATGGATGTACTTAAGAAAAATACATAACCATTATATCTGGAAGGATTTGATCAAGCTAAGCATGGTTGAAAATCCAAATAGTAGGAAGCTAATCAAAGTGGAGGCTTATTGTGCTTTTATACAGAAGAATTCTAGTTATAAAAGATAGTATCAGTGCCTCGGAGTTTGAAGAACTCAGGTTTCTTGTGTCTTTGCACAAGACACCATGTTCCCCAGAATCATCTCTACATGAGCAGTTATCTGTCCAATAAATTGGGTACTAATGTGGGTAAAAAATAATTTCTTGTGGTTCTTCCATATTTTTTGTTGTGTTTAGTGCAATAACATACCTTAAATATCACCATGGAACCCATATAAAGCACCACTAGTGATGCTGGAAGTACTACTAAGGAAGAGAGAAAAGTCATGACATTACAAGAAAAATTGGAATGTCTTGATACATCCCATAGATTGAGGTGTGCAGCGACAGTGATCCACCATATCAGATAGACTGTTCTTCCTGTAAACAGATGATGCAAACTTACATACAGTATCAATACATACAATACAGTTTTATAAGTGCATTTTTTCTTCCTCATGATTTTCCTAATAATATTTTCTTTTCTCTGGCTTATTTTATTGTAAGAATACAATATTTATGGTCTGTAAAACCAGTGTATGGCGCTCCATGATCGCATTAATGTACACAGCTATGATTTAATAATAAAATAAAATTTAAAAAAGAATACAATATTTAATACATCTACACACATTAATCAGCTATTTGTGGTATGGGCAAGGTCAATAGCAGGCAACTGATTTGTAGTTAAGTTTGGGGGGAATAAAACATTATGTGTAGATTTTAGGCTACATAGATGGTCTGTTCATGAGTCCTAATTAGTTCATGAGTTCCTAATATCGTTCATGAGTCCCAGCTTTACAGGGTACTGCTCAGAGGTTGAGCTGTTGGTTTCAAATGCTGGGGCTTTAAAACTTTTTATTCTTCCAGCATTCAAATCACATCACATTCACTTACTAAGTGGGTGACCTGGGGCAGGGTTTGTGACCCCCACCCCAGACCTCCGTTTTCCATCTGCAAAACTAGGACACAAGTCATCATTGGCTATGGATAAATCAATTTTGAGATGTAATTCACTTGGATGAGTGCCTGGCACAATAAGCTTCAATAACCATATCCTTTACTATTCTCCCCTACTAAAAAATGTTTATGACTTTAGTTTAATTAGCACTAGAGGGCTAACTACAACCCATATAGCCCAGAAGTGTCCAAGAAGCAAATGGGATATAGAAACGTAATGCCAATACTCAGAGCTGTCTTGCAGTGATTTTCCTGCAGCCCTAATCAGCCACGCACCATCTCAGGTCCCTATTTCTGGTCATGTCTTTTTTCTTCTCATTCTACCATCTTTTTATTTTTCCCCCCAGCATATCTTTACAATTTTCCTTAGGAAGTGAGTTCTCCCTAGAATTTCTCAGGGAACTTCTCAAGTTTCATATCCTTCTTCCTTATCATTTGAGCACCTGTGGCTCAAAAGAGTAGGGCGCTGGCCCCATATGCTGGAGGTGGCGGGTTCAAACCCAGCCCTGGCCAAAAACTGCAAAAAAAATATAAAATAGTATAACAAATGCTGCTGGTAGATCAAGAAAGATAAGAAATGAAACATGACCACTGGATTTACTACAACAGACGCCATGGTGATCTTGAGAAAAACAGAGTGAAACGATGGAAGTGAAAATATAATTGGTTTGGAAGTCACAACGGGAAGAAAACAATTGACACTAGTGCGTTTCGATACTTTTACAAGGATTAACTGAATAATACAAGTCCAGTGGCCCACCGTGAGCTGTGCACGTGTGCAGTGGGTTTACTGCGTAACCAATGCGCTCCTCTCTATCTGGGATGCTATAGTTAAAGCCCCACACACAGCCTGTGCCCTAAGGTGAGCGTTCTGTATGGAAGTTTGCTGTTGCCATTCATCTTTTCTAAAACTCTAGAAAAGACAGCTTTCTTTGATCACATCTTCTTTCACAGTCTTTATATTTCATGTTAAAAAACAAAATACCTAACCTCTGCTTTAGTCTCATTCTGGCCTTGATGTGTAAGCTACTATTTGAACAAAGACCAGTAACTCTATTTGAGAGCTTGCTAGGGGGAAGGAACAGCAGGAGGCGGTGGCGGGAGCGGAGGGTTAGAGGGTAGTTCCTGTCATCTGGGTCAAGATTTCATATGTAACCTTGACCCACTGACCTTGCTTGCCCCATTTGAAAATTGGAACACTTCTCTCAGCTTTTATTTCAAGTACTTTTGGCTGCTCCCTTTAAGCCTCTATCCTTAAAATTGCTGTCATATTTTCTCTGAGGGAGGAGGAATGATGCTGACCTTACAGAAGTTAGTTTTATGTCCTCCATTTAAACCTAGAGGATGGGTGGCCTGTAACCCACTAGCCTCCATGTGGACAAGCTATACATTGTCCCAGGGTTGAATGCAATTTGATGGGAAATAACCTTGATAGTGAACTCCAAATATCATACTATAAAATAGAAATGGAAGAAATGAAAACTCACTCTCACACACACATAGACCCACCCCGTGGAAACTATGCTGATAACCCGAGAATGCGTCCTCCCGGATTTTTAATTTTGCTCTGTTTTTGAAGTAATCAAGCATCTACCAGAAATACTGTGAACTTGATGGCAGCATTTTTCTCCCCTGTATCTCAAGGCACAAGTGCTTGTAGCAGCCAGTCTTTATGCATAAACTGCAGCATGTGAGAGCTTCAAGCTCATTTGAAATGGAAGTGGTGTTTGGTGAGATGGGAAGAAGGGACGCATTTTAAACTAATAAATAATCATCACCCATGCCTACTTGGAAATAGCTTTCTTGTTGAATAATATTTCAATATATAATATCTTGAAATGAGATCTCCATTACTTATTTAAGCATGGCATGCCATATAAATCCTGTAAGTGTGTACATACGTGAGGCCAACATCACCCTCTGAGGCCACCTTTCTGTATTTATCATTTAGGTGACATTAGGGCCTGTTAAGGAGGGGGGAATAAGGACCATGGTAGAGACTGAAGTCTTTCCACTTGGTGACTTTCCTCTTATGCCAGGCTAGTAAACAAATGCTCCTGACCATTTTCCACATTCATAAGTCAGTTTTCTTGGAGACTGGTAAAGACCCAGAATTGAGATGAGGTCAGATGATCCTAACTGTGACCTAACTACATAAGAGGCTCCTAAACTAATCCACTGTGTCACTGTGTCTGAATTTCAATCAGGAGGAACAAATCTCTCTGAATCCCCGTGTATGCCAGTGGTATTATGCTGACCTTTGAATTACAAATAGATACTGAGAAAGAAATCCCAGGAGCAGGCAATATCCATTAAATAACAATTATGAAAAGCTGTTTGCCTTTTGGAATGGCTTTTCCCATAATGAGGATATGACCACGTTGGGAAGCTGAAGAGTGGTGAGACTCATGTAGCGTTTCTAATTCTGAATTACTCATTTCTCAGATGGAGAGAAATCCTCAAAGCTGGGCTACGGAGAGAAAGTCAAGAAGGCTGAGGGACCTTTCTTAAGGCCAGAATGTATACAGAAAAGGCTGTGCAGACAGTGCTAATAGTCTAGAAGAACTTGACTAAAAAGCTGGCTTCTTTTCCCCATGAGAAATTAAGTCATTTGGTTATGATTCAGAATGATTTTTTGTTTCTGGGTCACCTATGTAAAATTCAGTTTCATAAATGGTCTTAGACATTATTTTCATGGTTTCTCAATATTAATTATTTACTACTGGATCTGCCCAGAAAATGTTCCGTGTACCCTTTTGCATGGGTTTTTCAATGCACATAAAGAATTTTTAGGTTTAACTATATGGCTGAGAGAATCATGTTTCACTTTTAAAACCAGTTACAGGGTTTTCCCCAGCAGTTTCTACCCTCAGAATGCAGTCACCGTGTTGTCTAAGACTGCAGACTTGGGAGTCAGATGGGCCTGAGTTGAATCCTAACTTGGTCCCTAATAAATTATGTAGCAAGGTATTCACTATTTTTGACTCTGTTCCTCATCTGCCAAATAGGAATAATAATGCCTACCCCACAGGGATAGGAGAGTGTAAAATGAGAGAGCATGTGCAATGCTTACCCAACCAAGCACTGGGCACGTAACAAATCCTGTATAAATGAGTCTGTATTTATCATTCAGCTTTGGCTGCAGCAACAAACAACCTTAAATCCCACTGGCTTACAAAAGCAAACATTTAATTTGCCGTTCACATTTCATGATGACTGCAGGTCTGATGGGATTTGGCCAGGTTAGGGTTGGCTCTGTTGGGTCCCATGTGACTCCTTTGCATAAGCAGCATCGAGGGCACGCTGTTAGCAGAATGAAGAGGGACAATGTCTGGGATGACTCAAGTGTCTACTCAGAACCAGCATTTTACCTCTGCCATCTACCTGCCATTGATTAAAAAGTCACACGGCTACGCCCATTACCCTCAAAACAGCAAAGTATGTTCTGCCTCTTGGGACACGGCAAACAGTCAGGAACACTAATGTAACACACACACACTAACAATTTGCTGTTGTTAACAGATGAGCACGGAGTCATGAAAGTTCAACTTTGGTGGTAATTTGGAATTGAGAAAATATAATTTAATACATTTCAATATCTGTAATTTTGACTCTATCATTATTATTTTCTCTTTTATGACTATTCTTACATATTCATGAACTTTTGTTTACATTGCAACATGGTCATTACTCTTCTCTGATGCACAAATTATGCCACATTTGGCCCAATACAGTTTCATTAGTTTGGTCTCCGTGCCCTTTAGATGCACGCCGATGTTTTTTTGAACACTTCTTTTCTCTGCCATAAGTTGTCTTGGTATGTCTTTTTTTTAATGGATACTTACTAATCGTGTACCCATGGGATACTTTGATACATGCATACAATGTATAATAATCAAATCAATGTATTTAGAATGTCCATCACCTTGAACATTTATAGTTTTTTTATAAAATCTTCTCTGAATGCTGCTTTGAAATATACCATACATTATTAACTATAGCCACCCTCCTATGCTATCAAACACCTGAATGTATTCCTCTCATCTGTGTGTTGATCTGTGATTGTATTCCTCTCATCTGTGTGTTGATCTTTGTACCTATTTACCAACTCCCCAGCACGTTCCACCACAGTTCCTAGCCTCTGGTAACCATCACTCTACTCTCTACTTCTGAGAAATGAACTTCTGTAGCTCCCACATATGAGGGAGAACACGTCATATTTGTCTTTTTGTGACTGGCATATCTCACTTAACATAATGACATTGCTGTAAAGGACAAGATTTTACTCTATTTTTATGGCTGAAGAGCATTCCATTGTGTATAGGTCTGACAATTAAGTCTGCAAACTCATCCTAGAAAAGGTGCTACGTACCTCATTGCTGAATATCACAACAGTTACCTTCGAAGTACTCCCCTTGGGAAGCTGCACCTGGTCCGTACTTCAAAGCAATTTTGGAACTCTTTTACTGTAATTACCATCAAAGCTGTCATTAAAAGGCACACAAAAACACACAACAACAATAATGCACGCCACCTAGCAGGATACCATCGCGTGTCAACATAGACACAGCTGATGTACCAAGGCTGTAAATCCTTACTAAGTTGTTTGCACAGTGCCACCAACGTAAGCAGATAGTAGCAAGTTTGTGAGCATAACTGTCGGAACTCGTACAATGGTATTTCACATTTTTTTTATTTATTTACCCATGGATGGACACTTAGGTTGATTCCAAACCTTGGCCATTGTGAATAGTGCTGCAATGAATGTGGGGATTCAGATATTCGGTTGATATCTTGATTTCCTTACTTTTATATAAACACCCATCCAGCTGTTTGAATGATGGTTAAGAATTGCTTGACCTTATGTATCTTAATAACATAGTTCTATTTTTAGTTTGTTGTGAAACCTCCTGACTATTTTCCATAGAGGCAGCACTTGTTTACTGACTATTTTCCATAGAGGCAGCACTTGTTTACATCCTCATCAACACTGTGTAAGAGCTACCTTTTCACCACAAACTCACCAACACTTTTTTTTTTTTTGTCTTTTAGGTAACAGCCATTCTAACACTGGCAGCTCATAGTGGCTTTAATTTTTATTTTTCTGATGATTAGTTATGTTCAACATTTTTTTCTTATACTTCTGGCCATTTGTATGTCTTCTTTTGAGAAATGTCTGTCCAGATCCTTTGCTCAGTTTTTAATGGGATTTGTTTTTCTTTCTGAGTTTTTTGAGTTTCTTGTATGTTCTGGATATCAGTCTCTTGTCAAACAAATAGTTCGCAAACATTTTCCCTGTTCCACAAGTGGTCCCTTCACTCTGTTTTCTTTCATAGACTGACGTTTTTAGTTTAATAGAGTCCCATTTCCCTGTACTTGTTGTTTGTTGCCTTTGGAGTTTTAACCATAAAAGCTTTGCCTGAGCCAATATTCTGGAGCGTTCCTCCTACATTTTCCTCTAGTCGTCTCATGGTTTCTGATCTTAAACAGCCTTTAATTCCGTTCAGGTTGATGTTTGTATAGGGTATGATTTTCACTCTATAATAATTATTGTTATTTTATTTATTTATTTTTTTATTTTTGACTGTTATCGGTACATAGCAGTTGTATATCTTTATAAGGTCCAGGTGATATTTTGATACAGCCATACAATGGGAATTAATCAAATAAAGGTAACTGAGATATCCATCACCTCAGGCATTTATAATTTCCTTGTGTTAGGATCACTCCAATTTCACGCCTTTAGTTAACTTTAGACTATAGCTTAACTTATTATTGCTTGTAGTCACTTTGTTGTGCTATCAAATCTCTCACATTCACTTTAATTATTGACCAGTGATAGTTGCTGGGCATTTTTGATTGTGCTCATAGCAACGATTATCATAATAATTCAACATTACGTGTGACAGAAGGATAAAACCATTCTTTTTATAGATACTCTTTTTATAATAGTATTTACAAGTAGATAAGGGACAATTTAGATTAGCCTTCTTTAATCAGTGGGACAGGTGCAGTCTCCCGTCACCTCCTCAGTCTTAATTCCTTTGAATAACTGTAGCAGCTAATATTACTGAGCACCCTCAATGTGGTGACACTGTGCTATACATTTCACAGGGAAGATTTCCCCTTATTTGAAACATTTGTTTTGAGATATCCAATGCAGTACACAGGTGAGAAAGTCAAAGCTTGAAGAGATCAAATGACATGTCCAAAGTCGGGCAGTTAGGTGAGGCTTAGATGGTGGTCAACCTCAGAGCCGCTGGCACTACACTTCTTCCTGCGGAGATATGACACAATCCTGAGAGCCAAAACACATCACTTATTATAGGCAAGGCATTATTTCCATGAATTAACTCATTTGATCCTGAAAACAAGCTCAGAAAAGAGGCGCAATCAATATGCTCAAATTTACAGGTCCAGAGAGGTTAACAAACTAGGTCAAGATTGAACAGCTGGGTAAGTGGTGGAAACTAGCTTTGAAATAATGCTTTCTGGTGTCAGAATTTGCATTCATAAGCTCTATGAATTCTTATCTTTACCAAAAAGAGTTGGAACACTTAACCTCAAAATGCTCTCCATCACCAGACATCCCACAGCCCACCTATACCTCATCCAGTGTTACTCTTATTTCTTACCTATCTCACATCCAAGGACTTCAAATATGATTTCCTATCCACTTATTTTCTTTCTTTACCTCCAAAGTTATTTTGCTCTTGTCACCATAACAACGCACAACCTGCAATACCCAGTTGGAATCGTTATCAAGAGAGGCAGAAGGGAAACGCTTTTGATGTATCTCTTCAGGGGTCTCCTCTGACATCTTTATCTCCTCCTAGTGAACTTTGGGCATCCTGTGATCTATGAGGCTGCCAATTAGGCTGTAAATGGTGCAGCTGCCTCTGTGCACTGCTGGCTCATGGGAACCGGTAGGGCGTCTCTCATTCGCAGGCACGCTCGCTCCCCCAGCACCCAGAGCCCCAACGTCAGAACAGGAGGAGCATCTCAGGTACAGAAAAATTATGTAGCGTAAATAGGAAGATACGTGGATATAGCTCATATTTCCTTTATCACACCGGGCCCACAACCTTCTGCAAGCCGCCAGGGAAGTAGAATGCTTCTGAGGGCCTAACATGTGGCTTCAGTGCTTCCTGTGGGGTGGACCGACAAGCCACTTCACTTCTCTGGGTGTCAGTCTCTTCAGCTGGAATCAAGGGTGATCATGAAGCTGGTCTGCATTACACTATTATGCGAGATCAAATCAAACACTGTAATAAGGAAAACCTACATACAAATCATGTGCATTGTGCCCAAGGAAGGAATTATTACCTTGCTATACCCAGGACACATTAATATATAAAGTATGCTACATGTCCCATGCTTTAGACACAGGGACATATTCCATAGTGTTTAATGTCATGCATTCACATTTATCTTAATGTCCATAATACATCCATGATACTCAGCAATGCCATATTTAACAATTGAATTTTCTGTGTTGATACAAAAATATGTATGAAACTTGGTTCCTCAACAAAATGCACCAGTGTACTGGCATGGTCTGTAATTACGACAGATTTTCCTAGAAATTACTCAGTCTGTTTTCTCTTGTGTTCCTCAGCTGAACAGACTGACTCATCTATTTAAGCAATAATTTAACTTACATTCTGATGATGCAGAAATGGGACTGAACCAACACTTGTGTTTGAAGTCAGGTAGAAAATGCACCCTCTTATGACAAGACCTAATTCTTGGAGGCATCCCTTCACTGTGTACTAGAACTTCCATCCCAATTATTATTAAGTCATTACCTACAATGCATCAGTATGTGATATCAGCGATTGCTCAACACCTATTGTCATCAGCTCTTGGCATTACATTCTTCAATAGCTTTCCATGCATTTGTTAGAAATGGGAAAGAGAAATTATTACCCACTCCGAGCGAGCTGCCCAGAGAAACTGTATACACCAGGTTGTCCCAGATGACCACAGTGCTGTATTCACTGCCCTGACACAAATGCACAGAAAAGTCTGTGATGTCTCCTGTACCCAAAATATCTTGTCTTTCTATGTGCATTTTTTTCTCGTGGAATTTAAAAAACCCTATTCATTATGACTATGTTCTTGGTCACAAAGAATGAAATGCTTCAAGGAGATGTCAAATACCTCAACCAAAATACCACCCCAGGTTTCTTGGCTATAGAAACTTTTGCACGCTGATCTGGGCTGATCCTTTAATAAGACACAAGGGGTGCTGACTGACAACATCCCTTGTGAGCTGACCTAGTCTGACTGGCATGTTTTGGAATCAGAGTAACATATTCACTCATCTGTGTATTTTCTAGTGACTTCACAAATGGGCTAGTGCGGGATGCTAGACATTGGTTATTTTATCCGTGAGAATCCAAAGGTAATTAAAGTGTTCACAGAGGAAGGCAACCCAAGTTTGCTACTTCAATCCAGGCATGATTTCATTGACACTGTGGGGCCTTTAAGAAAGATGTTGGCACACACTGTTACCATTAGAGAAGTAGACTCCTATCAGAGAAACTTAAAAACAAAGTCGGAGATCAAGGTTTTCTTTCTTTCTTTTAGATAATAAGGCAAAGCATTCAAAGATTCAATTTCTATC
Organism: Nycticebus coucang; assembly: GCF_027406575.1. NCBI lineage: Eukaryota > Metazoa > Chordata > Mammalia > Primates > Lorisidae > Nycticebus > Nycticebus coucang. The sequence continues at coordinate 15,551,467 of NC_069795.1, forward strand.
ACTGCTGCTCATTTATGTTATGAAATGCTTTCTTAAATAAGAGGTTGAGGGACAGAGTTAGAGGTATTTGGCTGGCAAGGGAGCTGATAAGCATCATTTTAACTTCCCTATCACCGTGAGGCACCATGACTTTCTTTCCCCTCTACATTCACTGATTTACCAAATACACAAAGAGCCTTACTATATGTCCATCGGTGACTAATCCAGGGGCTGAGTTTGCTGCCGTGACTAAAACACTCAAGTCCCATAGAGTTTAGAAAATAAAAACGTAATTGAAATTGTATTAAAATTACGTATGTATGTATGTTCATTATATGTGTATATATATATGTATGTGTGTATATATATATATATAGAGAGAGGGAGAGACAGACAAAAACAGAGATTTCACATATAGATAACCAAGCTGTAAAAAGTAAATCAAGTGAGAGGGGTAAAGAATGACTTGGGTTTGATGAAACATTTTAAATGGGACAGTTTGGGAAGCCTCTTCTGGAAGGTGACATTCAATAGAGATCTGATACAGTAAAAAAAAAAAAAGAAAAAAAGAAAGAAAGCCCTCTGGGGGCAGAAGAAAAAGCTTTCCAGGTAGGGGGGAAAATGAAATTAGAAAATCCCAGAGGTAAAAACTTGCTTGACACCCCAAAGAAACATGCAGACCGCCATGGCCTCAGCAGAAAGCAGCAAGAAATATCTAACGTACAATCAGGGTGAAAGCTGAGAAGGCAAGTTAGAGCTTTTGATTTTACTTTAGCTAAGAATGGAAAGTCACTGGAGGGCTCTGAGTGAGGATGAGCAAGATCCCTGCATTCCAGTGTGACTGATTTCAGGGCTGGTAAGATGGAAAGGATCACACATACGAATGAGCTCCACCGTATGTGCTCTAGAGGAGGAGAGAGGCTGAGAACTGCTGCTCTAGGAAACCTCACGGAATATATTCAGAGTAGAAGGGAGGACATGAGAGACAGAAATACATTTTTTCTTGGGCCCCATTTAGTATTTGCTGGTCTGGACTCAAAATCTACTTACAGTTCAAGAGGATGAAGCAATTCAACAAGTAGCATTCTATTTATATATCTACCATTGCACAATTTAATGAAATGTGATCTCTAAAAGGAAATCAGCATAAATATCAATATGCTCATTAACTAGTTATTATGAACAGGGCACGCACAGGAGAGAAAATAAAGTTTAGACTTCGGTTTTCTGACCTTGTATAATTCCTTGAAAGCCAAGGATAATTCAAACAATTCACATTACTCCCTTCTTCTCCAACTTCCCGGCCATGAAACGAAGGCTTGATTTAGTTTCAAAGAATCTAATTTCACCCAGATTGCTCTGCAATGCCTGTAATGACGCCCTTCACTTCCACTCGGTGCCAGCAGCAGCATGGACCACCAGATTATTGTGAAGCTGAAGGAAAAAGAAGAGTTCATTGGAGCTGAGTAAAAATAAACAGTTGAAATTGCCTGTCAGTCTCAGGAGGAACATGAAGGGTTGGTTAAAGATATCTTCCCTTTTAATAAGAAATTTTATTACTTTGGGGGCGTGTTGTGTTCCCATTCCCAGAGTAAGCCAGCTGCCTCACCACCTTTGTTGTTATCTGAGCCTGAGGCTCTGGGGATACAGGCTGTCCTCACACACGGGCGGTGCGGCGGAAGCCAACATCATGGCAGAATTGTGAATCAGCCGTTAATACGGCTCTATCTTTTTCATTCTCTCTCTAAACACTCCTGCTAGTACAGTGATACTGGTGTTAAATTGCTGAGATTACTAACCCCGTGCTTTTCTCTCTCTTGGATTTAATAAATGCGAGAATGAATTAAAAGGGAATCAGGGAATTTTGTTCCCAGAGATGCCTCGCTGAATGACATCAACGGACTTTAATGAAGGAAAACGGGAACTACGTGAGCAGATTTCATTGGGTTTACTGCGCTTTCCTTTATTAGGCTTCATCGATGGTGTATTTTTTACAAATGAAGGTTTGTGGCAACCCTGCCCCTAGGAAGGCTTTTGGCATCATTCTTTCAACAGCTCATGCTCACTACATATCTCTCTGTTGCATTTTGGTAATTCTTACAACACCAAAAACTTTATGATGATGACTATATCTGTTACAGTAATTTATAAACTGTGGTCCTTGATATTAATTATTACAATCATTTTGGAGTACCCATATAAGATGCAAAACTTAATCAATAAATGTTGTGTATTCTTACTGCTTCCCTGATGCTGGCCCTGTCTCTCTGTTCCTCCTCAGGACTCCCGAGTCCCTGAGACATAACAGTATTGAAATCAGGCCAGTGAATAACCCTACAATGGCTTCTAAGTATTCAAGTGAAAGGAAGAATCATACATCTCTGACTTAAAATCAAAAGCCAGAAATAATTAATCTCAGTGAGGAAGGCATGTTGAAAGCCAAGACAGGCTGAAAGCTAGGCCTCTTGCAGAAAACATTTAGCTAAGTTGTAAATAGAAAGGAAAAGTTAGTGAAGGAAATGAGAAGCGCTATACCAGTGAACGTACTGACGTTAAAACGGTGAAAATTCAAGCCATCCGCAACACTCTCTGAAGCCAAAGCCTAATCCAAAGAAAGGGCCTTAGCATCAAGGTAAGGTCCTCCACCAGCAAAACAATTACAATTTGCTGAAAACCCAGGTGTCGTTAGCAATTTTAAGCAGTATTTTTAAATTAAAGTCTGTACATTTTTTTAGAAATAATGCTACTGCATTATTAGTGTACAGTATATAGTATTATATATTACCATATCGATTATACCCGAAACATAAGTTTATTTTTTTTTAATTTCGTATTAACATGAGGATACAAACATCTGGGTCACAAGGTTTACATTTGTTAGGTAGAATCCCTCTTATAAATTTTATATGCCATGGGACACCAAAACATTCCTGTGACTTGCTTTATTGCAGTATTCACTTTACTGCAGTGGTCTGGAACTGAACCCACAATATCTCTGCAGCATGTACAAAGCTTGCCAAAAATGTATACACATTTCAAGAAAGAAGAAAGTATATAAACATTGTAACACTTGATATACATTAGTATACTGATAACAAAAGATGAATAGAAGTACATTGAACATCTTTGGTTTTGCAGACGTCAAACGTGACTTGAGTATTACAATTTAAATACAGTACTTTCCTTTCTTAAAATGTGTATACATTTTTGGCACCCTCTGTATATATTAGCTAATTATGTCTGATTACAATCTTAATCTGTAACAGAGTCATTGCCTTTAAATATTATATGAAATTACAATGTTTTCATCTTATGCCTTCTACTTTTCATTACACTTCTATAAAGTGCATTGAAAGGGAAATACTGGGCGGCGCCTGTGGCTCAGTCGGTAAGGCGCCGGCCCCATATACCGAGGGTGGTGGTTTCAAACCCGGCCCCGGCTGAACTGCAACCAAAAAATAGCTGGGCGTTGTGGCGGGAGCCTGTAGTCCCAGCCACTCGGGAGGCTGAGGCAAGAGAATAGCCTAAGCCCAGGAGTTGGAGGTTGCTGTGAGCTGTGTGATGCCATGGCACTCTACCAAGGGCCATAAAGTAAGACTCTGTATCTACAAAAAAAAAAAAAGAAAGAAAGAAAGAAAGGGAAATACTTAGTGGAAAAAGAAATGTTTGATAAATTAGGATAAATAAGAAAAGTATGTGTTGAGGGAAAAGATGAAAGAGAGAGAAAAGCCAATTATTAAACGGGAACACAACTGAGAATATAATCGTTAGGCAATCTTTTGAGATCCAGAAGGAGTATCAGCCCACTTGAACTTGAAGGAACTTGACTTGGTGTATTTCAGGTTGACTGCTTTCCCACTGCAGTGACAAAAGAATGGGCGATTAAGGAAAATCATAACTGCGCCTTGAAGGGCAGGAGGCTTTGGAGGGGCTGGCTAACTCTGAAAGATGAAAAGCAGAAAGACACATTTTCAAAAGTATGGATGAGTGGCAATTACTTCTAGGAGGAACCAAAGCGTGAAGGAGGAACACTGGCGTTAAACACTGCTAGAACTTCAGAACAATTGTCCTTGCTTTATGTGGCTCTTATTCATCTGCTGGAATAAAAACAAGTTATCTCATGTTAACAGGTCCTTTTTTTGTCTGGAGATTATGCCAATACACATAGGGTTTCAGACTGGTGGCGGAATAGTTTCCCACAAAGGCTGGCCCGCAGCGACGAGGCCCATCCTGGGTACTGCCAATGGGCTTGTATTCAGAAACTGCACCTAAGGCTTGCGAACCAGAGGCAAGCCCACTCACTTCAGCTCTTGCCAGCTTCTGATTCGTTTCCAGCTCTTCAGTATTGGAGCAGATCCTTGGAACCCACCAATGTGTTCTGCTCTTTTCCCTGAGAGCCAAAGCCAAAGGGGTGGAGAGCAGTTAATCCATCTGCAGCTTTCCCTGGGGCTTCACAAATTCTCATCAGTCACTTCATCCCGGACCTGAAAAAAAAAAAAAAAAAATCCCTTCCTGATTCTAGAAATTTCTATGAAAATGATAATACAGGCTTTTCTGACTTTTGTTTTTCACCAACCATTCCCAGTAGGAAATCATCAAATACAGTGCAGAAGAGATCAATTCTGACTGTTCCATAACCCATTATTTTCTACATCCTAGGGTTTTAACATACTGTCTTTGTAAAAACACCCTGCATTTTACCCTTGGCAAGGAGACCTGAGGTGTGTCCAGTGCATGTCACAATGGAAGCTGAGCCTGCCGAGGGAGGAAGCCACTTCCTCATACAAGGCTACCAGGAATCCATAACTCAACCTGGACAACTTCTGCTGGTACTAATACTCCAGACTCCTCTTGATAAAATTGATAAAATTACTGCTAGTGCCCTTACCTGTTCTAAACCTCCTGAAAGAAAAATACTGGATGGGTCTCATTTCAGGAAGAAGCTGAAGAGCTTAAATAGTAAAAAGCTGCTTATTTTTTGTGTGAAAATAAAGTATCAACAAATTGGTTCTTGAATACCCTGCTTTGTGGCTATGTTTTTTTTTTGTAATTATAGATATTAAAAACTATTTTTAAAAGAACAATTTTAAATGGAAACATCTCCATTTGAAAGTCAATCTATTTGCCTCTTTTATTTTTTATATCTTGATCATAATTATAGGCACTAATTGTGTTAGTTAAGATAACACTAGCTGCTGCAACAAACAGGTCTCAAAATGTTTAATGGTTCAAGTACAATATTTTCTTTCCTAGCTTCATGAAGTTCAAAGCAGGTGATGCTGACTGATAGCTACCTCTCCTCCACATGCCAATGTTTAAGTCCTAGATCATAGTCACTGTGTGACTCCTGATGTTGCCAAGCTTGCCTGGATCAAGCTGGTGGATTTTGAGTGAGAAAGTTTTGAGAGTTTTGGAATTAGGATGCACCACTTCTGAATTCATTGCACTGCCTAGAACTGGATCGTATGGTCACACCTAGCCAGAAGCAAAGCAGGGAAGTACACACTAGCTGCGTGTCCAGAGAAAAAGGAAATGATATTGGGGGACAGCTAAGCAGTGTCTGACACTAAAAGTCTGCAAATAATGAGTGTAATTCCATTTCTCCATGTTTTATATGTTATTTTCTTATTTTCTCAAACTAAGGTGCAATCTACACCGACCTTTAATATATTGATGAAAATACGTATGAGACTAAATTCACAATGGGTAAAAAGTGAAAATAGCTAACTGCCACAGTGGAGAAAAGAAGTAGAAAGAGAAAGGGGTAGGAGGAAAGAGGGGGAGGAAGGAGAGGAAAAAGGAAAGAAGGGAGGGAGGGATCAGTTGTATGTCCGCTTCAAAACTTTAAACTTAATTTAGTTCACATCGACTAAGTCTAAGGAAATGTCTACCTAAGGGTTGGAGGAACATTATTGAGATCAACTATGCAGCCCACTTGGCTGTTGATGTGACGCAAGGGAGTTTTACATGCAAGACAAAAAGACACTGGCAACTTGCCCCTACAGAGACATCTGCAAGACAAGGAATGTAGAATTTAAGGTCCAGGGGTTTCTCTAGAATGATCATCTTCATTTGCTTTCCTGCTTCCATCATGGCCAAAGTTACAGCTGCACAAAAGAAAATGAGAGTCAGATCACAGTTGTGCTGTCACCAGGAACGCACATACGCATTTAAAGGCTGCCACGGGGAAGTGTCAGGCTCTCTGAACAGGCTCTCAGGATACTTCACACAGGACTGGCTCCCCATAAACACAGTTAACTATAAAAATCAGCTCCTGAACAATAGCTTCAACTCATCTCCTGAAGAACTGTTGAGACAGACTTAAGACATCATGCTGACATAGGGGTGAACGTTCTGCCATGTGCAAGTCATGCTAAATGAACTTAAGAGCAGGGAGGCTGGGGTTGGGGAGGGTTGAGGTCTTGATCTTAATCAAGTAGTGTAGAAAAGGGACTGAGGGGGCTACTTAATGAGAAAATACAAGGACTACATCCTTGGCCCAGTATATTAAAGTACACTTACCTTCACTGATCATGTCCAACAGTGACACTTAGCAGAACATTTTCTTAAAACATGTGGACTATCGATAGATATAATTATGAATATTTGTTGGTGTTAACTTCTGTTCCACTGAGGAAATACAAGGATAAACCCTGCATGGCAGAGATCTTGAGTGTTGGATATTGTTGCATGTCTGCAATGCTAAAACCGTGCCCAGTCCTAGGTAAGTACTCAACGTGCAAAAGAATTACTACTGGTCTCCTATAATGATTGCCCAAATAAGTGGTTTAAAAGACTGCTAACTGGCAGCACCCATAACTCAGTGGGTAGGGTGCTGGCCACGTACATCGAAGCTGGTGGGTTCAAACCCTGCCAGGGCCAGCTAAAACAACAATGACAACTGCAACAAAAATAATAGCCGGGCATTGTGGTGAGCACCTGTAGTTTCAGCTACTTGGGAGGCTGAGGCAAGAGAATTGCTTAAGCCCAGGCATTGCTTAAGCTGTAACGCCATGGCACTCTACCGAGAGTGACAGCTTGAGACTCTGTCTCAGAAATAAATAAAGTGAAAGACTCCTAACTAGTGATTGACCAATGTGAATGATGCCTCTTAGTATTGACATTGGAATGATATGAAATAGTTGATGGAACAGGAGTCAAATAAAATTGTTTTTAAATCATTTTCAGTGAGAAAAAATATGCTACCAGCATTACCATAAACCTACTAATTCAGTGTGTTTTAAAGTTTTTTAACTGCCTTGAAGTTCCATTTGGTCTTTTCTTTCAACATACCCTTGAGAAGGATATTTTCTGTCTACTTTAAACCAAGTGAGTTTTCCATGTCATGAGTTCAAGCTGGTGTTCCAGCAGTTCATAAAAAAAAAAAAAAAAAAAAATAGGTTAAGGACAAAAAAAAGAAAAAGTATTCTAAAGAAAAGTCTTCTTCATTCGGAACTTGAAAGCTGTGCAAGAATGAAGAAAAGAAAATGATCAAATAATTCCAGAGCCAAAAAATTGACAGTGCTGTATCATAGCAAGCATTCAGGACACACTTGTTAGGTAAATCAGGAGGGAGAGGCCAAAACAACAAATTCCAGGGCATGCTATTTGTTGCAATGGGTCTTGCAGAACACTGATTGACAATTTAGAAAATTTAGAACGTGGTTGACAAAATACATACAATGAGACAAACGTACTTCCTTTTTGGAAAATGGATCTACCCAATAGAGTATTCTACATTTTCTTGTTGTTGTTTTTTGGGCTCTGAACAATTTTATCTTAATAAAAAAAAGGTGGGGGGAGAAAGGAGGAAAAAGAAAACACCCCACAAGGGGATAGAGTATTCTAAGTTTATAATAATTGACAATCAATTGAAATTCATACTAAAACTGTGAGCTGAATAATTTGCTTCATCATTGCGCAAAGAACATGAGGAGGGGAGGGACATATTCACAAACATTAGGAAGGCTGTTTCAGGCAAGCTGTTTAAATGTGTCAAACATTGATCTGCTGACTATCTACTCTTATGACACTGGAGTTCCTTGTAATAGCAACTGTATAGAAACTATAAAACATCTTTTAAACTCTGAGATCCTTTTATTTATGTCTTCTTTTTTTACTCCAAATTAATATGAGGGTACACATTTTTAGGTTACATTGTTCTCACTTTCAAGGTAAAATTCAAGTTGTAGTTGAATTGTACAGGGGGGTGTGCTGAATGCCCTCACCTTGTGCACATTAGGTGAGATCCCACCAATTGCTAGAATATATTTGTGTTTTATTGTTTGTGTGGGTGTGTAATCATTTATATATTGGTTTCATATTAGTATTGAGTACATTGGATTTTTTCTTTCCATTCTTGAGATACTTTACAAAGAAAAATGTGTTCCAACTCCATCCACATAAACATAAAAGACGTAAAGTCTCCATCTTTTCTTATGGCTGAATAGTACTTGATGGTACACATAGGCCACAGTTGCTAATGCGTTCGTGGGTTGATGGGCATTGGGGTTGGTTCCACAACTTGGCAATTATGAATTGGGCTGCAATAAACATTCTGGTGCAAATGTCTTTGGTAAAATGATTTTTGTTCTCCTGAGTAGATAGCTAGTATATAGTTGTGGGATCAAATGGAAGGTCACCTTTTTTAGTTCTTTGAGAATTCTCCATACTTCTTTCCTTAAAGGTTGTACTAGTTTGCAGTCCCAGCAGCTGTGTGGAAGTGTTGCCTCTTCTCCACATCCACCCCAGCATCCACGGATTGGGGACTTGGCGATATGGGCTAATCTTACTGGAGTTAGATGGTACCTCAGAGTGGTTTTGTTTTGCGTTTCTCTCATGATTAAAGATGATGAGGATTTCTTCATGTGTTTATTGGCCATTTAACAGTCATCTTCAGAGAAGTTTCTATTCAGGTCTCTTGCCCATTTATAAATGGAATTGTTTGCTCTTTTCTTATTGCTTAATATGAGTTCTCTGTAGATTTTAAAAATAATTTTATAAGATTAAGAATAAAAAAATTACTAATATGTTAAAATTATAAAGCAAGTCTGGATAGTATAAACAGATTTCAGGTTTATATTCACAGGAATTCTATTATTCTTATTGAAATCCTATTGTTTAAGAGTGCATTATTACATACTATTACTATTAACTATATAAATATAGAAGGTTTTTTCATATATTAAAATGTAATTTTTCAATAACAGCTTTTCTGAGGTATAATTCACATGCCATAAAATCCACCCACCCAAAGTATATGATTCATTGTTTTTTAGTGTAGTCATAGAATCGTGAAACCATTACCACTGATCCTGAACATTCCCATCATCTACCCTTCAGCGTTTCACTTTCTCTTCCCCCTACAGCCAAAATTTAGGCCCCTACTAATCTACTTTCCATCTCCATTCACACATTTCACATGGGTACAGTCTTTGGTGTCTGCTTTCTTTAACTTACATAATGTTTTCTGGGTTCATCCATATTGTAAAATGTAGCCGTATCTTCCTCCTTTTTTATTGTCAAATAACATTCTCTTGTATGAATACATACTATGTTTTATCTATCCATTTACTGGTGGATGAACATTGAGGTGCTTTCCATATTTTGATTACTTTGAATACAGCTTCTATAAACATTCATCTACTAAAAAAAAAAAAACTACTAATCTAAGTATTTTTGGAGTAGAAGAGTAATGATTCTGTATTTGTCTATGTTTAATAAGGCCTTTTTAAAAGAGAACCAAAAAGCTTTCTTACTTAATTAGATAATGAGTTTGTTATTGACTGACTGATTAGTTGGTTACTAAGTGACCTGGAGAGGTCAACCAATAACTCCAAGAAAAATTAAAACATCAATATCAATTAAAATTTCAATTAATATTTATATTAGATTATAGATTCATTTTATGTAAAATTTTAATGTAATACAATTTTAATTTTATAAACTATATCCCATGTATAGTATAGTAGGATGCCTTATGAAATAAATACAGACAGTACAAGTAGGTCTTTTTATAGGGCAATCTTATTGTTTAATTTAAATTATTACAAACTTCTACAGTTGACGTGTGTTTTCATGTCACGCTTTTTATTTTTCTATGATTTCTAGTCTGTTTAGTTTCTTAGATGGAAATGCAATTCCTAAGGATAATAGTATCTCTATGGAGAAATTTTGATCTGCAATGAAGAGCTTTCACAAAATTTCCAAGTCCATATTTTAGTAACAAAAAGTAACTGCCTTATATCAGTGATCCCCAGCTCTGTTTTCGAACTCTGATCTCCTAACTGTGGTTACCTCAAACACTATGATGGGAAGAAATGCTGGCTCAACAGAAGCATCATCATGGCTGAGGAACCATGTCTGCTAAAGTGTCAGGTGGCCGGCGGGTAGGATGGTACTGTGTGCCTTTATCATCTCTTACCTACGTAACAAACACGAAAAGCAGAAATGTATGTTAGTGACTGCTCAACTGACTGGAATTAACTTAGCTTTAAAAGGTAACCTAATTCTCACTCTGCTCACTCTAGTGGTGTTAACCACTAGCAAAGAAAATGACAAATTTCTTCTTAGACTTCCACATGTTAAGGGCAGGTAAGTTAGACTGCATTTGATCTGATAAATTAACACCCAGAGAGGATCTATTGGCTCACAACACTTAGAACGCCCCCAGCAAGCAAGACTTTAGGACCAATTTGATCAGTGGCCCAATGATGTTAGGAAGACCCAGTGACTTCTGTCACCCTTCTCTGCCTTCCACACTGTCAGCGTCATGTTAACCCTGTTTCCTCATAGTGGCAAAGAGGCTGCAGCAGTCCCCACCTTGTAGTCACATACTATATCATTTGTGGATGAGAGAGCAGGGCCTGCTGCAGCACTCTAACAATACCCAGATTTGCCCTATAGTAACTTACCCTACTATAATGGCTGTCTTAGGTCCCAAGAGCACTTTTGAACTAATAGCTGTGGCTGGGTGGGGGGGATGAGGGGATGTTATGTGCTAACTCACTTCTGCCATTCAACTTCAGCTTCCCATGAAGTTCATAGGATGTGTACCTCCACAAGTACCTGAGAACTCGTGAGAAAGAAACAGGAGGGAAAGAAATAGAGGCTGGGTAAGCAGCCAAAAGTATCTACTCCATCATGTAAGAGCCTACCTTTGAGTGTTAAAATCACATAGCAGTTAGGAGCTCGGCATCTGCAGAGAGAGCCCCTACCTCTAAATACAATCTCTTTTTCTTACTAGCAGCATAATTTTGGCCAAGTTAAACTTGCTCTACCTCAGTACTTCAGTCTTCTAATCCATAAAATGCAGATAATAATAGTTTATAAGACCGTTCTGACAACAAAATGAAATGATATACATGGGAAGTTTAGAATTGTACCTGGTACAGTATGTGGTCAATACTATACAATTCTTTGTGATAATTTTTGAAGCCCTCAATATATAACTAAGTTCCCTTGGATACATTTATGTTTACATATACAAGTTGCAATTTTCATGCTAGGATAATAACATGGGAAAGTTCCCAAACTACGGGAAGTTCATGCTCTTTTAACTTACTACAAGTAACAATAGATAACACAGAATGGGTCATTTGTTTCTTTCGAGAAAGCCTCACAAGTAAACTAAAAGTAACTTACCCTACTATAATACAGAGCTAAACGCATTAACCTCAGCATCCTGATATTGTCACTTACTGCTTTTATAATTAGGTTTGGCTTCTATATTCATTCCATTTGAATAATATCGAACTTGGTGAGGAAAGTTTGTATCTTGTCCTTGATTTTCATTAATCAGAACTGAAAATGGGCTTTGCTCTATTGTCTAATTCAATACATTTCCCTTGAGCCCACCATTTTACTTTATTTATTTATTTATTTTCAGAAAGCACTAGGGTGCAAGAATTTTCAAGCCAAATATGGAAACTAGACTAGCTGATAGGGGAGGATAGTAGCAAATCTTAGGACTCTCTTTTTTCTTTGTTGAAAATTTTGCTTAAAAATTCCTCCCTGGGTTTGGCTGATGTGTTGGACAGTTTTCTTTGATTACTAGGGAGAAGTAGGTTTGGAGAAAAATGGATGAGTGTGGAAGTGATTACCAAGCTATCAAGGCAGAGGGGGGAGGAAGAAGGCAGAGGGGGGAGGAAGAATGCAGAGGAGGTGCTGAGCTGGCGGGCTTTGGAAGGACAGAAGTGACAGACGCAAGACCCCAGTGCCATCACAGGGGTCTGTCCGTCTCCCAGCCCTTGGCACACATCAGCTTTGTTGTCTCAGACCAGCTTTACCTGCTTCATTCTGGAGACATGGCTTCATCTGCCCTTCTCCTTCTAACCGTTCATGACGGAAAATGGTGTCGTTATTACCAACCCCAGGCAGGAATGATTTCAAAAAAATGAATCTGTGAGACTAGCTTTGGTCAAGAGCACATCCTTATAACCAGGGATGGGATTTCCTGCTTGGGTCAAAGGTTGAAGGGAGGATGCTGGGCCTAGGAAAATAAGAACCATCATAGCTAGAAAGTTGTTGGTGGGAATATAAAAGAGATCTCCCCCCAATTTGCCAATTCTGTGAGGCAGTGCTGGGAGCTAACTGTGGATCTGAGCAAAGCTGAACCACGTCTTCACAGAGGTGGGAACATAGCTGACCCCCGCCCCCACCGCCCACCACTCTGCACTCTCACCTGGAAGGGGCCAGGTACCTACTGCAGGGCAGCTGTGAAGAACAGCTGCCGGGATTCCTCTACACCAGCCCCCAGCCAGCATTAACTTTGGGGCGTAGAGAGTAGCCCAGCCCTGGAAAACTTCCTCAGCTCAACACCAGACGCTCTTCTGCAATTTGTTGACATGTTTCAGAACCCTGCTCTGAGGACAGGAGGCAAGACAGTGAAGATGACAGTTGTGAGACATCCATGTGGTTATTGAAACGCTGTAATTGCTGATTACTTTGGCACTTAGATGTATGCCTTAACATTTAGCTTGTGAAAGACGAATAAATTAGTCCTGCAGGAACCATAACTATGGCATTTTCTGCCTTGTCAAAATGCCCTTTTTGCATTTCACAAAATTATTTAAAAATGTATAAATAAAGATGGAGTTCTGGGCCAAATCTCACCCAGAATACCATGGAGCACCCAGGAGAAGGGGACGGAGCTGCGGTTACTGTCCACCTGGCCCCCAGATTGCCTGTGAAGGACCAGTGAGCCATTCATCAACTCCAGATCAAAAATACGCATGTCTTGCCTAACTTCAGACTCTAAATAAAACTACCACGTGACACTAGGCAGTTGTGCTGTTTGTTGAGGTCTTTGATAATAATTAATAAGCAACCTTCCTATCTCTAGGACTGTGCTGGGCACTGTGAATGTCCAGCTCACACAGCCCTATGTCCAGCATCCCCCGGAGCCCCTCCCACAAGGAACATACAACTTATTGTGAGATAAAAATATTAAAGGAAGATTAGGGATCGCATTCAAACTTGCGATTGAAGAAATAAGTCAGTATATGGTTTATGTGGCCGAGATTGATTAAGGCACATTTCTTGGAGGACACAGGGCTTAAAATGGGTCTCAGATGATGGATTGGCGAGCAGGGATTCTTCAGTATCCGTTTCTGTGATTAGTATAGACATGGAGGGTTGAAATTGCATTTCAGGCAGTGAGAATAGCATGAACCAAACCACAAAGGTGATCTTAGAAGGCTGTGTGGAGTGTGGCGAGCGTGATACACAGTAAATCACACTGGGGATAGAGCACAGGGTGAAGACAGCTGGACAGAACGATTTCACTTGGTACGAGTTTGCTGAAAGTAATGAAACCTGTATGTGTATATATATATATATATATATATATATATGAAAAAATAAGTCATTTCTCTGTGTGTGTGTGAGAGAGAGAGACAAAGTCAAGTAAATTGTCAACCGACAAAAGTAACAAGCTTGATGCTTATTGATGTGGTTACAAAAAAAAAAAAGCCTTAAGTTAGAGTGTTCAGAGAAATAATGAGTAAGGAAAGTCATAGAGATGTTCTGTAAAAAGATGAATGGTAGGACTTGACATTTAAATGTAAAAAAAAAAAAAATAGAATTCTAATTCCAGAATTTTTGAATTGAGAGGCAATTGAAAATTCAGACCTTTCTGGTCATGTTAGGGCACCTCCCAAGCCTGCCGCGGGTCTGGCGGTGGAGAGGTGCTATTTCTTCTCATTACCACTGTGACTGAAAAAAACACACCTTCTGAAATGGCTCTATTTATTTTTCCTTTAGGGAGAAATGAATGCCAAGATATGCATAAGAAATTCCTTGCACCTTTGAATTTCCATCTCCCAGACTCTTTTTACTGCTATAAGACTTCAGGAACGCTTTCCTCTTTAAAAAAAAAAAAAAGTAAATAAAAAAGTGGTAAACTTGCTTTGTGAAATAAAGTCTAATAAAATCCTAGGTTATAATTACCACTGGGCTGTATTCATAGAAGAACAGCATTCCTCTACTTTAACCAACACATTTTGAATTTAGATTTGTTTTTGAAAGTGTTTGTCCTTGTGCATGTATAATTATAAATACCACATAAATGAAAATCAATTGAAAATCTGTCCACAGAATTGCAGGATGTGGCACCCTCTATCTTCATGCTGTCTACTTATCCTAAGTGCTTAATCTTGATCCTGCTGAAAACATTGTCAATTAGTACACACACCAATAGTCAACTAAAATGACAATCCAGGTGTCACCAAACATGAAGTTTTATTTTTGTTTTTATTCCCACTTCAAGCTTCAGCAAATTTGTGAAGTCTGAATTCAACTGGGGTACTTGATTAAAACCCCTGATCCATAGCCTGAATAAAAAGAACTGACTGTGACTTTTCCATCATCCAGGTGGTGTCAGCTAAATACAAAAAGACATAAGTATCACTCAGAAAAGTCAGTCAAAAAATAACGTGAGTGGACGGGATCGTGGCGTGGAAGAAGTGGTCAATTGAAAAGCATTCCAGGGGCGGTGCCTGTGGCTCAGTCGGTAAGGCACCGGCCCCATATACCGAGGGTTGCGGGTTCAAAACCCAGCCCCAGCTGAACTGCAACCAAAAAATAGCCGGGCGTTGTGGCAGGCACCTGTAGTCCCAGCTACTCGGGAGGCTGAGGCAAGAGAATCGCTTAAGCCCAGGAGTTGGAGGTTGCTGTGAGCTGTGTGATGCCACGGCACTCCACCGAGGGCGATAAAGTGAGACTCTGTCTCAACAAAAAAAAAAAAAAAGAAAGAAAAGAAAGGCATTCCAAAAGGGGTTATGACTTTTAAGTTCTAAGACCATTTCTGTCCCCAGTCAGCTGTATGTTTTTTCAATAAAGTGCTTGACACTGGTCTCTCTCTATTTCTTTACTTGTAAAATGAGAACATTAAAAATGATGATCTTCACAGCCGGATCACTTGCATTATTTATTTTCAGTGAGATCATGGTCCTCATTTTTTAAACCAGTTGTGTCATCAGAGTGGTGATGGGGAAAAAGCAAAGCAAATCCTGTCCTCTGCCCTCTCCCTGCCTCACCCCATGGAGGGACTCAGCATACAGCCCGTGGAGGGACTCAGCATACAGCCCTGGGCCTGCCTCTGGCTTGTTTACACACAGTGTCTGGCCTGCTTGTGTTCACTACTTTAGCGATAGTTTCCATCTTCCAGTATGGTACGTGAGCTTTGTAGCATAGACAACAACTACATTCTCTTGTTCTCCACACAATCCACCAATACGTTAGGCATGCACCATGCATTCAGCAAAAGCCTCATGGGTGGGCAGATGGATTTGTTTCATTAGTGGACACTTTATTTTTATCCAGAGAGTTTTTGGTCTAATGAACCAACAGAAATTCCAAGAAGAATTCATCAGACATAATACAGGAAGAGCTGATGACTAGGAAATGTTAAGAACATATTCTCTTTTTGAAGGTGCAAGACCTGAGTCCATACTCTTGAGACAGCCCATTCTGTCATATACGTAAGAACACATTGGCACCATCTTGTAATGCTCCTCTGGTAAAGGTGTCCTCTTTTTAAAAGCTTTTAAATTAGAGTAGGGAAGAGTGGGGGAGGGGGCAGTGTGTATGCATACATACGCATGCTGGGAAAGGGTTGTACTCCTTTCTATTTGTAAAATCACTTGCTGCTGTTCTCAGAGATAAACCCTGACACATGAGAGAGGAAACAACTGTAGTATTGAATTATCGCAAGTCTAGTGCGAGCAGCTAACGAGCCAGTGCTTTGGGCTATGTAGGATTTAAGAAAGGCAGGTCATGTTTCTCATTTTTGTGACCCAGATAACTTGTAAGGGATTTGCTTACAGGTGCCCACATAAAAAAGAGAGCCATGGCATAAGACAGCAGCATGCTTTTCAAGCTGGTAGGACCCCTAAGAAACAAGCTACTAAAACAACCTTATTTGAAGAAGTTCAGAGAGCCCTTGTAGGAGCAAATGAATTTTATTATTTTCCAGTTAGCAAAGTTCATTCACATTCTATTGTAGAGCAAATAATTGTTTAACTTTAAAATGACCTGTTTATTAATCTCATAAATGGAATTTCTACTCAATTATAACCATTAATTATGTTGTACAAAGGGTGGGCTCTGGAACAAGATATGTCTGAGTTCAAATCTGAGAATGGCCCTTTCTAGTTGTGTGACCAGGGACAAGTCACTTATTTGTATAAACGTGTTCAATTCACCTGCTACTTGGGAAATATCCTACTCTCCACCTTAAATGAGATATTCTACTCTCTACCTAAAATGAAATATTCCATATGTAACACAAAATAGTGCCATGAGTTAAGTGAGCATTTCTGATTCAATGTCTTAAAATGTTATTATTATTTTTTTTTTTTGTAGAGACAGAGTCTCACTGTACCGCCCTCAGGTAGAGTGCTGTGGCGTCACAGCTCACAGCAACCTCTAACTCTTGGGCTTAATGCGATTCTCTTGCCTCAGCCTCCTGAGCAACTGGGACCACAGGCATCCACCACAATGCCTGGCTATTTTTTTGTTGCAGTTTGGCCGGGGCTGGGTTTGAACCCGCCACCCTAGGCATATGGGGCCGGCGCCCCACTCACTGAGCCACAGGCGCCGCTCAATATTTTTTTTTTTCAAGTCTTTCTGATTATAAAATTATGCAAGGGGGAATTTTTAAATCTAATGCTTTGACAGAAGATTAAAAGTTGAAATGTACAGGCAGGACAAAAAAATGAAACTATTCTTATGTAATATAACTGATGTGGGGAAAGGGTTAGTAAATTTTATTGTAGATGGTAAGGGTTACGCTGGAATTGCTGATATTCTTAGAATGCGGCCATTCCAGGCAAGGTTCACAATACTCAGTAATTCTCTGAGATAGTATTCTCTGGAGGTAATCTTTTGTTGATTATTAGTAGGGACAAATGTAATTGATTTAGCATCAGTCTCTCTCAGCCTCTGTCCAATTCTCATTCCTCCTTCCACCAAACACAGCATCTAACTAAATCAACCATCAAATAGAGCAAATCAGCCAGATGATGGCTTTGGACTGCACAAAGACATTTTTGACTTGTGAATATACAAGACAAATGAATATACAGAGTCTCTAGAACTTGTGAGCACACTAACACTGCATTGAACCCTCCAAAGAGGTTTTAGACATCGTAAGAAGGTATTAGGGGGTGAGAATTGAGAGCAAAGTGGACTTTATAAAGTGTTTCTGTGAATTATTAATCAAAGTTCTTCCAATAATATAAATAATGAATGATTCTCAAGTGCATTGTGATTCCTGTCCTGCTTTTCTTTTTTTTTTTAATTTTAATGTGATACCATAGTAAGACTGGAATTCACTTAGGGTCCTCATAGTCATTCAAGTTGCAGAATTTTAGTTAAAAAGAAAACCTCAAACATCCACATCACCCATTTGGATAGGTGACTCTAAGCGATTTACTGTGAGTATATACTCTAAGTGTAGAGTATAAGGGTTTGAACACAATAATTAAGAAAATGCCATCAAGGCTATGTTAACCAGTTCGGTGAAAATATTTCTGACTGTATGCTGAACTAGCACATTGTACCTAATGATTGCATTCTTGTTCACAGTTATGATTTAATAAAAAAAGAAAAGAAAAGAAAAAGAACTAGTGTGTTTAAAGTTACACTAAACTACTTACTATCACCTAAAGCAGGCATCCTCAAACTGCGGCCCACGGGCCACATGCAGTGGTGTGATTGTATTTGTTCCTGTTTTGTTTTTTACTTCAAAATAAGATATGTGCAGTGTGCATAGGAATTTGATCATAGGTGTTTTTCTTAAAACTATAGTCCGGCCCTCCAACAGTCTGAGGGACAGTGAATTGGCCCCCTGTTTAAAAAGTTTGAGGACTCCTGAGCTAAAGCAATGAAAGATAACTTTGGCACAAATAACCGAGTTACATTTTATCAATGCTGTTGTTAGCTTCTGCAGTGCAGTCACTAAGAAAACCTAAATTTAGAGTCTAGTAGGTCATTATTTCCCATTCTTCTGAGGACACTTAGCAGTATCCCTTAGTGGAGAGACCTAGTAAAGCTTATTATCAGGTGGAATCAATGCAAGACAGCCAGCCAAATATATTATAAAAGACAGTAGATAGAAAGGATCATTAATAAATGCAGTCAACTTCTTCCAGTCTGCATTCAACACTCATCAAGCGGAACACATGTCACCTCGTCGTATAACTTGTTTTGAAAGTATTTGGGTGTCTCATGAGCACAAAAGCAAAAGAAAACAAGATTTTACCAATTGGAACTAAAAAACAACCGAAAAACAGTCTTTGAATTATCACTGAAGGAAGCTGGCTGCTATATCTTCTCAGAGGAGATGATAATTAAGGGATGGTTGGGCATCGCAAGAGGAAACCAGTGGGAGAAAACCTTGCAGGTTTTTTTCCTCTCATTTTTATCAATAGGGATCCAAGCAGAGCATTGTTAAAGAAAAAAATAAAGATCGGAGATAGCGTCCTTCCTTTAAATGCTACAACATTTAAATGGAATGGTCCTTTTCAAAGTAATCAATAATTAGAGATTAATGTAATCTATAAGCCTCGCAATGTCTACCACCTACTTATTATATTGACAAATGAAACTAATTATATATATTATTTATATAATACATTTTGTCACAGATGAACTAAAAATAAGTTCTGAGACTGCATGAAGGCAAAAATTTATCGATGGGTGGAAAATGAGAGTGTGCAGAAACAACGCACAGCTTTCTTAACATACGTAGCTTCAGTGTCACGACATCTCCACACACTCCAGGACTAGATTCCTAACAATCATCTGGAGGCAGAAGACAAATGCCACTGCTCACAGCAGTCTGTCCCTTCCAGAATTCATTCATACATATGACAAGCCCTCCATTTCTGAACCTGGCTGGCAAAGGCCTTATTGCTAGCGATTGCTGTCTGGCCACTGATCCCATCTGTGTTTCCTTGGGCCATCCTCCCTTACACAAAGACATAAAATGTACCAGAAACATTTTTCAAATAGGCCTAAAAATACGCACAGCACAAAAGGGTGGTATATTTCTGAGCTTCATCCAGTCCTCTTTTTTTCATATTAAGGATACTACCTTTCTGGCAGCTCAAAGGTTGTTACCTGACTTCCTGATAAAAGGAAAGTTACATCTTCTACCTTGACTAATCAAAATGTGCACTTTTGTACCAATACATTAGAAATTAACTAAATTCTGTTTTAGTGCTGGTTTAGACGTAATCTCATTGATCGTAGATAGTAAAGCAAACTAAATAAAGAAGCTTCACTCATTATAATAGGGATAAGATCAATTGCTGAGTGCCTAAAATTATGAAATATCTCACAGAATATTTGACATGATATATAATAGAATAAATATATAACAGTTACATAATTATAATTATATAATCTCAAAGATGAAAATACATAATCAAAAATATAAGAATATAATTGATCTAGGTCGATTTTCATTAATTTGATTTGAGCAGACAAAATCTTTCTCTAAATTTTACTTTGATCTGCATCATTTAGATAGACATTAACTAGAGGATTCAGAGACCCATACTTGGCCTTGGGAATACAATGAAGACTAAAAAATGATGACTGCCCTTGGAGTTAAATTCTGCCACACTGTTTAGTCCACTGAGAATCAGATATAATTCAAATTTTTGAAACTTGTAGATATATGGATACACGTTTACACAAAATTTCTTAATAAATAAGAAATGAAATTACAAGATGGAAACAAAATTTAGAATAGTTAAAAACTAAATCCTTCCTTTATCTCAAGAGACATATCTGAGAATTAGACACACACACAACGGTGGCACCCGTAGCTCAGTGGGTAGGACGCCAGCCACACGCACCAAGTCTGGCGGGTTTGAGCCCAGCCCAGGCCAGCTACAACAACAATGACAACTGCAAAAAAAAAAAAAAAAAAATAGTGGGACGTGTGGTGGGTGTTTGTAGTTCCAGCTAGTTGGGAGGCTGAGGCAAGAGAATTGCTTGAGCCTAACAGTTTGAGGTTTCTGTGAGCTGTGATGTCACGGCACTCTACCCAGGGAACAGTTTGAGACTCTGTCTCAAAAATATATATATATATACATACAGAAACAAATGACATCCATGTTAAGGATGACAATATACAAACGTGATCATTTTCCACACCCATGGATAGGCAGACTGATTAAACAAAGCATGATTTTGAAGACCCTGGACAAAATTAGGAGCTTATTGTCTAAATATGAAGAAATTTAGGCAGACTTAGAGGCAAAGGCAGGAAAAAATTGATACCCTATCCATCAGGAGAGTGGATTTATAAACAAAGAATTTTGCCAGTTGATTAAAAAAGAGAGGAAATAAAGTAAATTACTAGAAAGTTTTAAAAGTAATGAGACTAGACCCATCCACAGGGTCATCAAAAGTTACTTCCACATAGATGATGCCAAGTAGCAAAGACAAAGAATGTTTGTCAAATTCATAGCTGTGGTTTTGAAGGCTTTGTTGAAATTATTAGTATGTCAGAAATAATTACAATAAAAAGGTTTACATTAATTCAGATTGGGAGAAATAAAATAGGAATAATGACATTGGTCCAATGTGTGGAGAGGATGAGTCTACTTAACAAATGTATCAAAGGTTACAAAGAGAGACTTGAAGGCGTGTGCCACCAGGGAGTTCAGTGGCTATGAAATCAGGGGTCTGGGTGGCTGGGGGGTGAGGATGAATCAGCAGGGAAGGATGAGAGTTGGTGCAAAGAGATGGGGGAAAACAGAAATCACAGGCAACCATCAGAAACCTTAGGAGCTTCCTAAGCAACAGGATAGCTTTACATTCAGTTTGCCTGAGGCATCTGTGTGAGTCACAGCTCAAAAGTGCTCTGGTTTGGGTTGATAAATTATATGGTCATTGAATAGGGACAAGAAAGGGGCTTCAAGAGAATAAAAAGGAAAGTCTAGAAGCCAAAAAGGGTCCCTCCCTGGAATAGACAAAGGGTTTGGAGTATGGAAATCTAATGACTCGGGTAGCCAACTATGTCCTGTTCACAGAAAACACAGTGTCCAGCTTGTCACAACCACGGGGGTAATGAACACGGTTACAGAATAATGCAACCACAAGTGCCATCAATATCACAAGGCTCACAGTCACCGCCATACAATTACCAATAAAATAGCAGTTAACAATTACTGCTAAAAAGGGAAAGAATGGACAGATGGCAACTGAGGTAATCTGTGACCCATATAAAATCATCAAGAATACCTAAGGATGTAGGAGGCACCCCCTGTGAGAAATAGATGGGTAATACTTGAATGCGGAAGGGATTTGACGTCCTTGGTCTCTCATTAAAGAGCACCGCGAGGCGAGAACACTGTCAACATCCCCACACCTGTGGTGTGTCACTGCTATATGTAGCGTGGGGAGCATCTACTCAGGGGACGGACTGACAGACTGCTGCTGAGACGCGTGCTCCTGCTAATATTGACTGTGATTTCTAAGGTACTTCGGCACTGAGACCTGAACGAGACATACCCAGAGTGAAAGTGTATCGTGGTCCACATCCTGAGAGTTTGATGGGTTGGGGCCGGCCGCCTGGGGTCCTGGCTCAGACATAAGGACCCAACAGGACCAATGAAACACTTAAGGATAATTGTGGTGGGAACAAACATAAGATGTTCATACCTGGCATCTGTGTACTGGTGTCTCTTCTCACTCGTGAGAGAGGCTATTTTCCTTGTCTCTGGCAAAGCCTGTGTCTGAGTAAACTCTGTTGTTGCTCTGCTGCCCTGGAAAGTCCCACGCTTCCCTCTCACTCTCCCTTTGCTTTGCCTGCACTTTAACTCCCTGACCGTGCTAGTTCTGAGCAGTCAGGTCTACAGACTCGCAGGAGATCAGAGGGGTCTCGCAGACCTCTAACAGCCATTCTTCCTGGAGGGTGAATGTAGAGAAAGTTTTCTTTCCCTAGCTGTCTCTGGACACAGTCTCAGACAGAATTATTACTGGTAACCAGTAGGTTAAAAACATATTTTCTTTTGTTCCAGATTTCTCCTTGCCATGAAAACCAAATTATTAATAACCACAAAGCCCAAGAAACCCAACTACATTATCCTGTATCTAAACAAGTCACAACATCAATGGAACCAGCTCCTAATGCATTACGTATTTTATGGTACTGCACAAGTACTGTTCAGAAAGCAGGCCCCATGCGTTTGTTAATTAACCATTAATTCATCAGTCTGCCAACAACTAGGTATGTTTTGCTTCCTTTACCTTTTAATAGTGGTGATGTTTTGTAACTTGACATTTATGGAACCATAACAGCTGACACTAAACCCAAAACAATTTCCTCAGATAGCATTTCGAGTTTGTGAAAATATTTGCTGGTTTCTAAAAGTTAGATGATATTTCTCTAACATAATAACACTTACAGATCTGAATTTTAATATGATGTGCTATCGAGTCTGGTTTTTAAATTAATATTTAGAAATATACAACTGTTCTAGTAATTTAATGACAATTTCTATCTGATAAATTCTGTTAGAGATTTATGAGCTGTTTTTAAATAAATCACTTTGATATACATCATTTTATTTGTGCTTTATGAAATCTCTCCCCGGCCGGCTAAAACAGCAGCGGCAACTGCAACAAAAATAGCCGGGCGTTGTGGGGGTCACCTGTAGTCCCAGCTACTCGGGAGGCTGAGGCAAGAGAAACGCCCTAGCCCAAGAGCTGGAGGTAGCTGTGAGCTGTGACACCAAGGCACTCCACTGAGGGTGGCAAAGTGAGACTGTGTCTCAAAAAAAAGAAAACTCTGTAATGTTCATAGAAAAAGCAGGTATGATTTTTCCAAACAAAAGTCCAGTATTTGTAAAATTTAAAGGATCACTTCCAACAGTCACTTTTGAAGTGAAATTAGGTTGTTTTTGTTTTTGTTTTCCCACACAAAAGGCCTTCTATTCCCATTAGGCCTTTTGTATGTTTCATTGAGACTTGCATTCAAATAATCCTCACAATTTGAACAGAGCCATGCTTCAGTGGCCCACTGTCTTCCACGAGGACAAAGTTTCCGAAGAAGTTTTAAAAGTGTGTGGAATGTTTCAATTTCCTAAGAAGCACACCCAGTTTCTACACAATCAATTATAAGTGAATCAACAGTAAGTCTTTCAGGAGGTCTGTCCAGGACAGCTGCAGACAAAATTTTCTGGCCCTCTCTTCAATGTTATTTATTTGAAAAGCATAGTTTAAATACTGATTTTATAATTCGGTTAGTTTTCTGGTCTTCCAGAAACCCTTTCTAATTAAACCTGAATTGTTTATCCACCCAATGATGTCTACATTGTGAGACTATTTCTTTCATTTGGGAACATCAGCTTCCCCTTCTTTGTCTTTATCTCCCTCTTTAAGTAACAAAGAGGAAAACCAAGAAAGAAGAAAGAAAGGGAGGGAGGCAAGAAGAGGGGAGAGAGAACATACTCTTGGAAATATGCAAGAACCACAGCCTGCAGCAAGGCTATCGTATAGGGCTACAGCTTGGTGCTTTGGAAGTTTAGGCCACACCATATGGACTACGCTGTGTATGGTCCATACATATGGCCCTGGAGGCTTGTGGTCATGTCATCTGGTTAAATTTCAGCTGCATTGCATGCTAGGCCCAAGTACAATGATGTGTGCATTTATATTGAAGAATTGCCCTTCGCCATGCTTCTTAGTAACTCTTTTCTGAGATGTTCACATGGAACAGCATTCATTTATACCTGGATCTGGAGGGAGAGAAACAGATTTTCTAATGTGCAATGAGGGTGCATTAATTTATACGGAGTACTGGGAAGTGGTAACACTATCTATATAAGTCTGATTACAGTAAGTGCTACTGAGACAAAGCGGAAATTATTCTTCCTATATTCTGAGTAAACTGATTAAAAATAAAGTACATCTTCTCTCTGTCCTCAGTAAAACAATTACTCCTTATACTATAAATTTGAGTTTACTAAGTTCTGCTAATGAGGTTGTTTACATTTGTGCTGTCACTTTCATACCAAGACTCGTCACATGTAGGAATAGGTGCACTTTGCAGTTAGCATAACCTAGCAGAGGGCCTGGCGGTGCCCATGGAAGTCCGTGTACCACACTGCATGGGAGCAAAGTGAAGGGAACATTTCTGGGCAGCCATGTTTAATTAATAATAATGGATTATAATTATTATAATAATAATGGATTATAACCCAAAGGGTTATAGTTATATCATAATTATCACCACCAGATGTTCAAATTGTGTCTCTTCAGCATACACTTATGGAGTGCCTACTGTGTACATAGGACGAAACTTGCTTTTAGTAATTCTCTAGCATTCCACATGTTAAAAAGTGCTGTGCCTTTTAGGAAATTACTTCATAATGATGGGAATGCTGAGCCAGTGCCTTGAAAGAGTACATGTGCCTTCAGGAAGTAATTTTCTCATCTCACCCACAAAAAATTTCAAATAATGGTGGTCATGAGTACTTTCCTAGCCCTGAATTTATAATTTCATCATGTTTCATATAATTGTGGCAACCATAAGGATCCTTTCCTTTTTTTACAGATGGAACAAAGGGAAAACAAATCTTATTCCAGTAAACTCAAAGGTTGTATTCCAAGCCATATGGATGTATGTGTGTTTATATTAGTATATTCACATGAAATCCCCTATACATTATTTATACACTGTATGCATACCTATACGCAATAGTCAGTTTTCAATTTACAAATGGGTTAAATTTTAAAATGTATTTGTAAATTATTTTATTAAATGCTGAAGCCCATTTTTCCTAGAAGCAGTGTTATATAAATCACAATTTCAACTTATAATAATTATGTTAAATCAGACTTTAAAACAAAAGTTGTACACCGTCAACTGATTATCCTGACAATGACCCATAGGTCCAGAATATATTCATGTTTTATATTTGCATATACAATCCACCCCATTAATACGTGTTTAAACATTTACTAGACAGCATTAGGAAGATACAATTTCATGGACAGAGTACATCTTCAGAAATTAATTTAAGTTTTATGTTTAAAATATTTCAACAAATATATTGAAATTCCGATGTGTCCATCCTTCGATTTCCAGTGGTCTCCATCTTCCCCTGCATGTCATCAGGCCCTCCAACTCTCCCGCGGTCCATATTTCTCTAGGCCTTTCAGATGCTTTTACTAGAGCTTAATATGGGCACTTCTGATAGCTTTCCAGTTCACTCAGCATAAAACCCACTACTGTTCAATGACATATCAGGCACTGCACGGTCCGACTTCCACCCACTCTCTGAGTCACCTCCATCCCACCTCACCTGGGCTCACTGGCCTCCTTAGACCCCACACTAGGAGAGTTCCCACTCCAAGGATTCTGGCCTTGCTCAACCTCAGTCTGGAATGCTGGACTCCACACAGCGTTGGTCCTCATTGGCCTTGGGTGTCTGCTGAAACATCATCTTTTCACAAAGCCTACTGTGACAACCTCCCAGAATAAAACAATAACTCTTCCTCATAACAGTTCACCTTCCCAAGCTCTCCCTCCGTCTTCATTCCCTCTGTGACACTGATCATGGTCTGAGATACCCCATGCGTTTAATCACATCTCTTCCTTCACTAAAATGAAAGCTCTGGAAAGGCACAGATTTGTCTCTTTTATTCACTCCGGCATCTTTATCTTTAGCACCTACAACTATGTGGGAGACAACTGAACAAAGGAATGAATGATTAAACTGGATAGAACTAATTATATTGTTTCAGGCTGAGAAACTTTGCATAGAATTTCATCAGTAGTGGTCTGAGAAGTGATTTCTCTCAGGAGACCAGGGAAAAACAAGAACCAAAATGAAGGACACTAAAATAGAGAGGTGGAAAACCCCATTGTCAATTTCTATCACTAGAAATTGCCAAAGAAATGCATAACTTATTAAAATGTAGATGAAGCCACTAACAAGATTGCTACATGTTCCTGGTACTTTGCCGGATGATCAGTCTGCAGCACCGCATTGGAATGGCCCCAGCCTACAGAGGGGTAGAAGGCATCTGTGGTCTAAGGATGAAAATGTTGGGGACTCTGTACATTCCATATGTTGGAAAAACCAAAAGGAGGAAATAGGAATTATGTTGTTGGAATAAATATATGACTTGCATTCAAAATCTAAATAGACTGTATTAATCAAATGTCACAGTGACATTTCTAATAATGATTGCCCTGCACAAATTCCATTAATGAGCTACACCAGCCAAGAGAAAAGTTACAGATGATCAATTAAACAAACAGAAATTTATCTTCTCTCCCTTTCCCTCAGATAGTCTGTGGTGGGGTACCTGGATCCTTTGAAAATTAAGTAGGAATTTATATATGATAATTCCTCTTGCTCTCTTAAGCCCCCAAATCACTGTTTCTTAACACCCTAGAGTTAATCTAACATCTTTGGAAAAGAAAGAGTTTCAATGATAAGAGCAAATTAAAAATGGCTTGATATGTCAGAAAGGATCATGGCATTCTAACACTAAGCCCTCTGTATTACTAAATGCACCTGTAATGTTCCCAAGATTAATGAGAAATATCTTGGCGGAACTCTTTTGAGCCATGAATGTGCCTAGTTATACTTACAGATCATCTCAAAATCTCTTGCTTGGGCACAGATAATGATATCATAAATATGTATTTGAAACTAAATTTAAATTTTAGGGATGCAATATCCATTTGTTAAAGAGAAAGAAACAAATGCATTTACAATGAATCTCAGGTAAATACAAAAGGGCTGATTCTAGAACTATGACAGGATCTTTATATCTGATCCGTGAGTGTGAAGACATTATTATTCAAAGAATAACATGAGTGGGTTCTTTCAGAAGGCTTAATGGGTGTGGGTTCAATTCCCGTACACAGAGTCTCTTAGAATCTCAAGTTTAAACTCCGGGTCAAATGTAGGATTTTGCTGTAGTGTATCCTGTATGGGAAGGCCAGGCCAACAAGTGCTTTGCAGAGGCTGCCTGATTTTGTCTATGTACAGAGTCATCAATACCTTTCTCAGGCCCTTGTCGTTTCACAGGGAACTTGATCATGGAAATGCTGCAGAGAGTTTTCTGAGCGTATTTCTTTTCAAAAGCAAAAGAAGGAAAGAAACTAGATGCCAAGAAGGACATAGGTATGATTCCACTAATTGAAGTTTAAGAACTGGCAAAATATAACTATGGTCATAGAATATTGAATAGGGAATTGGATGTGGTGGTTCATGCTTGTAGCATTTTGGGAGGCTAAAGTGAAAAAAATCACTTGAGGTCTAGAGTTCAAGACCAGCCTGAGCAAGAGTGAGAACCAGTCTTTACAAAAATAAAATAGATATGTTAATTGAGGCATTATTTTTTATACTAAAGAATTGAAAGTAAAGGTGTCCAACAGGCCAGGTACATTGGTTCATGCCTGCAGTCTTAGCACTCTGGAAGGCTGAAGTGGGAGGAGAGCTTGAGGCCAGGAGTTCCTGACCAGTCTAAGTAAAAATAAGAACTTGTTTCTGCAAAAAAAAGGAATATTTAGCCTGGCATAGTGGTGTGCATCTGTAAACCTAGCCTCTTATGAAGCTGAGGCAAGAAGATAGCTTGAGCCTAGGAGTTTGAAGTTGCAGTAAGCTATGATGATGCCACTGAACTCTAGCTGGGGTGACAGAGCAAGACCCTACCTCAAAAAAGAAAAAATTCAAATACAAGTGTAGTAGATCGAAGGAGGCCCTAAAAAGATATTCTCTGGGAGTTGGGATGTAGACATCTGATCTTTTTTAAAAATGAGTCTTTGCAGATGTGATTAAGTTAAATATTGTGGGATGAGAACCATCCAGCGTCATCCAAATGGGTTGTAAACGCAGTGATAAGTGTCCATATAAGAGATCAGAGGGGAACTGAAGACGGGCATGTGAAGTCAAAGGCAGAGATTGGGGTGATGCAGCCACAAGCCAAGGAATGCCTGGAACCACCAGAGACGGAAAGAGGGATGGAGGGATTCTCTCCTGGAGCCTTCCGAGTGAGTGCAGCCCTACAAAGTGATGCCTTACTTTAAGATTCTGTCCTCCAGAACCGTGAGAGAATACATTTCTGTTATTTTAGGCCACCACGGTTGTGGTCATTGTGGCCACAGGGGTCTATACACAGGGCCCACTGAGCCATCTCTTAATGTGAGTGCACTCTCTGCATTTTGCCAGGTGAGTGGTGGCCCCTGGATACCGGAATATAGCAACACAAAAATAAGGTAATTTTTTTTAAGTAAAAATAAATCCTCAAAATTTATCTTAAGCTTGTTAATAGATTGATAATAGTCTCTCAGCAGTGAGCATTTAGGCAAGACTCTTTTCATAAAATACAATACTAATATTTTGTTAGGAACTTTAAAAAATATAGTCACACATTTTAAAATGCACCAGAACACTGGGTGTTGGAGGGAAACATTTTAAATCAAGTTGGGCAGCTTCTTGATTTATAACTTTATTTCTTTGCATTACAATTTAATTTGCTAAAATATAACATTAAAATCAGACAAACTACAGGTACTAGAATGAGTACGTGTTTAAATTAAAAGGAAAAAAAGAGCTTTTCTGTGTCCATCATGTTTCATTAAATAGAAATACCTGCGATCAT
This sequence comes from Nycticebus coucang, assembly GCF_027406575.1. Classification (NCBI taxonomy): domain Eukaryota; kingdom Metazoa; phylum Chordata; class Mammalia; order Primates; family Lorisidae; genus Nycticebus; species Nycticebus coucang. The sequence continues at coordinate 15,580,588 of NC_069795.1, forward strand.
AAATCTTCAAATTTTCAGAAAGAAGCAATTGCTATTTAATGGGATTAAAAAATAGCCTTGGAAAAGATCAAATGCCACTAGATGACATACACCCGGTGTGTATGGAGGATGGAGTTTTGTGTTCTCATCCATTGTTGGTTGAAATAAAAATGAGTACAACTTTATGGAGTGTGATTTGTCAAGACCTGTATCTGTCAGAAATATAAATGCAGTTACACTTTGACCCAGTAATCCCAGCAGTAGGAAATATTCTGCACATATACTCAACCTGCAAAATGAGGTTTGTACGAGATTGCCACTGATAGTAGTGTTTTTGTAGCAGCAAAAGTTTGGGAAAACGTAAACATCTATCAATGGGATTGTTCAAATACTTTGTTCCATTTATACAATGGGTCAACCAAAGAACCCTCTTTGTTCTGATATGGTATGATTTATTACACTTTAAAAAAAAGGTGAGATGCGGTTGGCGCCTGTGGCTCAAGGAGTAGGGCATCGGTCCCATATGTCAGAGGTGGCGGGTTCAAACCCAGCCCCGGCCAAAAACAAAAACAAAAAAAAGGTGAGATGCATGACATCCCTTACATCACGCTAGTTTTTAAAAAGCACAATCAAGAACAGGTTGATTCACAGGTTGATTGGTAGGGTAGAGTGAGAGAAACATTTTCCTGTCTATCCTTAGAATCTTCTGAATTTTGAAATATGTGATTCCATTATATATTTAAAGTAAATAAAACTGAAATTATAAGAAAGAGCCTAAATAATAAATTAGAGATGAAGAGAGAAAGCTTTCTTTTTAAAAAATGGGTCCAAGTATACATAAGAATTTAGTGTAGGGCAGCGCCTGTGGCTCAGTGAGTAGGGCGCCGGCCCCATATGCTGAGGGTGGCGGGTTCAAACCCGGCCCCGGCCAAACTGCAACAACAACAACAAAAAAAATAGCCGGGCGTTGTGGCGGGCGCCTGTAGTCCCAGCTACTCGGGAGGCTGAGGCAAGAGAATCGCGTAAGCCCAAGAGTTAGAGGTTGCTGTGAGCCGTGTGACGCCACGGCACTCTACCAAGGGCGGTACAGTGAGACTCTGTCTCTAAAAAAAAAAAAAAAAAAAAAAGAATTTAGTGTAAGATAAATGTGACATTTTGTATGAAAAGTAGACACCTCAATAAAAGAGGTTGGAACCATGAAGCCAGAATCTTTATTTTACTGCACTCAGTTCATTCCACAATTGGTAAAATTTAATGCTAAAAGATAAAACTGTAGAAATGCTATGACAAAATTGGTGCTGAATATACTTTTTATCTGGGGCTCAAACAGGACTAAAAATATGTGACAACTAAAAATGATAGAGAAAAAGACTGACAGATGGATTACATAGATTTGTGTGTGTGTATAGAGCAGTGGTTCTCAACTTTCCTAATGCCATGACCCTTTCACACAGTTCCTGTGGGTCGCGACCCACAGGTTGAGAACCTGTGGTATAGAGCAAAACTAAAATTTACAAAAAAACTGCAAAATATGTGACAGACAAAATATGAATGATTACTCTAACATTTATTACATAGCTACCAAGGGCTAAAAATGGGAAATAGAGGTCCACGGTACCAGCACAAATCTCCTTCGTCCTAACGGAGATCTCATAACCATAATACAAATATTCCAACAGAAAAATATTTGTGAAGAATACAAACAGAATTTTCACAGGAAGAAGGCTAATAAATGCTATGCACTTAAAACATTCACCTTTATTAAAATCAAAGAATGAATATTAAAGCAATCCAATATTGAATTGCCGGAGATTGATAAACTCAGCATTAGCCAAGAATGAGAAGAAATGGATACATTCATACATTGTAGGGGCGGCTGCATTTGTTTCAGGGTTTTGGTGGGGGGATATTATAATGCACACCAAAAAGTATGTGTATGACTTGCTGAAACAATTTCACATATAGGATTCTATACCAAGGAGGAAAATGATCAAGTGCATACTATGTACAAATGGGTATGAGTAAGGATATTCATTGCAGCAGCTTCTACAAGAGTGAGAAACCAAAACCCGGCCTCCGTGTGTGCCACTAACGGGTTGATAAATGAAGCAAAGTAAAAAGAAATACAAGGGAATTCTCTGGAGAGTCATGGCGTGGGGAATAAGGATAGAATGGCATAACATACTCACTTATAAGAAGGAATGTTTCATAGACTGATGATGACAATGTCATTAAATTAGGAGACTCAACTCAATTCTCTGTTCTTGGATAGCAAACAAAATAAAACAGAGAACAAATAGGATGGAAGAGAGGAGGGGCACCCAGCAGGTGGAAAGAGCAAAAGGAAGCAGCATGCTACAAAGAAGCCCAAAGACATGATTCTGTTTATAGAAAATTTGGGTATATACACCCCGAAAGGGTGTGTATGAGACCTGTGTCTGTGTGTCTCTGTGTGTGTACACACGGGTACACATACAAAGAGATGTTAGAAAGAATTCTTAACAAGTCATATCCCTCAATGTCACCCTGGAAGTGAGACTTTGGAAGGTCTGTGCAATTTTTTTTGAACACTTCTATTGGAAGTATAATCCAAGGTCAGGGCGTGGCATGGTTTGGGGTTGCAGGAAGAAAAATTATATGAAGACAATAAGCAGATCCTCTCTCCTGCTCCCCTGACATGACTTTTATATGAACATTGTTTCTGATCATTTTCCCTCACCATCCTGTGTGTCAAATGTGAGGCAAGTGTGACACAAGCAGCAGTGATTCAGTTACAAAATATTGAAACACACCATTAAGATGGATGGGAAATCCATAAGATGCTTCTCGTGTAATTAAAAACAATACCTAACATCGGAAACGAGTTTCCTGGCTTGAAATCAAGTGACAAACTGCTGGTGAGCCCACAAGGGACGCTTGCCCTAATCCCCCTAAAGCTGCTGGTTCTTCTGCTTTGATTGAACTGCTTCTGCTTCTGTTAAGACTGTTGCAAAGTCCCTACTTCTTCAGGCAGGTTTACCTTTGCAAAGTGGAATGAAATTTTAGGCAAATTCCGGGTACTTGACAACATGAATAATTCAAATGATAGCACCTGCTTCCTTTTCAAAATCATCTACTGCCCTGAAATTTTCTGTCACCATGTTTGTAAATATGCCAATAATGTTATTATAAAATAATAAATGTATGAAGATGGGTAAATTTAGCTCAAATCCAAATACATAAATCTTGGAGGCCCTCATAACAATCCCATGGACGTGGTTGGAAAGAAAGATGTGTCTCAAAATGGTAATCCCGGCAAGTAAGTGTCAGGAAATTCCAACCAACACGTACTAATTTCGAAGTAAATAGATACTAGCTAACACCTAATTAACAACAGTATTTACATATCCTATCTCATTGAATCCTCCTAATTAAGAGGTAATATCTACTTATGGGGTAGGTGTAATTAGCCTAGCGTGACAGTTAAGTAAATTTGAGGTCATAAAAGTTACATAACTTGACCAAGACTGCAAAGCTAATGATTGCCAGAGCTGAAGTTCAAATTCAATTATTGCATGCTATTTAGTGTCCCAAGGAGAAAATCTAGTCCTGGACTGTCCTTTCTGTTTAAACTTGCATCTTGCGAGTTACAGCCATATAAGTAATTAACCTTCATTAATTGCAGTACCTATACTTGGTCATCTATAGACCTCCAGCAAAATGTATTTCATGAAGATGTAGCTTTTTATGAAGTCACATCTTTAAAAAGGTATTATCATGGTAAATTAGTGGAACTTTCAGAGTCCAGTTCATTTCGCTCATTGAGCCCTTAGGTTGTTTGGAAGAAAAGACAATGAGTAGATAATACTCATCAGAGCTCAAGTTTTGTATTTATGGCCATTAAGTCTTCTTTCATATAGTTTCTTGCTTATCTCTTGATTGACCTAAAGTCCCCTTGTAGGTGGCAGAGATAATTATGTAAAAGTCACACACTTTAGTTGGATCACACGCACCCACTCAGAAATATAGCATGAAAGGGAAAAACATAAAACTATTCATATTGTAGTCTTAACTATAGCTATTAAGTCATAACTATTATTATAAGGACCTACAGTAGTGATATTTTCCTCTCTTTAACCCTTATATCTAATGTTCTTAATCTCAGTAGGATGACAGAGAAAACCAAGATGGTATTATCACATTTATAAATAAATAAATAAACAAAAAAGAAATCAACTCAATGTCACTGAAAATCATAAGCCCCTTTACACTCATGGCCTCCCAAATACACACACACTCACTCACTCGCTGACCTCCAAAATATTTTATTCACAGCAAAGACAGTTTTTCTGTCCAATTTATCACAGTCATTTCATGCAGAGTCAAAGAAATTTGACATTTTTCTGAGGTTAAAGCATAAAAATGCTGGCTTTGGGGATCGAAAGCAAATATGTCGCCTTTGTGAAAGGAATTCTCAATGAATCAAGAAAATAGAGCAGTTCTTCTTCTTTTCAGACTCTTACCCTTAAGCCTCTCTTGAGCTGTGCTCACCAGGGTGGCCTGTGTGTGAGATCACCCCATCCTCAGACAAAGTAGAAAGACTTATTTTCTTGGGTGCATCATCTCACAATTTGAACAGAATCTTTTACAGAAGAAGACTTTCAAATATTTTCCCAAATAATTTTGATTTAGAACAATTCACTTTTCTTTTGAAAATCCCTCTGGCTTTGCAATATACAAGAAATAAGGATATTAGGGAATTCATCATGTCAGAGAGCACCTCTCAGAAACCGTCAGGCCAATAAGGGCTTCAGTGAAGTTGAGACTCCAAATCAAGGATTTTCATCTATTTCAGACCTGGACATAACTGAAGTTCGATTTTTGTCACACTTTTATTGTGTGGGGTGAGGGCAGGGATGAAACAGAGCCAGGGTCAACAGATTGCATTCTTGAGAGAGCGTGTGTAGAGTAAAACCCTATGAAAACATTTCGATTATTGGATGATTTGTTCTATCCTAAATCAAACAGTTTCCTCTGAAGGTTAAGTGAACACAGGAAAGTTCTGATAAGAGTTAGCATATGAAGCAGGTATTAGTCCCATCCATCAAATAGCTTTTACAAAAGGGTTCCCCATATAGACACAACACAATAAACTGCTCTTATTTAGGAAGCAGTGAGTCATGGCAAAGACCTAGGAAAGAGGATCGATTCAAATATTTCCAGGAACCCACTTTTAAAATTTTATTTTGCAAAAATTGTCAAAATGAGAAAAACAATTTTGTTTTGATTCCAGTTTGGTGATCGTGCCACCCTGATTTTCTCTGTCATCTTACTGAAAGGAAGATACCCACACACACATTGAAGAGAAAAAAAATGTAACTACTCTGTGCCGTTACTAAAAACACTAAGTTATGTGTGTGGAGAGCCATGCTTTTCCTCAGCTGGGACAAAAAAATGGGCACTAGCTGAGGAAGACAGGAGGTGGGAGAACTGCGTACCAGGTCCTGTACTAACTTCCCGTTACCTCCTTGAATCCTTGCGATCACTCTGTGGCTCAGCTGCATTTATTCCTCTTTTACTGAGGAGGAACCTGAAGTTCAGGCAATAAGATCACCTGCTAAAGTTCTCACTACTTGTGTATCACTGACCCAATTTCATGGTTTCACATCATGGCAAAGGGCTCCAGCATCTTCCTAGGTCTTCAGGCCCAAAGTGGAGAAGTTATCACTGACTCCCCTGTACCCACTGCAAGGCACTGAATCTTACAACTCTGTGGATTCATGTTTGCTCCTGTCTTCTGTCCATTCACTCTGCCAACGGCCTGTACTCTGTCACCTGCATTAACATTCCCCAAGGCTTGGGCGGCGCCTGTGGCTCAGGGAGTAGGGCGCCGGCCCCATATACCAAGGGTGGCGGGTTCAAACCCAGCCCCGGCCAAACTGCAACCAAAAAATAGCCGGGCGTTGTGGTGGGCGCCTGTAGTCCCAGCTACTCGGGAGGCTGAGGCAGGGGAATCACCTAAGCCCAGGAGTTGGAGGTTGCTGTGAGCTGTGTGATGCCACGGCACTCTACCGAGGGCCATAAAGTGAGACTCTGTCTCTACAAAAAAAAAAAAAAAACATTCCCCAATGCAGATCAGAGTCTGTCATCGCTCTGCTTAAAACCCTTCAAAGAGTTGCCGTTGGTCGCAGGATGAGGTACAAACTCCTTCATGTAGTTACAATGTCACATCTGTCCCCTGCTTACCACCTCAACTGTATTTCCAAATACTCTTAACATCACTCTTTGTGCTCCAAACATAATTAGACCGTTTTCAGTTTTTCAAATTCTCTTTCTTGACCTGAACCCCTTCAATGCCATTCTCCCTGCACAAAACCCTCCCCAATTACCTACTCTCTCTTGTCCACACATCCTTCTGGTCCTGGGTAAAATAACGCAGAGTAGTGAATGACAAATGCTTGAGGTAATAGATGCTCCCTTTACTCTGATTAAATTAATTCACGTTGTACGCCATCTCGAAACATCACATATACCCTGGAAATATATACAGCCATTATGTACCCATAATAATTAATAACAAATATTTAAACAGTAAAAACACAAGGGAGAACAATCACATCCTTGGGAAGTGTTCATGTTTTTCATATAGCAATAGTTCTGAAAGTGCATTCCTGTGACTAACAGCCCAGCAGCACCTGGGAAACTTGTAAATGGTGTAAATTCTAGGGCCCCACAGAAAACCTACTGAGTCAGAATCTCTGAGAGTGACACCCAAAATGTGTGTTTTAACAAGTGCTTCCGGTTTGATGATGGTTGATATTTGACACCATAAACTCAGATCCTTACGAGATACTTAAAAATGATACTTTTGAATTACTAAAAGAAAACTTTAAGAGGTACTAAGGACACAAGCCCATGTACAACGAGTTTGGCTTACTGAGAACTTGATTGTTATTCTTTGTCTTCAAATACCCCAACATGATTCCCACATATAGCCAGGGATGAGATTGTCTTCCTTAAGCTAATTTGGGACCAGTGACCTTCTTCCCTTTCTTCACAACTAACCCCTTTATTTCTCTTGTCATCTGACATCCTTGGTAGACAAAGCTTCCAAGGGTAGGTGCTGGATATGACCAGCTAGGGCAGAGTCCCAGAACAATGAATCAGACATGGTAGTTGTGCAGTTAAAATGCACCAAAAAAAAAAAAAAAATGTTGACTGGCTATTAGCTTAAAATCGTTGGCTCATGCTCACTGGCTAAAGTGACCTTGACCACTCTTGCGAAAAACTATTTCATGGAAAAAATATGAATTTGCTATTTAAGGTAATTTCTAACAACCTCTTCTTAACTTTAGGCTTATCTGTTTTTATCAACAGGAAGCAAAAGATTAAAAATATCCTCCTCTCACCACTATTAACAAAATACCATCCACCTGTTCCATACTAGGAACTGAAGGTTCTTTTCTCTCCCTCTTTTCTCTCTTGTTTTAATTCAGTTACTGCACAGCTATGTAGATTTAAATTTAAGCATCATAAATAAAATTTGAGAAATGTCCCTTTTCTCGGACACTATTTCCTACAATTTTTTTTTATTGTGTATCTTAACTTTGTAGTAACTCAAATTATATGCTGAAGACATGGGCAGTGTCTTGTTGATACAAATTCCATTAATATTCACCATATGCAACCCAAATATTTAACTACAGCCTGTCAAGGTTTAAGCTACAGTTTCTTATCCAGGCATATGAAGTAAAGTAAAGAGAAAAGTTTAACCATATATAAATTAAAAGTAAAACTATTAAAGGGAGATTTAGCTCCTTTCAATTTAAAAAAGGATGTCTGTTCATATACGAAGGATGGCACGCTACAAAGAATGGCTCTGGGGAGAATTTACAAAATGTAAATTTTCTGTAGTAGAAAGAGAAAGGTAAAAAAATGACGTGGCAGAGAACAACTAATCACCATGGTAACAGCAATAAACTGGTGGCCTATTGGAGACAAAATGCCATACTTGGACAGGGCTCCCCACAGAGCAGAGAGGCCCAAAGACCTGCCCTTTTCTATTGCACTTCTTTTTTGTTTCTGTTCTGATTTGGAAAGGGGAAAGTTCAAGGGAAGAGAGCTGGCAGGAAAATACCACAGCAAGGTGAGCCTCACTGTACCTCGCAGGAGTACAGAAGGCCGCCCCCGGATACACAGGCTGGGGACTGTTCTTACCTCCTCCCCGGCTATGCTAATTGACGGCTGGAGGGAGGAGGCCGGCATGACGCCTCACAGCACTGCAGAACTCATGTCAGCAACTCTACAAGTCCACAAATCCACACGTCCTCAGTGCCAGAAAGCCTAGGTCCCTTGATAGTTTATAGCTGCCTATTATCAAAGCAACTGTAGGTTTCAGTGGGTAATTCAGTGGTTCAGGCAAAGAATCAACTAATCCCGGATGTATCAGGGGCACAACATGCTACCTAATTTGTAGGTAAGGGGTTCGTGCAAAGTGAAAATGTGGTTCCTTTGTCCAAAAATCATCAAATTGAAGACAGCAGCAGCAGTGCACAAAACTAAGCACAGCATCCTCTGCCTGTGAGCTCTGTGTGACTGTACAGGGCTCGCCTGTACAACCAGCCCTGATGAGGGAGGGCGCTCAGCTCAGAAACAGCTCCTAATTGTCCACTCTGACACTGCCCCTGTGACTTGTTTCCTTAACTTTTTTCCCAGTTGTGCATCTCAAACCTGCATCTGGAGTCCATAAACTTCTATTTCTCTAACAATTTGAATTGCTTAAGTTGTTGATTGTTTTAAGGTTGTATTAATACATATAGCAAAAGAGAAGCAGGCTGCTGGGTTAGTAAGGCCAGGGGACAACAATTATTTCTGTTGATAAACCCAGAAATAAGTGGATATAAAGATGTTATAATTCCCTGCAAAAGTATAATGAGTTCAAGAGGAAAATGGGGAAGAAAAATAAAGGTCTTACTGGTAGAGCCTACATTCAGAGATACATACAAATCCACCAAGTAGCAGGAAATACTACATCTTTATTGTTTAATCTAGCATAGAGGCTTCAGGCTTTATACATAACCTAACAATAAAAGTGCATTGAGTGAGTTAATGAATGAATGAAGGATTTTTTTTTTTCAGGGAGGAACTAGACGTGAGAAGATGTGCTGTTTTGCTACTCTGTTTCCCTGAAAGTAAGACATCCTCTGAAAATAAGACCTACTTACAGGAAAGATAAGACATCCCCTGAAAATAAGACCTAGCGCATCTTTGGGAGCACACCTTAAAATAAGACACTGTCTTATTTTCGGGGAAACAGGGTAGTATTTCAGGTAGAAGGAATGCAGCACAAGGCACTTTTAGTTTAGAATAGAATCCCCAACCAGGAGCGCGCATGACCCTCTCAATACATTGCAAACGTGTTGAGTTTTAATGTCTCCCCCCCCTTTACCCCTGTGTGCTGTGCACCTTTTTATCATTTTCTAGAGGAGGTATGGTGTGTAACACGATGATAAGGACTAGCTCTGACTTGTACAGATTAATAGGAGCCCAAGTGGGATGATCTAGTTACCGCCTAAGTTTGATGAAGTAGACCATGCTCCTTGTAGACCAGTATGATAAAGAAGACAAAAGGAAACATCTCATGACTCTGGCTCGGCAAAAGACAGGAGGCCCTATGTCAAAAAGAATTGTCCTCAGAGCTCCTGTAGATGAGAAGACTTAGAAACACCAGGGGCAGACGCTGATTACCTACCACAGGTCAAGAAGCAAAGCCAGCCCCGTCACTGAACATTTGCCAGGGCTCATTTTGAAAAAATTCCAGGATATAGTGCTGTAGGCCCAAATGAGTGGAAACCTAGAGGAAACAGGGCCCTCTGCGTCCTGTGCATTTATTTTTAGCCAGTCTTCTCACCTGCAGAATGTCCAAAAGCAGAACTTACCCCGATGCAAAGCGGATGACAGGCTGTTCCTACTGCACTGTTGTAATTAACGCCAAAAGATATTTTCATAAAAGTTCATAAAGCATTTGTTCTCCAGAACTTCCTGCTGAGGAATTTAAATTCTCACAGGCATCTATACTTGCTGTGGACTCCATATCAGTCCCCTCTTCCTGGACACCACCACCACCATCCTCATCACCAGCAATGCTTGTCGCTTGCCCCCTATGGCAAATGAAGAAACACAGGTTAGAAAGAAAGGGCCAGACCTACAATCATTAGAAATTCAAGACATGAACATTGACACAGGAGAACACAGGAAATATGCAGTAGTCCCCAAATCAAAGTAAAGTTTAAAAAATTCTGAAACATGATATTTATAATATGAATAATTAGCGGCAGCGCCAACACAACAGTGCGGTAGTGAAGCAAATGGGCCCACCTACTGTGCGAGCTGCTTCTGCCTAATTTGTTTATTGCTCTTTGCACTATTTCAGTACTTGAACCTTTAAAAGATCTTTCCCTTGGTTTTCAAATATGCAAATTTACAACCTGGTTTTAACAGATGCTCTATTTTCAATTTTTTTAACTTTTAATTATTAGGGGTACATAGTAGTTGCACCTATTTATATAAGGCACATGTGACATTCTAATAGTCACACAAAGTGAACTGATCCAATCAGGGTAATTAGAGCGTCCATCAACTCAAGCACTTCACATTTCTTTGTTAGGAACATTCCAGTTCCACTCTTTTAGATTTTTTTTAAGTATACCCCAACTTACTGTTGATTATAGACACCTTGTTGTGCTATCGAATATTATGGATTCTATCTAAATATCTAACTTTATTTTAGCACACTTTAAACATCACTCTTTCATTTCTCCCACCCCTGCCAGACCGTGGTAACCATTGCTCTATTCTCTGTCTCCCTGAGATAACTGTTTTTAATATTTAGGTTCCACACATGAGTGAGAACATTCCAGATTTGTCTGGAATGTGCTTGGTTTATCTCACTTAATGTTCTCCGGTCTCAGCCACATTGTTGCCAGAGGCAGGATTTCATTCTTTTTGTCGCTATATAATAGGAGGGTTCCCCTTTCTCCACATCCTCACCAGCATTCATTACTACCTGTCTTTTTGATGAAAGCCATTTTAACTGGGGTGAGATGATATCTTATTGTAGTTTTGATTTCCATTTCCCTGATGACTAATGATGTTGAGCATTTTTCATGTACCTGGTGGCCATTTGTATGTCTTCTTTTGAAAAATGTCTGTTTAGATCCTTTGCCCAATTTTTTGTGCTCTTTATTTCTATTTTTACTATTGTTTCAGGTTAATTTGAAGGTACAAAGATTTAGGTTACAGTGTTTGTGTTTGTTGGATAGAGTCCTTATTGTAGTTGTGTCCCACCCCCAAGAACTCTGCCATGCACCCTAACGTTGTGCCCGTTAAGTGGGAGCACAATAATTCCTCCTCTTCCTCCTTCCTTCCCCTGCTCCCTTATTCCTCCACCTACACCTTGAATTGATTCGAGTTTTTCTCTTATGTGGGTGTGTATTAGATCGTCTACTGGCTTCATATTAATATTGAATACATTGGATTCTTGCTTCTCCATTCTTACGACATTTTACTAAGAAGAATGTGTTCCAACCCCATCCAGGTTAATACAAAAGATGTAAAGTCTCCATCTTTCCTAATGGCTGAATAGTATTCCATGGTATACATATACCAGAGCTTGTTAATCCATTCCTGGATTGGTGGGTATTTAGGTTGTGTCCACATTTTGAAGATTATAAATTGAGCTGCGATAAACAATCTAGTACAAATATCCTTGTGATAAAGGGATTTTTTTTTTCTTCTGGGTAGATGCCTAGTAATGGGGTTGCAGGATCCAATGGGAGGTCTAATTTGAGTTGTTTGAGGATTCTCCATACTTCTTTCCAAAGAAGTTGTATTAATTTGCCATCCCACCCACAGTATAAAAATGTTCCCTTCTCTCCACATCCACGCCAGCATCTGCAGCTTTCCAATTTTGTGATGTGGGCTACTCTCACTGAAGCTAGGTGGTATCTCAGGGCAGTTTTCATTTGCATGTCTCTGATCATTGACGAAGAGCATTTTTTCAAATGTTTGTTAGCCAATTTGTCTGTCTTCACTGGAGAAGGTTCTATTCATATCTCTTGCCCAGTGGTGGATGGGATTGTTTCCTCTTTTTTTGTTGATTTTAATTGAATGATTTTTTTTTTCCTAATGAGTTGCTGGAGCTCCTGTGTATTCCAGTTAATAATTACTTATCAGATGGGTAGTTTGCAGGTACCTCTCCCCAGTCTCTTGGTGTTGTCTCTTCACTTTGTTGGCCGTTTCCTTTCTTGTGCAGAAGCTTTTCAGCTTCATGTAACCCCATTTGTCCAACTGGGCTTTGGTTGCCTATCCTTTGGGGTTACTACTCAAGAAGTTCTTTCCCAGACCAACATCCTAAAGTGGTTCCCCAATGTTTTTTTTTTTTTTCTTAGTAGTTTCATAGTTTGAAGTCCCAGATTTTAATCCATTTGGATTTGATTGTCTTTTATAGCAAGGGATAAGTGTCAAATTTCCTTCTTCTTTATATGAATATCTAGTTTTCCCAGCACCATTTATTAAAGAGACTGTCCTTTCTTCACTGTATGTTCTGGGTAACTTTGTCAAAGATAAGTTCATTATATATGTATGAATTTATTCCTGGGTTTTCTACTTGCTGTTAGCATATAGAAATTACACTGGTTTTGCACATTGATTTTGTCTTGCAACTTCACTGAATTTGCTTATCACTTCTAATAGTTTTTCTGCAGAGTCCTTAGGATTCTCTAGATTTAACATCATTATCTGCAAACAGGAATAATTTAACTTTCTCCTTTCCAATTTAGATGCCTTTCATTTCTTTCTCTTTTCTGATTACTCCAGCTAGAACTTCCAGTACTATGTTGAATAACAGTAGTAAAAGTAGGCATCTTTGTGTGTTCCAGATCTTAGAAGAAAGGCTTTTGGCTTTTCCCCATTCAGTATGACACTAGCTGTAAGTCCGCCATCTACGGCTTTTTAGTGTGTTGAGGTAAATTCCTTATATACTCAGTTTTTGAGATTTTTTATAATGAAGTGATAAATTTTATTCAATGCTTTTTTCAGCATCAATTTTATGATGTTAGGCCTTCCTTCTGTTGATATGATGTATTATATTGATTGATTTGCAAATGTTAGATGGACCATCTTGCATCCCTGGGATGAAACCCACTTGATCCTGACGAAAAATCTTTTTCACTGAGCTCTTGAATTCTGTTTGCTAGTATTTTTTTTTTCAGAAGTTTTGCATTTGTGTTCATCAGAGATAATGGCCTATAACTTTCTTTTTTGTTGTGTTTTTATCTGGTTTTGGTTATCAGGGTGATACAGGTCTCATAGAATGAGTTTAGGAATATCTCATCCTCCTCAACGTTTTGGAATAGTTTAAGTAAAATCAGTAGTAGTTCTTTGGAGGCTTGATGAAATTCAACAGTGAAGCCATTGACTCCTCAGCTTTTCTTTGGTGAAGAGACCTTTTATTATGGCTTCTATCTCAATACTTGTTGTTGCCTTGTTTGGGGTTTTGGATTTCTTCTGGGTTCAAGTTTGGTAGGTTGTGTGTGTCCAGGAATTCATCTATTAATTCTAGGTTTTCCAATTTATTGGAATATAGTTGTTCATAGTAGCCTCTAATGATCTTCTGCAGTTATCTGTTGTAATGTCTCTTTTTCATCTCTGATTTTTCTTAGTCTGCCAAAGTTGTATCAATTTTGTTTACCTTTTCAAAAAATCAACTTTTTGTTTCCCTGATCTTTTGTAGTACTTTTTAATGGGGAAAATTTTAGGGCTACAATAAGATTGATTAAAAAAAAAAAGGTTAATTGTGCTTCTGTCTAAAATAATATGATTGGATATTATTGGATTGGATAATATAATTCTTGATTACCTAGAAGACTACATTTTTGTAGCTTGAAACACTTTGCCATTGATTTGGAGCTCTGTTAAAATAATAGGTAAGAAGTTATTTACTCAAGTTTATGGAAAAATTAGAAAATAGCTCTAAGAGTGCAGGAATATTTTGTTCCTAAGAAGGAGCCTAAGACTGTTAATGCTGGTGTGGGCAAATAATCATACGCTCTCAAAAACTACTATTCACTGAGTCATTCTTTTATTAATATAAATTCAAAAGGGCAGCAAATATTTCTCAGATAAGATTTAGCAGTGTTTTTCAGTAATGAACAAAAGTTCTGTTTCAATGATTTTTTTTTTTTTACCTTATGGACCAAGACATATATTTTAATAAAAAATAACTGAAGTGGGTTGAAATATTCTAATTTAGAAAGATTCAATGGAGTGAAAGATACATGTCTGTTAGAAAAAAAAGCAGATCTTCCAAAGTGAATTTTTTTCTTTTTTTTCTGAAAGATGTATTGATCCTTTGAGAACAGGTGAGTTTCAAGAAATAAGGGTTCAAGTTTCAAGAAATAAGGCTATATTATAATTCCAGGAGTGATAGTCAAAGTATTTAAAACTTGGAGGCTTGACATAAACTACACAGAATGGACCTGGCCATTATGCCAGTGTTAATCTGCTTGCCAAGTGTTAATCTTTTAGTTGCTAGGCGTTTGGGTTCGAGTAGTGATGGAGGTGCAGGGAGCTTCCAGGGTCTTTAGGCAGAAGCTATTTACCATCTATTGCAGCATTATTTTCTATATTTTAACTCAGAGCCAAAAGATACTTACTGGTTGATGTCAACCTTATGTGATTGTCACCTTATGTGATGTCCAGCCCACCTGCCTGGACTTTGTGTAGCCAGGCAGAAGAATGTTCTCCTGTCAGTGTGGCATCAAGTGTATGCATACCCTTCCCAAGAGCCAGGCTCCAACCATGACTAGTATTCATTGGTTGCAGAAGGAAAACTCAAAGCCCAAGAGTGACATTTCAGTGGCTAAAATGCCTTCTGTTTCAATGAAGGCTTCTGCTAATGCTAAAAGCAAGAGTGTGTTGACCATTTACCCTGCTGGTCTTGGAACAGAAGTCAATTATCATCAAATAGAAATAAAATTAAATATAATTGTTCCCTTAATAAATTCATTTTCCCCAAAAAGCTTTTATTTCATTTATTTCACTTTATTAGACATTGGGATCTTTGTATTTATGAATAATAAGGAGTCCCTGCTGTACCAATAGAGGTTCTCTAGGAGAAAACTGAATGAATTGCTCTTTTTAGAAAAAGACATTGTATGAATTTTAAAATAATTTACTAGACCTATAATAATTTAGATAAAAGAAAATGTTGGTATTATTTTATTTGAGCACTGGGGCTACTGGAGTTACTGGGATTTATAAAATCTCAAATGATAAAACTGTGTTGGCATGACTATATGCATACTTCAATAGAGTAACATGTGAAAGCATGCTAATAAAATATCAGGATGGATTACATTACAAAACTGTATTAAATTAAAATTTCCTAATATGACCTTACTCATTAAACTATTTCTACACCTTGGTGTCACTAATTCACTTCTGACCCATCCCACTTACTAATTTAGAAGACATATTAAAAAGAAAATCACTGTTTTCTGTTTCATACTGAAATAAAGTGGCACTAATTGTTCAGTTTTGCATCAACCACTACTGAAGACCTCGACCTGAAAATGTTTTGCCTCCATGAACTTCTCACGGAAGCATTTGAAACTCTTATTCCAAACACAATGTTTGTACAAACCAGCAACAAATACTGAAATAACATGTCTTTTAGTTGTTCTTAAGGAGGAAAGTTGGAGCAAGAGATATTATAGTGATGAAGATACTTATCTGTTTGCATAGCGTCAATGGACTGGATTTATCTGGGTCACATATTTTTGAAATCCTATTGTGAGTATATGGGTTTTGGTGTCTAAGACATGAATGTGCCTTTCTGCTGTCTGGCTGACTTTGTGGTCACCTCCCTGAGCATGTACATACAAGTATACATCAATATTAGCAGTCATTTGTCCCAATACCACAGTGGTGACAAAGGTTATTGTTAGGGTCATCAGCATCCCTGGGGCTGGTGAACCTCTGAACTGTGTCAACCACAAAAAGACACGCTACAGAACTGGCCTGTCTTATACTGGTGTTTGGGGCATTTAGCTGGGTGAACCTGAGCACCATATGGGGTGACATAACATCTTTTCAATTCAGGATGAAGACCTATGCATATATTCAGACCGTAAGTTTGAAAAGTGAGTTTTCTAACCATTCATATACAGTTATAAAGCAATGTTTGTATCAGTTGGAAGAAATGACTATGTACTTACAGAAGAGACCTCCTCATGTACAAAAGGTCAGGGAAAGATTATAGGATAGAACTTGTGGGAATTTATCTGGATCTTAAAAGACGTGTAGGATGAACCACTATAAAAACAGAATCATTTTCACATCAGAGCCGTCTATTCATTCAAATGAACTCAAATAGTCATTAAACACAGTATTATCTTCCTAAGGTTAAGAAAGTACCAGAATCTGCAAGGCTTAGAATGACAGAAATTCATTATTTCACAGTTCTGGAGTCTGGACATCTGAAATCAAGACGATGGCAGGCTTGATGACCTCTGAGGACTGTGAGGGAGACTCTTTCCTGGGTCTCTCTCAGCTTCTGGAAGCTACAGACGTTCCTTGGCTTGCCTTCCTTCCCATTTACGTCTGTCTCTGTGTCAAAATGGATATCTGTCATGCAGGATTAGGCTCCATGCTAATGACCTCACTTTAATTTGATTACCTCAAGATAGGCAGTACGAGAAAACCTCTTTTCTCTCAGAAAGGCCATCTTCTCAGGTACAACAGGCCAGTTCTGTAGCGTGTCTCTTTGTGATTGACACAGTTCAGACTATCAGGAACGCTTCCCAGCTGTCAGGCTCTGTGTGAGTTACTCACAGGTGGTTACCACAGTTTCTCCCTTCATCATGTTTAATAATATAAAAGACTTAATAATCAATGATATAAAAAATAATTTTAAAAAAGCAACAATAATAGATTGGTTGCTACCTCTATTCCCAAGAGTATGCTAAATGTTTAACGAGGATTTTCTCATTTTTATCTCATTGCAACATTAGGAGGGAAGCACAAATCTGCCAGTGAAATGGGGTGTTATCCCTGCTGCACTCCAGACCATGCAGCACAGGAGTGGAGAGATTTTAACACCCACGGTGCCATTCTTAAGTGATGAGGGTGGAATCCTATAAACTACACTTGTTCCTTCATGCCTGAGTGGAACAGTTCTGAGATGTCATTCAGAAGGTTCACAGAAGGTTCACAGAATCAGGCACCGGTTATTCGTAGTAGTAGCCAACACACTAATGCATCCTTATATCTTTTTCTCCTTCTCTATTTTAATTTCCTGTCCTATACTCCTGGTACCCAAAGTCACAATCTAAAATAAAACATTTGCACTAAAGCCTTGACATCAGGTTCAATTTTCAAGGGACTGAAATAATTGGCATCAGATTTTATTATCCCAGGCCAGAGATGAAACCAACTGATTCCTAAAGTGACTTTTTCAAAGCCAGAAAGTTTTTGGCATACTCAAAATCAGCACCTAAGTCTCTTGGCTTCCTAAATAACATCTTTCCCATAAGAGAGGTCATCCAATCAAAAAAACCTCAAAATTTTTCCTATATAATTTTCTGTTCCTTTCTCCATCATCCCCTTTGACACAAAAGAAGGGTAGCTGGGCCCCTGCTGCCCGCACAACAGAACAATTTTCTCTAAGAAAGGCTTAAGAATAATTTTATCTGAAGTGATGTTAAAAAAAACCAAATCATGGAAACAAAATGCAAATGTTCTGTCTCTTAGGGTGTTCCTATTATACAAAACACACAGACACACAAGAATTTCGACTAGGAGAAATTAACTTGAACCGAAATGAAAGGGAAGAGGAGTAGAGAGGTCTTACTCAAAGGCAAGCCCGCCTGAATTGCTTCTGTCACTAACCACTTCAAAGTCGAAGCACGAGGGCCTTTCGAGACCTCTAAAGGCCCTATTCTCTTAATAGTGCAAAAAGCCACATACATACAAGTAAATTGCCATCTAGATTACAATTAATTGTAGAATATGTGCCAAAGAATTCTGTTATCATTGCAGATTCCATTAAGATGCAATAACGCACAGATAATAATACTATTTTAATGCATATGTTTGACATTCATATGTATCTTGGAAATATTAAAAAAAAAGACTTAAAATTACAAGCTATTTAAAAAACACACTATCCCCTTATTTTAGTTAATATTTCCCCTGACTCTGATGCATCAGTGCTCAGTGGTTTTGCGGCCCCCTTTATAAAGTCTAACTTTGTGTCTTCCTTTTCCCCCCTGGCGGCACTATCTCCTCCCCCTGGGTGGAGTGTATGAGCCTTACAGAAGAGCTTGCTGTTTAGCTGCCCTAGGGGTTTCTATAATGAGGCAGATCCAGGAAAATGTTACAAGAAGGTGGATCTTGTAACATGTCCTTCTATTTTACTGTTAAACCAGCTAAGACCTTCGAATCCTGACTCTTTGGGAAACAATGTAGTGAAAGCAGCCTCCATGCATTTAGAGAGCTTGTTTCACAGAGAGACAGCTGGAAGCAGCTTCCAAGGAAATACTCTCTGCTGTGACTTCAAGATTAGAAGTGTGTGTGGGGGGGGGACGGTTTAAAAGACCTTATATTCTTCTTGAGGGAGAAAAGCACTTCATTTTCTCCTTTCTCTTGTACAGACATTTTCTCCTTTTCTCTTATACAAGTTTTCAGAGGAGCCCCACTGAAGAAGTGCGTCATGCCATGTCCGTGGACAGCTGCCTCTGTGTACGATAAAGAATATTCAGAAACAGGCAGCTGTTGTCTCTAGCAAGGCTTGTGTGTGCCAGTGAGTTCTTAATAAATATGCTAGCTTTGATTTTGCCCAGGGATTAAAACCTCAAACATGGTGTTAGCAAAGATTTGCATGCCTCTCAACCATGTCTTAAGTCATTTCTGGGAGTTGGACCTCTGTGTCAGGCTCTCTCAACCACAGCAGAAGGAGCAGCTCACTCTTGGAGGTAGGAGCTGTCCTGAGCATTGCTGGGTATTCACCAGCATTCCTGGCCCCTGCCCTCTAGACACCAGGTAGCACCCACACAACTGCCACAATCAAAAATGTCCCCAGACCTTGCCAAAATGTAGGGAAGAGACGACAAAATCATCCCTGATCCAGAACTACTGCTTTGTACTAATAGCATCCTTCTCAGAAGGCTTTCGGTTGAAGGCCTGTGGCTGACAGTGGGATACACCGTGAGCATACTGAGTTGTCAGAAGCATCATTTTCTTAGACAACATTTAAAGCTGACAAGAACAGTAGTAAAGTAACGTTGAAGAAAACTGAAGCAGCACTGTTCTTGGCTCACACACGTGGTCAGCATAACCCACTTTGCTGACTTTGCCAGCAGGAAGGATTCTAATTCTGCTCCCCTGGGTCCCCTTTGCTTCCCATTCAAGGAGAGAATAACTGTCCCCAGGCAGACCCTAGTCCGGGCACAGCCAGGAGCGTCTCTCACCCTGAAGGGCCTCTCAGGGAACTCCTGCGAAAAGTGACTTTAAACAGCTAATTTAGAGCTACAAAGAGAGGAATTTTATAGAGTTTGTATTTGAATGATAGAAGGGAGAAAGAATTAGATAGCTTAAACAAATCTGAAGCCATGTCTATGGAGGCCTGAGTAATCTATCAGGGTATAAGATAGCAAAAGGACCTCCTGAGGTGGGAAGATTAAAAAAAAAAAGGAAAGAAAAGAAAGAAAGAAAGAAAGTTTAGAAGGAAATTGCACAATGAAAGAAGTGAGATTTTTCCCATTACCTGAAAGTGTAATCTCTATTCCCAAATGCAAGCAAAAAAAAGATATATTCGATTTTATTATAAAATAAAAATGGAGGAATGCACAGTGAAGAAGTGAATTTTCTCATTACCTAAAAGTGTGATCTCTACTCCCCAAAGAAAAAGAAAAAAAATGTATATTAGATTTTATTTTAAAATAAAAGTGAAGGAATAAAAGTAGTGCAGACTGAAGTGTGTTGTGTGCAAGGTGCTCAAATAACTTCCAAATGAGTGGAGGTCTTTTTGTCTGGACATTAGATTAGCCTGGTTCTCTGCACCTTTGCAGAGACAGGGGTCAGTGGAAGAGAGCAGAAGTGTGTCGAGGCGATGGTCTTCTAGAAGGACTATATTTCAGTGCTTCTTTCCCCATTTGAAAATAATGTCTTATGTCAACCCATTGGCTTTATATTCCAAAGCCAATAATAATGTATAAAATGTGTCAAATGGCTTGGGACACATTTTGTAACTGTTTGAAGAATTGAAAGCTAATACCCCTAAATATTCTGAATCCACAATTTTCATATCTCTAAGTTCCAGCATTTTGCACACTGAATGTGCATAAAATAAAGCTTATTCAAGTTTATAATAGTTTTATTGTTGTGTTCATACTGTCAAAGGTGAATTCATAATGTCTTTAATTATGATGCTTTTGTGGTGGGCGGGTATGTTCCTGATGGGTGCTACTGTGTAAAAACCTAGAAACCAATAACTCTGATTTTATAATAGTTATTTACTTGTGACGGTACAGCTACCGATTTTGATTGGGTGGCTTCCCTTTCGGTCTTCCAGAGGGGAATTTGGGCATCAAACTTTGGATTTAAAAATTATTTCTGTGGAAGTTAATTAGCTCGTTGTTGGTGGTATTCCCTCTGGATGACATTCAGGGGAAAGTCTGCGCTGGCACACAAGTTTAGATGACTTTGCAATAGGGAAATTACATTTTTATGGATGTGGATACACTAGTGCTGTTAACCAACATTAATTAACTCTGACGAGCGTGAGTCCCAACAGCTGTATGAAATTAGTGTGATTCTACCCGCACTCTTCCCACATAGGTCAGGGAAAGGAGGAAATAAAGGTTTTTGAACTTCCATAAAAATAAAGTGTGTTTTGTCTGTGATGCTATTCAAGCAGAAAGTGATATTTAAACCTGCAGAGTTTTACCAGCCCGGGTTCTTTCTTCATTCTGCCAACTCGTGAAAGGTAAGTTTCTTGTTCTGGTTCCCAAACTCTCCCTGTGGTCCCCTCTCAGCCAAATCTCTGCATCACCTTTGGGCTCTGGCTATGCCCCCCACAAGTTCCATATTTTGTCCATTCTGTCCTCCTTCCAGTTAAGCTCCTGGAAGTATTTACATCTGTTTAGGAAGAAGAATAATCTAAAAGCAATTGGTGTCTTGAGCTACAGCTGGGTCACACTTGGGTCTTCTCTCAAGCTGCTTGTGACAAAAAAGAATAGTGAGTGGTCTCACGAGTCCAGTAACCTGGATTCTGGGTTGGAATTCTGCACCAGAGCACAAGGGCACATGCAGCAGTCTGGCAAAGTGCTTAGCAGGGCAGAGGGTAGTGTCTGACAAGCTGGGTAAGTCATAGGTCTCACCGTGAAACTCGCATCAGCAACACCTGGCCCACAAGAGATTCCCCCAAACCTAATATTGCCCCTGTCACCAACAAATATTACACAGGAGCTTTATAGAAAGGGCAAATGTTGCGAAACGGAAAAGATAAGCCTGCAAAATTGTGGAAGCTCTTTCTTTGCAGTTTCTAACCGTAATCACTCGGAATCTATCTGGAATGTTTCTCCATCTGAATTACTAAAAGTCCTTTCAAGAGGAATTTGAATTTTAAGGTTGTAGGAACCATAAATCACTAGCAGTTTTGTGTTTGTTTAATAGCCACAGCTTTCATTGTAGAGAAGGACTCAATCTAAAGCCACCAGTTCCTGAGCAACTTCAGCAAGGCAAGATGTTGTAGAAATAAGACCTACTAGAATTACTTCTGATGACTTTCACGTTCAGGAACTGTTTTATTGTGCAAAGCTGTTAGAGAGAATTAAAATCTCCGAGGCATCTTAGTACACCATGGTGCCACCCCACGGAGCGCTGATTGCTCTTAAAGGCTAATTTGATTATGTGCCACCATTAATGGTGAAATGGGAAAGTTTCAAAACACTGTTAGACTAAAATAAAACAATTTCCCTCTCTCTCCCCCAAGCTTACTTGTATTTAAAAGTGCAGAAAACACTCAGTATTTCTTATTTAAAAGCCTGGTCTCTTGGCTTCTACTCTGGGGGACATGCCTGGGTCACACTGCATGTCTGATGTGCAGTTAAGTCACGCAGGGCTCCGCCCACTTTATTCACCCACCACCCTGTCTCCATCACTGAGGGTTTTCTGGAGTGTAGACTCTAACAACCTGGCTGCCAACAAGAGCATGTTGGAGGTAAACAGAGGATGAGGAACTAAACAATGTCAGACATTAACAACATTGCACGTGCCTGAAATAGGCAGGCAACATGTTAGAGAGGAAACAAGGCAGGCTTTGGAGTCAGAAAACCTAGATTCAAATCTCAGGACCTTGGACAGAGTCCAGTCGTTTAATTTCTTTTTTTTTTTTTTTTTTTTAGGCCAGATACAACATAAGCGCAGTATTTTGATAGCATATTCCATTCATGTTTTTTTTCAGGAAGCAAAATGTGGTGATTTTCCAGCTGTCATAGTGGAAGTGTCAGGACAAGCACATTACACAGGCATAGCGAGCTTTACGGTAGAAGGTGATGACCCATTGAAGGATGGGTTTCTGCTCCAGTGACTTCTGCCGTGACTTTCAAGACTTCCATTTTAAAGTAATGCTTATCTGTAATTGACACTTTCTCTAAATTATGTGAAAATCAATATCTAAATTAGACATATACGCTAATTTCCATTCTTTCTAAAATATACACGGTGGCTAAACATAAAGTCACTGTACACCATATTTCTAAATGTTAATCTCTAGGATACAAAATGCCACAAATTCAGAATCTTTTCTAGTGATTAACACATCAGGTAAAATTAAAACCTTAGTTACTTTTCGTATTCATGCTGTAGTAATTGCCATGACATTTTGTTTTAAAGGCTTTCAATAACATCTGGAATTGTAATTTCTAAGGTCTCAGGTTCCTCACCTGTAACCAGGAGAACAAATTCCTCTCATGAAGGGAGCTATAAGAACTAAAATAAGCACATGATAAAGATCATTATGGACATCCAATAAATGATGGCACTCTTTATGACTAGCATTGTGAAAAAGGTTACAACAGCTGCTAACAATTATAGTTTGGGGGCTGGTTAGAATTAGGACATAGTGTAGAGACAATTTGCTTGTTAGGACTGTCAAGGACAAATCAATCTTAGCATCTGTCACTGCTTGTCTTGTAGGGAAGAAAGGGGTAGACAGCAGAGGAAAGAGGGGCTGGGAGCCCAGACTGGGCGAACCAAAGGAAAACTAGATAGAGCTCATGCAATGCCCTCTGCTTAAAATTAAACCCAGGAGTCGATAACTCTCTGTCTGCCAAAGCTGCCCTGATCTCTGCATGTCCATCTCTGTTCCCTTCCTTTGTTCTAGTTTCTGATTCTGGTCTTTCTCTCCTCCTCTTTCTTCTGTTTTCTTTCTGATCATATTGTCTGCACATCTGTCAATCCACCTGCCTAGTATCCGTAGTCCAAGAGTCCAGGGACTTAAAAAGTGAATAAATACATGTCTGCATGCCAGTCACTATCCTCAGTAAGATGCTGTGCATACTTTCATCTTCACAATGACCTTGAAAACTTAGCAATTTCCTTTTAAAGTAAGGAAATTGAAGTTGTTTTTAAGAAGCTTCCTGAAGGTCTCATAGAGAGGAGCTTCTGAAACCAGAAACTGAATCAGTGATCCTCCGCCTCCCTCTCAGTTCTGGTGCTCAATTGCCGTCCTAGCTGCTGACATCCTTAAATTAGAGCTGCATGTTTTGCTTCATCCTGTTTTCAGGTTCTTTTAATGATCTTCATCTGAATTCAGAGATAGTGGATGAGAGGCTCTACTTTTGCTGTAACCCCAGCAAATCTGAGACAGGAGTGGAAGACTCAAAGAAAATGTGGACTAGAAGAGGCTCCAGTTTCCTATTAAATGCCTACTAATGACAGAGAGTTGTCTGTTCCTATTTTTACCTAGAGCCTGAGGACCACACGAGCAAATATCAGCTTTCTTAATCAGAGCTAAATCATTCTAACGATGTTTTGTGAGAATCCCTTCTACAGCCATCGAATGAATGAATCTCTTTGTCATGATTTGACCTTATTTGTTATAACCCTTATGGCAGAAACTGGCTATTATTCACCAAACCTTTTTATCCTTTTTCTCCTTGGGATGTGACTAGAATATATTTCCCAACATTCCTTGCCCTTAGGTGAGCACATATGTTTGTATTCTGGCCAATGGAATGAGGCTTCAGCAGGTGGAAGACAGAAAGGTTCTCAACATCAAATAGTCTCGCAATTTCCACGATAACTCTCACTGTTCTCTGATATGAGCAAAAAGCAAAGTGTTATTATCTCAAGCAACTGAGATCTTAGAAATACTTGTTACAGATTCCATGAATTTAAAACAGCATGTCTCAATTGGGAAATATTTTCCCCTCTTAGGTATATATGTAAATGTCTAAACATACCTTTTACGGTTGCAACTTGGAGAGAGGTAGTATGGGTTTAATTAAGGGGAGCCAAGAATGCTACTAAACATTCAAAACCATCTTCATAATAAAAATTTCCTTAAATGTTTTTGGAGGCGACCACCGAAAGAACTCAAAAGCGTTCTTTGTAGTCTTTAATGTTTTTTTTTTCTTTTTAATAAATCAGACGCCCTTGATGACCGTGGCCTCGGTCATGGACAGCTAGTGAAGATACACCTTGCATTTCCCTTTCAACCATAATATATAGGCCAACTCTTGGTAAAATATTATCCTAACATTTTTACTCAATTCATGACAGGTATTGGAGCATATTCTATTTTCCAGGCACTTAACTAGACTCTAAAGCAGTGGTTCTCAACCTTCCTAATGCTGCGAACCTTCAATACAGTCCAAAGGGGTCACGACCCACAGGTTGAGAACCGCTGCTCTAGCAGCTGGACAGACCAAGACATTGTCCCTGCACTGACACATTTTCTAACACCCTGTTTTCATAATTCTATTCTTTGCTTTCTCCTTTCTAGTTCTCATTCTGTTAGGAGTGTCCTACTGTGGCTGCTCCCTGTTGTAGGGGCTGGGACTCTTCTGCCTATGTAACCTACCTGCCTCTTGTCTTCCCTGATAAGAGGCACCCACAGCAACCTTCTTCTACTCCATATTGCTCTGTGGGGCCACACTCTTTCTACAGCCAGGGTGCCTCTACCACATCCCTGAACATGCAGCCTAAGCCCCATGCCTGAGATCCCCCACCTGAAATGATAGTGATACTCACCTCTTGGGGAAATCAACCTGCCCTGCACCCCATCTCCTCAAGGTTAGGCTATCAGATGTCTGATAGCTACTCTTTAAGTCAATGAATCCATAGTCATATACTGGGAAGAAAAGACTTGAGGGGAAACTGTGGGCTCACTTCCTTTCTCCTCTAGTTTAATCAGGGGAAGGGAGCAGAAATCAAATACTTATTTCTGCCACCCACTACAACGTGATAGAAATAGAATGTGTACACTCACATGTGTATTCTCATGTGTATCCTCATGTCTGGAATAAAAGGGAAGTAACATTTGGAGGTTTCTATGGGTGTCAATCAGTTTCATGGAAGAAAGAACAATCGGGATAGACAAATAGATGATTGAGTGCTTGATTGATGATGGGTAAATAGATAAATGTAGACATAATAGATTGGAAGGAATTAGCCTACGTGATCATAGGGCTAGGCTGAAATCTAGAGTACACTATCAGAAAGGGCCGAGTGGAAACTCTTAGGCTGAAGCATAAGCTGCTGACCATGGGGAGAATTTCTTGTCCCTTACGTGACTTCATTTCTACCTTTAAATTCTTTCAAGTGATCGGATCAACCTCACTCAGATTATGGAGGAATACTTGCTTTACTAGAACTCTACCAATTGTAGGTGCTGATAAGGTCTATAATATACCTGCCCTGCAAAACCTAGGTTAGTGCTTAATTAAATGCCTGGGTTCGATGGTCCAGTCAAGCTGATACATCAAATTGACTATCACACTACTGTGCATTAGACAAGCACCTTTATATTTATTCCTCTCAGAAATACCACAGGGCAGGGATTACCTCTATTTCACAAGTGTAAAAGTGATGATTTTGTGATCTACAATTTTAACTTAATTAAATAGTAGGCAGCAGGATTGCTTACTTGACTCTCAAACCTGTTTTACCTATGCTGTCTATAGCAAGTTCAGCCTTTCCTTCCATAGTCTAGATCTCCTGCCTGGGACCTCGGGCTCTTATCAGTAGGCATGCAGCAATGTCTGACATCTCTCTCCAGGTACATAACAAAGCCACAGTTATTTAGGGCTTTCCCACAGTTTTGCACATTCATTTCTCTATTTAACTTTTATAGTATGGAATAAGTCCTTACTTATTAGCATGAATTAAGTCCATTTGTTTGAGCTTTAATCAATCAGGTAGCTAGTTAGTATTTTACCACGCAGGAGAGATAAGAGTGTTTACTATATAGAATAATTTATACATGGAAATGCAATCCTGTCAAGGCCAGTTCCTGAACAAATGAGATTTGTCTACATACTATAGTTGTGGTGATGAGTCAGCCTACCCAGCAAATGGTGCCTGACTTTGGAAGATTTTTTTCCGGGCGGCGCCTGTGGCTCAGTCGGTAAGGCGCCGGCCCCATATACCAAGGGTGGCGGGTTCAAACCCGACCCCGGCTGAACTGCCACCAAAAAATAGCCGGGTGTTGTGGCGGGCACCTGTAGTCCCAGCTGCTCGGGAGGCTGAGGCAAGAGAATCGCTTGAACCCAGGAGTTGGAGGTTGCTGTGAGCTGTGTGATGCCATGGCCCTCTACCAAGGGCCGTAAGGTGAAACTCTGTCTCTACAAAAAAAAAAAAAAAAAAAAGGAAGATTTTTTTCCCCACTTAGAAAGAAGAATCCCAACATTTCTTGCCAATTCACGTAGATTTATGTATGTTCAGATCCAGACATATTTTTCTCAAAGTACACATGATACTATATTTATATATCTACACTCAAGGACATTGATCATCCATAATCCAGTCACATACACTGCTGCCCCTTCTTGGGCACAAAGACTTATCCTCAGATCTTTAGATTGTTTACCTAAAAATATTCTGTTGCCTGTACATGAATTTGAAGATTCTCTTCTGTTTAATAAACTAAAGGAGTGATTTTTAAAAGTACTCAGTTTTAAAACATCCTGCCAATATGTTTTTATGCTTTAGAACAGAGTCAGTGATTTATTTTCTAATTTTCATTCCCACTTCTCTTTCTTGCCCTGAAACTATCTGGGACTTGGTCAAATACTCTGTAGCTTTACAGAGACAATTTTATGGTAATAAACAGTAATGGGGTCATCTATACCAGAGGCCTTTGCTATGTTGGCCCACTGTCTGTAGAGGATCAAGCGTTGATTCTTCCACTGGGGGCTTCCTGTCTTGAGCAAACAGTTTGCCTCTATGATATTTCAGTGGATGGAGAATTAAGATGTTTTGTTGACAGGTAGCCAAATGAGCCAAGTGTATGATTCATTTTCCCAGAAAGTAAAACATTTTTCTTTTGATTACCTCCTACCTATTTGAGTAATGCAGATGACAGGTTTGTTGGATTTTTTAAGCAAAGTATATTTTATCATCCGTATAAAAAGGTATATCTTTTTCTTATGTTTCACTAGATATTTTTTAATAGAATTGTTATTAGCTCACACACTG
Source organism: Nycticebus coucang (assembly GCF_027406575.1). Taxonomy (NCBI): domain Eukaryota; kingdom Metazoa; phylum Chordata; class Mammalia; order Primates; family Lorisidae; genus Nycticebus; species Nycticebus coucang. Next base: position 15,608,308 of record NC_069795.1, read on the forward strand.
AGCCAATATTCCTTTCCACTAAGAATAGATGAAATAAGATAGCTTGTAAACTCATAAAACACACACACACTCACCAGAGAAAAATCTCTTGCCTCTGGCATGCTATCGTCTGTCAAGAACATAGAGTGATATACATTATTTTTCAGGTTCTTCACATAGGAGCTGGAGCAGCCTGTCATATGAAATCTAAATTTCTCTAGCATTTCTATATAGAGTCCTCTGCTTACAGTAGAATCTCCATAGTTGCCCGCCTCGCTGTAGTCATCTCCTTACCGTGACCTAATTTTTACATACTGGACACACACCATATGTACATATCAGTACAGTAGGCCTAATTTCTTATGTTGACCACCTCTTTATGTTGACCAGCTTTTTAAAGCCCCTTTGGTGGTCCACTTATGGAGATTCTACTGTATTTAAGTAATTTCCTTTCCTGGTAATTCTCAACAGATGCATTATATATACACACTTTAAATTTGCTTTGTAGAACTTTTTTAAATTTTTTTATTTTTAATTATTATGAATACATGTGATATTTTGATACAGGCATACAATGTGAATTAATCAAATCAGGGTAATCGAGTGTCCACCACCTCAGGCATTTATCTTTCCTTTGCATTAGGAACATTCCAATTTCACTCTTCCAGTTATTTTTAAGTATACCCTAACTTATTGTTGATTGACTTTGCTGTGTTATCAAACACTGTTTATTCTTTCTAACTATATAACTATATTTTTGCACACATTAACCCTTCTGGTAACCCTTTCAAGCCTCTGGTACCTATCACTCTACTCTCTGTATCCTTGAGGTCAATTATTTTTAATATCTAGTTCCCACATACGAGTGAGAACACAAGAACCAATCTTCATATACTTGGTCTATCTCACTTAATTTCATGATCTCCAGTTCTATGTTGTTGCAAATATCATAATAGTCTATCATGTATGTGCTTCTCAATGTCTTTATCCATTCATCTGTTATTGGACACTTAAGTTGATTCCAAGTGTTGGCTATTGTGAATAGTGATACGATAAACACAGGAGTGCACGTATCTTTTCAATGAACTGAATTTCCTCCTTTTGGATATATACCTACTAGTTGGATTTTTGGGTCATATTTTGGAGAATACCATACTATTCTCCATGGTGGTTACAATAATTTATGTTCTGGCCAACTGTGTTTGAGGGTTTCGCCTTCTCCACATCCTCACCAGCATTCATTGGTCATCACCTACCTTTGGCAACTAGGGTGAGATAACTCATTGTAGTTCTGATGTGCTTTTTGTAATGATTAATTATGTTGGGTATGTTTTCATGTGCTTGTCTGCCATTTGTATGTCTTCTTTTGAGAGAGATCTACTTAGATTCTTTGCCCATTTTTTAAATTGGATTGTTGATTATTTTTCCTATTGAGTTGTTGGAGCATCTTGTATATTCTAGGTATTAGTCTGTTGTCAAATAGATAGTTCTAAAATACTTTCTCCCATTCTGTTTTAATTATTTCCTTTCCTGTGAAAATAGGATATGATCCTGTTTGCCCAATTTTTTCTTTGGTTGCCTGATTTATGAGTATTATTCAAGAAGTTTTTGCCCAGATTAATGTCCTGAAGACTTTTTCCAAGGTTTTCTTTTAGTAGTTTCATGATTTCAGGTCTTAGATATACATTTTTAATCCATTTGATTTTGTTTTTATATCTAGTGAAACATAAGGGTCTAGATCCATTTATCTGTGTATGGACATCTGGTTTTCCCAGCATCATTCCTTGAAGAGATTGTCTTTCCTCCACTGTATGTTCTTGGGAATTTTGTCAGAAATTAGTTGACTATGAATGCATTGACTTATTTCTGTTTTCTCTATTCTTTTCCATTGGTCCATTTGTCTGTTTTTATGCCAGTACCATGCTATTTTGATTACTATAGCTCTGTAGTATAATTTTAAGTCAGGTAACAGGATTCCTCCAGTTTTGTTCTTTTTACTCAGATGACTTTGGCTATTCTGGTCTTTTTGGTTCCATATAAATTATAGGATTATGTTTTCTGTTTTTGTGGAAAATGTCATTAATACTTTAATGGGGATTGCTTTGAATCTATAGATTTCTTTGGGTAATATGGACATTTTAATAATATTGATTCTTCTAATCCATAAGCATGTAGTATCTTTCCATTTTTTGTGTCCTTTTTAATATCTTTCAACAAGGTTTTGTGTTTCCTTTCAACAATGTTTTTCATTATAGAGGTTTTTCACTTTTTTCATTAAGTTTATTCCTAGGAGTTTAGTTTTATTTGTAGCTTTTATAAAGATATTATAGAATATTTTTAACCAAATTTATTTTCTGGGTATTCGTCTAAGAAGTAGCAAGCTTCGTGCAAACAAGAAACAGATTTTCCTTTTGAAAAATTTTATACATCCTTCATGCTCACAGCATGTAATCAAAGAATAAGTACAATTTTCTGATTATGTACCTCAATAAAATGAAGTTCCTGTTCTTATAAAGACCTAAATTAGGGGGCAAAGTGACTACACTGAAAAAGCTAGCATAAAGAATTATTTTTCCTGGGTCAAGTGTTCAGACAATTGCTAATGAAAGCAAAGTCACAGCCCACTCTAACCCTGACCTTATCTCATGCAAGTTACCAGATAACTATTTACTGAAACATTAAAAGCCCAAAGAGATCAAGAGGATAATAGAGCTAAACATCCCTGCAAGAAAACTTCTGCTGCAATGAGATTATCTAATTTATTAGGAAATAACTGAGCATTTCTGGGCCAGGATCTTTGCTAATAGAAATCCAATTGTGACACCAAGCTGGGAGATAAAATGTTAAGAACAAAATTTCTTTCTAAAGATAAATTCAGAAATGGGGTTTGAAAAGGCAATGAGAATCATTGTTTGAATAGAAAGAAATATCCTATGAAGAGAACTTAATTTGAATTGGGGCAAATGTGGGCCACATAAGAAGATGCTATGATTGAGAAACTTGACCTTTAAGAGACCTTAGAGATACCATGAATATCTCCCAAAAGCCCTAGCTCTAGTGACTATTATCTCTTGCCAGTACTAAAAAGACTTAGCATTTTAACTCAGATTTTTTATATTGAGACAGCATATGGTCACCATATTTGGAAGCAAATAAAATGGTGACACCTACTGCCATGTCCCCATGTCCTCATTAACTTTGGGAATGTGTTATAGGCAGGTAGAGAAGGCAGCTGCCTCCTGGAGAGAAAACCCCCTTATGTGGAATTGCAAGGGGAAATAATGGGAGCAATCATAATACAAATGCTCATTAACTCAATGGAAATCAATCAGGAGGCTGTGGAGGGAAAGATAAAACCCTACCCTACAGGTACAGTGAACACTATCTGGGTGATACGCAAAAGTATAGCCATAATTTAAGCAATATATATAACCAAAAATATTTGTACCCTGTAATGTGATTCTTTGAAATAAAAAAGAACATCATTCAATTATCATCATTCATTCAGATTGCTCGACATTTACATAAGAATCAGATGCACCAGTACCCACCAGGATTTATGCAGATTCCTTCCCACCATAGTGAAAAACCCACTCTTGCATGTTGCACATTGACTGGGGGTGAGCAGAGCAGCTGTGTGACTGGAAGAAATAAATGGAGGTGTATGGATCACACAGTTGTGAGTTTTCCTTGGGCCCAGGACTATCTAATAAATGGCTCTATATTAACATAGGCATGGTTGAAATTCAATAATGGTAAATCTTTGGCACCAAGAGCAGCCCTGGGAATATAGTAGCGTCTCAGTATACAAAATCAATACTCACAAATCAGTAACTTTTATATATACCAATAATAGTCAAGCCAAAAAAATAGTCAAGAACTCTATTCCCTTTACAGTTGTGCCAAAGAAGATGAAATATTTGGGAATTTACCTAACAAAGGACGTGAAAGATCTCTATAAAGTGAATTATGAAACTCTGAGAAAAGAAATAGCTGAAGATGTTAACAAATGGAAAAACATACCATGCTCATTGCTAATAGTATGGACATTATTAAAATATCCGTATTACCCAAAGCAATTTACAAGGTTAATGCAATCCCTATCAAAGCACCACCATCATATTTTAAAGATCTGGAAAAAATAGTACTTCATTTTATATGGAACCATAAAAAGACTTTGAATAGCCAAAACATTACTCAGAAATAAAACAAATCAGGAGAAATCACGCTACCAGACTTCAAACTATCCTATAATCTATAGTGATCAAAACAGCATGATATTGGCACAAAAACAGAGAGGTAGATGTATGGAACAGAAGTGAGAACCAAGAGATGAACCCAGACACTTATTGTCATTTGATCTTTAATAAGCCTATCAAAAATATAAATTGGGGGAAAGAGTCCCTATTTAACAAATGGTGCTGAGAGAATTGGCTGGCAACTTGTAGAAGACTGAAACTGGACCCACACCTTTCACCATTAACAAAAATTGACTCTCACTGGATAAAAGATTTAAACTTAAGACATGAAACTATAAAGATTCTTGAAGAAGAGTACAGGAGAAACACTTGAAGAAATTGGCCTGGGAGAATAGGTTACGAGGAAGATCCCCCGGGCAATGGAAGTAACACCAAAAATACATTACTGGAAAAAAAAAAAATACATTACTGGGATCTGATCAAACTAAAAAGCTTCTGCACAGCCAAGAACACAGTAAGTAAAGCAAGCAGACAGCCCTCAGAATGAGAGAGGATATTTGCAGGTTATGCTTCTGACAAAGGTTTGATAACCAGAATCCACAGAGAACTCAAACTTATTAATAAAAAAAGAACAAGTAATCCCATTTCATTGTAGGCAAGGGACTTGAACAGAAGCTTCTCTGAAGAAGATAGGCACATGGCCTACAGACACATAAAAAATGTTCATCATTTTTAATCATCAGAGAAATGCAAATCAAAATCACTTTGAGAGATCATCTAACTCCCGTAAGACTGGCTCACATAACAAAATCTCACAACTATAGACGTTGGTGTGGATGTGGAGAAAAGGGAACACTTCTGCACTGCTGGTGGGAGTGCAAGCTAATACGTCCTTTTTGGAAGGAAGTACAGAGAATACTCAGGGATGTGAAAGTAGGCCTGCCATTTGATCCTGCAATTCCTCTACTAGGTATATATCCAAAAGACCAAAAATCACTTTATAACAAAGATATTTGCACCAGATTGTTCATTGCAGCTCAATTCATAATAGCCAAGTCATGGAAGAAGACCAAGTGCCCATCAACCCATGAATGGATTAATAAATTGTGATATATGTACACCATGGAATATTATGCAGCCTTAAAAAATGATGGAGACTTTATCTCTTACATGTTTACATGGATGGAGCTGGAACATATCCTACTTAGTAAAGTATCTCAAGAATGGAAGAAAAAATATCCCATGTACTCAGTACTATTATGAAACCAATTTACAATCACTCACACTTTCATAGCAAGAATAGATCACAACTATGGCCCAGGATGAAGGAGGGAGGAGGGGGGATCAGAAGGGAGTGGGGAGGTCAGATCAAGGGAGGGTGAATAATGCAAGGCTACATGTCAGATCTATAAGTATAGAGTATAAATGTCTTAACACAATAACTATGTAAATGAGATGAAGTATGTATTAACCAGTGTGATGTAAGCATTCCTAATTCTATATGAAATCAGCACATTGTACCCCATAAATACATTAATGTATACATGATCTATGATACATAGATATGATACATGATCTATGATACATGATCTATGTGTTTATGATTTAATTTAAAAAAATTAAAAGACCAACTCTGAAAGGGAAAGGTAGCTCAAACAAAGGTAACTACAAGGAGGAGATCTGGGGGAAAAGTTCCAGCAGCCTGGTTTGATCAGCAGATAAAAGGAAAATAGGCTAAACACAAGAATGTCCAGAAGGCTGAGGCCGGGTGGGCTGGTGGAAAGCAGTTTTCTTGCCAATGGATCTTATTTGAAATCTGTGTTGGTATCACAGGTCTTTCTCCTACTGAGGATTTACAAGAGAGGCTAACTCTAATAGTCCCTAGAATTGGCTTCTCTCATTCTTGTCTGTCTCTCTCTCTCTCTCACTACTCTCGATAATGGTCATTGTCAGAAAATCAAGGAGAGATTGCACCATATTGCCTGAGTCCTATGTTTAACAAACAAACAAACAAAAAAATCTTCCTGAGCAATCAGTAGGTCAAAACCAGCATGGGGCCACATTTTTTCGGTATGTGCCTGCTGCTTGCCAAATGACAGCTATGGTTCTGAGTCTCGAGTATGTAATTCCAGGTGAAATAACCACTTTCTTTTTCCCCACCCGATGTCTCCTATAGTTCCTGATGGCCCAGAGCTCTAGGTCAGGTTAATGTATGTTTCTGCTCTGTGATTGGCTTGCCTTTCCTGTGGAATGCATCAAGAGTTGGAGTTTGCAAATATAGACTGGATGCATATTCAAAAAGAAAGCGGGAAAGCAAATAAGATGGAAGGAAGGAAGGAGGGAGGGAGGGAGGGAATGAGAGAAGGAGGGAGGGAGGGAGGGAATGAGAGAAGGAGGGAGGGAGGGAGAGAATGAGAGAAGGAGGGAGGGAGGGAAGGAGGGAGGAAGGAAGGAAGGAGGGAGGGAGGGAGGGAATGAGAGAAGGAGGGAGGGAGGGAGAGAATGAGAGAAGGAGGGAGGGAGGGGGAGAATGAGAGAAGGAGGGAGGGAGGGAGAGAATGAGAGAAGGAGGGAGGGAGGGAGAGAATGAGAGAAGGAGGGAGGGAGGGAAGGAGGGAGGAAGGAAGGAAGGAGGGAGGGAGGGAGGGAGGGAATGAGAGAAGGAGGGAGGGGGAGAATGAGAGAAGGAGGGAGGGAGGGAAGGAGGGAGGAAGGAAGGAAGGAGGGAGGGAGGGAGAGAATGAGAGAAGGAGGGAGGGAGGGAGAGAATGAGAGAAGGAGGGAGGGAGGGAAGGAGGGAGGAAGGAAGGAAGGAGGGAGGGAGGGAGGGAATGAGAGAAGGAGGGAGGGAGGGAAGGAGGGAGGAAGGAAGGAAGGAGGGAGGGAGGGAGGGAATGAGAGAAGGAGGGAGGGAGGGAGAGAATGAGAGAAGGAGGGAGGGAGGGAAGGAGGGAGGAAGGAAGGAAGGAGGGAGGGAGGGAGGGAATGAGAGAAGGAGTGAGGGAGGGGGAGAATGAGAGAAGGAGGGAGGGAGGGAGAGAATGAGAGAAGGAGGGAGGGAGGGAGAGAATGAGAGAAGGAGGGAGGGAGGGAGAGAATGAGAGAAGGAGGGAGGGAGGGAAGGAGGGAGGAAGGAAGGAAGGAGGGAGGGAGGGAGGGAATGAGAGAAGGAGGGAGGGAGGGAGAGAATGAGAGAAGGAGGGAGGGAGGGAGAGAATGAGAGAAGGAGGGAGGGAGGGAAGGAGGGAGGAAGGAAGTGAGAGAGGAAAAGGAGGGAGGGAGGGAAGGGAGGAGGGATGCGAGGAAGGAAGGAGAAAGGGAAGGGGATGGGAGGGAAGAACAGAAAGTGTAGGAAAGAAGAAAGAAAGGAAAGCAGGACAGACAAAGAGAAAAAAGAAAAGAAACTAAAAATTACTCAGGGAGATTAGCTGAGACAATATACTAAAAACAGGTATACTTTTTTTTTTTTTTTATTGTTGGGGATTCATTGAGGGTACAATAAGCCAGGTTACACTGATTGCAATTCTTAGGTAGAAAGACCCTTTTTCTCCCCAACTAATTCTTCTATCCTGATTCACTGAAATGCCATTGAGAAATCATGTGGTAGTTCTTATCAGTATAACTGCTATTAATTCTCCCCCACGACAGCTACTACCAACAATTCATGACATAGGCAAATAAATCTAAATAAATAGTAAAAGAAATAAACGTTTCATCATTTAGATTATGTCCTTTGGATAGTAACTAGAAATGTATACTTTTCCTTACTGATTCCATCTTTTCTCAATTCATTGAAAAAGAATTACGAACTAGCTTTTATTACACAAATAAGAGGTCAAGACTCAGAAAAGTTAAACCATCTAATGAAAGTCACACGGATAATGAATTTCATAGTTGAAATACACAAGCAAGTTTTCTGACTTTAAAATGTGCTTCTGGTACTCTAGTACATTCCAGAGAAGTTACGGAGAGCTCAATCTCCTCAGCTCAGTCGCCTCAGCCTATTTCACAGATGGTCATGCTGAGACCGAGACACTAGAAGTGTCCACTGTGCTATATCCATTTAGTGACAAAATAGAGGTTCCTGACCTCTGTTTTAGAGAGTTTTTCATCACTCCATCTCTACGTGATCTCCTGCATACATTCTGAACAAGACAATATTGTTTTGTCTTGGATATCCAGTCTGATATCCAGCTTACTAAGTCTTTTCTCCCAATAAGAAATGTAGAAACAAATCCTTTTTAAAAATTATGAAGGTCTGTTAGAACTACTGCTCACCTCAAAAATGTGTTTAGGAATTATTAATATGCCCTCAGCATTCTTATTTTCTTGGCTTTCTGAAGCTAAGATGTTACAGAAGAGCTTTCCTGGCTTTGATCACAGGCAATCAAAGGCGACTTTGAGTAGCTTCCAGGGAGACATTGTTGCCAGAAGACTCAGCTCTGCTATGCAGAATAAATTGTTACAGAACCTCCCTGCATTCTTAACTCCAGATCAAATTAGGATCAGAAGGCTATTGTTGGCCCCCAGGAGTCTGTGGTTTTAATTTTCTTATCTGCATTTTTTTCCCTACCCATTCCAGGTAGCTGTCACAAAAAAAAAAAAAATGAAAATGAAAACAGCGTTCACTTGTTGCTTGTTCTTTGCTACTTCTCACTTTCATATTCGTAGCAAGGAAAAGAGCAATTGATTCTACCAACAGCTCCTGCATTTTGAATTCTTATGTGTATAACTATCTTCATAAGCCCCAAATGCCCAGAATACACACACTCTTACTCAATTTTTGAAATTTAGGTTTTATGCCAACTGGATTCCTTTGGTATTGATCACAAGTGCTTATGCTCCTCTGCCCAGCAGAGTTTTGGTCATGAAAGTCAATAAATGTAAAACATTGCACAGAATCCCCACCACCACCACCACACACACACACACACACACACACACACACACACACACACACACACACGCATTGTCATGTCTTTGGCCAAATTTATGGAAATAAAAAGAGTCATCTATTTGGGTTATTTCTACAGTTTGGAAATTTTGGATCTTATGTTTTCTTGAGCTACTCAGGAAGTTCCAAACTCAAATCTGAGAGGAATGGTGCAGACTAACCCAAGAGGCCTACAGAAGAAATTTCCCTGGTATTTGTTGCTTACTCCCTCCTGTGAGGGTTCACCAGTGACCTTGACCTCCATGTTGATGAACTCTCTGGGGGTTGATCCTCTTGCAACTGAGTTGAATAAGTTTAAACAAACAGCCCTTCTTTTGAATCTCCATAGTATAACTGAAATACTGCTGGAAAATTCAAGCATTCCTTTTCTTAATGCTAGGGGAAATTAATTGGTACATAAACTTAAACTAAATAAAGATAGCTAAGGAAGATATGGCTTTTTTATAGTATTTTCTGGGGCTCAGGAAAGGGTATTGGAAAAGGTTTTATGTCTATTTTATTTTTTAAGACTGAGTTCAGCATGGTCAAATTCTAATTAAGAAAAGAATTGGGGGCTGGGCACCTGTAGCTAAGTGGTTAGGGTACGGGCCTCATGCTGTGCAGCTGGTAGGTTCAAACTCAACCCAGGCCTGCTAAACAAACAAACAAAAAAAATAGCAAGGCTTTGTGGTGGGCACCTATAACCTATAGTCCCAGCTACCAGGGAGGCTGAGGCAAGAGGATAGCTTGAGCCCAAGAGTTTGAGGTTGCTGTGAGCTATGATGCCATGGCACTCAACTGAGGGTGATAAAGTGAGATTCTGTTTCAATTTTAAAAAAGGAAAGAAAAGAATTGGTCAGAAGGATGCAATTCAATTTAAAAACTGGCATTAAGTCAGAGAATATGTCTTCAGTGTGCTACCGAAATTTGTCTGCCATCACTATTGACGCTTCTCAGTCTTTGTTAACTAGGAGTGAGCTGCTGTCTTTCTTCCTTCGCCTGTGATCAGGGTCTGCCTCTCTAACCTTAAGCCACATAGGAAAGCAGAGGATAGTTGGAGGTTTCCGTACAGATCGTGAAAAGGAAACACAAGAATTGAGGCATCCTGCTCTCCAGGATGCTCTTGCTCCCGGGCTAGGCCACTGTTTAAATGGCATGGGTTGTATCACTCTGGGAGGTCCTTTCCCCTCATCCTCTCATGACCATGCAGACCTCAGTTGAGAACATGTCCCTCCTTAGTACACTAGTACATTCCGTCAGATCACAAGCAAATCTTACAGTCCTGGGAGCTCTTGTTCATAGTAACTGTGATTCTCCACTTTTATTTTTTATTTGCTGGGCTCATAGCTAAACTCTCTGAAAGGAATTTTATTTTCATTATTCCTAAGTTCTTGGAAGATATCTTCTAGTATCCCACATAGACTGACAAAAAGTAACATAAAATAGTTTGTTGAGATGCAACAGTGAAAATTCCCTTTGAGTAAACCTGTGAAAAACTTATTTTTGATCATCTGATTAGGGTGCAGAAAATGGTTAATTGCAAAAGATGCTTTTTGTTTGTTTTGTGTGACAATATCTTGATGCAGAAAAGAAATGTCTTTTCCATATATGTAAAAACCACTGACAGTTACTTTGAACATCAAAAGAACAATGCTTGAAACTGCTTCTCCTCCAGTTGTTCGCCTTCAGTTGGCAATTCTGCTTTTTATTTGTGTGCTATCTTTTTTAATGTGAGGTCTGTAACCTCTGTTGCTCAATGACTCATTAAAATCAGTAACCCTCTACTTCAGATCAGCCAAAAAGTTTCCCTTGAACTTTCTCTCATAATTACTTTACAATGAAAATCACTGAATGAAATCTTAACTCTCCTGAGTGAACATTTCTAGTTTTCTGGATTAGCCAGAACTGTGTTAATAAATAGGTATGTGTATGATGCCCCATGATCATATCAATGTATACAGTTATGATTTAATAAAAAAATAAATAAATAGGTATGAGCCTTCCTTCACATGTACTCATGTACAGACAGAGACGCCAAAGGAAGATCACCCACCGTGTTCATTTTTTATCCTCTATTTCCATAGTTCCTTGTTTAAATCTTCATTAAATCACCTGGTTAGTGCTTGCAACAATGTCATGATTTGCATTTTGTCTCACCCCCTACACCATTACATTCAACCTTGTATTCCAAGGGCGTGGCACAGAAATTTAGGTGTTTAAGGTTTGATAAAGAAATTAGTTTCAAATCAGTGCTTATAGATGCTATCCAATCCACGGTCTAGTCTAGAGAGATGTTAAAATAACTGTTAATGTAACAGTGAGTCTGAAGATGTGCCAAATAGTGCTGACCATTATGTTGTGGGTATCTCTTCTCTTTACTAAATTTAAGAAATATAAAGTTGAAAAACTTTTGCTTTGATTGGCTAATTTACTATGCAATATTTTATTTTTTGTGGACCCTACTTTTCATTCCCTGGTTATTAAGGATGCAAAGATACCATATTTCAGGGTGGCTAAATGCTAGGAACTAGAGTCAGAATATGTTTATATGAAGAGAAAGAGAGTTGGTGGGTCACCAGTTAGCATGACATAGCAATTGGAAAATTCCTTTGGCAAGAATTTCCCACTGCTAACATGTATGACGCTTGACATTAGCCCCAAATCCATTTTATAGCTCCCATAGGTAATCATGTTATTATATTTGTAATTTGCTTAGAATCACTAATATATGTAGATGGTTCAGAATTTGTGGGAAAAAATTTATTTCGAAGTACACACGGAAGAGTCCTTCTCCCACCATGTCTGTCTACCCTCCCCCAAAGCATTCATGGCAACCACTTTAACTTTCCTCCAACTTACTTCTTTGACTTTTCTCCCAACATTTCATTTTGAAATGTTTCAAACAAAGAGAAAAGTTACAAGAATCTCATAATGAACACCCATCTGCCCTTCATTGAGATTCGTCATCACTTGGTAACATCTCATGATGTTTACTGTACCTCTTTCTCTTTGTACGTACACATGTATATACATTCACTGGAGAGTCAGTCACAGAAATTCTGATGCTTTACCCTTAAATCCTCCTAAAGAAACATGCAGAAAATCTCGGAACACTTTCAAAAAGGAACAGGCTTTAAGGGGAGAGATCCAGCCCACTTAGTTTTAAACCATAAAATACTGCCTCTAAAATCAAAAGAGTGTAGTACTAGACATGCCCAGACAGACACACCAGAGAAACAGTGTTGGATACTTAGAAACAGACGGAAGTCTATTTATGGAAACCTGAGAAGCAATTAAGGTGACATCTCAAAGTTATGAGTGATAAGTATGTTTTAATAAATAGTGTGGGGAAAACTGGATACATATCTGGAAAAAGGGTAGCTAACTGTAGATTCAGTGCACACATAAAAACTCCAAACATGGAAAGCAGGAAATATACCAGGAACTACTCATAGAAACCATGCACAAAGTTCTTTATGAACTAAGTATAAGAAAATCCAGGTACAGTTTCAAAACTGATAAATTCTATAAACGATTTTCAAATATCTCATGGCAAAAAGTTACATGTGTATAAGTGATTCATCCACAAAACCACTTTCAATCCATATGTTTATTGAACCAAGCAATAAGGTCTATTTTTCAGGGGCTCCTGAAGTTCAGACAGAGCTGAGTTCCTCTCTCTGCAATTGTCAGGAAACATGTGCTGGGTGACTCACTGTTGTGTCCCAAGAAACAGATGTTGTACTTGGATAATCTGTTTCCTGTATTTAACATCCTTCTAAGCATGTCCATCTGGTTCTCCCTCTCCCTCTCTCTTCATACTTAAGGTTGCATTTAACTTATGTCTGATAAAAACATGGGATTCTTCAATAAAGATATTCACTGTGAATTTAGAAGCATCAAAAGAAAAAAAATCCCCCTTCAAAAATTCCTTTTGAACAGGAGAAATAAATCGAACTAGATCATATTTGCATGAATGATTCTATTTTCATTTAAGGGAATTTTGTATCCAAAGATTCTGCAGAATTAGGTAAATTCCTTGTCATAGTTTTCTTAACTCATTTATTTTTATCTGAGGGCATATGGTTAGGATTCTCTCCTTGGCAGAATGGAACTAATTTCGATGTATTCCTGTAAATGAGGCCGTTGTACCTCCCATGATTAAATATTCACAAACATCACCCACAGCTTTCAAAAGGACTCTGTCTCCTTCCCATGGCAAAGGCCTGGAAAGAGATAACCGTCCACTTCCTGGTGATGGGCAAATGAAAGAAACTGTATGAGAATCCAATTTGTCAAACACAACAGCAATCAATTTTCCACTGCTCTATCTGTGGAAACATGTAAAATCCCTAATAAGATTTTACACTAAAAAAAAAGTAAATATTGGATAAGTTAAAATGTGATAATTTAATAAAAATAGTCATGCTCCAACTGGTCATTCAAGCAGCAAGCTCTGAAATCTTGTACAGGTAAAATTAATACATCAGGATGGCTTCTGTCTCTTTTAAGAAATGTGTGTCTTTTAGTAGTACCATAGCCTGTTTAAACAAAAAGAAAAAGCCTTTTTTAGCAATATTATTTTAAGATCATTCTAGAATTCCAAGGATAGAAATAGGAAAGGCTTATTTCCTTATTACAATCTTTTCAAAATATATTTCTGGGGTGAAACTCTATTTAATAGTAGCTGTACCCACAGTAATTTCAGAACCTTTCCTATCATCAACCACTTTTACTCATAGTTTACACCATTTTAGAATATTACTATTGCTGTTTAACACAGACAAAAAAATAGGTCAATATTCCAATAAAGCATAAATCAACCTGTCAGGACTGAACATCATAGAAAGATCAGATCAACATAAGAAAAGTCTGGTCAAAGGCTAGGTGTGCAATCCTATTACTCTGGGAGATGGAGGCAGTTGGATTGCTTGAGCTCAGGAGTTCGAGACCAACCTGAGCAAGAGTGAGACCCCCATCTCTACTAAAAGTAGAAAAACTAGCCAGGCACAGTGGGGCAGGTGCCTGTAATCCCAGCTACTAGGGAGACTGAGGCAAGAGGATCACCTGAACCCAAGAGATTGAAGTTGCTGTGAGCTATGATGATGGCCCCAAACTCTACCTGGGGAGACAGAGTGAGACTCTGCCTAAAAAATAAAATAGAAAGAAAAAGAAAAATCTGGTCTCCAAATTTCAAGTGATAGTGAAAGATAAACATTTAATATCTCAGGAACTCATTTTCCTAAATGGTGAAAAGCAATCTTCAAAGGACAAGAAGTTTCTTAAGGACGAGAGACGCAAGTGAAGGGGTAGCTTAGAGAAGGCTGAGTGTGCCAGCCCCAAGGCCCCTGCCAAAGTGGAAACAGAAGAGGCCAGGATTAACCAGATGTCTGAGGGTGAGAGTGCAGAGGCCCCACTTTAAGGATGGATTTTGTAGGGAAACAAGAGCAATAAAATTGTTAAGGAAGTTGATTTCTAGATCTTCAGCTTCCATGGTGATCTTTCCATTGACCTTCCTGAGAAAGTACAACAGTCCAGGTATATCCTTGGTGGGTTGCCCTGCCTGCCTTAGCAAAAGAAAGGCCACCCTCTCCACCAGCCAGTCTCTTGTGGTGCTTTGTCACAGGTATGATGACATCCCCATGACTGCATAACCATGACTCTCATGATGAGGTGAGAAATTTCTTACCAGGTCAGGTGCTTTCACTTAGTTTACTACCAAAAAAACTAAAAGAAGACCTAACGGAGCTGGATAACTAATACATAAAACTACCTTTGACCACAGTGCACTACTTTATGTGGGCACGTGCCCCCAAAGGGGCTCAAACACGTGGCCACAACATAAGTCTCTCCATTCCCACTTCCTTATTTATCTGTTGAAAAGTTCTGAGCTGGCTCATAGGTTGGTTGTGAAGATGTAAGTTAATCAAAAAAATAAGGAGATGTAATAAGTACTACCTGAGGCTTGCTGCTATTACCACTTTTTTTTTTTTTTTTTTTTTGCTATTACCACTCTGATAATTTGTTTATATTTTCTTAATGAAATGTGTAATGGTTGTTTAATCCAAAAGAAATTTTTTACCACTTAAAATATTTTGGTCACAGAAAACTACAATTAATACATGCTGTAAATGTTGGATATATACGTGACTGTGTGTGTGTCTGTTGAAAAAAGTATGACATTATTATCCATGAAAAATTTCCAAATCATAAAAACATATTTTGGAGGTAGGGAAGGAAGTTCAAGGAGAAAAAGATGATAATGTAAAAACTGTGAAAAACCATGTATTGCACATTTTTATATTAATGACAGTGGGAATCAAATCACGTTGGTATTTATGTTCTACTGGACACTTTTAATGGAGTAAAATAATTATTTTTAAATACCAATATTTCAGGAATGCTAGAAATTACTATATGTCTTTGACAAGTATTTAAATTACTTATAAAATGGTTTTAAGTATTTTTAATTACTTTTTTCTTGTGGAGGGGGAATAATTAAAAGGTAGGAAGACCTCTGGTTTACACCGTATAAAATCAATGTGCCTTCACTCTTCCTAATCTCCACGCCACTGCCAGTGCAACTGGCTAAAAGTTCTGGCTTTTTCTTTTCTTTTTTGTTTATTTGTTAATTTTTTTTTTTTTTTTCCTGCAGTTTTTGGCCAGGGCTGGGTTTGAACCCACCACCTCCGGCATATGGGGCCAGCACCCTACTATTGAGCCATAGGCGCCACCCAGTTCTGGCTTTTTCTTACCTCCTCTTAAACTTCTTCAGTTCCTCACTGCCTCTAAGAAAAATCTAAATATTTCAACACAGTACACAACCCCTTCAGTTTTCCCACATCCTTTTCCTGTTCCTTATTCTGCAGTTTCACCAGGCTCTGAACTCCATCAACATAGAAACACCAGCCATGGGAACTACCCTCCCCGTATCTCCTCCTGTGTTCCCCTCCCTAAATCACCATACTTCTCATTCCCACCACATTCAGTCTGTTTACATGTCACTTTGCCAATGAGTTCTCTGTAAACTGCCCTGTCTGAAAGAGCACTCTTGGCCCTGTCATCCTTAAACTCCTCATCTTGCTTTATTTGTAATCCCAGCACTTTTTACTATCTATATCATATTAATTATCACATTAATGTCTTTTTTTCTCCAATGGGCTATACTTTCCATGAAGGAAGAAACTCAGTCTAACTCAGTCTAACTTTCCCACTCTTGTACCTCAAAACCTCAGAATCACCCTGGCACATGATAGACACTCAATAAATATTTTTGATGAATACATACATGAATAAGACAGTGTCTTATTTGATTTTGTATCCCTAACACAGTTTTGTGTTGCAATAAATATGTACTTGACTTGAGAACAAAAGGCTATGTTGTTATTTCCAAGAGCAATATCTAGTCCACTTACTAAATGTAGAATATAAAAGTCTGAACACAATAACTAAGAAAATGCCATGAAGGCTATGTTAACCAGTTCAATGAAAATATTTCAAACTGTATATAAAACCGGCACATTGTACCTCATGATTGCATTATTGTACATAGCCATGATTTAATTAAAAGAAAACATATTTTAGCAAATGATGGTTTTGTTTCTAAAAGCAGCAAAATAAGGAATAAAACTTCATTAGATAATTAAATTCCCTTTAAGTTCTATGACTTCATGATAATTTAAGATATATACATGTATTAAAAATAGTCACCTTGTATAACCCTATTCTCTAAAATATGATTTCTCTACAATAACTACTTGGAGATGTTTTCATATTTAAAAGAAAAAGAAAAATTTTTTGAACTTTTTTCAAATTCATCATCTATTATTTCCACCCAATGTATTTTCTTTAATTTCTTAAGCACAATGCGTAACATTCCGCTTTTCATCCAAACAAGTTTTGTCTCTGTGGGTCACTTAGCAATGCAAGATGCTTGCTAAAAAAGAAGTAAAGTATCTCCATGTGGCTGCAAGAAAATCTGACACCCTTCCTCTTTGTATGATACAGATAATACCATGGAAACATTTCTGTTTCTTCTGAGTATTTAGTTTGGAATCTTCTCGAAGATGGAAAGCTGGTCATAATTGATCAAGGTGGCGTTACAGAAGAAGTGCACGCATACACACATGGATTCATGAGCACACACACACAGCCCCCACAGACACATGGGTTCATGAGCACACACAGACAGCCCCCACAGACACAGGGGTTCATGAGCACACACAGACAGCCCCCACAGACACATGGGTTCATGAGCACACACGGACAGCACCCACAGACACAGGGGTTCATGAGCACACACAGACAGCCCCCACAGACACATGGGTTCATGAGCACACACGGACAGCCCCCACAGACACAGGGGTTCACAAGCACACACAGACAGCCCCCACAGATACATGGGTTCACGAGCATACACAGCCCCCCCACACACACACATAGACAGGGGGAATTACCCTGTTTCCCTGAAAATAAGGCATCCTCCGAAAATAAGACCTACTTACAGGAAAGATAAGACGTCCCCTGAAAATAAGACCTAGCGCATCTTTGGGAGCACACCTTAAAATAAGATACTGTCTTATTTTCGGGGAAACAGGGTAGGAACACAAGGGAGTCACTGTTGACAAAATTGCCAATGTGGGAAACCTCCCAGCACTCAGACCAGTCAACTCTCTGTTTCTGTCCAGTGCCACCAACTTCCGTTCAGGCCTATACTGTCTTCCAATTTGCCTTTGTAGACTTAGCTCCCGGGTTGTCCCTGGGATTGCCCTCAGACATTTCTGAACAATCCACTCAGGCAGTTTGGGGGAGATTGGCTTCCCATAATCAAATCAACTGAGTTTTTCAAGGACCAGTATAGGTCACAACAAAATCAATAGAGTACAAATAAAATTGTCCTAGTGGGAGATAACAGATAGATGCGCTTATACTCAAAGTCATGTTATGAAACTTAAAGTACTTCTCAGACCTGTGTTTTGGAGGATGATTGTATCTGACAAGAATATTTGTTCAGACTGCCTACTCTGTTCATTGCATGAATACTAAGGTAATTTTATTTTAGGTTTCCAGAGTTGAGGACAAAAATCCTTCATGTGACCTCCAGACTCAGCATTTGCCATGAAATAGTGAAAGCTAATTTGTATTAAAGGCTTGGGTTGCCCCAGAAGGGCTAGCAAAGTCTTCTTTAATGGATTAGCATAGGATTTTAAGTGAGTAGATGTGAGAAAAAGCTAAAACCTGGCTGCAGCATTAGTAATTTCCAAGATTTGGATATGGCTGTGGGACAGGAAGGCTCTAAGTGATGTGCTAAAAACAGTTTTCTCATTCACGTCGCCTTCTGGAATGTGCCCCTTTTATTTTGTCATTCTTGGCGTGGTTCCCCCACTTTTCAAGCCGCCTCTGTCATTTCATTCTGCCTGAGTATTTCCTTTCCAATATTTTGGCTGAATGTTCAGCTTTGTTAGCAGAAATGCAAAGTGAGCGCTTTGAAGCATTACCCAATAAAATCCAATTTTAAACAGTGAGAGCTACATTGTCCCCCATCCTTGGGGAAATGAGTCTTCACTTTCTCTGTGCTTCAGGCAGAAAAGTCGGAGCCAGAATTACTGCCCAGGCCAGAGTCTTGCCAAGACCATCAGATAAGCCACCTGGGTAAGGTCTTACAGGCCACATCTAAAAGAGGACTTCTCGGAAAGATCAAACTGCCTTTTGAAATTGTTAAGCATAGGTGAGTTTTATGTAGTTTTGATTAAAACATAAATTGGTGATACACTTGGAGGTATGAACGTATTTTTTGAAAAAACTCACATTTTCTTAACTGATACTTAAGGAATATTCATTACATAATAACGACTGTTTCAAGATCAACAGAAACGTCATTGAAGTCTTCAGAAAACTTTTCCTTTTGCAAAATTTCCCATTTAATAAATATTTAATACATTTCATGAAATAAACCCTTAAGACTAGAACCCATTTTCAGATACTATTTGATTTTTATAACTTTTTCTGAAGAGATGAACACTACAATGTCATCTTCACAAGTAAAGAAACCGAAGTCCAAAAGAAATATCTACAGTAAGTGATTTATAGTTTAAACTTTGGATAAAAGTAGCCTTAACTCTGTAGCTATGTTGCTATTATATAAATGAATCAGAAATTGGACAGCTCTTTTCTTCTCTTGTTTTTCTTTCCGTGGGATTTCCTGGCTATAGATAAAGTAAGGCCATGTTAAAAAAGAGGTCATGCTGACAATAATTTTGATTGGTTAAAACTTAGATCACGAGTGGTAAATATCTGAACAGGTTGTTTACAAATTTCTGTGACCGCAATCACCAGGGTGAGTTCATTGCTTTCCGTGTACTTAGATTTAACATCATTTCTAGATCACAGTAAAGAAAATTATTTGGCTTGATTTCTTTCCACATTTTGTTTAGCAACACTTAAACTTTTATATTTTTTAACTCCTTTCATTCATTTCCTTTTCTTTGGTATTAGCAATGTATCAGTCTCTTCAAAGATGTTTCTAACTTTTCATTGTCCACGCACTCACACTCAATATAAATGCAATATTCTGGTTATTTAGATTCACATAGCCTCCTCTCTCCTGGACAGGTACATAGCAAATGTAAGTCGTCCTAAGCCAATAGAAAGTTTTTGGGAGCAATGAGGAAAACATTTTTATTATAAAATAATTTTTAATGTATTATTAGACAGAAAATTATACTTTGTCAAGGGATGAAATAAGGGATGTCACCAGCCCATATGGTACATTGGTGAGAATTAGAAACAGGGACCTCTTTGAGTAGGCACAGCCTCACTTTACCAATAAAATGTAAAACCCTTATGCTAAGAGAAACGACAGTGAACTTCACCCAAAGTGGATACATTTCAAAGTAAAGTGCAATTAAGATCCACGTGTGTATTCAACAAACACTTAATTATCATATGTCACATAGTTTTGTAGGCTCTTGGGATACAATAATGAATAAAGCAAAGTTCTTTCTTTCATGAAATACACATCCTCATGGGGGGAGATAAAAGAATAAAGAAGTGAATATATACAAGGCTAGGTTCTGACTCATCTGTGAAGAGCGATGAGGTGTCAGACATGGGGAGAGAAAACAGTCTCTGGCTTTGGAGTATGCTCTGCTTCATAGTCAGGGAAGTCACTCTGGGAAGGTTAATTGGGTTGTAAACCAGGCAATTTAGGGAGTGCACAGGTTGGAGCTCTCTGCATGCCAGGCCAAGGAGGCAAGGTGCAAAGTGCCCTGAGCCAGGAGCCCTGTGTGTGGGAAGAGCTGCAGGGAAGCCAGTGAGACAGGAGCACAAAGTGGTGGGTTGCTGGTGGGAAACAGGACTTACAGGTCCTTGGGGGCAAGACCCAAGAGGCAATGTTGGCAAGAATGTGAGTTCCTTTCTGAGTAAGAAGGGAAGCCACTGAGGCACTTGGGTCAAACATGACTTTGAAAAGGATCACTGGGCAGTAGTGTGGGAAATGGACTGACAGGACAGAAGGAAGCAGAAAGGACAGAGAGGAGGCTCCTCAGTGACCCTGGAGGAAGTGGCTGTTATGGAGGTACTTGGAAGTGGGTACTTCATTTTCTTTCATCTAACTAAGCCTGTTTAGGTTGAGCCAATAAAGTGTTTCACTCTCTTTCTTCGAACTAAGCCTCATTGCTCACAAGAGCTAATCGTTACACTTTTTTTCGGGGGGTGGGTGGTTACTTTTATCTCTAAAAGTTTATTTGATGGTAGGTTATTTTTTTCTTTCAGATTCATATGAGAGTACAGATGATTATGTTACATTGTTTGCATTTGTTGGGTAGAGTCCAAGCTGTAGTTGTGCCCCTTACCCAGGAAGTGTGCCATATACCCTTACATTGTGCCTCCTTCTCTCTCCCTCCTCCCCTCTGCTCCCACTTGAGTTTAATTGAGTTTTTCTCTTGCGTTGGGGTGTATTAGTTCATCTACTGGCTTCATATTAGTATTGAGCACATTGGATTCTTGCTTTTCCATTCTTGTGATATTTTACTAAGCAAAATGTTCTCTAGTTCCATCCACGTTAATACAATAGGTGCAAAGTCTCCATCTTTTTTTTAAGACTGCAAAGTACTCCGTGGTATACATATAGCACAGTTTATTAATCCATTCATGAGTTGATGGGCACATGGACTGATTTCACATTTTGATGATTGTGAATTGAGTTGCACTAAACATTCCGGTACATATGTCCTTATAATAAAATGATTTTTTTTTTCTTCTGGGTAGATACCCAGTAATAGGATTGCAGGAACAAATTGTTAAACTTTCAGGAATGTCACAAGTGTATTGTTAAACACAGAAACACAGTCATTATGAAAAAAAGTTAAACTTTATAAACTTACAATTAATTATATTGAAAATAAAAGTCATGAATAGTAAAAATGTGCACTAAATATGAAAACCCTAATTATTTTACTATTTTCTCTGCTTTGGAGTTTTACATCTATTATGTCCATACAGTGGTAATATCATATAACGGGGCAATTCTGTCCATCTCTTTTATCTGTGTTAAGTGACATCATGTCAGCAGATTGAAGTTGGCTAGAATGAGAATGTTTACCCCACGGAAATCTACATCTGTGAACACTAAAAGAGGTTGATGTATTATTTTGTTGGTTGCCTAGACTTAATAAAGTGATGGAGAAAATGTTATAATTCACATTTAACTTACAAGTATGCCACGTCAAGTGCTGAAGCTGAAAGGGATTTCAGTTTAATAGATATAATTTGTATAAGAGTTAGAAATAGTTTCATGGTAAATCACAAATTTAATGACAACAACTTTTGGGGAGAAAGAATTAGTGGATTTGTATGTAACTCCATTCATAAAATTATGTTTAAATTTCAATTATAGGTTTGGCACAGAAAAGAGAGAAGAACCCAGTAAGAATCAAAAAAAATGTTCAGATAGCTAGAATATAGCAAGCAATATTCAACTGGTGATATAAAATTTCCAGTAAACAGTATTATATATTTTATCATTATTTTTAAACTTTTTGCTATACTAATGTTAGGAAAATGTACGCTAAATTTTTTCACTCTTATTTTGAGAGCTGGCTGTTAGACCTTTACCAGCATATCTCTCTCTTTTTTTTTTTTTTAATTAAATCATAGCTGTGTACATTAATGCAATCATGGGGCACCATACACTGGTTTTATAGACCGTTAGACACATTTTCATCACACTGGTTAACATAGCCTTCCTGGCATTTTCTTAGTTATTGTGTTAAGACATTTACATTCTACATTTACTAAGTTTCACATATACCCCTGTAAGATGCACCACAGGTGTAATCCCACCAATCACCCTCCCTCCGCCCATCTTCCCCCCTCCCTCCCCTCCCTTTCCCCCTTCCCCCTATTCTTAGGTTATAACTGGGTTATAGCTTTCATGTGAAAGCCATAAATTAGTTTCATAGTAGGGCTGAGTACATTGGATACTTTTTCTTCCATTCTTGAGATACTTTACTAAGAAGAATATGTTCCAGCTCCATCTATGTAAACATGAAAGAGGTAAAGTCTCCATCTTTGTTTAAGGCTGCATAATATTCCATGGTGTACATATACCACAATTTATTAATCCATTCGTGGATCGATGGGCACTTGGACTTTTTCCATGACTTAGCAATTATGAATTGGGCTGCAATGTTTATTGCAGACCAGCATATCTCTTAATAAGCCTCCCCTTTATTAGTATTTAGAGTCTGAAAATCATGTATACAAATGTTACATGATACATCAAAAGTCAGAAATATCTTAAAATATTGGGCAAATTGTCACTTAGCAGTAGCAGACCCCCAAGAAGCAGGAGTGAGAAAGTATCTTTCCCAGTCAGATGTAACCTACTAAAGGGACATGACACAAGCTTCACTCACCTTTTCCCTATAAAGTCAGTTCGGTACCATGCTACTTACATGAATTTAATCGAAACCATTAAACATCATACCATCATCCATGGCGTTTCTTCACACTTGTCTTGTTCACCAAGAAAATCAACCACAGATACTGCTTATTAAATTGTTGTCATTTTTGATCTTCTGTGACTTGGAATCACACAGAGCTAGAATGTGGTTACAGGTATATATTGTTCAGAGAACATTTTGTTTTGATCCAACACTGAGTGAGGCAGCCATGTGGCCTCTATTTTACTACTAGCACATCCATAAATAATTTTCTAATAGGTAGATGCCACTATCTCTCAAGCTGCTATCACTTTTTTAAATATTTAAATGTATTATTGGTATTCATGGGATAAAGTCAAAAGACATATCCCTCTAAAGGTGATGTTTTAGATATTTGACCTTTAACAAATTAAAACTTGTCTGTAGTCACACAGTTCAAAAGTTGATTCACTGGCAAAGTAAAAGATTGTTAAAACACGTGATTACAGTCCACTCAAGTTATCCATTTAGGATGCTTCACTGGAAAAGAATCCACAGTTATGGTTCCATTGATCCATTGTTGTGACCCCCAAATTATGGTTGCCAACTCCAGTGGCAGGAAGACAGTGGCAGCGGTAATGGAAGGCAGGTAACCTATGGTGCATCTGTGTGACACTATATCAGTGTTGCTCTCCGCCCCATCTTCGGGAGTGCCATGTGGTTTCTGTACGTCAACCTTACCTGGCCATCTCTCAAAGCCTGACTCTTCAAAAAGATAGGCAGAGAACAAAATGAAACAAAAGATATGCAAGAGTTTTAGCTAAGTTTCATCTTGCAAATGGAAACTCAAATGTGTATCTGTGGGCAGAGGAAATTCCTATTGGGTGGATGTAATCAGCTATTTGAAATCTTAGGTGCTGTTTCTAAGAAATTTCACTTTGAAGAGCTCATTGGCATTAAAAAATATTCTTTGGAATATTGATGCTCATGAATACTATAGTTTCTAAAACTCCCTGTGTCATTCTTAAGATATTTTGAGTGTTATTGAGAATAGGTTCTCTCTGCCTATCCTATTTTGCATGCATATACAGCTACCTCTCCGAAAGGAACTCAACATGATAAAAGTTCCTTTAGAACAGTGATAAAAAAAAATAATAATTATCATAAGTGATTCACTTAGGCTATGCAAAGTGGAAAAATAAATTTATACCCCAATTGTATACTTTGTAGAACTGAGCAGCTCCTTCATGTATAGACTGGCTAAGTAGGGATTTGGGCAATGTTTACAAATTATTGGGTATATTGCCATAACTCTTATAAATTTCGCTTTCCTAGAAAAGGAGAGCACATTTAAAGTAATAAAAGCATGGGGAAAATGTAGTGATTATTATAAACATTCAGTATAATTATTTCAAAGCCATGCATCTTTGCATTTACTTTTTTTCCCTCTCAATTTGGGGAGTGATTAGAAGCTGAAATGGGTTATTAAAACGTCTTAATTTTTTTGGTAGACATCCACAGCATTTCCAAACAACCAAAACTGCTCTCCAGAATTTTTACATTCAAAATCATTTCTTAAGCTTGTGATGATAAGTTAACCCAAAATATACAGGTCCACCCTCTTATGCATAGGCAACACTTCCAAAAACCTTATCTATCTATCTCTCTCCCACCCCTCTCTCCCTGTCTCTCTCCCTCTCTACTACAGTTGAAAATATGAAAAAACTTCCACATAATGAAAACTAAAGAAATCTGGGTCTCTTATTCCAAAGATGAGGTTGGGGGGCCCTACTAAGTCTTATTACTACCTAACCGATGGTTCTCACATCACAACCTATACAATTTATTTCTCTGTTGCTTGTTTATTGCCCTATCTCTCACTAAAATGTAAACTCACCTAATAGGGATCTTGTGTGCTGATCACTGATTGTCCCAAGAGCTGCCTTTATGTGTTCAGTAATTATTTGTTCCATAAATCATATTGTATATACCAAGCAGTACAGTACAGCATTATTGGTGGTCTGGCTCGTGTCCTTTCTAACTGAAAATTCCTGAGCAGTAAACTTTGTGGAAAAAAATAGGGTAGGTATTTATCTTTCTCAATGTCTTTTTTCCAAAGGGATCTATCCTCACTAAGATCCTTACCACCTGCCTTCCCTCTTTTGACTATCTGCTAACCAAGACTTCCCTCTGCTGTAAAGTAAAGAGAAATGTTCACCCTTTATCACTCTCCAAATTTTCTCATTCCTCAGCACTCAAAGAAACTTCTAGACTTGGGTGGTCTGAGAAACTTGAAAGAACTTGAAGCTCAGGGTGATAGAGGGTGGTATGGAAAAGGGAAAGAAATGGATGGTGAGGATCAACTAGATTCCCAGTCACAATTACCTTGCTTCCTTGGGAAAAAGAACTCTAAATTTCAACTAATCAAAAATCCAAATGACAACTTGGAAAGTTGAACGCACAACCCATGTGTAGATTGAACTCTGCTCATGCAGCATTTTCTCTTCGTTCACACCACACTGATAGTTTATTTCCATTTTTCCTCCCTGTTCACACTACTTATTACACAATTGCAAAAAACTACCTCTTAATACTTTCTAGTTATTTCCTTCATTTCTTATTACCATCTGGCATCCTTTATTTTAGACACATACTTTATACATTTATTTTGTTTACCATCTAGCTCTCCTTGTTGTGCTAGACTATAGCTCCATAAATGCAAGGAATTTATCTGGTTTGTTCACCTCCATGTCTTTAGGGCCTAGAAAAGTGCCTGGCACATGGGAAATGTTCAGTAATTGTTTGTTGGCAGAAAGAGTGAATGATGTAACTGACATATTACATTCTAAATTGATGAGGAATTGACTCAACTCTTCATCCACACTGTGATCTAACAATTTATACTGGTGAAATGTGATGGGCAGGATTATCTCTCACCTCCTCACTCTTACAGCACTTGCTCACGGATCTTGTCCCATTATCCACACAACCTTTCACCCTTCCCTCACCTCCAGGCTGACCATCCATTGTACTCTTTTTTTTTTAATTAATTAATTTATTTATTATTATCATTATTTTTTTTTTGTAGAGACAAAGTCTCACTGTACTACCCTCGGGTAGAGTGCCATGACGTCACACGGCTCACAGCAACCTCTTAACTCTTGGGCTTACGCGATTCTCTTGCCTCAGCCTCCCAAGCAGCTGGGACTACAGGCGCCCGCCACAACGCCCGGCTATTTTTGTTGTTGTTGTTGCAGTTTGGCCGGGGCTGGGTTTGAACCCGCCACCCTCGGCATATGGGCCCGGTGCCCTACTCACTGAGCCACAGGCGCTGCCCCATCCATTGTACTCTTATTTACTGCCTTGTTCAGCCTAGCCCCGGGCCTTCTTCACATCAAATCTCCTCTCTCCAGTTCACAGAACCCTGCTAATCTTGATCTTCCATCACACGTGCCCTACACTTTCCCAAACCTACATCACCGAGTCCCTCCTATGGGGGGGCCAATCACCACCAGAGAAGATATGGTCTGAATGCTAGTGCAATGTTATAGCTTCAAACTTCAGCTGGAACCTCAGTGCTGCTTACAAAGATTTATTCAATGGTTAATTTTCATGTGTCAGCTTGACGGGGCTCAGGAATGCCCAGGTAGTTGGTAAACCATTATTTCTGGGCATATCTGTGAAAGTGTCTCTGGAAGATATTAGCATTTTCATCAGGAGATTGAGTAAAGAAGATTGCACACCTATATCATCCAATTCATTGAGGGCCCGAATAAAACAAAAAGGTAGAGGAATGGCCAATTTTTTCTCCACCTGAGTTGGAAAATTCATCTTTTCCCGTCCTCAGACATCCATGTTTCTGATTCTTGGGCCTTCAGTCTCTGACTAGAACTAAATAACTAGCTTTTCTGGGCCTCCAGTTTACAGATGACTGACAGGTCATGGAGCTTCTCAGCCTTGATAGCTGCATGAACCAATCCCTCAGAACAAATCGCTTTCTATATATCTATTTGTGCCTTTGTGATTCAATTTCTCTGGAGAAGCTTGACGAAAACAATCTGTCACTGACATGCTCCTTGTCCTGTTTTTGCCTCCCTTACAAGGACGATTCTAGATATTTACACTTTAAACTTCTTACCTTCCTGAGTGCCCTTCACTTTTCTTAAGAAGAAGCCCAAATTCAAATGGTTACGAGGAAATGGAAATTATCAGGAACTCCCTTAAATTTCACATGCTCTTTCTTACCAACTTATCCTTGCCCACCCATCACGACTTCATACATATGTAGACACAGATAAATATGTATGTGTACCTACAACCTGCATCTGTCTACTATATTATTTGCAGTCAATTCACAGAAATGGAGCAACAGATAGGAGCATATTTTTATCTTTTAATATCAACTTCTAAACTAAAATGTGTCAACCCAAAATAAGTGACTGAGGCAAAGTTTGTAATCAATAGAAGTTTGGTAAGCCGAAGTTAAAGGTACATCCAGAAAAAAATACAGACCACAAATATATCTGTAGCTCTCTTTCCAAAATGAAATTTTGAATTTTCAGAATTTAAATAGAAGTTGGGAATATAGAAAGAAAATAAAAGGCAGGTTGGACTGGTCTTGAGACAAAATGATTATATTCTTGTGAGACCCAGAAAATCGAAACTGTATCTCACATGATATAAGGAGACTGTTAGAAAAGAAAAAGGGAGAGAAAGATGAGTTAATTATGTAGACAACCCTGAATCGGTGGAAGACTGTCTCATCTTGTCCTGTCTCTGCTCTGCACCTGTGAAGATAAACCTGCAATTAATTATTAGAGTGAAATTGAATAGACTTAAGTTTTAAAAGCGTGATGTAGCCTGCAGACCTTGAGTTACATTTGATATGTCTTTGCTCATGGGAGGCCACAAAGGAATTTCCTTAATGAGTCACCCTTAGGCTCAGTCTGTCATAAGTGTCTGAAATCTTTACTTTCCCTTTTGCATAAAAAGTTGGGGGGATTCTGAGATTTTTATTTTTTTCAATATACGTATTTATACGAAAGCATGACTTCTAATATCAGGAAATTGTAAATAATCTATATCTTTGTCCATAAGAAGAATTAAACAAATTATAATCAATTTATATAATGGAGTTTATATGTAACTATTAAATACGTTAGAAGATTTTTAATAACATGAAAATTATCACACTATGTTATTTTTGAATAATAAATTATATAAAAGTATATATAGAATTTAACAATGTTTTGAAAACATATACACCAAAGAAATACTCCAAAATATTAAACAGAGTTATCTTGTGGTGATGAAATAATAGAGGATTTAGGTTTGTGTTTTACATACGTTATTATTTCAATAATCATAATAGCAGATGGCATATTTTAGAAGTATGTTTTGAAAAGCATGCAAAGTTTGACTTTTTATTTTAGAAGATGTATGTGTGTGCGTGCTTATATACCTAATATATGATTAGGTTTAAAGGTCACTTCAATTTGTTAAGGTAAATTGTATAACATCTATGAGAAAAAATCAGAGTGCTTGGAAGAAATTCTAAAAATGGATCAAGAAAGCTGACAAGAAATTTAATATTCTGGCATTGAGACTGTGCTTATTTTCATAAAATACAGCCCTTAAATGTTCACTCTCCTCTATTCACATAAAGACTGATAAGCCTTATTCAGTCTTAACTGCGCTGCTTTAGTGATCAAAACAGGCATTACCTCTTCCTCGTGACAGGAGGGGGCTTTTTAAGCCAACCAAGCAAAAAAGCTTTTGCTGCTAATTTCCCCATTTTGACGTGCATGAATAATAGCCATCCTTCCATCTGAACCACATCTTCTTCTAATGAGGATTAAAATCTCTTTTGAAAATGTATTAATGCTTCACTTGTAAGATACCTTTGGGAAAGTGCTGAGGTGTAAAGTCTGAAAAATCAGAAATCCACCTTTGTTTGGTATGTAGGAGGGAGATGAGACAATCATTTATTGCGGCGAGAAAAGGTATGCTCTATTGGGCCGTTACAGAAGCTGTAATTTTATTTTGAGGTTCTCAAGTTTTGTTCTCCTGGTTTATGGTTTTTATGCTAAAATTATGGCTTCATAATAGGTTGTGAGGCATATTTTATGCACTATCATAATTATAAGCTATTACAGTTCATTCTTTGTGTCAGGATGGTTTTATGACATTTAAATGAAGTTTCTGACAATGAAGCTATAGCTCTAATAGTACTACATTATGGCTACACCTGGTGGTATGCAGGCTGTCAGGTTTTTTATCATAAACCTTCGGGAAAAAGAGGTTGGGATCTAAAACCTCAGCGGCTCATCTCACACTGAGCTTCAGCTCACATGTAGATTTATCGATCATTTGTATTAAATAAGTTACATGTTTGGTGGGGAGGGTGTTTGTTTTTTGCCTCCCTGAACCACAAAATTATCAGTGAGAAAAATTGTCCTGGTGATTTCATATTCCTTTTTGCCAAGGAAGGCACCTGAAAGTTGGAAAATGTAAAGAGAGTCCTTCATCCATTATTCTTAGTAAAGCATCACAAGAATGGAGAAGCATGAATCCTATGTACTCAATTTTGATATGAGGACAATTAATGACAATTATGGTTATGGGGGGGAAGCAGAAAGAGGGAAGGAGGGAGGCGAGTGGGGCCTTGGTGTGTGTCACACTTTATGGGGGCAAGACATGATTGCAAGAGGGACTTTACCTAACAATTGCAATCAGTGTAACCTGGCTTATTGTACCCTCAATGAATCCCCAACAATAAAAAAAAAAAAAAGAAAAAAAAGAAAGAAATGATTTTCCTAGTTAAAAAAAAAAAAAAAACCTGCGAAGGACCGTGGCAGTCTGGTAAAATGAAGGTTCCTAATGTGGGGCACAGAGCTATGGACTAAAAGGGGAAATGTAAAAAAAAAAATAAAAAATAAAAAGAGAGTCCTTCATCATTACCCTGGACACCCAAGACCAGCATTGACCGATTGTTGGTCACTCTCCAGTATTTACATGTTGGAAATGATCTGTTAGCATTTGCTAAGGGGCCTTTCTCACAGCATTTATAATTCGCCCTTTGCTTTTGGTTTATTTCTTATTTAATGGCAGTTGGAAATGATGACTGTATTTGAAAGCTGCTGTTGAGCACTCAGTGAGAACACATTTTTCCAGCTGGATTGTTAACGCTCTGAGTAGAAGCTCAGAAAAGGTGTAATTAGTCATTTTTAACATCTCTAGTGGCAGTAGAGTTTTGTTATAGGTGGAAAGTGATGGAAGTTTCAGTAGTTTTGTAAAAGAATTCCATTAAAAACAGTGAAGAATGACATAAAATATGAAAATGGAATTAAGTACTCATTGTCAGATTTCCACTTCAAATGACCTTCAAGAAAAATGAAGCGAATCCAGTTGAGAAAAAAAACATTATGAAAACATTATGCGGGGCTGTGTCTGTGGCTCAACGGAGTAGGGCGCTGGTCCCATATGCTGGAGGTGGCGGGTTCAAACCCAGTCCTGGCCAAAAAAACTGCAAAAAAAAAAAAAAGAAAAGAAAAAGAAAACATTATGTGCTCCCACAAAGCAAGAATGTGAGAAGCAGCACTTACTTAGGGCTCCTGTAGCCCCTTAATTCAGGCCCTATTATGCCTAAGAATTACAGCCCATATGCTCTTCTTTGAAATTGTTCTATACCACCGAGAAAGTGTTTATTTCATCAATGTAAGCTGAGTATTTTTAAATCATTACTGTGCAAATGCAACCTTCTACAAAAATATAATGTATCCTTTAAAGAGATGTCAACAATATCATAAAACATCTCTCCTGTATTTGGTTATAGAATCCCTTTGGCTTCCTTCCTTAAGACTCCCAGTTTTTGCATATTTTAACAGTTCCATAAAGCCCTAAATAGGAGGTTGGTAGGCTGTTTTCAGCAATGCTTTAGAATTCACTAATGAAGACTGAAAATGTGGAATTCCAAATATATAAACAGCCCTCAGTGGATGAAGAAATGAATCCTGCCAGATTGATAATTGCCCAATAAGAATCAAATTGCCAACACCTGACCTAACTCTTGCCTACACCATAGAAAGCACCAGTGATGCAGCCTTTTTTTCCATAGGGGATTACTACCTTCTAATCATCCACATTGTAAAAATGAATCACTTGCAAAATCTGTGACATTTGAAATAACAATTTTCTGCTAACAGGATTATCTGGTTAATTGCTTGGTTGTAAGCATCGACTTTGTAGTTGCGGTTATATTCATCATAAAGCATCTTCTGCCATATATCTAGCCCAAGTGAATCTTACGGAACTTACTTAGGGACATCTCTCAAAGAAGACACAAAATTTCAAATCAATTAGGCATGATATTTCTGGGCATTTATTCCTGTTGATTATATTGGTTCATTAGTGGAAAGTGCAGGATAAGACCTATGAATCAGACAGTGTTTTTCAAACGCTTACTTGAATTTACATATCAGTGAAATTAGGAGTTTAATGCTCAGAAATAAAGAGCAGTTTCTTTGCCTAGAGTTATTTGCATTAGCTTTAGATGGTGCATCTTACAAGGGTACATGTGAAACTTACTAAATGTAGAATATAAACGTCTTAACACAATAACTAAGAAAAAGCCAGAAAGGTTATGTTAACCAGTGTAATGAAAATATTTCAAATTGTATATAAAACCAGCGCATGGTACCCCATGATTGCATTAATGTACACAGCTATGATTTAATAAAAAAATTAATTAAAAAAAAAGAAAGCAAAGGAGAGACAATATTGGAACTAGGAAAAAAGAAAAGAGTAAAAATATCAGTAGTATAATAATTCCGTTATCCATCACCAGGAAGATTTAGTTAGTTAGTTATTTTGAGATAGAGTCTCACTCTGTCACCTGGGTAGAGTACCATGGAGTCATAGCTCACAGCAACCTCAAACTCTTAGGATCAAGAGATCCTCCTGCCTCAGCCACTTTAGTAGCTGGGACTACAGGTGCCCGCCACAATGCCTGCTAGTTTTTCTATTTTAGTAGAGATGGGGCCTCAATCTTTCTCAGGCTGGTCTCGAACTCCTCAGCTCAAGTGATCCACCCACGTTGGCCTCCCAGAGTGCTAGGATTATAGGTGTGAGCCATCACCAGGAAGATTATAAAGATTATAAAGGATGGTCTATTGCTGTAATTCCATGTAATTCCAATGAGTTGTTCTGTGTGCATATCAAAGATAATGCTTATAGAATTATCTAATGCTAGGGAAGTTGGGCTTTAAATAGGTTTCCTAACTTCTCTGATAAGAATAAAGTGAGAAGCATATTAAAACCAAAAAAGGAAAAGGAAACTTCTAGGTCCTACCCTTGGAAGTCCTGGAAATCTGCTTATCTCTTTGTTTTGTTATTCTCTTTTCTCATGAGTGCAGTGACTCTTCTCATCAAAAGAATTTGGAAATATTTACTCAAAAAGTGCTGCCAAAGTAAATGAAGTCAAATAGCTTACTAAATCTGCAAAATACAATGAAAAATCAAATCATAAATTTAAAAAAAGTTGTAAAACAATTAATATTCAGTACTAGATGCCTTTATAATGAGGATACAGTTTCAATTGCCTACACTTCAATTGACTTACTGGAGAATGCCTTAGCATTCTCAAATTCCAAGAATGAATAAAATTTATTTATTTCTTCATTTAAATGAGAAAATTTACAAATTATGCATCTTAGCTAGTAAACATTTTAAAATATCTTATTACCAAGTCATTAGTGTCAACTTGAAGAAAATTTAACATTCAGATAGACATAAAGAGTGAATAAAAATTCACCTATCACTCAATGTCCTAAAATTAACTATCATTAACATTCCATTGAATATGTTTCTAGCCATTTTTTAGTCATAGAATCTTGATTCAATTACTTACTTAACAAATCTCAATTCAGCCATGTTTTCTCTTTTTACAGGGAAAGAAAATGTTGTCAAATATGTGTAGCAGAATAGATTGGTGGGTAACAGAGGAGAAATTAACAGTATTTTCGTTGTCTGGATCACCATATAATTTTTATACAATGTATGGAAGAATATGCATTTTATTCTTTTAAATCTTTGTTTCACCTGCCATCTAATCTTAATTTATAATGGCTGAAAAAGAATATAAAATTCCAGGTTTTTTTTTTTTTTTTTCAATAATACCCTTTAACCAAGCTGTTACTACGAATGAAGCAGCCACAAAGTGGCCGCAGGTCATCTCTGCCTTGATCAATGCCTTTCTTTTAATTAGAACATTCATTATCAGTGAGGTCCACCAGGAGGAACACGTCACTGTGTCAGGGCTAAGCATACTCAAGCTCTTCTAAGGTCAGAGATTTATTTCAATGAAACCTGGTTATCAATGGGCCTTATGAGAAACCCAGATTTCCTAGAAAATGAAAACGTTTCATTTAGAATTTATTTTCTATTCCAGTTGGAGATTCTATAGGTTGTTGGGTCTGGGACAGTCTGCTTCAAAGGCAGGTTTTTGTTTGCTATTGTAGTTTGTACGTTTTAAACTCGAGAAACCTAATGTCTAACTTGTGTGCACTTGTTCTTCTTCCTTTTTGTCTTCATATGTGTTTTCCTGCTGCTCTCATTTTTTTTTCCCACTGGGAATGGACTTCCGTTTAGTCCCTTGCTTGTTTTTCGTCTTGCCCACCAATGACTCTCTTCCTAAGGCCCTTTCCGTGGAAGGAGGACTCAGAGACCCTCCCCTACACCATGGAGCACTGTGGGGGCAACCTGCTGTGAACATGTTAAGAGGAAGTGACAGGTCTCTCTCTGTGGTCTTTCTCCACCCTTGTCATCAACAATATTTCCCAAAGCCTTGACTTTTTCCAAGTGGCATGTCTGGTAAAAGGGGAGGGGAAACTTTCCCTCTACCTTCTGAGAGTTCAATAATTAAGAATAGGAAATAAATTGATAATAAGAAGTTTAACTAGAGAAAATGTGGAAAGAAAAGTGAACAGCTAACAACTCAGTGAGATGTTGCTACATAGAAACTGTTCATGTCTAAGCCCTGTTTCAGGGGAGAGAGGGAAGGAGGGATAAACTTAGAGGGGAGTAAATGATTTGGGGGAGGGAAGATAAATGAGCTGTCAGAAGAACAGGTGATCACCTGAGACAAGGCAGGTTGCTGTGTGTTGTCAGCTCCACCCCCTCTCCTGTGCTCTGAGTTAATCTTGGCCGACTGATGAAAGTCCCGGGAGGGCCTTCATGACCATCGCACGCATTTCCTCTGGAGAACCTTTCACAGAGGGTATCTTGAGGTGGCACTTCCCGCACTCCTTCAGTTACATCAACTTGTATAAAATAAAGGCGCATAGCTTTATGGAAATGATAGGAAGCTTGTAATATTATTGAAGTGTGAATCCTAACAATGTTTCTGAATGGTTTGTGTGTATCTTTAGGAAGCACTCAGCAATCTCTCATGGAAGTGTTGCAGAGCCCAGTAAGAGTGTCCCAGCAAGGGGAGTAAGCAGTTAGAACTATTGTCTAGACTTGGTCTCATCAGATGGGTGCTCAGCTGACATTCCAGGAGCCCACAACTGTTCCAAAGACTGGTTGAGAATCTCAGTCTATTCTCAGTAGGATCAGCCCCATAGGCCATTGTTGTGTGTGTGTGTGTGTGTGTGTGTGTATAATGCTCCGACAACTTCAAACGGACAAGCTAAATCCAGTGCCTGCTAGGAAGGAACTGTACCCCAGGGACATATAAACCAGCACAGGCGCTAAGCAGCAGCAGGACTTTTCAGAATCAGTTGGTATTCTACAACACAACTGATACTATTTTATAGATAAAAAATATGTGCACAGAATGCAACCAACTAAGAGAAGTCATATTTCATACAGGAAGTAAAACAATAAAGTAAAATAATCTAAGAAATACATACACACTTTCAAAAATCACAAACTATATTTATATCCAATGGTATAACCATGCTGATTAATGTAGCTTGGGGACTAGAGAGCCTCTGTCAGGAACTATATTTAATATCTGGATAAATAATTTTCTTTTTTGAAATGTAGATGCCTGATCAGAAGAAATCTAATTGGAAATCAGAGGACTCAAAATGTAATGAAGTATTGAGCAGCTCAGATCTCTTTCCTACTTAAAGAAAAGAAAGTTCAGAGATGATATTTTCATGATTTGCTTTTTAACTTGTGTTCTAAATGAGCTAATGACTTGATCAGACATTATGTAAGTGAATCAAAGTAAATAATCTTTTTTCTTTATTAAAAGGGAAAGGGGCAATTTGCTCAGAAGTCTTGAAATGTCAATTATACACATTGGTCCTTCAGGAAATATCTCTCAATTAGAAAGTTTAATTCAAAGTGTGGGATTGCGACTAATTCCCTTGGGAAATAGTGAATCTCATTACTTACTATGCATGGTGCCACTCTTATACTGTACAGAAGCCTTGACAAAGGAGGTCTGATCATGGGGCAGGGCTTTTAAAACTAAGATGCCTGACCAGGTAACTGGAAAAATAAAAATAATCTCTGGGCTCCCAAGTTCTTATCTTTCTTCATTGAGGCTTAGTTGAATATTTGAAACCTATATAAATTAAATTCTTCTGAAGGAATTCAGTCCTAATTTGATAAAGTTACATTTCCCACAAAGAAATGTAAAAATTGATGAAGGTGAAGGTACAAACTCTGCTTTCTAAGGCTAAAAAAGCACTTCGTTGATGGGAAGGACCAGAAGTTTTAGGGTCCTGCCTTATCAATCACCTCTTACGATAAACCATTCTCCAAGTCTTGGTGATTGTTAGCTAGAGCTCGGAGACTTTGTAAAGCACACCATCGTTAGGAAAAAACATTCTAGCTAGATGAAGTAAGAGCTTTTATATACCCTGTACCATAACTACTGGCTCAAGGACATGAATTCTGCTCATTTCTTGATCTCCAAAGTCAAATCTACTTTGACCAGGACAGAAGTTGCAGCAGAAAACAAAAGCAATAGAGATATCACTGTGATTTTTGTCCATTATGATTTTTAGAGAAACAGGCTTCACAACTTCTCCCTGCAGAAATCGAAAGGGTTTCTTTGCCTGACAAGAGCTAAGCAGTCCAGGAGTACTGAGCACTGAAGCACCCAGTAATAGAGGCATTTCTGATCATGCTCATCAATTTCTGATCATGCACATCAGCTCTGCACATTCTATTCTCACATTTCTATCCTTAAAATAGAATCTAACAACTCCCCTGCTGTGGATGTCTGTGACAGCAGTAAATACATGTGATCGTGCTTTGCTATTGTGGAGTGTTTCTGAGCACCTGTCGCTTTCCAAATTCTGTCCTATGCATAGTACAGGTATTGTTAAAGCCAATTTGGGGAGAAGATACAAGGCCCGTCTCTTTACTGTTGAAACCTG
Source organism: Nycticebus coucang (assembly GCF_027406575.1). Classification (NCBI taxonomy): domain Eukaryota; kingdom Metazoa; phylum Chordata; class Mammalia; order Primates; family Lorisidae; genus Nycticebus; species Nycticebus coucang. The sequence goes on from NC_069795.1 coordinate 15,644,735, forward strand.
GAAATGAAGCTGAGAGCCTGATTCGTCCGGTCTCTTAACATCACTTTATTAACAATGGCATAAAGAGATAGCAAATCCTGTTCTTGCCTTTTGATAAGTTCTCAGAATACATTTTCTCGAGAAACCATGTTTGTGTGTGTTTGTGTTTTAGGCATCTATGCTCATTTATTAGGCTTTTAGTTACTTAATTTGACACTTTGGGGGGGGAGGGAAATGTATCAATAATAAATGAAAGCAAGGGTGTTTTTTGTTTTGTTTCGTTTTTGCTTTATTTTTTATTTGTACACATTCATGGGGTACGTGTACATTTTTGTTACATGCTGCATAGTGGTCAAGTCAGGTCTTTTAGGGTTGTCCATCACCAAATAAAATATATCGTATCCTTAACCCATCTCTTCTCCCCCACTCCCTCATCCTCCCACGTCCCCACCACTTGTCACTCGGCTCTCCACATTCATCTGCACACGGCTTTTGGCAGCTGTTTATGAGTGAGAACGTGTTATTTGTGTCCCGTTCCATTAAAAACATAATCTCCAGCTCCATTTTTGTGCAGCAAAAGACATGATTTCGTTCTTTTCCATGGCTGAATATTATTCCATTGAAAGCAAGGGTTTTATAACATGCCCACTGGATTCCAATGCAGTCTCTTCTATTTACCTGCTGTGTGACTCTGGGAAAGCTGCTTAACATCTCTGAGCCTCAGATTCCTCTTTTAGAAAATTGGGATTATAGCATCTATCTTGTAAGGTAATTAATTGGAGGGATTATAATAAAATAATAATTTAGGTAAAGAATTTAATATTTTGTTCTGCACTTGGGGAGTACTTAATTTATATTACAAAAAAAAATTTTTTTTTCTTTTTTTAGGCCAGGCACAGAGGCTTACATAATCCTAGCACTCTGAGAGGCTGAAGTGGGTGGATTGTTTGAGCTCAGGAATTCGAGACCAGTCTGAGCAAGAGCAAGACCCCATCTCTACTAAAATAGAAAACCCAGCTGGCTGTGATGGGGGGGCTATAGTCCCAGCTACTTGAGAAGATTGCTCAAACCCAAGGGTTTGAGGTTGCTGTGAGCTATGATGCCACAACACTCTTTCCAGGATGACAGAGTAAGACTCTGTCTCAAACGTGTCCATCGTCCTATGAGGAGCCATCCTGAATTCTAATGAAAATAATAAACTACCACACTAGATTCCATCCTCAAAGATCAGGCACTAGAAGAAAACTGGCACAATGCTTAAAAAAAATGGCTTCCATTGTTTCGTGTTATCACAACTCTGATTGCCAGCATTTGGTGCTGTCATCCCTATTCGATAAGTTAAAAAATTGAGGGACAACGAGATTGATTTATTTATAAGGAATCCCAGGAGAAATTAGAATCAAAGCTATAAAAAGTATTTACAGCTAGAGGTAATTGTAGCTGAGCTTTGAGTCCTTTTCCCAGACCTTGCAATGACATTGCCTGGGGTGCTCTTCAATTTGCATGTTAAGAAGAACAAAATATGGGCAGTGCCTGTGGCTCAAGGAGTAGGGCACCGGTCCCATATGCTGGAGGTGGTGGGTTCAAACCCAGCCCCGGCCAAAAATAAAAAATAAATAAACTAAAAAAAAAAAGAAGAACAAAATGTATGAGGATTCTTTTGTGCAGCTTGGGTAACACTGCTCAGGCCTGCCCACACTCATCTCTACACTCTGCAAAGCCAAAGGTGTTCATACCAGTCAGGATATAGCTGACCTGCTGTACCGGCTTCAGCACTGAAGCCCTGTGTTCTAGGAAGCCCTTCAGTCCCTGGAAAATCCTCCTACCTGTTAAACAGCAATATCCCCCACATTGCAAATGCACATTAGTTTTCTTTTCTTACTGTTTTCCTGGGTGAATTTATATTTTATGAGTCATACAAATTATATTTCAAAATTTGGTATTAAGATTCTTTATTAGTCTTAGTTAATACTTTGGACTTAGGAAAGGAGACAGACTTTTGATATATGTAAGGCAATTATGAAAGAAGGCTATAAAAAGCAAATTGTGCCTCAGTTGTCTGAAAACAGCCACAAAAACTAATGGAGTGAAAGCTGAAAGATGCTCTCTATGTTACATATTTATAAATAGAGGACAATCTGCTTAAAATACAGATTAGATCATTAATACTCTATACAAATATCTAGGCTATCTCCCAATTTTCTCCTGCCAGTTAAAACTTACACTCACTTATTCATCCATTTTATAAACATCGGTTGACCACCTCTCGTGTGTAATGCATGGAATAGTTAGGATTATAGCTCAGAAAATAAAACTAAAATAAGTATAAATGCAAAATATATTAGGAAGTGCTATGCTGAAAGCTGCATAGCAGGAGCAAACAAACAAACAAAAAAGGTAGAGGAAAAGTTCAGTTGTATTTCCAGAAATATCTGTCTCAAATTGACCAATAGGTTCCACGTTTCAAAGTCTTTTCAAATGCTTTGATTAGAATGCTCTTTCTCAGTTTCTGCCATCTCAAAATTCCACACATTCTTCATAAGCCAAACTTAAAAAGTTTAAGAAGTGTGTTTCAAAACTGGATGCAGTAGCTCATGTCTGTAATCATAGCACTTTGGGAGGCAGAAGCGAGTGGACTGCTTGAGCTCAGGAGTTCAAGAGCAGCCTAAGCAAAAGTGAGACCCCATCTCTATGAGCCAGGCATTGTGGCAGGTGCCTGCAATCCCAGCTACTCCTACTTGGGAGGCTGAGGCAAGAAGATCACTTGAGCCCAAGAGTTTGAGGTTGCTGTGAGCTATGACGCCACAGCGCTCTACCCAGAGTGACAGAGTGTGACTCCGTCTCAAGAAAAAAATAAAAGAAGTATATTTTAACCCATAATTAAGATTTAGTATTCAATTTGTCTAAAATTCCTCAAGAATAAGAATTTATTATAGCATACATGTTAACGTATTTATGACTTCTTAAACTATTTCAAAACCCAAAGATGGTTACTTACACCATATACCAAAATAAATTCTAAATGCTATTTCATCACTAAATATTTAAAAATCAACAGAGAAAAAAATTAGGCAAAATTTTTCTGCTTTAAAATGAAGAAGAATTTTATAAGAATTTTAGCAATGGAAAAAAATCACATGGTTAAAATATCAAAACTATGGTTGGTGGTATTTAACAAAAATACAAATGAAATTAGTTTGAGCTAAAAAATGTAATTTATTACATGGATACTAAGATAGAAAAACAGAATGTGCCTGAACCCCAGAAATAGGAGGGAGGGAGGGAGTCAAGGGAGGAAGGAAGACTCAAGCATCCATGGAATAGCTCACCTTTTAAGGACTGTAACAGCCACTCCCGCCTCACCCTCAGCAGTGGAATGAAACCCTGAGTGACAAGCAGTTTCCAAAAAGTGATGGAGTACATATCTTCACTACAAAAAGCTAAATGATTATGATACATAAATCTATAATACTTTCATCAACAAAAAAGAAAAGGTTAAATGAAATTAAAAGGCATCAGGGGCCGGGCACGGTGGCTCACACCTGTAATCCCAGCACTCTGGGAGGCTGAGGTGGTGAATTTCCTGAGCTCACAGGTTGGAGACCAGCCCGAGCCAGAGTGAGACCTCATCTCTAAAAATACCCGGGTGTTGTGGTGGGCTTCTGTAGTCCCAGCTACTCAGGAGGCTGAGGCAAGAGACTCTCTTGAGCCCAAGAGCTTGAGGTTGCTGTGAGCTATGATGCCAGGGCACTCTCCTGAGGGTGACAGTCTCAATAAATAAATGAATAAATAAATAAATAGCATAAAAACTAGACAAAAAACTCTTACTGGAAGATCACTTTTATTTTCTAGGGGAGCAAACAAAATTTCTTTTTTTTCTCCTTTTTATGTGCTTAGTTGAGATATTCTCCCACAAACAAAAGTCAAATTAACAGAAGAAAAATAAGGAGGAGTTTACTAATATGTGCTGTGCCCATTACAGCAGCTTAGAGACCTTGCTTAAATAGTATTTTAACAAGGAGACGTAACTTCAATGTAATGACGAAAATAATTCCAATCATTCAGAAGGTGGGAAGATGATCCAATCTGTTCCCAGATTTCTCTGGCAGCTGCTGGGGCCTTCTCTGAGCTGAGAAGCAAGTGCTGTCTCCAATAGGCAGAGACTTCAGCACAGTGTTCCCCTGCGCTTTCAGTATCTTTAACTCAACATTGTTTGGGGGAGAAAAATTTTGGTTTCCTTTACTTTCTTTAATGCATAAATGCATGAGATAATGGATACCCCACTCAAAATGGGCAAGACAAGGACTTAAAAACTAACAAAAGAAGAAACACAACAAAATACAGTAGGAAAATACAGTGTGGAAAAATGTTCTGCTTAATTAAGAATCAATAAAATTTGAATTTAAATAGCCATCAATTGCAAACTTTTTGCCTCAGGAGCTGTTTTCTTTTTATTACAATACTCAGAGAAATATGTTCTTTCATATACCCATGGTAGTTGATGCAAATCTTTCTTGAAGGCAATTAGGTAATACACATCAAGATCTTTCTTTAAAAATGAACACATTCTTCAACTCAATTTCATGTGAAAGAATTAGAGAAACAAAGTGATATACCAATATGATTTTATTCGCCAGGATATACTAATAGAGGCTTTTTATTTCTACAGCAAAGAATCGGAAAATAAAGAAATAAAGATGTCTAACAAGCAGGCACAGTGGCTCATGCTCATAATGCTAGCACTCTGGGAGGCTGAGGCAGGAGGATTGCTTGAGCCCAGGAGTTGGAGACCAAACTGAGCAGTAGCAAAACCTCTTCTCTACAAAAAGATAGAACACTTAGCTTGGCATGGTGGTGGGTGCCTGTAGTGTCAGCTACCTTGGGGGGGAGTGGCTGAGGTAGGAAGATTGCTTGAACCCAGCAGTTGGAGGTTGCTGTGAGCTATGATCATGCATTGCTCCTTAGCCAGGGTGGCAGAGCAAGATCCTGTTTAAAAAAAAGGAAAAAAAGTGTCTAACAATAGAGTTATCTAAATAATCTTTTGTGTTTTGAGATAGAATATTACACATTAAAAATATATTTCAGCAAATATTAAATAACATAGAATATATTGTTAAGAAAAAACAAAACTATATTTTACCTGCAATATTATTCTATTTAATTCTATTTTTAATTCTATTCTAATTAAGTTTGCTAACTCATCCTAGAAAAATTGCTACATCCCTCATGGCTGAATGTCACTATAGTCACCTTCGAGGTACTCCCCTTGGGAAGCTGTGAACCAATACCAGTGCCTAGACCACCCTTCAAAGCAATTTTGGAATTCTTTTTCTGGAAATGACCATCAGAGCTGTTGTGGTACAAAGGTCAAGCAATTATGTTAGTGAAACTCAACTACAAAAATAAGGATGCACACCTCATTGCTGAATATCACTATGACCATCAGAGCGAGTACTTTGAAGGTGACCATGGTGATATTCCGAGCAGGCATGTAGCACTTTTTCTAGGATGAGTTCTCGAACTTAATTGTCTGATCTCATATAGCTGCACACATAGAGCAGAAAAAGAAAATTTATTAACTATATAAATTTAAATATTTATGTAATTTTCTGGGTGATCAAATTTTAAATAATTATTCGTTCTACTTTTATCTTTATTTTCAATAAAGAAAAATTTCACAAAATTTTTCCGTTTACTTTCAATAATGTACTTGAACTACTTTTTAAAATTTAGAGACATAAATATTTTCAAAAATTCAAATTTTGGAAATTTAAAAATGTCTCTAACTTTGACAAGAAGGAAATAACATAAACCATTAAACATATAAGATAATGAAAATGCAAATACCTGGGTTAATGTGCGAATTACATGCAAAGCTGTATAAAGAAGTTGAACACGCAATCTCAATGCTCTGATACATTTTAAAAAGTATAGAAACATTTATAAATTTCAACATCTAAAATGACAAAAAATATTGATTGCGTATTAAAGAAAGACCCCCCCAAAGTCACACTATTCTGTTTTATAGACAAACATTCCTTGGCATCTGTTGTGAAGGGAAGGGTTACTACTTTCTTATCCTGGTGATTTATCATGCTTTTGCTTGATAATATACAGTTGCTTAGTAATGGGGATCTGTTCTGGGAAATATGATGTTAGAAAATTTCATTATTGTGCCAACACCATGGAGGGTAATTCACAAAGCTGGATGTTATAGCCTCCTATACACCTAGGCTGTGCAGGATGGCCTGTTGCTTCTAGGCTACAAACCTGTCCAATACATTAGTGTACTGAATACTGTAGGCAACTGCAAAACAATGGTAGTATTTGTGTACATAAACATAGAAAATATACAATAAAAATATGATATTATAATCTGTTGGGATTACCTTTGTATATATAGTCCCTCACTGACTAAAATATCATTATGTGGTATATGACTATAATAAGAAAATTAATATTCTTGATATTCTTTCTCATAGTGAAGAAGTTCTGAACTCAAAAGAACACTGAAATTTTTTAATAGCTTAAGCATTTAATTAAAATTGTTAAAAAGATATCAGGAATTATTCAATATAAGTAAATAAGGAAAAATTTAAAACAAAATAAATGAATGAAAAAGTAGAGTCAGGAAGTGTCAATCCAAAGATGGGTTGTATTCTTCAAATTTCAAAGTAGATAAAATTGCTAAGAGATTGAAAAGACTGGTAAAAAGAAAGAAGGGTTGAAATGGAGAGAAATATAACAATTGCAGCATAAGAATTTAAATTCCAGTAATAATTAGTATACAATATTATTTAAATAGATACATGAAAATAATTAAAATCTTGTCAAAATAGAAGATAGCCTAAAATAAATTATTGAAGACTATTCAAGAATACCAGTAACTAAGGAAAAAGTTTATCAAAGAATTATTTATACAAGGACTCAGAGCTACATGGTTTTACTAATGAGTTTTTTAAACTTAAAGGAATTTCTATATTTATGTTATTTTAGTCTCAAAATTGTAGTATGAGTATTATTATTATTTTAGAGATAAAGTGTCATTCTGTCACACAGGCTGGAGTGCAGTGATCAGATCGTAGCTTGTTGTAACCTCCAACTCCTAGGCTCAAGCAACTCTTTAGCCATAGCCTATTAAGTAGTTAAGTCTATAGTTCATGCCACCACATCCAGTTAATTTTTTTATTTTCTATTTTTTTTTTTTTTTGTAGAAATGGGGTGTCACTATGTTGCCTTACTGGTCTTGAATACCTGGCCTCAAGTGTTCCTCCCACTTGGCCTCTCAGTGTACTGGGATGATAGACATGAGCCACCTCACTTGGTTATGATTTTTCCTGTACATAGAAACCATTAGAAAGCTACCATTTACATTTTATTAAGCTTAAATAACTCTAATGACACATGAAAAGAATACTTATATACCAATTTCATTTATTAATAAAAAATGCAAAATGCTACACAAACTATCAAGAAATCAAATTCATCAACAGAAAAGCCCTCAATGATCTAATTAACTTACCTCCCAGAATTGCGAGGATGAGTTAATGTACAGAATTATATTCATATGGAATAACTCATTGAAAGAGCAAATTGAACTCTCAAAAAAGGTTTAATAAAATTTAATGCATACTGTTAGAGTTTGAGGTATGAATATAAATAATATTTATTATAATTTTTATTTCTTGATTTAAATTAAATTAATAATGTAACAAGTATTTTGATCCAACCTATAAATCATATATAATGGTTTAATAGTAGAAGCATTTCAATTATTAATAAGAATAAAAAAAGGAGACCGATGATTTCTGTAACAAACTGGCCTAAAACCATTATTGATTCTGAAGGAGGCTACAATTCAATAGAGCGTTTCTGCACAGCACATGCAAGTGTAACTTGCTCTGCCATCCATTTAGCATTATAAAGCAAAAGCTCAAACTGTTTATACCTTATTAGTTAGTACATTTCAAGGCATTTTATTTTCTCCAAGCGAAATTATGGAAAGCACTCAATGTCAATCATGATAAGCTTTACAGCAGTGAAGAGGTGACAACTTACCCCCAAAATGTGGAGTGGATGAAGTACATCATGACATATCCAAAGAACTATTAGGCAACCATTAAAAACATGAATCGTTTTCAAAGACAGATGCCTATAGGATAGTGATGTGTGGAAATGACAGAAGAAAATAGAATAGGTCATCTTAACTATTTTAAAGAAAATTTGAGTACGTGTAAGAAAAGACTAGAAGGAAATTCACCAAACTATTGACTGTGATTGTTTCATAGTGGTACAGCTCTTATCTTGTTGCTTTCCCCCCTTTCTTTCAACTCTTTACTCAATTCACATGTGTATGCATGTCTTTAAAATAGAATTATGGAGAATAAAACAACATTTGCACACATATCAGAGAGTGGTCTCCATTGTGGGAGCTCACAGAACACATCGTATTTTAAAATACACGTAAATGATCAGTACAATGGACTTTCAGATTTTAGTACTTTTTAAATAAATGGTGTATATTTCCAAATGTTCCCATTTGCAACATTCTGAACACAGATTCCTCTGTGACATGATATTTAACTGTGCTTTATTTTTGATCACCTTGTAGCTTTCCTGAATATTTGTGTTAGCCCAGCTTATCTCTTTTCATCTGGGACCTAACTATTTCACAAAGAGATTTTCTCCGAGAAATAACACCCGTGGAACTCATTCATTATTCATGTCATTGCAAACTCTCAATTCATTTTGTAGTGCTGGATATTGGAATGTAACTGTGAACAATTTAAGAGAGTATTCTCAAGTAAAACACCTTCTAGGCTCTGGGGTAACTTGACCTATAATAAATACAGAGTTTCAATAAGACATCTTTTAAAGCAAGGATGTCATGGTAAATGTTTACATCTGAGATTCTGTAACATTCTTGGATGTTTTAAAGCACAATTGTTGCCTAGTATATTATTTTGCATAATTTTTTAAATCAGTGGATGAAAAATTGTATATAAAGGACTTTTTTTTGTTCTTGTCCAATACTGGAATGCTTAGAAATATACAGAGATGTTTAAAAGGCCAAATGGAAAATATTAGGAAAGAAAAATAAGAAGCTCATATAGCAAAGGCCTTTGTATTTTTCAACATTTTCATTAAATGCCAAGGTCATGCACTCTGTCTGCAAAAGATCTTTGAGATATAAGTGATTAGAAGATGCTCTTTTTCTCAGAGCTACAGATCATATTCATGTTTAGGCTGTTATTGTCAATAAAGAAGGTAAAAATTGACATAATCTAATTCTAATTAATTTAGATAAAAAGTAGTGTCATAATTAGTGTTTATATTTTTGGTCAAGAATGTGATGTTTAACTTTTCGTTAAAATGAGCACAAGGATAACATTTAAAGATTGCAAATTGTTTTAGTTAGTCGCAAAGAAAGCAGATTTCTGCATCCAATTTTTTCAAAATGTGTTTCTCAGGGCAATAAGCCTGTTGCATTTCACGGTTACAAGGAAAACGGTCCTATAACCAAATTTGAGGAACACTGGGTTAAACAGAGCCAAACTGCTTTCTTTGCTGCAGGACTTCCGAGAGACCTTATTTATACATTGTTGAGTAATGTTAATTTCCAAGAGAGATGATACCAAGTGGTGCTTCCCAAATATATTTGACCACTGAACTGGATGTAGCATCTCATGGGTGACATCTATGCACACACACAGGTAAAGACTTCGCTGTTGTAGCTGTGGGTTTTTGTTCTGGCTTCACATAGAGTTCTCACCTTTACCAACAATATTTCTTTCTCCCCAAGAAAACATTTCAACTTAAAAAGAAATAGGAGAAATTGACGGAAAGAAAACTATAAAACTGAGATTAAACACATAACTCAACTATGTGCTCATACTTCATGGTTTCCCTGAAACAACAGGTTGTGACTTGTTATAGTCCATTCATCTCATTCATACGTAGATAAATGAAATCGTGAGCCCCTTAGCATGAAGACATCTCAATTATATGAGATATTAAAGGCAAAGAAACTGAAACTGCTCTTAAGAGATGTTAAAGCAATCACAGACTTTCATAAGAATAAAAGTTTGGCATGAATTCTTTGGCAGTATTTCTGGTTCTTGCCTGAAATCTGCAGTTTAGGAGATGAGCCATTCATTCCTCCATGTGCTGAGGTCGTGGCAGCCTGATGGAAAGTGAACATTAAGCTATCAGAGCTTCAAAAGTGCTTGTGAACAATGGGCCCTAATAGATGGGAGAAAGTGAAGCATCACTATTACAAAGGCAGTAGTGGAGAAAGTCAGGCGATTCCACTACAGACCTTGACAACCATTCTGTTTCTTCCCTGTTTCTCTCACAGGCCTCTTTGTCTTGGCAGAATAAACTATAATACTTTGTGTGACACAGTGTTAAGGGACAAGGAAGAGGGTCAATTCAACTGAAGGACTTTTACCGCAGACAACATACTACATCCAAATCATTGCGTGTAGTTCGAAGGAGAGGGCTTATTTCTATAAACACTGTCTCTACCTTCAAGGCATAGACAGGACCCAGGCTTAATATTTTACACCAAAATAAATTCCCCCAAATATGCAGTAGACATTGTTATCAACAGAGAGGGCGAGGTCTCCAATGGCTGGAGGAGTTTGGAAAGACCCTTGGTGGAAGAGACAAACAGTGGGATTCTTGCTTTGTTGATGGAGTAATTGATCGCCTTACAGAGTATCCTTTCTGTGTCATCTACCACCAGCAGTGCCACCTATCCCAAGCGATGGGTGTCTCTGCTAAGGGCAGAATCAAGTGCTTTCATTGTTGTATCCTCCTTTGCTGCTAGCATAGTTTTAGACATTAATAGGTAGCCAATAATGTTTCAGGAATTGAGTATTAAATAACACCAAAATAAGAGTAAGTTTGGCATTGGATTTTTTCTTTAATGTGCAGCTCAAATTTGTTAAGAAAAATTACCAGTGGGTCCTGCTAAACCATCCATAACTTACAGCCTTTCCCTTACTAGCTACCCTCTGAAGCACGTCCGTAATCCCTTCTTGCATAGACGTCCGTTGTTCCTCCTTGAAGGCCATTCCTACTGAAGTCACGTAGAAGTCTTTGAAGTATGAGCTGAGATGTGTTTACCTTCTCAGGGGTTGTATCAAACGCCATCCTCCCTCTCCTTTTTTTTTTTTTTTTTTTTTGTACAGACAGAGTCTCACTTTATTGCCCTCAGTAGAGTGCCGTGGCGTCACTCAGCTCACAGCAACCTCCAACTCCTGGGCTTAAGCGAGTCTCTTGCCTCAGCCTCCTGAGTGGCTGGGACTACAGGCGCCCGCCACAACGCCCAGCTATTTTTTGGTTGCAGTTCAGCGGGGGCCGGGTTTGAACCCGCCACCCTCAGTATATGGGGCCGGTGCCTTACCGACTGAGCCACAGGCACCGCCCCATCCTCCCTCTTCAAAGGACACTTGTAGCAGATTGACCTGCAAGACCATTGAGGCTGTCTTTGTCCTTACCTAGATCTCTCTCCTTGACCAAGACTTCCTCAAAGGCAAAAATCCAGGAACCTCCTGTCCATTAAGGTTCTATCAGGTCAGGGGAGGGCAGATTTCCACCTAAATTCATCTAGCATGAGATCTTTAGAAAGGCTGTAATGGTCTCCAAAAGTAAAATGAGAAGAAGGAAGCTGAGTGAGGACGAGAACATTTATCTAAGGGAATCCTAGAATATAAATGTGTAGCCTTGAAATTAAAGGTGCAGTAATATAAGGCCTATAGTAAATTGCTTATGATGTAATAAACTAGAATTATGGATGTAGCAATAAAGAGAAGCAATAGAATATTGTATATTTAAGGAGCAACTATCAGCAAAGAAATACATCAAATTGCCATCTTGTTTTCTGTTGATAGCTTCTGGAATGGTTTTTATTCCACAGGAATGCAAAACAGGATTCAACACTACTAAAGCTCCCTATGCCTTGATTGTCAGCTACTGGGTTTACCCTTTCTTCCTGGGTGACCTTGCATTGTTCACAAGGGGCACACAGCAGTTAATTAAGGGAGTAAGCAGGGTTGATTACGATATATACAGTAATATCTTGGCTCTATCATATTCAGAGCGATCTGAACAGGAAAGTGTAATAAACAAAATGTGTTGTATAGCACAGCTGTATGCTATGTTTGCAAAGGCACATTAGTTAAAAATTTCTCTTTGAAGTAAAGCTTTCCACTTTACAAAGAGGAAGGAAGTACAGTAATTAGAAGTGACCAATATTGGGCAGCGCCTGTGGCTCAGTGAGCAGGGCGCCGACCCCATATACCGAGGGTGGCGGGTTCAAACCCGGCCCCCGCTGAACTGCAACAAAAAAATAGCCGGGCGTTGTGGCAGGCGCCTGTAGTCCCAGCTGCTCGGGAGGCTGAGGCAGGAGAATCGCCTAAGCCCAGGAGTTGGAGGTTGCTGTGAGCTGTGTGACGCCACGGCACTCTACCGAGGGCAATAAAGTGAAACTCTGTCTCTACAAAAAAAAAAAAAGTCACCAATATTGAAACTTTAAGACAATTGAGAGATACTGTGTAGTTCTATGGCTATCACCACAAATTACCACAAATTCAATGGCTTAAGACACCACAAATTTTGTTCTCACAGGTCTAGAGGCTAAAAGTCTGAAATTAAGGTTTTGGCAGGGGCCTGCTTCCTCCAAGGACTCTAGCAGAAACTTGCTTCCTATAGCTTCTGGTGGTTCCAGGCATCCCTGGACTAGTGGCCAATCACTCCAATTTGTCTCTTTCTTTTTTTTTTTTTTTTTTAATATACACTCCATCCATCTTTTGCATTAACTATAAATGTTGTGTTTGTGAATTTACAAATGAAGGAATTTAAGGGGATAATTTTTTTTTCTTTTTCTTTTTTTTTTTTTTTATTGTTGGGGATTCATTGAGGGTACAATAAGCCAGGTTACACTGATTGCAATTGTTAGGTAAAGTCCCTCTTGCAATCATGTCTTGCCCCCATAAAGTGTGACACACACCAAGGCCCCACCCCCCTCCCTCTGTCCCTCTTTCTGCTTCCCCAACCATAACCTTAATTGTCATTAATTGTCCTCATATCAAAATTGAGTACATAGGATTCATGCTTCTCCATTCTTGTGATGCTTTACTAAGAATAATGTCTTCCACTTCCATCCAGGTTAATACGAAGGATGTAAAGTCTCCATTTTTTTTAATAGCTGAATAGTATTCCATAGTATACATATACCACAGTTTGTTAATCCATTGCTGGGTTGGTGGGCATTTAGGCTGTTTCCACATTTTGGTGATTGTAAATTGAGCTTCAATAAACAGTCTACTACAAGTGTCCTTATGATAAAAGGATTTTTTTCTTTCTGGGTAGATGCCCAGTAATGGGATTGCAGGATCAAATGGGAGGTCTAGCTTGAGTGCTTTGAAGTTTCTCCATACTTCCTTCCAGAAAGGTTGTACTGGTTTGCAGTCCCACCAGCAGTGTAAAAGTGTTCCCTTCTCCCCATATCCAGGCCAGCATCTGCAGTTTTGAGATTTTGTGATGTGGGCCATTCTCACCGGGGTTAGATGATATCTCAGGGTGGTTTTGATTTGCATTTCTCTAATATATAGAGATGATGAACATTTTTTCATGTTTTGTTAGCCATTCGTCTGTCATCTTTAGAGAAGGTTCTATTCATGTCTCTTGCCCATTGATATATGGGACTGTTAGCTTTTTTCATGTGGATTAATTTGAGTTCTCTATAGATCCTAGTTATCAAGCTTTTGTCTGATTGAAAATATGCAAATATCCTTTCCCACTGCGTAGGTTGTCTCTTTGCTTTGGTTATTGTCTCCTTAGCTGTACAGAAGCTTTTCAGTTTAATGAAGTCCCATTTGTTTATTTTTGTTGTTGTTGCAATTGCCATGGCAGTTTTCTTCATGAAGTCTTCCCCCAGGCCAATATCTTCCAGTGTTTTTCCTATGCTTTCTTGGAGGATTTTTATTGTTTCATGCCTTAAATTTAAGTCCTTTATCCATCTTGAATCAATTTTTGTGAGTGGGGAAAGGTGTGGGTCCAGTTTCAGCCTTTTACATGTAGACATCCAGTTCTCCCTACACCATTTATTGAATAGGGAGTCTTTCCCCCAAGGTATGTTCTTGTTTGGTTTATCAAAGATTAGGTGGTTGTAAAATGTTAGTTTCATTTCTTGGTTTTCAATTCGATTCCAAGTGTCTATGTCTCTGTTTTTGTGCCAGTACCATGCTGTCTTGAGCACTATGGCTTTATAGTACAGACGAAAATCTGGTATGCTGATGCCCCCAGCTTCATTTTTGTTACAGAGAACTGCCTTAGCTATACGGGTTTTTTTCCGGTTCCATACTAAACGCAGAATCATTTTTTCCAAATCTTGAAAGTACGATGTTGGTATTTTGATAGGAATGGCATTGAATAGGTAGATTGCTTTGGGAAGTATAGACATTTTAACAATGTTGATTCTTCCCATCCATGAGCATGGTATGTTCTTCCATTTGTTGATATCCTCTGCTATTTCCTTTCTGAGGATTTCATAATTTTCTTTATAGAGGTCCTTTACCTCCTTCGTTAGGTATATTCCTAAGTATTTCATTTTCTTTGAAACTGTGGTGAAGGGAGTTGTGCCCTTAATTAGCTTCTTATCTTGACTGTTATTGGTGTACACAAAGGCTACTGACTTGTGGACATTGATTTTATATCCTGAAACATTACTGTATTTTTTGATGACTTCTAGGAGTCTTGTGGTTGAGTCTTTGGGGTTCTCTAAGTATAAGATCATGTCGTCAGCAAAGAGGGAGAGTTTGACCTCCTCTGCTCCCATTTGGATTCCCTTTATTTCCTTGTCTTGCCTAATTGTATTGGCTAGAACTTCCAGCACTATGTTGAATAGTAAAGGTGACAGAGGACAACCTTGTCTGGTTCCAGTTCTAAGAGGAAAAGCTTTGAGTTTTACTCCATTCAGTAAAATATTGGCTGTGGGTTTGTCATAGATAGCTTTAATCAGTTTTAGAAATGTGCCACCTATGCCTATACTTTTCAGTGTTCTAATTAGAAAAGGATGCTGGATTTTATCAAATGCTTTTTCTGCATCTATTGAGAGGATCATGTGATCTTTATTTTTGCCTCTGTTAATATGGTGGATAACGTTTATAGACTTGCGTATGTTAAACCAGCCTTGCATCCCTGGGATGAAGCCTACTTGATCATGATGAATGACTTTTTTGATGATAAGCTGTAATCTATTGGCTAGGATTTTGTTGAGAATTTTTGCGTCTATGTTCATGAGTGAGATTGGTCTGAAATTCTCCTTTTTGTTTGGGTCTTTTCCTGGTTTTGGTATCAGGGTGATGTTTGCTTCATAGAATGTGTTGGGGAAGATTCCTTCTTCCTCAATTTTTTGGAATAATTTCTGCAGTACAGGAATAAGCTCTTCCTTGAAGGTTTGATAGAATTCTGGAGTGAAGCCATCTGGACCAGGGCATTTTTTGGTTGGAAGATTTTTTATTGTTTCTTTGATCTCAGTGCTTGAAATTGGTCTGTTCAGGAGCTCTATTTCTTCCTGGCTGAGTCTAGGGAGAGGGTGTGATTCCAAATATTGATCCATTTCCTTCACATTGTCAAATTTCTGGGCATACAGTTTCTGGTAGTGTTCAGAGATGATCTCTTGTATCTCTGTGGGATCAGTTATTTCCCCTTTATCATTTCTGATTGAGGTTACTAGAAATTTTACTTTTCTATTCCTCGTTAGTCTGGCCAATGGTTTACCTATTTTATTTATTTTTTCAAAAAGCCAACTCCTTGTTTCATTAATTTTCTGAATGATTCTTTTGTTTTCAATTTCATTGATCTCTGATTTGATTTTGGAGATTTCTTTTCTTCTACTGAGTTTAGGCTTAGATTGTTCTTCTTTTTCCAATTCCATAAGATCTCTTGTGAGATTGTTGATGTGCTCTCTTTCTGTTTTTCAAATGTAGGCATCTAAAGCGATGAATTTTCCTCTCAAAACTGCTTTTGCAGTATCCCACAGGTTTTGGTAGCTTGTGTCTTCATTGTTGTTATGCTCAAGGAAGTTAATGATTTCCTGTTTTATTTCTTCCTTCACCCATCTGTTATTCAACAGAAGATTGTGTAGTTTCCATGCCTTTGGGTGGGGTCGAACATTTTTGTTAGAGTTGAGTTCCACCTTTAGTGCCTTATGGTCTGAAAAGATACAAGGTAAAATTTAAATTCTTTTGATTCTGTTGATATTTGTTTTGTGTCCCAGGATATGATCAATTTTGGAGAATGTTCCATGGGGTGATGAGAAGAATGTATACTCTTTATCTTTGAGGTGGAGTGTTCTATATGCATCTATCAAGCACAGTTGTTCTAGGGTCTCATTTAAATCTCTTATATCCTTGTTTAATTTCTGTTTAAAGGATCTGTCCAGCTCTGTAAGAGTAGTGTTAAAGTCCCCTGTTATGATGGTATTATCAGATATCATATTGCTCAGACTGAGTAAGGTCTGTGTCAAGAATCTGGGAGCATTTAAATTGGGTGCATAGATATTTAGAATTGAAATGTCTTCTTGTATTTTTCCCTTGACCAATATAAAGTGACCCTCTTTGTCTTTTTTGACTTTAGTTGCTTTAAATCCACATGTATCTGAAAATAAGATTACAACTCCTCTTTTCTTTTGAATTCCATTTGCCTGAAAAATTGTCTTCCAACCCTTGACTCGGAGCTTTAATTTGTCTTTTGAAGCCAGGTGTGTTTCTTGCAGACAGCAAATGGATGGCTTGTGTTTTTTAATCCAGTCAGCCAATCTATGTCTCTTCAGTGGGGAATTCAAGCCATTAACATTTATTGAGATAATTGATAAGTGTGGTAGTATTCTATTCGTCTTATTTGGTGAGAGTCCATTGCTTAGTTTTATCTTTTGCATCAGTGGGGAGGTTAGGTTCTGTCCTTTGATTTCTGAGTTCTTACTTTGCTGCTGATCCATTGTGGTGGTCAGTGTGCAGAACAGGTTGAAGTATTTCCTGTAGAGCTGGTCTTGTTGTGGCGAATTTCCTCAATGTTTGTATATCCGTAAATGATTTGATTTCTCTGTCAATTTTGAAGCTTAGCTTAGCAGGGTACAGAATTCTGGGCTGGAAATTGTTCTGTTTCAGTAGATTAAAGGTAGATGACCATTGTCTTCTTGCTTGGAAAGTTTCATTAGAGAAGTCTGCGGTCACTCTGATGGATTTGGCCCTGTAGGTCAACTGGCGCTTACTCCTGGCAGCTTGCAGAATCTTTTCTTTTGTCTTGACTTTGGACAGGTTCATCACAATGTGTCTTGGAGAAGCTCGGTTAGAGTTGAGGCGACCTGGGGTCTGATATCCCTCTGAAAGCAGTGTGTCAGAATCTTTGGTGTTATTTGGGAAATTTTCTTTTATAATATTCTCTAGTATGGCTTCCATTCCTCTGGGGCATTCTTCTTCCCCTTCTGGAATTCCTATAATTCGTATGTTGGAATGCTTCATAAAATAACATAATTCTGACAGTGACCGTTCTGCTTTCTCTCTCTTCTTTTCTGCTTCTTACTATCTGAGTTATCTCAAGAACTTTGTCTTCTACCTCTGAAATTCTTTCTTCTGCATGGTCTAACCTGTTGCTGATACTTTCCGTTGCATCTTTAAGTTCCCTAATTGACTGTTTCAGTTCCTTCAGCTCTGCTATATCCTTTTTATATTCTTCATATCGTTCATCTCTTATTTGATTCTGTTTTTGGATTTCCTTTTGGTTATTTTCCACTTTATTAGCAGTTTCCTTCATTGTTTTCAACATGTGTATTCTAAATTCCCTTTCTGTCATTCCTAACATTTCTGTATAGGTGGAATCCTCTGCAGTAGCTACCTCATGGTCCCTTGGCGGGGTTGTTCTGGACTGGTTCTTCATGTTGCCTGGAGTTTTCTGCTGATTCTTCCTCATGAGTGATTTCTTTTATCTGTTTCCTTGCCCTAATTTTCCTTTCACTTCCTCTTTCTCTTTAAGTTCTCTTGCCTGTGGACTAAGGGTTACAGGACCAGAAGGGTGAGAAGGTTGAAGAGCAAAAAAGGGATGGAAGAAAGGAGGACCGAGTGATAAGAAAAAAAAAAAAAAAAGAAAAATAGAGAAAGGAGAGGGGGTGGGTAAAAGGAATATTGACAAAAAGAAGAGAGGCACAGAAAGAGGGAGACAGAGCAATATAGGTGTACATTAGGGTACTTTGACACAACCTTAAAAAAAACCCACCTTCTGGGGGTGCCCAATTGGGTGGTTCCCTTGAGGTCAGCAGCTCTTTGCTAACCTGATCAGACACAGTACCCCACCTCCACCAAGTAGAGAGGAAAGACAAAAATGCTATAAATCAAACCAAAACAAACAAACAGAAAACTTTACGGGATAAAATTGGGTGAAAAACCAAATAATAGCAGTAGAAACACTAGCAAAAATGAAGTTCTAGTTATTGAAAAAGGCAGCAATGGGAAATTATAATTAAACTAGAAAAATGAGAAAGAAAAAGTTTCTGTATGGAAGTGGTTGAAATTAAAAAACAAAACAACATCAACAACATTAAAATAAATAAAAAAAACAACCAAACCAAAAACAAACAAACAAAAAAAAAACACAACCAAAAACAAAGCAGTATGTATGTTACTGAATATTGTCTGGGCAACACGTGGTCTTCTGGGGTATGAGATGTTAATCACAGTTCTGATACAACTGGAGGCTGCTGATTTCTCAAACCCCAGTGGGTAGACACCCTAAATCTCTCTTCAGCCCACTTAAAAGGCACTTTGAACTTGTTCACTTGCTGAGCAGATGCTTTCCCAGGAAAGTGCTTGTCGCTGGAATCACTGCTGAAGTGGCTATCCACTTACCCAGTGTGCCAAAACCGGTCTCACTCTGCCCCTGAGGGTTAGGGCTGCAAGGAGGCTCAGACCCCACCCTTAGGCTACTTGGTGGCTGGGTTACCAGCTCCCACCCGATTCTAGCTCTGTGACCCTGAGGGAGGAGCTTGCCGGAGCAGATCTCTCACAATGGCTCCCTGTGACCCACAGCCAAACACTATTAGCTCCTTCTGGCTCAGCGGCTCAGACTGGGGCCCTAGACAACGGCCAAAGTTCTCTGCACTCCTGCTCAGGCTCTCCCCAAGGCAGTTCAACTGAGTGCCAAGCCCAAAGACACCAAAACAGTTCACAGGTAAGGCCTTTCTGGTTTGCAGTCTCGCTGCTACTGAACTTACAGTTGCGGGCGGGTTTAGACGGATTGAACACACGCGACCATTTGCCGTTTTTCCACTGTTTTAGTCCTCCTCTTGGGGTCCAAAAGTCTCGCTGACTCCCTGTATCCTCAGAGGGGTGATGATAAGCAGATCCCACCAGCCAGAGATGCCTGGAGTCCTATCTCCCCAGACTCACAGTGCCCAGATGCAAGGAAGCTGTTACTCGGCCGCCATCTTGCTCCTTCTCTTCCAATTTGTCTCTTTCAGTGTCCACTTACTCTTGTGTGACGCCATCAAGCCTCATGGCTTTAAATGCCACCTCTATGGTAATGACTCCCAAATTTCTATGCCTAGGCCCCACTTCTCCCACAAAATCCAGGTCAGTGTATATAACTTCACAGTTGGCCTCTCCACTGGACTTTCTACTAGGCATCACAGAATAATCATGCCCAGATCAAACACCTGCACCATCACTTACATTGGTCCTTGGCGATTTTAGCCTCCAAACCTGATGTTGTCCTTTAAAATCGTCCTCTCACTTACGGTTCACCAGAAAATCCTGCCAGATTCACCTTCAAATTTTTTCTAGAATTCAACCACCTTTTCCGCACATACTAACACCACTAATCTGCACCAAACAATCATCAGTCTCTTGTTTGGATTATAAAATAGTCTCTTACTGCAATGGCTTGTTATTGAAAAAGCTTTAAGGGCAGTTTTCCCTGTGTCTTGTTCTGCCCACTCTTCTCCTTTAAAGTCATCCTTAACACAGAAGCCGGCAGGATTCTCTTGAAATATGTCACATCATCTCACTATTCTAGTCCAAGCCTGCCAGGGGCTTCCCACCTCACTCAGAATAAAACCCATGATGCTATCGTGTCCCGTAAGGCCCTCTATGGTCAGCTCCAGTCCAACTTCATCACTTCCCTGGGTTTATCTTCTACCAGTCCAAGCCTGGCTCAGCCAACCTGAACCTCACTGTTTCTCAAAAGTAACACTGGGGCAGCGTCAACCTCAGACGTTTTGTTTCCTCTGGTCGCAATGCTCTTTCTCTCAACACCTTCAGAGCAGTTTCTTCCCTTCCTTCAGGCTTGTACTCAAAAGTCGTCCTCCCAGGAAGGAGCTTCCCAACCTCTTACCCTGACACGTCACTGCCCTTTCAATGCCTTTTTTTATTTTTTATAGAGAGACAGAATCTCATTTTGTTGCCCTGGGTAGAGGGCCATGGCATCACAGCTCACAACAACCTCCAACTCCTGGGCTTAGGCGATACTCTGTCCTGAGTACCTGAGACCACAGGCTCCCAGCTATTTTTTGTTACAGTTTGGCTGGGGCCAGGTTTGAACCTGCCATCCTCAGTATATGGGGCTGGTTCCCTACTCACTGAGCCACAGGTGCTGCCCAACTGTCAATACCCTTCTTCATGATCAGTTCCCCTTCCATAATAAATACTCAAAACCACAGAATTTTGTCTCTTATGTTCACTGATATATCTCCAGTGCCTTGCATAATATCTGCCTCATAGTAGGCTAAGTATTTTACACATATGAATACGTGACTGAATGAGCCATTGAATAACTGTATGGGTTCTTCCATAGGATCATGAAAATGATGTGTGTAACCATGAGTTGAAGTTAGAAAATAAAACACCAAATTAAATATAGGTGGGGTGTAATTCTATTGCATTTCTGAAATGCTTATTGGAATATATTCACTATTACAGGTAAGTCAAGTCACATAACACTGTCATATAGTTTTTAATTATAATTCACCAGTCCAGAGAAGCCGCAAATCTTTGCAAAACAAGGCTAAATAGCTCTGTATAAACTTTCTTAACTTTCACAAGCTTACACTGTGGTTAGTTATTTATTAGAGAAAATTAGTTTAGCAGGAAATATTCTAGATAGGCATTTGATTATTATTCTTTCAAAGTAGGATCGAAGTAATTTCTTTGAATTAAAATCTGTCCCTTTATAATGAAGAACGTGTACAAATAATACCCATAATACTTCCTTTGATTTTCATTCTTTTCCTTTTATATATTTTTTTCTTGAGCAGAAAGAGAGCTTAAAGCACTTTGAAATTACTCTATCACAGATAAGTGTGAGGGGGAAACCTTCAACTGACTTTTGGTAAAGAATCATTCACAGGTGGGAGTAGGTAATAGCCTGAGAATTACAAGCATTCAACATTCCATGGGGGTCACTGAGTAAGGGGAAGGAGGAAAACTGGTCTGTTCAGGTTTGGGATCTGTCGCAACTATTCCACCATTTATCCTTTGGGGTCTTTTGTTTGTATAATTTACATTCTTCTGTTTAAAAATTCGGTATGAATCATGTGACTAGAGCTTCTCCTGCATCTCTTTGCTTCTGCAGGAGGGATTTTTGAAACTGTGGAAAATGAACCTGTTAATGTTGAAGAATTAGCCTTCAAGTTTGCAGTCACCAGCATTAACAGAAACCGAACCCTGATGCCTAACACCACTTTGACCTACGACATCCAGAGAATTAATCTTTTTGATAGTTTTGAAGCTTCACGCAGAGGTAAATACTTTCACACTTTAAAGAGTTTCTTTGGATGAAAGTTCTCCTCTACAAGTCACTTTCTTTCCATTATCTGCCCTTTTCCAAAACGGTCATCTTTGTGCAAATGGGTCGCAGGAAATCTGGGTCTTTGATGTCGCCAATCCATGCAATCTGCACTAACCTAACAGATGCTGCCAAGCACTGTTTTCTGGGCCTTTCTGATTAGCTTACCCTTCAGTGCCCTCCACTCTATGATTAACCGGTTCAACTGTGAATGGAAAATGTCAAGCTTGATCTGTTTCCCTTTCCTAAAGCTGAGATACCGCCATAAAATTGTGCAGTGCAGTCAAATAAAGCACTGTGGAAGGTCACATCCATTGAGCGCGTGGAAAAGCCCAGGACACACATGACTCACACCCTCCATTTTAACAGTTTGTAAACTACTGGATTCACCTTGCATCTACTTAACTTGATTTTAAAACACCTTCCCACAAAATCATAGAAATATGAAGATTAAGCCTGTGAGAACGATTTGCTTCTCTTTTGTTTCTGAATAGAAGACTAATACCTACAAAGTAATGTCATTTATGGGGAGGCCGCAAGGTTTCCCTCACAGAGATTCTTTCACAATCGTACGGCTGGTTTGGACATCCCAGACAGTTTTAGTGCGACTCTTGGAGATAAGATTATATCCTATATACACGAAGTTTGGCTCTCTAGTCACTAGATGGTTGTGTGAACAAAGGCTACTCATTGGGTGGCACCTGTGGTTCAAAGGAGTAGGGCGCCGGAGGTGGCAGGTTCAAACCCGGCCCCAGTCAAAAACTGCAAAAAAAATAAAGAAAAAAGGCTACTCATTACCCCAGAATAGGGGGGATTCTTTGTCTCATAGAGAAATTTCTTATTAAAAACACACAAATAAATATAATGCAAGGAACCCCATACCATATTCATGCTGATTTTCATGTAGAAATTCCACTTAGAATTAATCTAGTCAAATTACAATGTATCTGGGACTCTTCTACGAGAATTTTGTTGTTTACAAACAAAACATAAAGCTTCTTTTCTCAGGAGCACAGATAAAATATATGATAATTTTTTTTTCCAATCTATGGCATGACCTTAATGTAAGAATATTTTCTCTTTCTTAAGACAGCTGGAGTAGAGATAGCATATAGTTAAAGTTGTCTACGAGCAAAAAAATAAAACCTTGCATTTATACAGCATTTTAAAGTTGTAAGCTATCTTCACATAAATTATTGGTATAATGTAGAGATAAATCTGTCACTTCTTTCTCTCACACACATACACGTTGTTGAGTAAATACTGTAGAAAACCAGCCTCATTTAGCTATGAAACTCCAACCCACACAAAAAATGAAAGCTTTCTTGTGATCTGAAGTACCTGCCACACTTGTAAATTAAACATCCCCCAAGCTTCTTAAAACTGGTAATTTGCTGGCAAACAAAAATCAAAAAGATTGATTTTCCGTCAAGCAATATTAGCATCCCAGAGCTAAATATTAGCAAGAATCTCAATCCTTGTTCATGCTGAATGAAAGAATGGTTCTCACACTCTCATGCTCTTATTTTATCTGCTACCTAATGAAAACATAGCCAGAAAAGAAGCTGCTGAAGGCAATGACAGTTTACATGTACAGCACCTGATGCAGAAAACGACACAGCTTCCTGGTTGATGCGGTGATTCGGTGCTAAAGAAACAGTACCAGAACGTTTTCTTTGTAAATGACTGTAGACCGCTGCTGTCTCTTAAGATATCTGCAATATGCCTATCAAAATTTTGTCAGTTATTCTTTGCAAGTCAAGTCAGATAATTTTACAGAGTCATGTAGTTTTTTTTTTTTTTTTTTTTTTTTAGAGACAGAGTCTCACTTTATCGCCATCGATTGTGTGCTATGGCCTCACACAGCTCACAGCAACCTGCAACTCCTGGGCTTAGGTGATTCTCTTGCCTCAGCCTCCCGAGTAGCTGGGACTACAGGTGTCTACCACAATGACCGGCTATTTTTTTGTTGCAATTTGGCCGGGGCTAGGTTTGAACCCTCCACCTTTGGTATATGGGGCTGGTGCCCTACCCACTGAGCCACGGGCACTGCCCTACAGAGTCATGTAGTTTTTTTACTTATTTTTATTGGTAGAATGACATCATTATAGAAATCACAATTTCTTGTATATGTTTAGGTATTGTTTGATTCTTATATTCAATTATTTTCTCTTGGAAGTTATAAATTCCTTTAAAATAGAAATAAAATATACATTTTGAAATATGTTTAAACTTACACCACTGTGTCTACAAGCATAAGATTAATAGATACTAGTTTACATGAATAAACTGTCCCAACCTTTCTGGAATGGAATGTGGTTAATATGTCTAAAACAACTTAAAACATATGAATACCCTTTAACCATAGCTGGTAATTCGACCACTGGACATCTGCTTTCAGAAATTAACCTAAGATCCGGAGGAAAAATACAAAACACTGAGGCAAGTACTATAAGATGACTTATAATAGCCAAAAATGAGGAGCAGTTTGAATGTTTAATATTATAGGGATGGTTAAATAAATGATAAGATACCCATGGAGTGGTCTCCCCTGCAGACACTAAAAATAGACTTTTGAAGAATTTGTAATGACTGGGGGAAAAGGCATGCTCTAGGGTTAAGTGATGAACAAAATGTATCAAACTGTATTTATATACTGATTCTTATTCTCCAAAATATTAATAAATATTACCTCAAGGTGACGGGACTAATCACAGGGTCTTTTTTCTTACTTATATTTTGAGTATTCTAAATTCTCTCAGTGAGTACATATAATCTTAAAATGAAAAAAATAAATATATGATATAAATAAATTTTAAGTACGTAATGGCCTGATTTCAGTAAGCTGTCAGTGGGCTGATACTCTAGTAGAAAGAGGCCTGCCTTTGAGCGGGAGCTACTGAGCGCTAATTGATCTCCTCCAGTGTAAAATAGCCATGCCTTACTCTACTGGCTGTGAAATGAGTGGGTTGGACCACATGTCTTCTAAGCGAAGCTAGTCTATTATTCCATAATTAATTAGGTATCAGCACTACTTATGAACATTCTTTTGCAATATTTTAATAACCTGAAACTCCTTTCCGATTTTTGGGAAGACAGGATCTAACATACTTTGTAGGTACCCAGTGGATCTTTCTTCTGATTTCTATAACCACATTGATACCTTAATTGCCACCTGCCATTTGACAGAACTGAAATAATACGACATTCATTTGGCAAAGGCCTTGTTGGTTAGCTAGCCAAGGAAGTGAGACCGGCAACCCATTTTTACTTGCATGAGTTGGCCCTGTGATGTATTGTTAATCAGTTCTAAATTTACATCTCTCAGTATCATAGTATCTCAGTGATGCTGGAAGTTGTAAAGTTGCCATCTTTGAAGAACATTCTCCTTAGTAAAGGATCACAAGAATGGAAAAGCAAGTATCCAATGTACTCAATACTAATAGGAAACCAAATAAACAACTATGCAACTCACATAAGAGAAAAACACAATTATATTCAAGGGGGGAGGAGGAGGAAGGAAAGGAGAGCAGAGAGGAGAGGAAGGAAGGAGGGGATCGGTGAGCTCACCTAATGTCCACAGGGTAAGGGTAGACAGCACACCCACTGGGTTAAGGGCTCGACTACAACTTTGAATCTACCTAACAAATACAAGCAATGTAACCTAACAGTTTGTACCCTCATATTAATCTGAACTCTAAAAAAATAAGAATATTGGAAGTTGGGCAAAGCATCTTTCTTCCATGTGCAAATGGGGAATATAGGAGATTTTCTAATGGTTAAATCAAAAAGTGGAATCATGAAAGAAACCATTAAATTCACAGAACTCTTTCTCTCACCCTGCCCTGCCCTCTCTCCCCATCCGCTCCTTGCCCTGGACAGCGTGTGACCAGCTGGCTCTAGGTGTGGCCGCTCTCTTTGGCCCTTCCCACAGCTCCTCAGTCAGTGCTGTGCAGTCCATCTGCAATGCTCTCGAAGTTCCACACATACAGACTCGCTGGAAGCACCCCTCGGTGGACAACAGAGACTTATTTTACATCAACCTTTACCCAGATTACACAGCTATCAGCAGGGCGATCCTGGATCTGGTCCTCTATTACAATTGGAGAACGGTGACCGTGGTGTATGAAGACAGCACAGGTATGAGACTCCCACGAGACCTCACCTGGTTGGATGTGCTCTGAACAAAGGGAGCTGAAGCATTCAGTGGATAGCAGACTGGTCTGATGAAGTGTGTGAAAATGCTCTTATATAAAAATAAGCATTCTAAAGTCATTTAGGGATGCCATGGGCATCTATTTCACATTTCTTTGAGTTCTTTCATCCTTTTTAATGATTCTTTTATCATCCAGCTTAGGGGGATTTGTTGAAAGAAATATTACCTTATTGATATATGTTGTAATCCAATCAGAATATATTAAAGATGTAATTTAATTTTTGCCCTCTTTATGAAGAATGTGACCACAATTGCAAATGACCATGGAATACAATTCTAACTCCATAAGTAGCTAAGTAAATGTCTAGAAAATTTCTAAAGTAGGTTAACAAAGAGGAATTCAGGCAGCGATTGTACCAATAAAGTGGAGCATGTCCTGGAAACCGGACTCTGACCCCTGGTGATGAGTGCTTAACGCAGCTGTGTCACTCCCACTGCTCGGTGGAGGACACGGGGTGGAAATGTGGCTGCCTCACACCTGGCCCTCATGAGGTCCTCTGTCTTGGTCTCCCCCGTGTGAAGCTGTTTTAACTGGCACCTCCCACTCTGCCTTCTACCATATTTTACCAAATATAGCACACCCTCCTGTGTAGAAGGTGTAACCTATTTTTTGCTCAGACTTTCAGGAAAATACCCCATGAGAAAATGGCCAGCTTTTGGTTGGGAGAAACACTCCTGAGAGAGCTAAGGCTGCCCTGGTAAACATGCAGATTGTACAACCCTCCAACAAACGCCTGCTCTGTGAAGGCCGCCCCTTCCCTCTCTCCCAGGAGCCCTTCCTTCCCTGCCACACTGGGGGCTGTGGCCAACATGGCCACATGATGGCTGGCAGAGGGAGCTTCTGAGGCTGCTCAGCCCGTGGGCATCCAGGCCGGTCCCTGGGGCCTGTGTGGGGCTCCTGGGCTCCCCCATGCAGCTGGAACTTGGGCCTCAGCCCTTATCTCACATGGCCCTGGCCTACCTTGCCAGCTCCTCCACTGTCCCCTCCCCTACCTGCACCAGAGGCTTGCTCTCACTGAATCCCGGATCCTCCCAGACTGGAACCCTGTGCACCCAGTGCGCCCAAGGAGGAGGGCTCAACAGGCCCAGGAGGCCTGCTGGGTGCCCTGCTCCCAGGCTGTACTACCCAGGAATAAAGTGCATCCTTATTTTGGGCAAAAGTGCGCACATATAAACGGCAAAATACAGTACTTATTTTTCAGGATTTGTCAGAGTTCAGGCTCCTTTTCACTTAAAGTCAGCCAGTGACTCTCCATTGTTCCTAAGAAAGATCAAACCTTTCTAATTCGAAGCTCATCACCATCCAGCCATTTTCATCTTTATTAACCCAGGAGCTCCCTCCACTGCCTATACTCTCTCTCACAGGAGCTAGGAAGAGCCCACCATTTCTTAAATACCCCCAAATTGCTCCTGGCTCTGTTTTCTGAGGCCGGCCCCTCCCTTTGGGTGGTCCTCAGCAC
Organism: Nycticebus coucang; assembly: GCF_027406575.1. Taxonomy (NCBI): domain Eukaryota; kingdom Metazoa; phylum Chordata; class Mammalia; order Primates; family Lorisidae; genus Nycticebus; species Nycticebus coucang. The sequence continues at coordinate 15,672,233 of NC_069795.1, forward strand.
AGTCCTGGCGGTTGTTAAGTCCCCACTCTCCCTGACCACACTCACACTCACAGTCCTCCTTAAAGCTCTCCAAAACCAACAGATTACTCACCAGCACTTTGGAAACAAAAGCATTCCATCACATATTCTATTTGCGGTATCTGTTCACATGTCTGTGACTCTGGGAACTTCTAAGAATTGGATTGTTATCTTATTTATGTCTGTAATCTGCTATCACAGGCCCAGCATCTAGGAAAGGATTCAGTAATTCCATGTGGAAAGAATAATACTCTTGACAGTCTGAAATTTTTTCTCCAAGGACTGAAATTAGCTCCTTTCTTTGATTATAACTTTGGCAACAGGATTAATAAAATTACCAGTAAAGAATTAGTGAAGTGAGGTACTTTCAAACTTCAAATACTATTTCATTTTTCACTGCCCTTTTCCCTAAGCACCAGCACTTACTATTTCCGGGAGGATGAGCAGCGCATCTCCTCTGGTTCCATTCTATACCGTCAGATAAATGTGACTAGTGTGGTTAGAAATATGCATTTATGAATTTTCTTATGCCTCATCTCATTTTAGAAAGACGTGAAGGTGGCAGGGGATTGGGTGTATAATTTATAAATATATTCAGAACAGTCTTAGTGGGAAGGATGAGCCATAGGCAGTTGCGTATTTAGAGATTTGCTTGCTTGCTGGGAAGGAAGGAGGCATCACCAAATGAACTCCACAAGCGTACGGAGACAAACTTGAGGTAAGAATATCATATTGTAAATATAAGTGGAGTTAGATCTTACATGTTGCCTACCTTTGTTAAATAGAAATTTTCACGAGGCAATACAGTTACACTATTTTTCATTATAGTGTGCTGTCCGAGGTAGAACCTCCTCTCACTACCATCTCCAGCCAAGCAGGATCATCTAAAAGAAAAATCAATTAATAATATTGAAACTTCTGGATTTAAGGAATAGTTCAACCAAAGATGTGGGCCCTGCAGATTTCAAGTTGTATTCAGACAAAACACAATTAGTAGGTGACGAAAAAGTAGATATCCTAAGTACCCTCTGGCATCAGATAAGACACATGTCTGTCATGGCCATTTACAAAGCAGACAAATCAAACCATTTCTAGCATCTTTTATCCACAGCTAAAGTGTTCATTTCCTCCCTGTTAAATTCACTTGAGCTCAGTAAGTACTTAATAAAATTGGAAATCCAAACTGATTTTGTGTGTCCTCCATTAATTTAGATGATTCATGTTAAAATGAATTTGCCCACAAAGACATTAAAAATGTAAATGAATAATCAATTGAGTCATTAAATTGGAACCCAGAGAGTAAACAGGTCAACTGAGATCAATAAAAGGAGAAGGCTTCTGACTTTGCATGGGCTTAATACTACTTGACTCAGGGCTCTTGGCTGCAGTAATTACCACACCGTAAAAAGAAGAAAACTTAGTAAACCTGAAGGAAAAGAAAGGACTTAGGTGTGCTCAGCACCTACTCCCCTATCAGAATTAAGTACCCATTAGAGCGACTTTATTGGGATTTGTTTAGGAGTTTGTTAAATAGCCTGAAGCCAGCACAGATGTCGTGGGATCAAATGGCCCATTACTCCCATAGAAGTCAATGGGAGCAGTATGCATCTCTCTAAGGACAAAATCCAATCCACAAAATACTGGCAGGCAGAATTCTGTCCTCCAGAAGTTAAGATGCAGAAAGACTCCAGAGAACTCTTAGGAGTCAAGTTTCGTCTTGCCTCATCTCTTCTCTCTCTTTCCACTAGTCACTGACTTGTCTCTGATTCCTGTACTTGGAGGTGACTCTAGACAATGGAAAATTGCTGCCTCTTGGAAATCCCCTGTGCTTCATTAGACCCTTGGCAGAGGCCTGGCTTCTATCCTTTCATACTCATCAAAGGGAGCTGGGAAGCTAAACCCCAGATGCAGTGTGGGGTAGATTCAGCCGTGTCAGCTTTCTCAAGGCCAATCTCAGCAAAATGTAGCCACAGCCACTTCTGGGACCAGCAAATTTGTTTTTTTGTAAAGAGCCAAACAGTGTACAGCTTAGGCTTTGGGGATCTCATGCTCTTGGTGGGTTCGAGCCTGGCCCCAGACAAACTGCAACAAAAAAAAGAAAGAAAAGAAAAGAGAAGAAAAAGAAAAAGGGAAGAAAAAGAAAGTAGCCACAGATGTTAGGTAAATGAGTGGGCCTGGTGTGTTCAATAAACCTTCATTTACAAAAACATATGCTGAGCCAGATTTGAACTTAAAAAGAGGCCTTAAAAAAGAAAAGAAAAAAAATACTGAGCTAAGAGCTAAGATTATAACTTTGCACACATGTGAAGTAGGTTCACTCCGCATTCATGGCTTCTTCTTTGGGTGTCTCCGTCGTCTCATGCTCTTCTTCTCTCCTCCTCACCTGTCCTTTCCCGCTTCCTCATGGACTAATGTTAGTCCTTTCTTTGTCCCGTTGTCTCTGGGCTTTGTCCGGTGACATCCTGGTTCATTTCATAAACAGGTGTCGTGAGGCAGTGCGTTTCCTCACCCTCACAAGGGTCATAGCCAACACTCCTGTAACAAAAAAAACAGGTTAGCAACAGAAAAGCAATGTTATGTGATCAAAGTTTTACATGATGTGAGTCTTCAAACATGAGGGCCTGAGGACTCAGGGAAATCTTTCTAATTTTATGCTTAGTTTCAGTGAAGAATGAATAGGCCTGTAGAAATGGGATTTGAGGCTTTCCAGTCTCCTTTATTTCAAAGTACTCGGCACCCTCAAGGCCAATACTTTGGGGGGATTATCTGAGCCCCCAACAGTGCTAATGGGTAATAAGTACTTAAAATGTTGCCACTTAGCGTAAACTGATCACAGCATGTTTTAAGACTGGCTTTCTTAAAAGGCGAAGAAAGCATTGAATGTTGCATGCCAGGGAAGGTGGGATTTCAAAGTGTTTGCTTACACTTGGTTAAGCAATTACCCCTGCAGTCAGCACAAAGATCTGGTTCCAAATAAGCCGATGCTGATCCAAATTTCATTGGCAAAACATGAAAAAATTGCACACATTCTATCTAGCTTTAATTTTGTGAATGAATAAGAAAAACCCACTTCATGGTTTTGTCTGAACCCCTGAGTTAACAGATAGATGATAGATCAGATAGATAAACAATAGATAGAATTATGGTAGATGAGAGGGACAGGGACAGAGAGAAAAGGAGGGAGAGAGATTCCCTTGTTTTATAAACACTTACTTCCAGACATTATTTGAAGCACTAGGGATAAACCAAGCACAAAAACATCTCTGACCTCATGGAACCCACAGTCCATTTATCTAATGAACAAAATATATGAGTAAATATTTACCATAATAGATGGTAATACATGTGATGATGAAAAATAAAGCAGCAAATGGCGTTTGGGAAGCTGGAGGTGTAGATCGGGTTTGCAGTTTTACGTAAAGATACCAGCCCTCATTAAAAGATAACAGTTGAGTAACAATTTAGAGGATAAAGACAAAACCACGTAGATCAGTGGTTCTCAACCTTCCTAATGTCGCAACCCATTAATACAGTTCCTGTGGGTCGTGACCCACAGGTTGAGAACCACTGATGTAGATACCTGAGGGAGAACACTTCAGATACCAATCAGAGGGAGCAGCTACTGTGAAGACTCTGAACCAAAATAACCATCTCTTGGTGGACTATGTTGAACCCCACCATTCAAAGACTTCCATATCCTGAAGGATTTCTATATGTAAACAGCTAAAAGAAAAAAAGTATCTTAAATCATTATTATAGGTCCCCTTAAATATTTAGGCTAAAATTACAATAGAACCTCTATAATTGACCACCTTCCTACATGGACCACCTCCCTAAGCAGACCTAATTTTCATAGATGGGACATGCACCACATGTACCTATCAGTACAGTAGGCCTAGTTCCTTATGTTGACCACCTCCATATGTTGACAAGTTTGTTATGATCCCTTGGGTGGTCAACTTACAAAGGTTCTACTGGGGAGAAATAAGCAAGAGAAGAAAGAGGGTGCTTGAAATAAGAACTTTCCTATCCTACGGTGTAACTTGTGGATAGGCCCACCTCCCCAAATCCACATCACCCTGGTCCTTACTTCGTTATAGATATGTAGACGCTGAGAACATTCATGTACAAAATACCTGAATAGGGTTGAAACAACCTGAATGCTTAGGCTGCAAAGGAAAAAAGTAAAGACTTGGAAGATAGGTGTCTACTGTCAACAAATGTCTGAAGCTCACTGAAGTGGGAGAAGATTTGGCTAAGTTTTCTGGGCTTTCTTGGACACAAGGGGGTGAAGGGTTGAGGGAAACAGCTTTCTTCTACCACTCGAGCTCTCTGGGGATGGAATGTATTTCTTCCTAAAGGGTTTAGCTCTCTGATCCTGGAAGAGTTGAAGCCCAGGATCACACTGACAAGGATTCCTGCAGAGCCTGGGAGTTTGCCCTGGATGGCATCTCAAGTCATTTCTAATTCTCAGGATAAATTGCTTTCTTTTTCCCTTTTAAATTTAAATTTGTAGTTATTATGGGGACATAATAGTCATATAGGATACATGTAAGGATTTAGATACAGGCATACAGTGTGAATTAATTAAATCAGGAAAATTGAGATACCCATCACCTGAGGCTTTTATCATTTCCAATCCCACTCTTCTAGTGATTTTAAAGCACATGTACCCTAATTTATTGTTGATTTGAGTCACTTTGTTATGCTATCAATTACTGTTCATTCTATCTAACTATCTAACTGTATTTTGCACTCATTAACCATCCTCGGTTTATACCCCTCTCCCTACAACTTTTTCTGGCCTCCAGTAAACACCATTCTACTCTGTCTTCATGAGATCAATTGTTTTTAATATTTAGCCCAAAACATGAGCAAGAATGTGTGAGATTTGTCTTTCTGTGATTGGCTTATTTCACTAAACAGTCTTTCTGTGCTTGGCTTATTTCACTAAACATGATGTTCTTCGGTTCCATCCATGTTTTTGCAATTGGCAGGATTTCATTCTTTTTTATGGCTATATAAATAATATTCCATTGTGTATATGTATTTTAATTTCTGTATCCATTCATCCACTGAAGGGCATGCAGGCTGATTCTGAATCTTGGCTGTTGTGAGTAGTGCTGCAGTGAACATAGTGCTGCAGTGAACATAGGAATGCAGATATTTTCTCAATAGACTGAATTTCCTTCTTTTGGATATAAACCTAAGAAGTGGAATGTCGAAGTTTTGTGGTAGTTCTATTTTTATTTTATTTATTTATTTTAATAGTGTTCCCAGGCAAGATCTATGTTAGTTCTAGATTTAATTTTTTGAGAAACCCCCATACCGTTCTCCATAGTGGTTGCACAAATTTCTATTCCCACCAACAGTGAATGAGGGTTCCCTTTCTCCACATTCTTGCCAGCATTTGTTATTGCCTGTCTTTTTCTTTTTCTTTTCTTTTCTTTTTTTTTTTTTTTTTTTTTTTTTGCAGTTTTTGGCCGGGGCTGGGTTTGAACCCGGCACCTCCGGCACATGGGGCCGGCACCCTACTCCTTTGAGCCACAGGCCTTTTTCTTTAAAACCATTTTAACTGCAGTGAGATGACATCTCATTGAAATTTTGATTTGTGTTTCTCTCTTGACTAATGTTTTGAGCATTTTTCAGATATTTGTTGGTTATTCATATGTCTTCTTTTGAGAAAATATCTGTTTCCCTACTTTGCCCTCTTTTTAATTGAATTATTTGATTTTTTTCCCTATTGAGCTGTTGGAGCTTCCTTGTATTCTAGTTATTAATACCTCGTCAGATAGGTAGTTTGCAAATATTTTCTCTTCGTCTATGGGTTGTCTCCTCATTTTGTTCATTATTTCTTTTGCTGTGCAGAGGCTTTTTAGTTTGATATGATCCCATGTGTCCAATATTGCTGGTAAATCAGGTTTTTAAGACCCAAATTGCCTTTGCACAGTTCCATTTTGATGGAGCAAATGTTTCTTCGCCTTCACTAATGCTGTCAGATTTTGTCATCCTACAAATATTTGTGAAGGATTCCCCATATACCAGACATTGCTCTAAGATCTTGAAATACATTAATGAATAAAACTGATAGAAACCCCCGACTTCAAGGAATCTAAATTCTATGGGAATAAATAATAAGCCATTTTTTCATTCAATGTAAAATGAATGATATTTTTAAAAGGTGATAAGTGCTATGGAAAAAGGAAAAGTAGAGCAGGATGAGGGGAATCTGGAAGCCAGAGTGTGATTTGCAGAGTTAAAGGTCATGTCACATTGCACAGATGAGGTTTGAGCTGAGACTTGAAGGAGCTGAGGAAGTGAGCCACCTGTCCCCTGAGAGAAGAGTCTAGCCTGAGACAACAGCTAGTGTGTAAGGTGTGAGTGTGCCTGGTACATCAGAGAAACAGCAAGGAGGCCCGTGTGGTTGGATCAGAGTGAGAGGGGAAGGAGGTAGGAAAGGAAGTCAGAGAGGAGGGCCTTGTAGGTCACGGAGGGCTTCGTAGACCGTTGGGGAGCTTCTGCTCTGCCTGCAAGGGGAAACCATTAAACAGTGTGGGCAGAGAGGTGACAGGATCAGACATGCCTTCTGCAATAGTCCCTCCTCATCCAAGGGCGATATGATCCAAGACCTCCAGTGGAAGGTGTATTCCACTGGAGGTCTTGGATCATATTCATACCCATGATACCATAGGTGTATTCATACCCATGATAAAGTTTAATTTATTAATCTGGCATAGTAAGAGATTAACAGGAAGAGATAGAGGTGATACAGTAGAGGAATGAGACACGGGCAGCTTCTGCAAATATTCCGAATGTAGAGCTCCATAACTTCCTGAGCTTGCTCTCCACATGCAAGCTGTTACCACGTGTCCATGGCCGTCTTGTCTTTGTCTCTATTCGTGCGGTGACACTGGAGTGTGTTTGCACGATTAGTTAAGCGTCATAGGGTCTTGGAGAAAAACGTCCAGATGTCATCATGGATGATTTCATTTGCGTGCATTTTATTTATTACTTTGACTACTATCTTGCCATTTCTTATTAAATACCCAGCACTGCCTCTGGGTCTGCATGAAACATATTTTGATTTAAGAAACTCGGTTATCTGAGAAACTTAGAACATCTCAGGTTCTAGAATCTTGCCTCAAGAGATTAGCCTGTTTAGTAGGGAAGAGAGCAAACATATTTCCTCCTACTGAAAACTCCCCTAAAATATCAAAGTTCTTCCCACTGTTTCAATTATGTCATATATCAAGAAAACACCCTGTGTTCCTTACACATAAGACAAGCACCATATATTAAGTTTATTTTTAAATGGTGCATATGAACAGGAAGACCATGTACCAGTCTGAGAAAATATTTATGCCGTGGCATCAGTGAGGCAGGTTATAGTTTAATTTATTCCTTCAGGTTAAAGTATAAAAAATAAATCCAAAATAATAATAATATAAATGTAAATATATAAAATAATTTTTATTTATAAAAATAAATCCAAAAATAATAATACAAATATAAAAACAGTAATAATATCCTGAGCCAGATATTGGGAGAGAGGAAAAGAAGAGAGGATTCAGAGGTGACTCTGGACTTTTGTCCTGAGCCAAAGTTCGGAGCTACTACCACCTGAAAGAAGAAAGTCGTGGTGGAACTAGTCTGGGAGGACGAGAGTGGCATCAGGACTTTACCCAGGAATGTGTTCAGTTTGAGTTTCAGACATCTGGTAAACATCCGAATACAGATGAGAGTCTGAAGGTCAGTAAAGTGGTCTGGGCTAGAGATACAAATTTGAGAGTTCTTAGCATATAGACGGGACTGCATGCTTCTTACATCAAGGAAATCAGTTTCAGACAGATGCATCTAGCCTAGATTCACAGCACATGGCCCTGGGAGCCTTGTTTGTCTGTTCATCTATGTTCACCTGAAGTGATTTCCCTCAACACCTAACATCCACAAGTTTTCTAAGACTCAGCCTATGATAAGGAGTTATTAGTCATCACTTCACACATGGTCTTCAAGCTTTACAGTAGAGATTAGTTTGAAATGAGATCCACATGCCTAAGAATGTCAGTCATTGAAAGAAACAATAAACTCTAAAGAAAAATATGTTTGAAATGAAAACCTCTAGCTGGACGTTCTGGCGGGCGCCTGTGGTCCAGCTGCTTGGGAGACCAAGGCAAAAGAATCGCCTAAGCCCAAGAGTTTGAGGTTGATGTGACCTGTGACACCATCGCACTCTACCCGGGGTGATGTATTGAGACTCTCTCTTTCTCAAAAAAAAAAATAAATAAATAGATAAATAAATAAATAAAGAGTAAAATGAAAACCACAAAAAGTAACAGTACCTAAACTCTGGTGTTCTGTGTGTCTCACACTTTTCAAAATACTTTAGCAGATTAACTAATTTAATGTGCCTTCCTGTGAATACATGAAATGGCCACTTTTGTGGCTATATAAAAATAGTGACTTAATTCTTTTTTTTTTGACTTCTTTATAACTATTATATTTCCTTCCATCTTCCCAAAGGAAACAGAAAGAGTATGTTGTCCAGAGCCAAGAATCTTGACAGAAGCCTACAATTCTAACTTAAAGAAAATTGACATGTTGGCAGGAATAACCAAGCCAACATGAAAGACAATCCGTACACAGTTACTGCTGAATCAAAGAGTAACCAGATCCTTTCACCTTCCGCAGCCACCACTCCCGCTACCCAGCAGCCACCACTCCCGCTACCCAGCAGCCACCACTCCCGCTACCCAGCAGCCACCACTCCCGCTACCCAGCGTGTTATTTCGACCCCTGTGCTGGCTGCAATGCTTCTGCTCTTGCCTTCCAGAGCTTCTGCTGAAGTAGCAGAGGGATGACGAGTCCTTGGCACTTAGCACCAACCAAATTATAGTTCCCTTTTCCCCTCTCCTCTCACTCTTTTCTATTTTTCAAATTCTTCCAACTCTTGTACCCTGACCAGAATTTATTCATATTTTCAGAATTCTGCTTAGGAAGCCAATCTTTAGATATGGCATGCCAGATGCATTATTTTCTTCAATTTTTTAATTTTTAATTATTATGTGTACATACTAGTTGTATATCTTCCTAGGGTACAGGTGATATTTTGACACAGGCATATAATGTGAATTAATCAAATCAGGATCATTGGGGTATCCATGACCTCATAGTGCCTCCCGAGTAGCTGGGACTACAGGTGCCCGTCACAACACCCGGCTATTTATAGCAATGGGGTCTCACACTTGCTCAGGCTGGTCTGCAACCTGTGAGCTCAGGGGGTCCACCCACCTCGGCCACCATGCCCCGCCCCATCTCAGAGTTTTAACATTTCTTTGTGTTAGGAACATTCTAATTCCACCACTCTTCCGGTGATTTTTAGGCTTTTACTAACATTGATAATAACCAGAATTTAGGACCAGATGTCCTGGTGGAGCTGACTGCAACACAGTTAATTTCAATTTTTTGACTAGATTGTTCTTTGAGGTCCTTCGCCATCAAGAAACATAATTTTTCTTTTGCAAAGACTCCAACTAGCCATTTTTGTTGCACTTTTGAAAAACTTAAATGTGTGAAGGTCTGACTTAAAAGTACTGCATTTTCCCAGGTAATGTACTCACCCACTTCCATTTCTCAGTTCTGATTTTTCCTCTCCTCTGGGGGATGCACATTTTATGCACAGATCCCCGTAAGAATCCTATTAGATTTGGGTATATTCATATACCAACACGTTAGGAAATGCCATTTTGTATGTTTCTAATTTCTTATGAAGAAGAAATTAACATTTAAAGTGTGCCACCTGATCTTTGCATCCCAGTGGCTTATTATATCCATTTTTATGCCATCGAAACCACTGCTGTGGTTTAACAAATGGGGAATTGGATTAAGAAAACATAGGTACTTTTCTTTTGAGCTGAGACTCATTAAATACAACTAAAGCTGTCCAGAAATGGATTGGACTGCGATGTAAGGTAAAGAATTTCTCCCGCTGGGAGGTGTTCAGCAGCGGCTGGATAGAAGAGATTCCTGCATCAAGTAGGGGCTTGACCTTAAGGTTTCTTCCAATTCCTGGCACTTGTGACCCATTTTCAGGGCTGATCCAAACAATTAACCTCTCTGTGCCTCACTTTCCTCCCTGTAAAATAGCATTGACACCTCTTCACTTCAGGGGATAGTCTAAGGTTTAGTGAGCTATTTATAAGACATGTAGCAGACTTCATAAACAGGGGCAATCTAAATACCAAAGTTTATTATTATTTAAAGAGAAGGCATAGGAAAATTTTATACGCTCGCTAAAAATAACAGGGTTTTCTTTTTTTCCCCTCTCTGTACCATATGCTTTACCTATTGCACAAGTCACGGGATGTGCATATAAATTAGCATTTTTCTGTGCCATAGCTGAGCCCAATTAGTGGAAAGGCAGCCAAAGCAAATGTTTAGAATGGGCTGTTTGGACATTTTTGAAAGTTGTCTCAATGTGTAGAGGCCAGTTCAAATTCATATGAAATAAACAGGCTTCTTTTCTCTAAAACATTTTTCGAACCAAAGGCACATTTCCAATTGCCTTCTTGGGGTTGGGGAGGAAAGGAAGCTCTTAGTTTACATCTGCAGGTTTTGGGGTTTTTTATTTGGAAAGGTTTGAGCTTAGAGAAAAGTTGCCAGGCATGCACAGTAAACTCTTGTACGCCCTTCGTCTGGACTCCTTAGTTGTTACCATTTGGTCACATCGGCTTTAGTCTTCTGTCATTCTCTCAATAGAAAAACAACTACAACAGCGATAAAAATAGTACAAAGCAGAAGTACAGCTGACCCATCTGAAAGTAAGTTGCAAACATCTTTTCACCCATAAATACATTAATATGAATTGTCTAAGAACAAGGACCTTCCTTGTCATAACCACGCTATTATATGATGATCCCATGCAGGAAACTGCACTGTCTGCCCCTCAATTGGATTTTGTAGGAGCCAAGAGAAAAGTTTTCCTTTACCTTCTGAAAATTTGCTGAAAAATCGACTTAAAAAGGGAAAATTAATTAGAGAAAAGGAATGCTATTTATTTAATGTATACATATGGGAGTCTTCAGAAAGAAAGACCCAAACATACAGGGGAAATTGTCAATTTTTATGCTTAGGCTCAAGAAAGTATAGACAGCCATGTAGAAATATGATTGGACGGACAAAAAGGGTCTGATCTCATGCTAATCAACTCAGTAGGGAAACCCAACCAGGCTTGTCTGTCTAGAGCAGTGATTTTCAATTATCAGTGTGCCTTGATAATTTTTAAAGATAATTAATTAAATTATTTTCTAAAGAAGTTCAAAGCACAGTAAGTATATTCTTTTTTTTTTTTTTTCCTTTTTTTGGATCAACATAATTAAAATGGGCCACTGAGGTTTAACTAAGGTTCAAGTGTGCCTTGAGATAAAAAAGGTTGAAAAGCCCTCCCTCCTGACCTCTCTGAGGAGCCTTTCTTCTTCTGGGAATGGAGCAGGATACTCTCTGGAATGGGGGGGTCTTCTGACCTGCAGTCAAACAAGGTAGGCCCTTAGGCGGCATCTGTGGCTCAGTGAGTAGGGCGCCGGCCCCATATACCGAGGGTGGTGGGTTCAAACCCCGCCCCGGCCAAACTGCAACAAAAAAATAGCCGGGCGTTGTGGCGGGCGCCTGTAGTCCCAGCTGCTCGGGAGGCTGAGGCAGGAGAATCGCGTAAGCCCAAGAGTTAGAGGTTGCTGTGAGCCGTGTGACGCCACGGCCCTCTACCCGAGGGCGGTACAGTGAGACTCTGTCTCTACAAAAAAAAAAAAAGTTAGGCCCATGTTTATACAAAAAAAGAAAAAGCACAGGGAAAGTGAGAGTAATTTTTTTTTTTTTTTAATGTTTTACGTCTGGCTTTAGGGCAAAGGGGAATCTGGTTTCTATGACCTGCCTTGGGGAAGAGTGGGACGAGCCTCAGAGGAGAATGGGACTTAGAGACAGGGAGGCAAGAGATGAGCAGAAAAAAAAATTTGCTCCTGAGGCTACTTCTGCGGCCTTTGTTTGGCGGTATTGTTTCCTGAGCTCTAACAGTTTGGCTGTCTCTTATCTACGTTTTATTTTTAAAGTCTCTCCACCTCACTGGGCCAGAAAAAAAAAAAAAAAAAAAAAAAAAAAAACCAACAACAACCTGACCTTAGGCAGCTTTGCGGGCACTGTTACCATTTTCTGCAGCTGGAGTCTGGGCAGGGTGGATCACCCGGTCAGGGCCGGCTTCTGATCACTGGAGGATGGTTAGCAAAGCTAGGTGTTCTGTCTAAATCAATTTCCTTTCTCTAAAGTAATTATTTGTTTAGCAAATAATTTTTAACTGTTCATTACAATGAAGTGTAAATGATTGATGGATTGCTGTAAAATGCAAATATAAGGGAAAGCTTTCTCCAAATTTTGTCTCCCTTGCCTTTTGAATTGTAAATTCTACATCATTTGCTAATGAAGACAGAGAAGCTTCTCTTAAGCAAACAAGAAAAGAAATGTAAACCTCCCTGTTCCTTGGTTATTGTTCTTCCTCCAGTTTGAGTCTCTCATTTTTAAAGCTGCTCATCCCCCCAGTTTCTGCAGCCAAGTTACATGTATACTGGCAAAATGAGAAAAGTTGGAACTTAGTCATGAGTTTTTGATAATGACAAATTTATGACAGTTAGAAATGGCTCTTTTTGCATTGAGCTGTTTTCCTTTTCCTCTGTTAGTATTAAAATATACTGTCTTTTATGAAAGTTGATGATCCCCTTTTTGAGGGAGATATGTTTATTAGTGGTCTTGTATGCCAGGTAAAGATTTAGGGATCAACTTGGGTCTAAAGTTTCTTTCTCTGTTTACTTACACAGTTTTAGTCAGTCAGTCAGTCATTTAATTAGTTGACCTGAAATCTGAAAGTCAGGAGGGTGCCCTAGAGGAAAGATCCCTAGATTTGCTATCAGAAGGTGGATTTGGCTTTAAATCCTGGTTTGCTGCTTATAAGCCATGTACCCTTGTGCAATTTGGTCCAGCCTCCAACAGCCCCAGCTCAACCTCTATAAAAGTAAGCAGTTATTAATGTGTCACATGTGTACAATCCTCCCATGGACTTAGAGTAGCTGGCAGCAGAAAGGTGTCTTGTGCCCTGAGGGCTTATTTGTGGGGCTTGGCACTTAATTAGTACGCACAGAATGTTTTCCCACAAATATGAATGAATGAAGTGAGAAAGTGCATGTCCACTTTAAATCCCATAAATGTGTGTGTGAATCTTCACAGTGGCAAGGTGTGTGCCTGGACTGATGTTCTACTCAGCAAAGAACAAGAAAGTAGCTCATTGCAGTAAATGAAATGCACTTTTCAGATTTCTTTTTTCCATTTCATTTAAAGGCCACATTAAGCCACCCCTTGTGGTCATGCTCAAGTTAAAAAAAAAAAACAAAACAAACAATCATGTGTGTGATCACAAAGCAGAGGATGTTAGGAGAAAACAGGAGCGAGACTCTGGCAGCCTGGAGAAAAGAAGCAAACAGAATAGTTCCCAGACACTATATTTCCTTCATCTCATCAAAAATTCCTCAGCTGTATGTGATTCCCTCGGCACCAATGACTTGTATGTATAAGGCAGGATGGTGAAGTGAAAAGACTGAGTGTCCGATTCACAAGTAACAGTTGTAATTACAGGATCCTCCTATCTCTGTAACCCAGAGTAAGTTACTTCACTGCCTCAGACTGTGGTTTTTCCTCATTTGTGGTAACAATGACAATCATGCTTTTATCACAGCGTTATTAAGAGGATTAAGGAAGACCCCAAATAACACACATATGAGTCCACTATTTCAACTTTTGTATAAAAAGATAGAAAAAGGATAATGAGCACTAGAACTTGAAATGATTCTACCCCCCTCCCCCAATTAACTACAAAGAGCAGCACCATCATCAATTGACTGTATGTCAGAATCAAGCCTACCTATCATGGTAGAGAAACTTTGCCTCATTTGGGCCACAACACTGTGGCTTCTAGTAAACACCCACACTCACACACATGCACACACGCGTGCACACGAAAAACAAAAGGAAAATGCCTTAAGTTTGGAGGTAGCTGGAATCCATGCTCTGTAGTACACAGTGCACACCACAGTTACTATTCAAATACTCATAAAGCTTAATATTCCCTACTGATTACTTAAACTTGATGAATCTCAAAGGCACAGAAATACATACTTTTTTTTTTTTTTTTTTTGTAGTTTTTGGCCTGGGCTGGGTTTGAACTCTCCACCTCCAGCATATGGGGCCAGTGCCCTACTCCTTTGAGCTACAGGCACCGCCCAGAAATACATACTTTTTAAAAAGTCAATCATCCACTGTGATGGAAGTCCTAGCAGTTAACCGTATGGGAAATGAGATTCAGGCTTTATATTGCTGTCTGCTTTATCCTAGTAAAACATCTCTATGAATAGAGAGGGGCACAGCTCCGTGGGGTCCTACCCGGAGTGCATCTAACTTTCCTTGTCAGTTCCACATACTACTTTGCTACGATTACCAATGATGAATTTTAAAGAAATTTTCTTTCTGCTTTTATTATCGTAATCTTTAGAAATTTTATGATTTTTTAATCAAGTATTTTCCAATTCACCATTCAAATATATTAGCAAGAGAATATAATGAGCCATTAACAATGGCTTATATGGCAGGAACTGAACAGTCATATGAAGCAGCCAAACTAATTAGCCAGCACGCAATAAGTTATTGATAAGTACTTGATGAAAGGCTCATAGACATTGATACCCTCCAAGAAATCCTAGTATTCTACTGGCTTTTCAAGTGAGCAAAGTGTTACCTATTTCACTGGTCACTTTTGGAAACTTCAAGCAACTTTTCACTTACAAAAGTGAAAAAACTTTTATAGTTTGCAGATTTGATTTGTTAAAGATTGGAGGTGTTGGCTGAAAGCTGGAAAGGACAATTGCATTCTAAATGAATTTAAAATGCTCTTGGGAAAATTGTGCTTCCGAGCCACATATACCCGCAAAGGGAAAATAGTATAATCCAGCACAGAAAAAGGAATGACAAATGAGAAGTCAATAGCGTAACCTTTAAGAAGACGGCCACTTGATACATTTTGGGGATGATACGAGCTTGTCTGTAAATGGCAATAAACAATACGCTTTCGACAGAACACTATCTGTTTATGATTGGATGTCATTTTCTAGGTCTAATTCGTCTGCAAGAGCTCATCAAAGCTCCCTCCAGATATAACATTAAAATCAAAATCCGCCAGCTGCCCTCTGGGAATAAGGATGCCAAGCCTTTACTCAAGGAGATGAAGAAGGGCAAGGAGTTCTACGTGATATTTGATTGTTCACATGAAACAGCCGCTGAAATCCTTAAGCAGGTAAGCGGGCTAGGGAGAAGGCGGGAGTGTGGGGGGAATGTTATTTTCTCTTTCTCTAAAATGCCATCTAGTTTTCCCTTTGTATGGTTTGACAAAACTGCAGCAGTCCAGTTGAGGCTAAAGGTTACAATTTACAGACCCCTTTTAAAAAGCCAAAGGGTTCAAGGAGTTTGTGGATTCATTGAAGCCATTGGCCGGTGTTTAGCTGTAGATGCGTGTTTTTATGTGCATTGGGTGGCACATGAATCCCGTCAGCAGCAGATGAGGAGAGACCTGTATCATTTCAAGGTGATTAAACCCTTTTCTCTCCCTCTTGAAAGGACTGGGTCAGGTTTCATTCACAGCATGCCTGACTTGGCCTAAATGCATCTTCCTCATGGCATGACCTCATATGTCAAGAAAGTGGGATTCTAAGCACCAAAAAGGGGGACAGGAACTTTTCACAAAAAAAAAGCTGCTTCTCTCTTCCAATTTTTTGTAGACAAAGAGCTTCCAAGCATTAATCTCCACAGATAATGTGGGTGGAAACACTTGATAAGTTGTGAAATCCTACATAAATGAAAGACGCAGTAAGGTTCAGAATAATAACCACAATAATAGAGTAATAATTTCTGAGCACATGGTCTTACGCTTAAGAAAGAAAATTCACAATTAGGAAAAGATAAAGCACAGACTAATGGTTCTCGACTCAGAGTGATTTTGCCCTCTGCAAATTGTGGCAATGTCTAAAAGACACTTCGGGGTGTCATATGTGAGATGCAGACACTTATGGGCAATTAGTGGGTAGTGGCCAGTGCTAAAAATATGAAATGACTAGCCAGATGTTTAAAACAAAAACATTAATAAAAAGTCAAGGGGATTGAACTTGAGAGAAAGTCACAAAAAGCAACTGGGTTGTATGTATTTGTGTGGACTACCAGGCATCTATTTATATCTAAGTGGTGATTGTGGCATCGGACAATGTTCTTATGTAAAATAACACAGGCTGTTATTGCACTCCCTCATTTAAAAGGTCTGGGGTTGCTATCTTCTTGATTGATAATGGGCAGTAATTTCGTAAGCAGAATACAGAACTGTGCATTCTCGAAAGAGCTCTTTTTAAACTGTCATCTCGCTTCACTCTCCAGCATTCTATCTCATACTTACAGAGCATTTCTCTGCAGCCATTGCACTCAGAATTAAGTTTCTAATTGCACTGAAAGTAGACAATCACAGAAGTCGACCAGATCTCTCTATTATCCATTGGATGATTATACTAAAAAAAACCTATTTAGACTTATAGAACATACTTAAAGTTGCAGTGGAGAGCCATCACCAACATCCACATCTCTCATCATCTCATGTGGCCGGAGGAGAAATGACTCAGGCAGAGACACACATCCACCAGGGGATGCTGCCCCGCGGGTCAGGCAGGAGAATATCTGTTACTTACTTCCAGACTTTAGTTGCTTTAATAATTCTTTGATTTTTAAAATTATCCCTCAGTAAAGGAAGCCAACATGTCTCAGGAATATCAGCAGCTAAAGAACTTTAAAGGTGAATAAATACAGTCGGGAGCCTTTTATCTTAAGGCTTCATTTAAGAATTTTAATACAGTTCATTAAAGTATGTAATGGAGTGTGCGTTAGAAATGAGAAAAACACCCAGATTTTATGCGTTGTCCTCAAAGTACAAAGAAGCATCCCTTCCCAGGAGCCTGTTGTACCACAGGCTGAGTGTTTCTGTTACATTATCAAGCACGCTTTGCTAGTGAGACTTGGCTTTGCTCCTGTACTCATCTGGCTAACGTAACTGGCCACACCTCTCCCAAAAGGCAGGCCTAGAGGGCTGCTGCTTTGCTTTCTCATCTATTTCAATCAACGTACACCTAAATGTCCTTCAACTACCAGGCTACTTCCTAGTAGCCTGGGGAGTACAGGATTCAAAGGACAGTTAAAATAAAAGCAAAAGCAAAGTGTCTAAGAGTGGAATGCCCCAAAAAGGTCTGTTGGGGCAGGAGAAGTGGAATTAGTTCGTTTGGGGGCCCGCCATTGACACAGATGCTTTTCGTTCTCTGTCTTATGATGTTCTAAACTGTGTTTACTTTTCCTACTTATTTTACTGATATGGGCTATGAAGCTTGGACAAAGGGACAAATGAGATTGTTCATTCAGTTTTATTCTAAACTAATGATATGAAAAGATTTGGGAGAGAAGAACACTTTTTGAAAGGTCCCAGCATGAGATCCCCACCATATTGCATGGGAAAGAGTAATTGCTCTTTTTGAAATCATAGCCAAGAACCAGAGTTAGCTTAATGGGGATTATTTGGACCTCCAGAAACTGCTGTGCTTGAAATGACCTCAGGGCTTTATAAAGTTTTCAATCAGACCCAAGCACTCTATGTGATCAGCTTAACTCGCTGCATTAGCCCTGGGCAGCAACCTGCAGAAACCAAGGCGGGGAGGCAGGGGGCTGATTCAGGAGTTCTGGATTCTTATTCTGACACCACTCAGTCAGTCTTTCTACCCGAGGAAAGGAAAGGAAGACAGTAGACTTATCTCCTTTACTAAGGGTCTTACCAGGTGCCAATGAAGATGGTCCCACATAATCAGGGCACCAATCTCAACCCCCTGAGGTTAATTGTGGCATTCTCACTTCAGAAGTTAGGACACTGAAGCTCCGATAGATTGAGTGGTCCATAGACGGTCACTGTCTGAGTAGCCAGCTGCCAGGTGGTCTCCAGATTGCCTGGCCTCAGAGGTCACTGCCCTGCGAGGGGCCACCACCCAGAATGGGCGACTGTTGGGAAGTAGGCTCTCAGAAACATCCGGGAAACATGACCACATGCTGCGGGTTTCTTGAGATGAGATTAGTATTAAGGGCTTTTAGTTTCTTTGTGACCAAAAACGTGGTCTCTGCAGGGCCACTGGGCTTTCCGCTCATGTGCGCTTTTGCCCCTTGCCCCCTACTTCCCTGCACCTTTGTCATGGTTTCCCGCTTCTTCATGATTTTTCAGAAGAAGTCAAATGCACTTTAAAAAAGGCATTTGACATTTATGTAAAGATAAAAATTGGACAAATGTCTATAATTATTCTCGGGCATGATAATCACTCCAGCAAAGTAATTATTTCCATTCATAGGAACAAGTACTATATGATGAGAATCTGAAAAGTTATTTATCCCAAATTAGTTTGAAATTCAAACGTCAAGACTTGATCAGGCTACAGAAAAGCTGGGCTTTCATAGGAACAAACGATCTTTGTGAATTTCTACACAGAGTTCCTCCATTACTGGGCAGGTTACACGTGTCCTGGTTCCCCTCCCAGTTGGGGTCCTGATGCTTCCCTAAGGTGCTGCTCTCTCCTTGACCTACCTCCAGCGTGAAAACTCAGCTCCTCCTCACTTCCACTTCCCTCAAGTTCCATATTCTCCCACTGACTCTTCACTACCCACCACATACTAGCCTCATTCATACTGAGTATGATTTTGCTGAGGGAGTGACTAATAGGAGGTGAATTTAAAGAATGAAGAAAAGGGTAAGAAAATTCTACATAGGAAACTTTCAGCGGGTGTGTGGCACGGTGCCAGGTGTTAAGCAACCATCTTCTTTAATCAATGCAATAACCCTTGGTATAACTGGCATTATTTCTCTTTTGCAATTGAAAATTGAAGCGGAGATGCTAATTTTATCTACTATGTAATGAGCATGCTCTTAACACAAAACCTCATGGCCCACAGGACCTGACCTCACTTCTCTTTTTGGCCTTCTTGCTGGCCTCTGTATCCAATGATCCATTGGACCTCCTGCTTGGTCATCTGGCATGTCCTCCTTTTCCCACATTATAGCCTCAGTCCTTGCAATCACCAAAAGTCTAGAAAATTCCATCTTATATTCGGCTTCATCTTCATGATCATCTCTTGAGAGATAAAAGAGAAGAAACTTGGGCGGCGCCTGTGGCTCAAGGAGTAGGGCGCCGGTCCCATATGCCGGAGGTGGTGGGTTCAAACCCAGCCCCGGCCTAAAACCACAAAAAAAAAAAAAAAAAAAAAAAAAGAGAAGAAACTCTTTTCTCATTCCTTATGTCCCTACACTCTACTCCATTTGCTCTGTAACCACAATAGAAATCTGTAGTTATTTAAGGCTTTTACTAATATGCTGTCCATATCCCTTACCAGACTCTAAACTCCAAGAGGAAAGAAGCCTTCTTGGTCTTTCTTCAGTACCTGCTACTTTATTTGACATATAATTAGTGCTCAGTGCCATGTTCGTAAGTGAATAATGAAATGAATGAATGAGCCAAGAACTGTACTACATGCTTTCAATAAATCATTTCCCATCATCTTTCTTCTGCTCCACTCAACATGCCATACACTCAACACTGCCACCACATTTGGACAAATTGCTCCTCTGTGCCTCAGTTTCCTTTGAAGAAAAGGCTTCTTTCAACCCTGAAAACCTATGCTATTAAGAAATTATAGTGCATTTGAGCCTTTGATTCCATATATTGAAAACAAATCTCTCTCTTTGGAGAATTGCATAGTCACTTTTACATCCTGTAATATGACTGAGCAAGCAAGTGACTATTTCCAGCATAGTAGCCTGAATCCTGTGGTTCTCTGATGGAGAGTCAGGGGACTTTGAGAGGTTCCATCCAGAGGAAACCTACATGGGGACTGGGCCAGTTTCCTGAGCTCAGTTAATCTGCTCCCTCCTTTTCATGAACAAGTCAGAGAAGAGTTTTTATTCTTCTCCACAACACTTGTGGCAAATGAGTATAAAGCTATAATTGAGCTATTAGTCTCCATAAAACATTTAGTACCAAAATATTTTGCAGAACTACATTACATTTTCTACTGTCAGCATTTGCATGCCCATGCTTTTTTCTCTTTTCTCCTCCTTTCAATTAACATAAAAAGAAGGCTAAAAAGAAAATGTATTTTTTAATGCCTGGCTTCCCCCTGCTAGGACGTGCAATGGCTATGCTGATTAATCAGATGATTTCGTGTGTTGATGCTTTCTTCATACGTACCCAATGGCTATAATGAAGACAGACAGAGGTGATTACATAGTTTACACAGGACAGAAGCAACCATCAGCCTTCATCTCACAAGGCAGACAACATCAAGCCAGACAGATTCACAGTATCCTCAGGTGTTACAAACCTGCACACACTAAGTCAGATTTAGAAATCTATCATTTTTCATCATAAATACATTGAATGGGCCAAAGATCTTAGGGGTTACCTTTTACTGAATGCTTACTGTATGCCAGGTGCAATGCTAAATGGATTAAATGCATCACTAATCTCATTTTTATAAGATCATCATTCTGTATACAAAAAACTGACAGAGGTCAAAGAGATTTTGTAATTTGCCCAAAGTCACAAAGCCAGCAATTAGCAGGGCTGGGACTTGACACTTCTTTTAAGAGGAAAGGAAAGTAACCTCTTCTACAACTGTTATGTACAGAAAGATGTCCACTGATTCACACAGTAATGAAACCTGGAACACATTTTAGTTAAGCCTTGAACTTCTTGAATGCAATTGTTTTGTTTCCTTCTCAACCATCCAACCACCTCTAGCTTTACACAATTCCTCATGAAAAACACTGATTATGTCAAATGTCTAATGACCAAGAAGAGAATGGGACAAGAACACAGTACAGAATTTTTTCTTTCATTCTACTTATTTGTTGAGCACCGATTGAAGGTGATAGAGATACAACAATGAGAGCAACAATAAAAGAAACCAAATCTCTGCCCCTTTAAGACAAAAAGAGAAACCGAAAATGAACACCACTAGAGTACAGGGATCCAGGGCTTACAAACTTGCTCAAGGCCATGAAGTTACTTTCTTTCTTTCTTTCTTTTCTTTCTTTTTTTTTTTTAACAGTAGCCTTTTATTTTTAATACCTATTATGCCATCGATTCCTAGGGAAAAGTTTCCAGCAGCTCGGGGAGGCACCTTCCCATTGAATGTGATAAAGTTCGCTATGCCTATTATGCCATGAATTCATGGGGAATAGGTTCCAGCACCTTATGTTCCTGTTCCATTGGTTCCATTGGTTCTCCTGTGTACTTTGTTATATGCCCATTATTTCATGACTTCATAGGGAATGGGTTCCCTATGGGTTCCCATTGGATCTCACCAAGTGGGCTTCTCTGGGTGGAGCAGGCTGGTGCTTGAGTTGAACCCCCTCTTTGGCTTCATTCTTTTTCTGATCATTTTCCTTTACACGTTTTAGGAAGCTATCTTGGCTCTTAGATTGGTTAATATGCTCAGTATGAACATTAATCCTCTTGGCAAGAATCTTGCCCTTAACTTGTTGGTTTACAACAATGCCAACAGCATGCTGGGCAACATTATAGACTTTCTGGTATTGCCATGGTAACATTTGTGTGGCATGCCTTTTTGAACAGTACTCATTCCCTTAATGTCTACAATATCACCTTTCTTGTACATTTGCATATATGTGGCTAAAGGAACAACTCCATGTTTTCTAAAAGGCCTAGAGAACATGTATCGGGGGCCTCTGCTCTTTCCCTTTGTGTTTGTCATATTGGTGAATTAATGCAAATTGGAGTCTCTGGCCGAAAGGCATGAAGTTACAGTAAGAAACTGTAATTAGAACCTCGGACTAAAAGATGGGAGACCCAGTTGCAAATTCTCCTCTTTCCCTAAAAGAATGAAATAACTATCATTTGTTTTGTGCTTACTATAAGCTGGAATATGCTATGTGTTTGACTGGAGTGATTGATCTCCTTTTAGCCTTTCAAAATACTCAATGTTACAGAGAGAAAAAATGAGACTTCAAATTATGCACTTAATGGCAAAGCTGGATTCCAGACCAAGGTCTAATGCTGGCATCTCCTGAGTTGCTCACACCCTCTAAATATGACACTTTAAGCAAATCTTTTGATTTCTCTTCCCCTCTATAAATAAGATTATTGGATTCTAATCTTGCTAAGATTCTCTTCCGCATACTTGTGCACAAGAATCCTCTTACTAGTGTCTAGATACAACCAGCTTGCTCATCGCTTTGTACTTAGTAGGCACTCAAAGAAATGGGGAATCAATTAAGCAGTTCATTCCTTTTTAAAGTTCCTGGAGTTTTTTGATAGCCTTGGAGGAAGTTCACTGATAAATTCATTACGTTGGTTGAATCCTGACAAAGTAATAATTGCGAATTTCAATTTGAACTAATTGGATGACAATTCGTAGTGTATTATGTAATTACTCAGGCAGTACATTCTCATTCAGATTATGTTTCTTTCAGGCTGATATAAAAATATATTTAGATTCCCTGAGCATATAGTTTTACTTGTAAGGAGCAGTGCATAGGGGTCAGTGTGTTATTAAATGTACATAGTTGAACCTCTGTAAGTGACCACCCAAGAAACTGTAACAACATATGGAGGTGGTGAACATAGGCCTTCTGTACTGAGGCGTATTTGTGGTGCATGTTCAGTCTATGAAAATTAAGTCAACTTAAGGAGGTGGTCAATGTAGGGAGGTGGTCAGTAATGGAAGTTCTTCTGTATATGAATTAATTGGCCTCTGTGGATAACCCAAAAGTTACTGAAAGTGTGTGCTATTTGCTCATATTCCTCTTGTCCAGTGTACCTATTTGAGGATTCCCCAAAGCCTCTAAAAAGTAGATTTAGGAGAGGACTTAGGTTTGCTTCAATCGGAATTGGGAAGAACAAAAATCTATGTACATGTCTCAGATATGCTCTCAGGCCTAATTCCAACTATACCAAAATCTGACTGTGGAAGGAAATAAGACAAATTTTCCTCACTGAGGAAGGACGGGTGCTTTAGAAAAAATTGTGAAAAGAATTTGGGGGTGCATATATTGGGGTACATCTTAAAAATCACTGAACTCTACCTTTATTCAAAATTGGGGAAGGTGCACATCACCGAATGTGCCTTTTCTGAGGAAGAGGGTTCATAGTGTCTGTCCGATTTTCTAAAGAAGCCTGAAGACTAAAGCAGGCTAAAAATAGCTTCTGTAGATTAACCACAGATGCTTCTTCAACCTTTCATAAGTGCAAGATTTTACCAAAAGGACCCTGCCTCTCTACTTTCCTGGTGAGTCATATCTTCTTTATCCTAAGGATACTCCTATGAGATGCAACTTTCACCATTTCTTCGCCCCACATTTTGACAATCTTTTCTTTTCTTTTCTTCTCTTTTCTTTTCTTTTCTTTTCTTGAGACAGAGTCCCACTCTGTCACCCTTGGTAGATTGCTGTGGCACCACAGCACAGCAACCTCAGACTCTTGGGCTCAAGCAATTCTCTCGCCTCAGCCTCCCAAGTAGCTGGGACTACAGGCACTGACCACAACACCCAGCTATTTTTTTTTAGAGACCAGGTCTTGCTCTGGCTCAGGCTGGTCTCAAATCTGTGAGCTCAGACAACCCACCCACCTCCACCTCCCAGAGTGCTAGGATTATAGGCATGAGCCACCGTGCCCGGCCTTTGGCAGTGTTTTTTATATGCCAAAATCTATACTGGAGCAAAAGGGAAATGCTTTAATTAATGCTTTTAATTAATAAATTATTGGATAAGGTCTTTGTTTAGTAGAGGACCTGATAATTCATTATTTTCCACCTCTGTGAAAAAAAGGGAATGCATTTCTACTGTTACATCATTTTGAGAAAAGTTGTGACAACAGATTAAATATAAGGTATTAAGCCCAGTATTGATGCATAAAATATATCACTCATAGTGTGGTTTCCAGACAAAACTGTTAGCGTGATACAGGTTCCTGCTCCTATCTCTGTGTCACTACATCACCACCTACGCTATTTCACAATGGTTTCCAAATCTCCTCTCAGCTGACATACCAAGTCTCCCGTGACTTTACCTGGTGTTATTAAATTTGCACACCAGACTGAACACCTAGCATCCTCTTCTTCATCCTTCTCCAGCCAACCTCTTTCTCCTCTGACCCCTCTCTGGGTGACTAGGAATTTCATCTAATTACTCCAACAGAAACTTAGAGATTTTCTTGACTCTTCCCCACTCCTCCCACTTATTAGTTACCAAATGTTGGGGATTCTACTCTCTGGATATGGTTCAGAATCAACCTCCTTTTCTCCATCTCTCTCTCCTTTTATACTAATATAATTGATCTCACTGTCACAAGTCCTCTTCCCTTCCTTTTCCCCACCTACCCTTCATGTAGTTTGGAAAACTATTCATTCTAAGTAATTTATCTGATCTTATGACTCCCATATTTGAAATTCATAAGTCCCACCTTTCTATCTCACCCCAGGGATTGAAAGAATAAAAAGACATGTTCCTTAACATACTATGGAAAGCCACTGTCCTTATAACATCTAGTACGCAACCACATCTACTATGTTTCTTATACAATTGTAGACAAAAACTGTCACAAATTTTTAAAAATGATTCTTTTTTAATCCATCAAGGAGATTAAAGTTCTTCCTAAGTGTCACAAAAAGGATTAGAAATCACAAGCAAAGTTGGATCAAATCAATTCTGATGTCTAAAGGGATGTCATCTTAGGTTTGAATTCCTACAGAAGGGCAATAGTGAGTGAGGAAGCACTCACTTCCAGCACCTTAAGGTCATCTCAAGGGGAACATTTCCCTGGGTCTAGCTCTCTAAACAGGAAATAGATGAGCAACTTATCAAGGCATTCTGGCTTGGTGGATGCATCCCACTTAAGATAAGCTTCGACTCCTCTGTTTCTAAATTTGCTCTCACCTGACAACCATATGCTTTTATTTGGGTTCCCAAAGTCCAGAAAGACTTTGTGCCAATTCTTTCTTTTCCTGAAACCTATGCCTCCTGTAATCAATGAATGAATTGCTATATTACTAAAATCCCAGGACTGAAATTCTACCTGTGTTCAAATACTAGAATTCTGCTTTATCTCTCAAGTCTATAAACTGATAATAACACTTTCTCCCCAGACATATGTGTATGAAGAACTATAGTGCTCAGTACGCTGTAGCTGTTTTTAGTATAGTTGTGACTTAAAAATATAAGTTTGATTAATATAAATCAGTGGTTCTCAGCACTGGCCACACATAAAGTATTACCTGGAGAGCTTTTAATAAATATCAATGCATAACCACATTCCAGACAAAATAATTCAAAATATTTAGTGATAGGACTCAGTTTCTTGGTGATTCTAATAAACCCTGAGAAACACTGATATGAATAATTATTTTCTAAGCCTAAAAGATTCAGATAAATTGACAAAGTAAAATGATCCAAAGAATTGAGGATCAGACCCCAGACTCCTGACACCTATACTGGGCTACAGATATCTCATAAGACCACAAAGACTACCATTTAATTCATCCCTCTATCTCTTTTGAAAGTTTACCTATTTATTTATTTATTTATTTTGAGACAGAATCTCACTCTGTCACCCTGGGTAGAGTGCTGTGGCATCATAGCACATAGCAACCTCTAACTCCTGGCTTCAAGCCTCAAACTCTTGCCTCAGCCTCCCAAGTAGCTGGGACTACAGGTGCCCGCCACCACCGCCAGCTAGTTTTCTTACTTTTAGTAGAGATGGGGTCTCACTCTTGCTAAGTCAGGTCTTGAACTTCTGAACGCAAGCAATCCACCCACCTTGGCCTCCGAGAGTGCTAGGATTACAGGTGTGAGCCACCATGCCTGGCCCAAACTATAGTTCTTATTATCTGTGTTACAAGAAATTACAAAAACAGTTTATTGCAAATATATTATTCAACATATTCTCTGTTAATTGTCCACCTTTTGGAATTTGTTCAATACTTTTCTGTTAAACATTTTTCTTTCACTATATTTTTTCTTACATATCATGTTTCCACTAATTTCTTCTGGATGTTGCAGAAAGTTTATTTATTAATTTTTTATTTTTTATTATTAAATCATAGCTGTGTACATTAATGCGATCATGGGGCACCATACACTGGTTTTATAGACCATTTGATACATTTTCATCACACTGGTTAACATAGCCTTCCTGGCATTTACTTAGTTATTGTGTTAAGACAATTATATCCTACATTTACTAAGTTTCACATGTACCTTTGTAAGAGGCACCGCAGGTGTAATCCCACCAATCACCCTCCCTCTGCCCATCCTCCCCCCTCCCTCCCTTCCCCCTATTCTTAGGTTATAACTGGGTTATAACTTTCATGTGAAAGCCATAAATTAGTTTCATAGTAGGGCTGAGTACCTTGGACACTTTTTCTTCCATTCTTGAGATACTTTACTAAGAAGAATATGTTCCAGCTCCATCCATGTAAACATGAAAGAGGTAAAGTCTCCATCTTTTTTTAACTGCACAATATTCCATGGTGTACATATACCACAATTTATAATCCATTCGTGGATCGATGGGCACGTGGGCTTTTTCCATGACTTAGCAATTATGAATTGGGCTGCAATAAACATTCTGGTACAGATATCTTTGTTATGATGTGATTTTTGGTCTTCTGGGTATATACCTAGTAGAGGAATTATAGGATTGAATGGCAGATCTGTTTTTAGACCTCTAAGTGTTCTCCAAACATCTTTCCAAAAGGAATGTATTAATTTGCATTCCCACTAGCAGTGTAGAAGTGTTCCCTTTTCTCCACATCCACACAAACATCTCTGGTCTTGGGATTTTGTGATATAGGCTAATCTTACTGGAGTTAGATGATATCTCAAAGTAGTTTTGATTGCATTTCTCTGATGATTAAAGATGATGAGCATTTTTTCATATGTCTGAAGGCCGCGCGCCTGTCTTCTTCAGAGAAGTTTCTCTTCAAGTCCCTTGCCCAGCCTGCGATGGGATCACTTGTTCTTTTCTTGCTTATACGTTTGAGTTATCTGTGGATTCTGGTTATTAAACCTTTGTCGGAGACATAACCTG
This sequence comes from Nycticebus coucang, assembly GCF_027406575.1. Classification (NCBI taxonomy): domain Eukaryota; kingdom Metazoa; phylum Chordata; class Mammalia; order Primates; family Lorisidae; genus Nycticebus; species Nycticebus coucang. The sequence continues at coordinate 15,699,499 of NC_069795.1, forward strand.
CAAATATCTTCTCCCATTCTTATGGCTGTTTGCTTGCTTTACTTACTGTGTTCTTGGCTAGCCAGCTTTTTAGTTTGATCAGTTCCCAGTAGTGTATTTTTGAAGCTGCTTCAATTGCCCAGGGGGTCCTCCTCATAAAATACTCGCCCAGACGGATTTCTTCAAGGGTTTTCCCTGCACTCAGAGAGTTTATTTTTTATGTTAGTATAATCCTCCAAAAGCTCACTTTCTCTATTTGCCAGACTGCCTATTTAATTCTGACATGGGAAATATTTTACTCCTGCTCTGTTCTCAAAAACATGTACTTCTTTAATACAATAATCTTGACTGTTGTGCTCCTGAAAGATGCAATCTGGCCCTTCCTGTAGCATCATCTCTTGAAGCTAAACTAAACCCAGTGGTCTCCATTTATTAATATCTATTCGTGTCAGCTGCCTTTCTTCCCTGGAACTCACAGTTGGAGAGAGAAGCTTATAAAGGAGGTAAGACTGAGAAATACTTCCAAGTAGTACAGTTACCCACTAACTATTCATGGAATATCTTTTGTTTTTCTTTAGTCTAACTTTGAGGAAAAAGGTTGTCTGAATTAGTAAATGGTATAGCAGTGTTTTCAAATGGAAGAAAAAGTCCTGGATTCTCTATGCTTAGCGTGGATTTGTGGCCATATATGTGAATGGGGGAAGCAGAGAAATTTGGAAAGTCATCAGTCTCAATCGAACAAAAGTCATTTTTTCTCTTTGATACATACCTCTAATGTTAATGTGCCAAAGCTGTCAATCACATGAACCATCATCATAGAAAAATGGAAAAATGGGGTGCATTGGTTTTCTATTACTGCTATAACAAATTGCCAAAATTTTAGTAGCTTAAAACAATAAAAAAAACTGTTCTTTTACAGTTATGGGGGTTAGAAATCCAAAATCAAGCAGGGCTTCTCTTTTTCCTGAAGGCTTTAAGGGAGAATCCATCCCCTTGATTTTCTTGAGCTTTCAGACCAGTGTTTTTTAACATTTTTTTATCTCATGGCACACTTAAACCTATAGCTAAACTTTCATGAAACACTTAAATTATGTTGATCAACAAAAAGAGAAAATAATAATAATAATAATATACTTGCTGTGCTGTGAACTGAAAATAATTTAATGATCGTTAAAAATTTTTGCAGCACCCCTAAGATCCTCTCCCTGCACACCGGTGGAAAATCACTGTGCTGGAGGCTGTCCTCATTCCTCAGCTTGTGGCTCCATATCACTCTGCCTCTTCTTCCATTTACAGATTTCCACGTACACCTTCTCTGCATTAGACCTTTTCAGTTTTTATCTTATAAGGTACTGTGTTATTACACTGGGCCCACCCAGAAAATTCGGGGAACTCTCTCCATCTTAAAATCCTTCATTTAATAAAATCTGTAAAATCCCCCTGTGTGGAAAATCACATATTATTAGGTTCTGGAATTTAGATGTGGACAACTTCAGAGACCCATTTATTCAGTCTGCTTCATAAGGAAATGAGTTTTTTCTATATGTCATGATTCTCCTGGGTCTAATGCTATTTGCTATATATCCGCCTGTTACTTTTTTAACTGAAGCTGTAATAAGTCAAGGTGGCATGCAAGTGTTTTTTTTGTTTTTTTTTTTTTTTTTTACAATGAAAGACTCGTCTAAAGACCTACTTATACCTAATTTGTTCTACTGATTACCACCATTAATAGCTGTATAGCCAAAGTAACATCTGGCTCAGAAGAGAGTATAGCCTGAAGGATAATGGTTAGCAAAGGAAAAAGGGCTACCCCTGGAGCTCAAACTTTCATCTTAAAATTGCTGGTCTGAGACTTGATATCATTCAACTGGTTTCCTGAAGACTCCTATGCTGAAAAAACTTATTTCTATCTGGAGGTAAAACTGTTATTTTAGCCACATTGCACATTCACAAGTTATTCACTTGAAATTATTGACTGCAAACCATGTCTGATGGTTTAGAATTCATCCTGATATTGAGAAGGCTATAAAAGGAGAAATATACTTCAGGTTAGTCAATATAAACTTCCAAGATGCCTATTTTTCAATTGAAGAAAGCAGTAAGAAAAAAAAAAAGAGAGAGAGAGAGAGGATAAGTATTACAAGAACACCTCCAAATTGCTTAGAAGCACTCCAGGATACATTTTAAGTTTCTTCTACAACAGCAGAATAATGCCAATTATTTGTGACATATGGATTGCCTTTAGTGATGGATTCTGAGATTTGTGGGGAAGAATTCTTTGTTGCTGTCTCTGTAGCAATGCGTTGCATTCTGAGTAATGTTCATATTGAAATATGGTATAGGCTTCATAGGACACCAAAAACTTTTGTTGGAAAACTGTGATCCACAGACTTGTCAGCTGTCTTCTAGGATGACTTTGTCACCAAGCACAGATATTAGACCCCTACAAACTATTTCTTCAACACCTTTACTTAGACTTCAATGAGAACTTGCAAGACAAACTAAAAGGTGGTCTTAGAGCTTCTCAAGCTGTGTGTACCTAATAACTCCACACATCAAATATAGGACATCATCATTGCCAAAAACAACTAGGCTGGCCCAAGGCGGATCAGTGCTACTGTGGACAAGGTCATGAAGGTTCTGTGACAAAAACTCCAGAAAGCAGCTGGGCCCATGTGGGTTCACTACTGTTACTAAGCAATGGCTGTTTCCAAGGGCATATTGTTAACAGTGGGACTATTAGGATTATCCTTTCAAGAGCCAAGTGGAATTGAGTTGTTATTCTTCTTTTTATTGAACCAGTTTAACTACAAATTTTTAAAAGTAGTCATTGTTTTTAACCACTGAAACAACAAAATAGTCTCATAGCATTTGTACACTTAGTAGCATTAATACAGAGAAAACCTTAGAGTAGGTACAAGCCACTTGGCCCCTTTTTGGTTTAAGGATTACGTTAGTAGATAGAATGAAAAGTAATAAGTTTGAAGGACTTTAAGTCTTTGGGTATTAGTTTCTTTTAGGTTCTAATAATTGATATGACAGCAATATCATATCAATTATGCTGGTCTGTGAATTGTGATCCCTAGAACTGGCAGCAGGGGGTGGGGAGACTCTTTTCTTAGAGGCCATCTCTTTTGTTACTCTTACCCAACCCAGCTACACCAGATCTAAAGAGTCCACTTCTTTTTATAGGAAAAAAGTATCTGTGCTCATCCCAATCATTTTTTTTATTTATTTGTAATATATGTATTTTACAAAGAAGGAGAGTAGTCCAGTAAAATATATTTGAAACAAGGTGATAAATATTTTTATAAGGGGTGGAGATTTGACACAAAAGGGAAAACTAGATAAGAAAAATATAAAGCTGGATGACATTGGCACATGGAGAACACACTGTAGAACCTCTGTAAGTTTACCACCCAAGGTACTGTGACTAACTGATCAACATACTAGTAGGAAGGTGTCAACATAAGGACCTAGTCTACCGTACTGATATGTACATGTGGTGCATGCCCAGTCTATGAAAATTAGGTCAGTTGAACCTCCATGTTTAACCACTACACTACCAGTAGGGTAGTGATCAACCATGGAAGTTCTACCATATACCCTGTGTTCCTGACTAGTTGCTAATGAAGGATCCACAATTTCACCATAAACTTCTAGCAATCAAAACAAAGTTATAAACAAGATCACTTGCAAGCCTCTTTTTTTGATGAAAGGACTAGTGTATTTATTGAAAAAAAGAACAGTTTGTTCTAGTACTGATAACAATGCTAGTCATGTGGAAGGCCAGTGACATCTCTGGAGAGCTACCATAAATCAGTATTGGTCCCAACTCAGTGATCAGAACCAGCACATGTCCCTACCCAATCACAGGGGCCAGGAAATAGAACATATTGTGTGCCCTTTGAGTTGGAAAATTGTTGAACAGTAGTAATGATGTCCATACTAGGAATCTTCTCAAATCAAGAGGGGTAATAAATATTCAACACCCTCCCTGGTTTAGATAGAATGTAATCAAAAGGGCTGTAGTTTTTACTATCTATCAAGGTAAGTCAATGATGTGGTGTCAAAAAGGATTAGATAAGAATAATTCCAAGGCTGGTGCCTGTAGTTCAGTGGTTAGAGTGCTGGCCACATGCACCACGGGTGATGGGTTTGAACCCAGCCTCGGCCTGCTAAACCAAAAAAAAAAAAAGAAGAAGAAGAAGAAGAAGGAGGAGGAGGAAGAAAAGGAGAAGGATTCCATTAGAAAATAAGCATTGTGAGAAGAACATATTATTGGAAGCAATTAAGGTGACTATGCCATAAATATGCACAGTGCTGGTCACCTCATTTATTCCATATTAGTATGTGTGACATGATGTGTTTTGTGTCAATAAAAATGATTTATACAGCCCCAGAACTAGTTTCTAGAAATACTTCTCTGGTAAAGTATGTATACTGCCTAAGTCAGCACCACTTGGTTAGTTCAGCAGACAAGCCCGGCTCTCAAAATCCAAAGAAGGTAGTCTTTCTTAGGAAAAAATCAGTTCAGCGAAGAACTATTAGAAAACTCCCCATATCGTGGTTATACATAGTAGGTTGTATTTTTAAAACTGACATTTATCTTGATGTGACCTTTTCTTAATCCCTTAATGCCGTTTAGTTGAAATACCAACATGCAGAGAGAAAGTCGTAATGGGAATGCAATGGTTGTGTTTATGAGGCATGCTACTGTGAAATGCCAGGGCCACGGGTTCCAACCACTCTACAGACCACCACGAAAACAATCCTCCTAAAACCACCCCCGTTGGTGCCACTGCCTTTGCTGTTCTCACCTAGAAGTTTTTCACTCTTCCTAGATCCTACACTGTTCACAAAGTTGACGGGCCGATGATCAATGACTGTACTTCTTTGTTAATTTCTATTTCTAATAAATTCATGGGAATAACCGGCAGGCACTGATCCAAACAATGAGTTTATGAAGGGAAACAGGGATTTTTCTAGTACAGCAAGTGAAAATTTTACCTGGAGAACCCAAGGGTTCTTTTTGCAATAAAAGTGGACCCGTTGGCTGTTTATACATTACGTTTTCATATCTCTTTCCTAACACTGAATAAGAGACATATCAAATGAATATCTGCCTTGAGGAATTATTTTAAAAATAATAAAAAATAATTAGCTAAACGGTTGTTAAAAAAAAAAATTATTCATGCCCTCAACAGGGGATCAAAAGTTTCCATAGTAAGTTTAAAGAGAAAATTTTGCCCAAGTGAAAAGCTGCTGATTCAAGTGCCTTTGTGTTTTATTTTCAGTTTTAGAAACAATATTTAAAACCTTTATATCCAGCTCTATATCTAAACATAAAACTTGTCCAATTCTCTTTCAAGAGGTAGTCTTGGCTGCAATTACACTATCTAATGACCAAAGTGAAAAATTGGATTCCTGACTGACCCTGGCAGGCCAGCTCTTTATGCTCGAATGATATAAGAGACCAGCTCACAAGACCTCACTGCGCTTGGCTCTAAATGTTATTGATGGCCTGAAAGGCAGTCCACACTTTTAAAAATCCTTTTTTGCTCCAGGTCTTGTTATTGCCATAGGAGTGACTTACATGTTGTTGGCTTGTGATTCATGAAGAGAGTTTCCCACCATCTGTCTTATCTTCATGACATTACAATTTCCCTAAATATTCTTCCAATTTCAATGTTAGTAGAAACACTGTTAAGAAGTGTCAGAATGGTGTTTGTGTTGTTAGGTGCTATCAACAACACCTTTATTCTTTATTCTCTTTCATATGAAATTCATTCTAGTTTATATACCTTTAGGCACCTTCTAGGACCACTAATAACTTGTGTTGCCTTTTTCCAGATCTTTTCAATGAAAGTCTTTGTTCTCTAATGCAAATGTCCATGTTTTCCATAGAGCAGTGACTCTCAACCACAGATGTCAAGTACACAAACTTAGGCTTCCCTCTCAGAAAATCTAATTCAGGATGTCTCTGTGATGGAGCCTAAGACTCTGATTTTAAAATATACACAGGGCGTTTTCATTTGCATCCTGAATTAAGCAGGTTTGTGGGGAAAACTAAGTTGGAAATATGAGTCATCTCTATTTATTTCTATAGAAAGACCAAAAGATAGTGCCTAAATAGTTCTTTTGGTTACCTACTCTGAACAAGTTTATATCCTTATTGATAAGATTTAGAGGGCAGCACCTGTGGCTCAGGGAGTAGGGTGCCAGCCCCATATATTGAGGGTGGCAGGTTCAAACCCGACCCCAGACAAACTGCAACAAAAAACTAGCCGAGCATTGTGATGGGCACCTGTGATCCCAGCTACTCAGGAGCCTGAGGCAAGAGAATCACCTAAGCCCAAGACTTTGAGGTTGCTGTGAGCTGTGACACTATGGCAGTCTACGGAAGGCGATAAAGCAAGACTCTGTCTCTAAAAAAATTGTATAAGAATAGTTCCTATCCTTCCATCTATCAACTAATGGTCTCTTCCCCTACTCATTTGTGGGATGGCATGGAAAAGGGACAGAGAAAAAGGTGTCTGAGATATTCTCATTGATAAATTCTGGTTTATACATATCTTCTTGCCAGCATTACCAAGTCAACATTTAATGAATTCTACTCCAAGTGACGCATTGTGCTAAGCACTAAGGCTATGGAGGTCAACAAAATACGTACTACTAAGTATGAGATAACTCAGAGCACAGGTGCAGGAAAGACAAAGCCCTGGGCCATGATGGACAGCTCCACATGTAACATTTGTTGAGCATATACTACTTTTAAATCTGATCATCAGACCAGTAACTTTGATGTGAGCCAAGCAGTGTGTAATGAAAATGGCACTGGCTGGAGGTCAGTGGGGCCTCAGTCTATACCAGCCACTAATTGGCCTCGGGTTTCTGATCTGCTGAGTCTGTGACTTCTAAAGTCTCTTCTTGTTCTGTGTTCCCAAACTTCCGTAGTCACTCTAATAATTATCCATTTCTTACTAGAATTGTGTCCCTGATTTTTCCCCTTGTTTCTCTTTTGCAGATTCTGTTCATGGGCATGATGACTGAGTATTATCACTACTTTTTCACAACCCTGGTAAGCACATCTGGCAGACGTGATTCCAAACACTAGGAAACATCTTCCCATGGTTATTTCAAAGTCAGCACCACCAGATTTGCCTTACTTTTCTAAGAATCCTCTAAACCCAGTAATGCTGAGCAGCAGGTTTCTTCTTTTCTTTTTTAAAACTAGCACTGATGTGTGTGCATTCAGAGAAGGATTGAAATGAAAATCCCGTTAAATGAAAGCTATCAAATACAAAGTATTATTAAGGAAGCATCATCTACAATTTCTGCACACATCAGAAGGTGGATCTAAGTGTGTCTTGGCATTCTTTGATTTGACGCATCTTTCCTGCCTGCGTCCAGTAGATAGCTGGGTTAGCCAGGGGACACCTGTCAGACGTTTGGAAAACCTTTAAAAAGAGGAGTTTGGGGAAAGCTCTGCACATTTAATTTTGTGCACTATTAAGAAAAATCATGACTTTAAACTTTAGAAATCCAGAGGAAACTCTAAGACATCCTCAATTTGTAGAGATTATCTGATCAAAAGAGAATGATTTAGGGCATCTAACACATCAAAGTGACATGATGTCTTTCATTCAGTCAATCTCAGAAATCAATGAATGCCCCCCACCACCACACCCACACATGCTCCATGTTCTCACATGAGAGGTAAGCACAGAATTGACCTCCTTTTCTATTTTGTAGTAGCGTATTAACTAAAATCTACCCAAATTCTGGGGGGACTTGATAAAAGTACCATTTTAGCAACTAAAACTGCCAAGCTAGAGAATAGGGGGAATCAAAGAATTTAGAATAAGGACCGAGGAGCTGTCATACTATTCACAGAAGGAACAATTTCTATTTGTGTGACTCAAGTATCTCTGGGAGCATGAGATGACCTCTTTGGGATAGTTGTTAAAATCATTACTGCTATTGAGTGTGGGGTCGGAAGGAGGATGCATGGCAGAAGTTCTTCAATTAAGATTTCATGGTCTCCTGCCCTGATCATGTCCTCTTTCAGAACAGTGGAAGGAAACCAGGGAGCCTGCAAGGCATCTTGGTCTGCTCACAAACATGGCTCCTCCCTGTCACTATTAACACTCAGGATTACTCATGGTGACATGGCCACCAGCCCCAGCTGTACACACCTCAAGGAGCTGGTGTTGGAGAAGTTTGAGAAAGAACATGAACAACAGGACCTAAGAAGTCTGGTCCTCAGTGGGGATCCCTGAGGATGCCCCAGTCGTGTGCTTCTTATTCTTGGTCCCCCTTCACATTCCTGCTGACCTCATCCTGAATTCACAAGAGGATGTCAGAAATCAGATCTTAGACTTTTCGCATTCCATATTGCATAGAAAACTCCAAAAAATTTTTCACATGTTTAACACATTTCATTTTAGCATGCTGAATGAATTTACTGTTAGATCCCCAATGGATTGGATATGTGTTCTGGAAGTTTCTGTCTGACATCCTGTAGCTAGAATAACTTTATCTCTATTCAGTGAGCATGTTAAAGGAATCATTCTTTCCTAGTCCTTATTTTTTATAAGTTTGCTTCTTTTATTTTTTCCTTTGATTTTTTTTCTGCATTCTGCCTTGCTTGGCTTCCACATTCTTACTATTCTTGTCCATGACTATTAATAAAAGTTAAAGAAAACATTATTTACTCCAAAGAAAAGATACACGATGCTTTAAAAGGCAGTTTGTGCACCTTTTCTGACACTAGAAGCACAGAGCTGTGCTCTTACAGTTCATCTGTCTGGTCCAAAGAAGCACAAAGAGAACTTGTCAAAAGAATAAATTTCTATGCATCTTCTGCAAATGCAAATCATAGTGTTTCTGAATCTGCTCTTCTTGAATAACCACTATCATCACCAATAAAGTGTTATCTTGTATTGCACTTTCAAAAGCAGTTACATTGTTAGGAAATTTTTATTTATAGAAGGTTTTTTGTTGTTGCTGCTGCTGCTAAAAGCTATTTTAAAAATCTGGTTTCTTCTTAAATGTGATACATTTTTGAATTTAGTCTTTTTATTAAGAAAAAAGTTGAAATTATCATATCTCTGTTTTAAATCTGAATCAACTTATAAAACTTCTGGTGTATACACAACCTCATCTATGACAGAAAATACCAGGGTGAATATTCTTTTACAGAATATTTGTCTGAAAGGGAACGAGTTCCACTGTTAAGATGCTCTCACACCCACACAATCACATTCTCTAGTATATTCTCTGATTAGAACTCTGTGATTCTTATTCTGAGCACATGTCCTACGAGCATTCATCATGTCCTTATTGTATGAGATGTGAGTTATTTTTCAAGTGATCCAAGAGATGCTATTTTTTTCTAGCAGAATTGATCTTCCTGTCAAATGCATATGCAACTTCCAAATTATACCTTCATGGTAAGACCCAGAACAGCCTGATGTGGCAAGCTGTGATGAAGAAAGGGGTACTGCCACTGACCAGTGGTTCATTCGTGGCTTAATCGTCACTTTCTTCATCTCTAAAATAAAAGCTTTGCACCAAATGGACATAAATATCACCTCCCCCAAAGACCATATCCTAGGAACACAATTCTTACCTTTATAGAAAGTCATATCCCATGCTCAAGGGCAGGGGGCCTCAAACTGCGGCCCGCAGGCCACATGAGGTGGTGTGATTGTATTTGTTCCCGTTTTGTTTTTTTACTTCAAAATAAGATATATGCAGTGTGCATCAGAATTTGTTCATAGTTGTTTTTTTTTTTTTTTTTTAAACTATAGTCCAGCCCTCCAACAGTCTGAGGGACAGTGAACTGACCCCCTGTTTAAAAAATTTGAGGATGCCTGCTCAAGGGCATACTAATTATCAACAGCCAAATTTCTCTGCTTGGCTTATTTAAACTCTAACCATATTGCAAAAATAAATAAATAAATAAATAAATGAAGGTGAAAATGAAAATTGCTTACTGCCTTAGGGTTTCTTAGACAGCATATGAATGAAAAACAATGGGCTATGTTCTTTTATTGAAAGGGTGTGATATGGCTGCCACTTTTGTTTTAATCTATAGTAGTCCTCCTTATCTGAAGGGGATACACATGAAGACCCCCAGAGGATGCCTGGAACCAAGGATAATGCCAAGCTCTCTATATATTATGTTTTTCCTTTCTGTACATACTTAGGATGAAGTTTATTTTATAAATTAGGCACAGCACTTTTGTGCCTAATTTAACATAATAAGGGTGCCTTCAACACAAGCACTGCCATGTCACAATAATTGACCTGGTAACAGAGACACTTCCTACCTGTCCCAGCAGTGGTGGGCGGCCTTGAGAGTGCGGAGATGCTGGACAAAGGGAAGATTCATGTTCCAGGCAGATGGAGTTGGACAGTGCCAGACTTCCTCACGCTACTCAGAAGGGTCTACAATTTAAAAGTTAGGAACAGTTTATTGCTGGATTTTTTTAAATATTTCGCAGTGATGTTTGACCTCAGGTGGCTAAAACCTATAGACCACAAAACCAAAACCAAAGATAAGGGGGCGCCACTATATTAGTTGCTTCTACAATTATTAATTCTCTTTTGTATAAGAAACATTGAAAATGCTAATTCTGTTCTACTTTTATCATTTTTAAACTATGCAGGACCTGTTTGCTTTAGATCTGGAACTCTACAGGTACAGTGGTGTGAACATGACCGGGTTCCGGTTACTGAACATCGACAACCCTCACGTGTCGTCCATCATCGAGAAGTGGTCCATGGAGAGGCTGCAGGCCCCGCCCAGGCCTGAGACAGGCCTTTTGGATGGCATGATGACAGTAAGTAGTTTTAAAATGTAATAATTTGAGTGAATGTTTGGTTAGGTTAAGAATCTTATATGCCTCAAAATGTGAGGGAAGGAAAAGGTTATAACATGTACCTTGGCTTGTTTGAGAGAAGTAAACTCATCAGGTATTTTGAAAGGCTGCAACTGGCTACTATAGAAATTACTATTTTTGGCTTCCTAACTGTACCTTCCTCAGACAAAGCAATCAACAGGAGTAGCCTCCACCATCAAACAAATGAAGACAAAGCCAGAGCCAAAGGAAGAGCGAGTGAAGAGGGTTTTACCTCTGGCAACGTGGTGTTGGGAAGGGGGGAAGGGGGCGTCAGGCTGCCTGTGGAGTGTGCAGAACCAGTTTACATTCTCACCATCTGCCCACAGCTTAGGGAGCTGAGCAGATGTGGGAAAATTCTGGATTTACATACAGTTCACACACTCACAGTCTTCCTGTCCTGGATGCATATAAACTCATGTCTGCAGATGTTGACAAAGCTTTACACCAACCATATGTTGCTCTCCAAGCAGATGCTAAGCCCATCTCCTGACAAGTTGGAGACTCTGCTGAACAGACAAACTGAACTGCCTCATCATAGAGCCTCTTACTGACATCATTTTCCCAGGTTGTCAAATGCACCCACCTTCTCCTTATTTCTCTAATGAAGCTCCCTGGGTGATGAAGAAAATAGCAGGAAATAATAAGAAAAAATGCTTTCTATGTAGCAACAGGGCCATTTCAGGAAAAATGGTATCAGGGATGTGGGCAGGTAATAGCATTTCAAATTGCCATAGTATTTTATTCTCTGTCCCCATTGTCAGGGGAAGCACTCTTACTTTTAAGACGTAATTTACTCATAATGGAAAGGCATCATCTTGTAGAATAATGAACTTGAGATCTCTTTCTTTTTTCCTTTTTTTATGAGGAATAAATGAAAAATATAAAATAAATGAATTAATGAAGTGGTTCTCTGTTCAGGCTCCCTGATTGTTTTTCAAACCTGAAATATATTTTAAACTGTACAAAGTGAGCTAAAAGATAATGAGGGAAAACCTCTTGGTACAAATGAGCCTTGGGGAAACCGGAAACATTGCTTTGAATAAAAGCGGATAGAGACTGTCCAGGGAAATACTAGACTTCGGAGAGGAGAAGACCAGGGTGAGAGACAGCAAAAGAGGGAGAGAGGGAGGTAGTTTCCTCTTCTTCCTTTTGGATTTCTAACTCCAGTGATTTCAAATATGGTTCAGATTCCTCTGCCCACTTCCCCGCCTTCCAGTGAGATTTCTATCACAGGATGAGATCTCAAATAATTTTTACCTGGATTTGGTAGGTGCCACTAAAAGAGTTACAGTTTGAAGTTATGTTAACCCAGGTTATAGATTCATGCCAAATATTAAATACTCATCACAAGTATGGTTTAATTTACCAAAAACGAAAAAGTCTGTGTGTCCAGTTATAATAAGCTGACGAAACAGTTGTACACGTTGCCTAAGGAAGGAAGGCCACTGGCAAGAGGAAGCCCACTGGCAAGAGGGGCAGAGCCGAGCAGCTCACAGAGTCAGCAGAGCTGGATGTGACCACCGCCCCGGCGGCTGTTGGTGTCCCCAGGCAGGAAGTGTGACAGAGCTGAGACCAACGGAGGGAAGACGACCTAACGATTTACTGTCATCCCAATGAAGGGAGAGTTTTTTAGGCTGTGATCTTGTTGTTATTATTATTATAAAATTACGAAAAGGAAAGAGAATTTATCAGACAAGAAGAGGATGGCAGGATGGCTCACCGGGGTGCTATAAAAGTGAGCAGAATAAGCATGTCAGGTCATTTCAATAGTAGTTTTTTAAAATCAGTGATAGAACCCAGGACCCACTGGGAGTTTGGTCCAATACTCATGCAGATAATAGCTTAGAAATTGATTACATGCAGCATAATATTGACCTTTATTTATCTAAAGGATCTGCTTTGCATTTCACCATGTCCTTGCTGTTTCTTCTGGATGTGCCTCATTTAGGGATGTGGAAATTGAGTCATGAAGAGGTGAAAGGACATCTAAAGAAACATCTAAAGCTCGACTCACTAAGCCAAGAGAACACACCCATATCCACAAGTCCAGGACCAAGGCTGACACAACTTTGCTCTCAAGTTACCTCTATATAAATTCTTTCTCTTCTCCTTCAAAGATAAAAGGTCCTTTGGCTTCAATTCTGCTGGGTCTACACCGCAGACCCTGTATTTCATTCATTTTTGTTTATGGAGCACTTGTTACTCCCCTGACTAGATTCATCCCCTATCTGAGCTATTCAAATGCCATTTCCCCAGAGGGGCCTTGTATGAGCACCAAGGAATACAGTAACCCCCCCTCCCCCGTTCTCTCTCCTACACCTGCTTTCCTTTTCTTTACAGCCCTTTTGACCAGATATGTTACATTTATTTCTTCGATAGCTACTCCTATAAGAACATAAACTCCATGAGGATAGAGACTTTGTCTTTTTGTGTTATACTTTATCTCTAGCATTAGAAAAGAGCTGGCACTGGCTTGGTGCTTGTAGCACAGTGGTTACAGCGCCAACCACATACACCAAGGCTGGTGGGTTCGAACCCAGCCAGGGCCAGCTAAACAGCAATGACAGCTACAACCAAAAAATAGCCGGGCGTTGTGGCGGGCGCCTGTAGTCCCAGCTACTTGGGAGGCTGAGGCAAGAGAATCTCTTAAGTCCAAGAGTTTGAGGTTGCTGTGAGCTGTGATGCCACAGCACACTACTGAGGGCAACATAGTGAGACTCTGTCGGAAAAAAAAATAGAAGAGGCTGGCACAATGTACACCCTCGATAAATATGTATTTAATAAAGGCATGGATACACTAAATAAATATGAATTAATCTTGTACCAAAACTCAAATATGAAATGAACAATATTCAGGTAGCACTGAAATAGTCCCATAAAACAGCAGAAAAGGTTCCTATATAAAAAAAAGTATGATTAGTAACAATACAGATTATTTAAAAGTAGCAATATTTTTAAGAAGTAATCATAAACTACTCACTATTAATGTTTAAATAATGCTATTCTGTAATAGAATTGCATTCTCTAAAGTCATATGTACATATTATACCAATGTTCTATTTTTTGAGTCTCAAGGTGTCGCCCTCGGTAGAGCGCCAGGGTGTCACAGCTCAGAGCAACCTCAAACTCTTGGGCTTAAGCAATTCTCTTGCCTTAGCCTCCCAAGTAGCTGGGACTACAGGCACCCACCACAACGCCTGGCTATTTTTTGGATGTAGTTGTCATTGTTGTTTGGCAAGCCCAGGCTAGGTTCAAACCCGCCAGCTCCGGTTGGTGTATGTGGCTCCTGTCCTAGCTGCTGAGCTACAGGCCCCAAGCCTTTATACCAGTATTCTTCAAGGTTAATTTCCCTACAACCCTTTATAGTCACGTATTTGTGTGGGCCATACACACATACAGATACCCACGGAATATATAATATAAGAAATAGAAAAAAATAAGACAACTCATATGTTTGACTTCCTCCTTAATTGTCTATTTTCCTCTGTTATATTTTTAACAATTAAGAATTTCTTAGAATTCATTCACTAAAACATTTCTAAAGAATATTATATATGTCAAAACATTCAAATCTGAAAATAGAGGAGTCATGCCCAAGTTTGAAAAATCTTGACATCAATCAGACTTACGAACAATCAGAACAACACACAAAACGTTTAATTGAAGAAAAAAATGACTTTAAAAATAGGATTAAATTTGAGTTATTAAGAAAGCTGTTACTGAATCAATAGAGTTCAAACACAGAGAAACTCATTATTGAAATACATGTTAAGAATAGAAAAAAAGAGTATTTTGTCAACCAAAGTTTTCATTAACAGAAGTTTGGAGTGATTCTTCTAAAGTCCCTTTTGTTCCTTTCTACTATGTTTGAATTTCTTCTTAGCACTTGAGCTGATTCTGTCTGTTGGCTTTTGTATAAACTGGGGTCATGGAATGGCCCCATGCCAGATGGGTTCTTGTCTGTGGACCAAAACTTTGTGTGATTCCGTACTGCACAGGAGTCATGGAAATGACAAAACTTGACCTGTCATCCGCCTTCCCAGTTTTTTTTGATGCATTCCCAGTGTGAATTAATGTCACAGCCTTCACCTGCCCTCTCCTGTGTCGGTGTCTCCCCTGATCATGACCCACAGGGGAGACCTCTGAACATCCAGAGTGGCCATCACTGCTTCTGTGACGAAAGAAAACAGACAGCTGGATTCAGTAGAAGAGGCAGAACCTTTCCAGAGAAGGAAAGCCCTGATTTAAATCCCTGCTATGTCTCTTGACTAACTAAGTGACCTGAGCAACTTATTTAGCTTCTCTGAGCCTGTTTGCTCATTTTTAAATCTGTATAATAGTATTTTGAAGTGTTACTCTGCAGATTCAATTGGGAAAGACACACGAAGACTTTAGGACATAGAATTGAATGTACTGGATGGTACCTGAGGTTTTGGCAATTTGTCGTCAACAAAAGAAAAAAAAGTAAAAGACATGCTGAAACACAAAGGCGAAACCATTTGTTTCTAAGAAACACATTCTTGGGCTTGCACGTGTAGCCAGAGCCGGACCCTTAGCTGGGGCCTGTGTGACCTCGTGTGACCAGGGAAATCGCCCTGTGTGTTCTTCAACTCTACGTGTAGTTCTTTTTTCTTCTTCCTCACTGTGCCTCTCAAAAGCTGGTACATTGTTCATTGAGACAACGCTCCAACCTCTCTGCCAGGCCTTGCTGCAACTGCTGAGGTCACTGCCCTAATTACTGAGTTTCTGGATTGTGAGTATGTGCTGATGCCTTTGCAGCCTCCGCCAACCCCTCTCCACATCCCATTTCACTGTGGGTGCCCCATCCCTGCGCAGTGGGTATCCAGGGGCTCAGGGTGCTCTCTGTCTCCTCTGCTACTTCGGCTTCCTCAGTAGCAACCACTCCCACAAGCTTGTGTTCCCTTGCGGGGCTCCAACAGGCCAAGTTCTAGTTCCCCACCCTTACTAAAATCCTCACTACTTCAATGAGACAAGTGTCAAAAAAAGAAAAGAAAGAAAGAAAAGCTAGCCAGTTCCTATTAAGTGGCAAATTCCTGTTAGCTCTATGTCATGGATATGATATTTGAAGTTTAATTGAAGAACCCTTTAACTCCAACCTAAAGAGAGAGTTCAGAAAATTAAGGCAAAAGGGTGATTTTGGAGAGTACTTCTTTCCTAGAAAGCTGACTCATCCAGATATACCAGATATAAAATGTCTCCATGTTTGGAGATAAATTGGGAAACCTTTGCTGTTTCTTCATTTGCTTTCCAAAAACTAGGTCTCTTTTCAGACCTGATCTCCTCCAGAATATTCCAACAGTTACATGCCACACAAACAGAAATGCATGCAGACCTTATAAGGTCATATCGTGTTGTTAGTCTTTGCTCCTGTGGTGAGGTGGCATCTTGTTGGTTTGTGTTCGTAGTCCCCCAAGACCATCCTCAGGTTTGTTGATTTGCTGTAAGGACTCAAAGAACTCAGATAACTCTTGTACTCACAGTGACAGTTTATTATAACAAAAGGAGAGAATAAAATCAGCAAAGGAAGAAGCCACAAAGAGCCTAGGAGAAACCAGGTGTGTGCTTCCAGATGTCTCTCCCAGTGGAGTTGCATGAAAACAGCACTTATCCTCAGCAGTGATGTGTGGCGACATGTATGAAGCATTGCCACTCACCCGAGACTTGGTGTCCAGGGTTTTTATTGGGGTCACTCATTTAGGCATAGAGCATCCGTGAAGCTGACCTGAATTACTCAGTTTCTAGCCTTTCAGAAGTCAAACCAATAATAGCACAGCCCAAAGCTCAAGGCCAACAAAATAGGCATTCACCATAAGTCACATTTTTTTTTAAAGAAAATTAGCTTTATTTAATTTAGAAAAGTTGGTTGTAGTGTTAGAATTTCTCAAATGTTTTCATTCTGAACAATTTGTAGGAGTATTTATACATAAGTCACATTTTTAACATAAACTATCTGAGATTGCCCAAGGTCCAAGGAATACAAAGACACTCTTATCAGGAAATGCCAAGGACTTACCTCCTAGGAACAAGTCTAGGGCGAGTCCTTTCTTTGGAATGTGCGGGGTTTGAGTACGCCAAGGCCACTGAGTTAACCCTGTAGTGCAAATTGATGTAAGAACCCAAATATTGTGTATTAAGGAGAAGGCTTTCAATTTGCTTATTTCATGATCCAGGTTGTACTAAAAAATGTTTTTGTAGGGACACTGAGCAATGTGATTTCATTCCGCCTTTAGATACATGTAAAATGTGAACATAAACACGTTTGGAAGAAGAAAAAATTTGAAACATAGACCAATTTCAACTATGTTCTCTATTTCCTAGGATGATTTGAGAGTCATTGCTCTAAGTTAGCAGCCCTCAAACACAAAACTGTAAAAGGGGAGGAAATTCAGTGGTTGTTTATTAGTGCTATAAAGTATTTATGAGAAAGTGTTCTCCCCGTGTAAGAAAACATTTTATAGCAAGGGGTAGCATATTTTTAGAATAAAATGGTTTTCTTCTTTAGACTTTAAAAGCACTGGTCAGACTAATAGTTTTGAATTATTTTATGGTACATCTCCACATGGAGTCCACCTTGATAAAGAAAGTCAAATCCTTTCTCCACTAAGTTTGTAGAAAAGTCAGGTTATTGGAAATTCACTCCTATACCTTTCTATCAAATAAGTAGAGTTATTCAGTGAATTAATGAATAATCATACTAACTTGAAAAAAAAGAGCCACTGATAAAAAGGTGCAATTCACCATAACAAACTTAATGTTAATAATTTCTAATAACATAGAAATCTGTATTTGCATTCTGAGTTGGAATCCTCCTTTCTTCAATTGCTGGCTACATAATTTAAGGGAAGTTATTCTACCTGTACAAGCCTCAACTACTCAGTCTGTCAAATGGGGATAACACCTATTTCGAAAACTTAATTTTATGATTTCAGAAGGTAAAACATGTAAATTCTCATACTGCCTGGTACATAGTGATTATTGGGCTTTATTTTGACTATTAAATCATCAGACTGGGGTGGCACCTGTGGCTCAAAAGAGTAGGGCGCCAGCCCCATATGCTGGAGGTGGCGGGTTTAATCCCGGTCCCGGCCAAAAAAAAAAACTGCAAAAAAACCCCCAAAAATTATCAGACCAGTAGCTCAGTTAGAAGTAGCTCAACTTTATGGTTAAAAGCACAAACTCTAGCACCAATTTCTCAGGTTGGAATACTGACTTTCTCGTCACCAGTTTGGAGACAAGAAATCTCTTTATTTCTTTGTCGATAAAGGAGTAAAGGTTATGGTAAAAATTCAATGCCTGCAAAGGATTTAGAATAGCACCTGACCTATTAAGTACTCAATAAACATCAGCTATTATTGTTGATTTTGTTTTCAAATGTCTCTACCTGCCAATAGCTTGCTCTCCCCCAATTAAACCAAACTAGCATAGCAGAACATAGGTGCCGGAATCGGACAGGTGTGGGTTCAAACCTGAGCCATGCAAATGCCACAGTATCAATCACTTAATTTTCTATTTTTAATTTTTTTTAATAGATTTAGCATTTTTAGTGGACATAACTATTCATTTAAATGTGTTAAATTAAATAAACGTGTGACTTCAAGGTGAAAACCAATTTAGCAATACAATGTTTCAAATCATAACAGCAAGGTTCAGAGTAAACTTCCAAATGAAACTAAAATTATGACAAGCTCTAATTAAAGCAAATAGTATTATACATTTTGACACACTAGCCAAACACAGTCTTGTGAACAGCAAAAAATATGCAGCTTTGCATTTGATATAGTAATTTGAAAATATTTCAATATTTCTGGGAACCAAATCGATATTTTTGTGCATTTGAGACTCCACTTTCAGTTGACATAAATGTTACCTGCCAATTTGCAAATAAATATATGCAAAGCTGCCATCTGACAGTCTCTTTACTGAACTTTGTCTTCCCAGAGGCAAATAACCCTCACTCACCCTTTTCATGAGCCTCAGTTTTCTCACCTATAAAACAGATTATGGATTATATCAATCTTATGAGTCTTGAACGGAAATGATCAAACTATTTTTTATTTATTTATTTATTTTTATTATTAAATCATAGCTGTGTACATTGATATATTCATGGGGCATCATTCACTAGCTTCACAGACCGTTTACCAAGTTTCACATATACCCTTGTAAGATGCACCGCTGGTGTAATCCCACCAACCCCCATCCCTCTACCCACCTCCCCACTCCCTCCCCTCCCTTTCCCCCTTCCCCCTATTCTTAGGTTGTAACTGGGTTATAGCTTTCATGTGAAAACCCTACATTAGTTTCATAGTAGGGCTGAGTACATTGGGTACTTTTTCTTCCATTCTTGAGACACTTTAGTAAGAAGAATATGTTCCAGATCCATCCATGTAAACATGAAAGAGGTAAAGTCTCCATCTTTCTTTAAGGCTTCATAATATTCCATGGTGTACATATACCACAATTTATTAATACATTTGTGGATCGATGGGCACTTGGGCTTCTTCCATGACTTAGCAATTATGAATTAGGCAGCAATAAACATTCTGGTACAAATATCTTTGTTATGATGTGATTTTTGGTCTTCTGGATATATGCCCAGTAGAGGGATTACAGGATTGAATGGCAGATCTATTTTTAGATCTCTAAGTGTTCTCCATATCTCTTTCCAAAAGGAATGTATTAATTTGCATTCCCACCAGCAGTGCAAAAGTGGTCCCTTTTCTCCACGTCCGCGCCAACATCTCTAGTCTTGGGATTTTGTGATATAGGCTAGTCTCCCTGGAGTTAGATGGTATCTCAAAGTAGTTTTGATTTTCATTTCTCTGATGATTAAAGATGATGAGCATTTTTTCATATGTCTGAAGGCCGCGCACCTGTCTTCTTCAGAGAAGTTTCTCTTCAAATCCCTTGCCCAGCCTGTGATGGGATACCTTGCTCTATTCTTGCTAATGCGTTTGAGTTCTCTGTGGAATCTGGTTATTAAACCTTTGTCGGAGACATAACCTGCAAATATCTTCTCCCATTCTGAGGGCTGTCTGCTTGCTTTACTTACTGTGTTCTTGGCTGTGCAGAAGCTTTTTAGTTTGATCAAGTCCCAGTAGTGTATTTTTGAAGCTGCTTCAATTGCCCGGGGGGTCCTCTTCATGAAATACTCGCCCAGACCGATTTCTTCAAGGCTTTTCCCTGCACTCTCCTGTAGTATCTTTATAGTTTCATGTCATTAGTTTAAATCTTTGATCCAGTGAGAGTCTATCTTAGTTAATGGTGAAAGGTGTGGGTCCAGTTTCAGTCTTCTACAGGTTGCCAGCCAGTTCACCCAGCACCATTTGTTAAATAGGGAATCTTTTCCCCACTGAATGTTTTTAATTGACTTGTCAAAGATTAAATAATGGTAAGTAGCTGGGTTCATCTCTTGGTTCTCTATTCTGTTCCAGGCATCTATTTCTCTGTTTTTGTGCCAATACCATGCTGTTTTGATCACTATTGATTTGTAGTATAGTCTGAGGTCTGTTAGTGTAATTCCTCCTGCTTTGTTTTTATTTCTGAGTAATGTCTTGGCTATTCGAGGTTTTTTTCTGATTCCATATAAAACGAAGTATTGTTTTTTCCAGATCTTTAAAGTATGACAGTGGAGATTTAATAGTGATTGCATTGAAATTATATATTGCTTTGGGTAGTATGGACATTTTAACAATGTTGATTCTTCCCAGACATGAGCATGGTATGTTTTTCCATTTGTTAATATTTTCAGCTATTTCTTTTCTTAGAGTTTCATAGTTCTCTTTATAGAGATCTTTCACGTCCTTTGTCAGATAAATTCCCAAATATTTCATCTTCTTTGGTACTACTGTGAATGGGATAGAGTCCTTAACTGTTTTTTCAACTTGACTATTGTTGGTATATATAAAGGCTACCGATTTATGAATGTTGATTTTGTAACCTGAGATGCTGCTGTATTCCTTCATCACTTCTAAGAGTTTTGTAGTAGAGTCCCTAGTGTTTTCCAGATATACAATCATATCATCTGCGAAGAGCGAAAGTTTGATCTCTTCTGACCCTGTATGGATACCCTTGATCGCTTTTTCTTCCCTAATTGCAGTGGCTAAAACTTCCATTACAATGTTGAAAAGCAATGGAGACAATAGGCAGCCTTGTCTGGTTCCTGATCTGAGTGGAAATGGTTCCAATTTAACTCTATTCAATATGATATTGGCTGTGGGTTTGCTGTAGATGGTCTCTATCAGTTTAAGAAATGTCCCTTCTATACCGATTTTCTTAAGTGTTCTGATCATGAAGGGATGCTGGATATTATCAAAAGCTTTTTCTGCATCGATTGAGAGAATCATATGGTCTTTGTTTTTTAATTTGTTTCTGTGCTGGATTACATTTATAGATTTACGTATATTGAACCACCCTTGAGACCCTGGGATAAAACCATCTTGGTCATGATGTATAATTTGTTTGATGTGTTGCTGGATTCTGTTTGTTAGGATCTTGTTGAATATTTTTGCATCTATATTCATTAGTGATATTGGTCTATAATTTTCTTTTCTTGTTGGGTCTTTTCCTGGTTTGGGGATCAAGGTGATGTTTGCTTCATAGAACATGTTGTGTAGTCTTCCTTCTTTTTCTACCTTTTGGAACAGGTTGAGTAATATAGGTACTAATTCCTCTTTAAAGGTTTGGTAGAATTCTGATATGAAACCATCTGGTCCCGGGCTTTTCTTTTTAGGGAGGTTTCGTATGGTTGATGCTATTTCAGAACTTGATATAGGCCTGCTCAACATTTCCACTTGATTCTGGCTAAGTCTTGGAAGGTGACCTACTTCCAAGTATCAGTCAATTTCCTTCAGATTTTCATATTTCTGAGAATACAGTTTCTTGTAATATTCATTAAGGATTTTTTGGATTTCTGAGGAGTCTGTTGTTATTTCATCTTTGTTGTTTCTGATTGATGAGATTAGAGATTTTACTCTTTTTTTCCTAATTAGGTTGGCCAAAGGTTTATCTATTTTATTGACCTTTTCAAAAAACCAGCTTTTCGATTTATTGATCTGTTGTATTATTCTTTTGTTTTCAATTTCATTTAATTCTGCTCTAATTTTGGTTATTTCTTTTCTTCTACTGGGTTTGGGGTTGGAATGTTCTTCCTTTTCCAGTTGCTTGAGATGTCCCATTAAGTTGTTAACTTCCTCTCTTTCTGTTCTCTTGAGGAAGGCTTGCAGTGCTATAAATTTCCCTCTTAGAACTGCCTTTGTGGTGTCCCAGAGGTTCTGATAGTTCGTGTCTTCATTGTTGTTTTTTTTCCAAAAAGTTGGCGATTTCTTTCTTAATCTCATCGCTGACCCAGCTATCATTCAGCATGAGGTTATTTAACTTCCATGTTTTTGTATGAGTATGCAGATTCCTGTTGTTATTCAGCTCAAGTTTTATTCCATGGTGGTCCGAGAAGATGCATGGAATAATTTCTATTCCTTTAAATTTACTGAGGTTAGACTTGTGACCTAAGATGTGATCGATTTTGGAGTAAGTTCCATGGGCTGATGAGAAATATGTGTATTCAGTTTTGTTGGGATGAAATGTTCTGTAGATGTCTGCTAAATCCAAATGTTGGATGGTTAGGTTTAAATCTAAGATTTCTTTGCTCAGCTTCTTGTTGTAGGATCAATCCAACACTGCCAAAGGAGTGTTGAAATCTCCAACGATTATGGAGCTGGAGGAAATCAAGTTACTCATGTCTGTTAGAGTTTCTCTTATAAATTGAGGTGCATTCTGGTTGGGTGCATAGATATTAATAATTAAGATCTCATCATATTGAGTATTACCCCTAACAAATATGAAGTGACCATTCTTGTCCTTCCTTACTTTTGTTGGTTAAAGCCTATTGTATCTGCAAATAAAATTGCAACACCCACTTTTTTCCGATTACCATTTGCCTGAAATGTGGATGACCATCCTTTCACCCTGAGTCTGTATTTGTCTTTTAAGTTAAGATGTGACTCTTGTATGCAACAGATATCTGGCCTGAGTTTTTGTATCCAGTCAGCTAACCTATGCCTCTTTAGAGGACAGTTTAAGCCATTCACATTAATGGAGAATATTGATAAGTCTGGTGAAGTTTTGGGTATCGAGTTTTTCAAAAGGCCAGTGGGCATTTTTAATCCTTTCACCAGTGTGGAAATTGGAGTTTAATCCCAAGTTTCTGAGTGAGTTTACTTTTGTGGTATAGGATTGGGTTGGTCATTATGGAGGATAGGTCTGAGAATATCCTGAAGAGCTGCTTTGGTTATGACAAATTTCTTCAACATATGAATGTCATTAAAGTATTTAATTTCTCCATCATAAAGGAAACTCAGTTTAGCTGGATACAAGATCCGGGGTTGAAAGTTATTTTGCTTTAGGAGATTAAAAGTCAATGACCACCCTCTTCTGGCTTGAAAAGTTTCAGCAGAGAGATCTGCAGTCATTCTAATATTCTTCCCTTTGAAGGTAATGGTTTTCTTTCTCCTGGCAGCTTTGAGGATTTTCTCCTTCATATTAACTTTAGTGAAATTAATTATGATATGCCTGGGGGATGTCTTATTGGGGTTGAGTCGTGCTGGGGTTCTGAAGCTGTCCGCTATCTGAATTTCAGAATCTCTAGGCATGTCTGTAAAATTCTCTTTCATAATTTCATGCAGAAGGGCCTCTGTGCCCAGCGAGGCCACTTCATCTGTTTCGGGAACTCCTATGATTCAGATATTTACCTTCTTTGAATTATCCCAGAGCTCTCTGAGAGAGTGATCCATTTTTGCTCTCCATTTCTCTTTCTCTTTGAGAGTTTGGGAGCGTTCAAAGGCTTTATCTTCGATGTCAGAAATCCTTTCTTCTGCTTGCTCCATTCTGTTGCTGAGGGATTCTACTGTATTTTTCATATCTTTGAGGGCTGCAAATTCTTACTTCAGTGTGTCTAAGTCTTTGGTGGTTTTGTCTTTAAATTCGTTAAATTCTTGAGACAACTTTTGAATTTCTCCTCGAATTCCTAATTCCACTTTGTTAATCTTGTCTGCAATCCAAATTCTGAATTCAATTTCTGACATCTCAGCCAGTTGTTTATGAATGGGATCTTCAATTGCATCTGCCATATGTTTCCTTGGGGGGGTTGATCTATTCTGGTTATTCATGTTACCAGAGTTTTTCCACTGATTCCGCCCCATGGTTGTTTTACTCCCTCTGATTTTTTCCCCTGGGGCTTTGTCAAGGGCCTGTACAGTGTTGTGGCCTAAGAAACTGGGGCCCTGTCTGGTGTGGTGGGGCTAAGTGGTTCTGTCTTATTTTCAGCTGGTTTCTGTTCCACCCTAGTGAAACAGTTACTCTGGATTGAAGTCTCAGCTGTGGAGAAATATCAGCAATTAAGTCACCCCACCCCCCACCGGCAAACAATTGGAAAAGAAAAATCAAACCTTCCTACCACCATGCACCTAGGGCACCACCTGATTTGTCCTCAGGTGATTGGTTCAGTTCAAAAAGTCCAAATCAATTGTCTCAGTCTGCACCTGTCTCGGGTGAGAATTTAAGAGGTCTCTGGGAACTGGATCACAGGGGTCTGGTGACTACTCTGGTGTGGCTTGCTCCAGTGCTGCGTGGAATCAGGAGGAGTCACCCAGCCAATAGATCAGTCTGGGAAGGTTGATGCCTCCTTCCCCACCTTGCACCACGTCACACCCAGTCACTGATAGCCCTGCAGTTGGCTGACCCAGTTGCCTGTAGTGAATTGGTACTCCAGGAGTTTGCACCTGTCTGAATCACAAGGAAGTCTGCCAGGCCACTGCGCTCTGCCTCTCTCTAGCAGAAGGAGGTGAGGCCTGACAACCTCGGGCGCTTGATGAAGGTTGGGGGATTTTCACTCAGGTCCAGTCTCACCCCTGATTAATGTTACTGACAGAACAGAACAGAACAACTCTGCGGTTCTCCTGTGGAAGAGAAGCTGAATTGAGTTCCAAATTGAGTTCCAATACAAGTCTTTGTTCTTGTATTGTCTATAGGCTGACGATCCCGTGAGGGCCAGGTGCGTCTTAGGTTTAGTAAAGCAGACCTCTGGGTCAGCCCCGCCCTGGAAGTTTCCCTGGTTTGCAAGTTGGAATAGCCTCAGGCAAATCCTATACTCAGAGTCTCTGGTTGCCCAGGGAGACAGGGGGTGGGGCTTCAGAATATTCGGTAGTAAGCCGTATTGCTAGCAAAAGAGGGCTGCTGTTTTATGGCTCAGGCAACCGCTGCTCCGGTGTAGCTCCCTTCCGGCCAACCGTCCTCTCTCTGCTCCCGTATCCCAGAGTCTGCACCAACCGGCTGCAGCCCAGCACTGTCTACACCCCTCGAGCAATCGCCCAAGAGTCTGGACCCCTGGGGGAAAGGCCTCCAGACCTTGGAGAGAGAGCAGAGGGGAGTGCGGGGAGCACTGGGGGCCTGGGGCTGCGGGCAGAGAACACACACAGCTTTACACAGTGTTATGCCTGGCCGTATTGTCACCAAAAGATGGCTGTCGCACTGTGCCTCAGGGAACTGCCACTCCAGTGCGGTCCCCTCTCCGCCGACTGGGACTGGCCTCCAGACCTCAGTGTGAGTAAAAGGGAGTGCTGGGAGCTCAGAATTCCAGGTAGAGACTATATACAGTTTATACAGTTTTATGCCTGGCAGGAGGACACCGTGGCACCCTAGTAGGGGAGATAGGTCCAGTTTTTAGAGGGTCTTTCCCATGGAGTGTAGTAGGAGGACCTTTGAACTCTGCCCAGTTGTTTGTGGGGCACTCTGAGCCGTTCTCATGGGGGAGGGGACTCCCGTCTGCTTGGTGATGGATTTTGTACCTTTTGTTTATATCCTGTGGTTGCAGCTCACCTCAGCGGGGTTGACGTGCATTCTTCAACCTTCTCTCTTAGTGCAGCTCAAATCCACCAGGTTACTTGCTGAATTTTTGTCCTTTAATTCTCCTACTGGACGGGAGCCTCTGTGGAAAGCTGGCTTCAGTCAGCCATCTTGTCTCCTCCTTCCAAACTATTTTTAAGCTTTAGCAATTACTACCACCATCAGTCTAACTTCTGTATGCCAATTACATCAGTATAAGTGTAAGTATTTACCTTAAAATTACATCATAAAACCTTGCAGTCATACAGTTCTCACAAAAATGCATTTTATTTTAAGGCATGAAATAATATTAATTCATTCAGAGAACAATTTTTATGTACCAGAAACTGTGCTAGTTACTAAAGGTTGCACTAGAGCAATTTCTTCCTTCAGGAAACCCATATTCATATTTTTAGTTTTTCTCTGGCTCCAGTAGGCCTGGACACCCACTAAGCAAGGATCAGAACTCTCCTGGTTTTTCTGGTCCTGTTAAAACATTCCTTCCAGTTTACAGAAGATTTCCAGCAGATAACCTGTTGATATTTTGCACCACACCCTGAGTCACTGAAATGTGACTGACACACCTGCCCTCCCAGCCGCACGTGCGTCACAACTTGAATTGCTTTAATAGAGTCCTGCTGACCCTAACTCGAGGCTGACGCCATTTTCGTGACAGCCCATCTGCTTGAAGCTATTTTAGTGAATCCCTGCTATTGACTCTACTTGGCCTGTTCTCTGAAGCACCTTTTGACTCTAACACTTACCAAGAAACAGATACAAAGACAAATGGCACTAAATATATGAAAAATGAAATGATAAAGATTGCGCAGAATAATAAGGATTCAAAGCAGAGGTAGCCCTGACCTCAAGGACCTAGAAAATGCAAGCCTGTTCTCTCTTTTCGCCTCTATCAAGACGTGATCTATCAATGGACAGTGAAGTTGAATGACTTAAATAATATGGAAAACCACATTATAATCTTCAATCTTGGAGCTGGATTCTAAGTTTAACTCCGCCAATTATAATATATCCCTCCACAAATAAATATCCTGCCTGGAGGTCAGTTTTCCCCCATAATAAGTATCTTTATGCTTCTCTATCTGTTCCACTCATTTTGGGGGCTTGCTGAAAATTTCAAATGAGCTAATCTAGTCCAAGTTGCCATGAAAACTCTCCAGTAAAATGTGATATCCTTATAAGACTTTATTCCCTAAGAAAACTGCAGGGGAATGTATTTTATAAAATGCTGTAAGTATTATGTAAAGTTTTGCAAATGAGAAGAATTTCAGGAGGAAGGGAAGAATGAGATGCCCAGCCCCAGAGAGGAAGGACGTGCTGGCCAAAGCAGGCATATTTTGAGCGAGTTACACATGACTGTTCTTCAGGAGGATACTTGCTGTTGAACCATGAGGATACCATGACTTCTCAACTCTTACAAATAAAAGTGATCAACATACATAGCCTCCTCTGGCAATCACCTGTTAGTTATCTACAGTAATTAGACAGACTAGTAGAGATAGATAAATGTTGGGAAGTAAAATCTGATACTGAAGTATTGAGCTTTGATAGCTTCTAGCTCAATGTAGTTGATTTTGACACCATGTTTAACGTATAAAGACGTCCCACAAATTATTGGTCCCCTGAATCAAGTCTTTGGTGGCTGATCTGAATTGCTTTTTTATGATTTTCTTTAGAACTCAAAACAAAGCAAAGTTATGACTACAATTGACTCTGAAGTGTGAGGTATTATTTTAGAGAAAAGTAGATATGGGAGAAAACTATTCAGCTGAAGAATAAATGACTTTTGAGATCAGACAGATAGGAGTTACGGAAGCAGGGAGAGGGATTGCACAGGTAAAGGAAGGTAAGCAAAGGTGGAATTGAAGGTGTGTGTGTTTTCCTCCACAGACTGAGGCAGCTCTGATGTACGATGCCGTGTACATGGTGGCCATTGCCTCCCACCGGGCATCCCAACTGACTGTCAGCTCCCTGCAGTGCCATCGACACAAGCCATGGCGCCTTGGACCCAGATTTATGAACCTGATCAAAGAGGCAAGTGATGCTCCCTCACGGCCTGGTTGCCTTAGCTTAGCACTGCGTGTCCATTTGGCATGGCCCTTCCCACGTGGTTCTGTTGTAAGATGCCAGTAAGCCACTTTAACCAGACTTCTCAGATTTCAGGGTCAAAACTTTGCCTGGAAGAACAAGAGTTTTCCCATGTG
Source organism: Nycticebus coucang (assembly GCF_027406575.1). Taxonomy (NCBI): domain Eukaryota; kingdom Metazoa; phylum Chordata; class Mammalia; order Primates; family Lorisidae; genus Nycticebus; species Nycticebus coucang. Next base: position 15,727,508 of record NC_069795.1, read on the forward strand.
ATGCTGAGAAGTTTAAAGAAGGTATCAGATCATAACACTTGCCTTCCTTCACTTTAGCCAGCCACACATGTTCATGAGAGCTGTGGGTGCTTATTCCACAGCCCAGGAGTTAAGGGGAGGGTTGGTCCACCACCAACATGTTCCAGAGATTGTTCCAGCATTGTCAGCCCACAGTCCCAGTGGCCTCTTAAGGCTCAGGCTGTATACGACTGAACAGGAAGACTAGTTGATTTTAAGATAAGTTGATTACTTTGCAATTCATCAACCAGCCAGAAAAGTCTAGTCCTAGTCAAGAACTACCTAATGCACTTTAAGATTTGCAAGAGTACAGGACGTTAGGGGGAGTGGGGTTCTTCCCGGATGTCCTAGGATCCTGGACTATTTCCTACCATCTCCTTTTCTCTGAAGAAGTTTGACTGTCCTTCACAAGACTGTCTTCTGGATCCCAGGACTCCTTATAGAGATGTACTCTTGGATTACTGCTGAGCCCAACATGCACCTCAGGCTTTGTCTGGACTTGACAATATGAAATAGTGCTCTTGGGAGCAGCCAGCCCTGACTGAGTACGCACCGTATTCTGTGATGCTGCTGTAATATTTGCTCTGTGGGATGCAGAGATTTACTTCTCAAGTGAAGTGTCTTTTTTCTTCCCTGTCCTGGAGAAGGAGGGAGTGAGACATAGCCACAAGCAAAAATGGGAGGACATGTAGCACCAGAGAAGAATGTCAGCCAAGGGCAAGGGAGACAGCTAAGGAAAAGCATCTGCTTGGAGCTGTGTCTCTGCTGGGCCCTTCAGCACCCGCCCATCCTCTCTCACCTGTTTAATTTACTTCCCCACTGAAGGTTGTCTCTGACTCACAAGGTCGAGGACCAGAATGGCAGGATATAGCAGGATTAAGTCCCCAGATTCCAAAGCAAGGTTGCCTACAAGGCTGGGACTAGGGTGTGACTTAAAGAAACACTCACTCTGGGGTATGAACCTTGCACTTGCACAAGACGGAGAGGGATTTCTTCCATAAACTTGGTGTCCCGGGCACCCACCTCTCTAACCTCATCCTCGTCCTGGCAGTGTCTGTGTGGGTTTAAATTCCAGCTCCACCAGCACTCATCACAATATAACCTGGGCAAGTTACTTAACTCCTGTGTCTATTTTTCCATCTATAAAGTGGGAAAAATTTCACCTACCTCACAGCATCACTATGAGGATAAAGAGTAAGGCTAATCCTTGGGAAGAATAGTACAGGGACATAGCAAGAATCTAAAATATTCACTATTCTCTTACCACTGGAACATACCACTAATAACAACCTTATCCGTTTACTAAAGATGAAGCCAGGAATTTAAAACTGGTAATGACAACAATAACAAAGAAATCACAAGTAGGCATGAAATGAAATACTCTTTCTGACAGCTACATAAATCTGACATACTGGGTCTAATAGAAAAACATAGCATAGCTGCTCTCCCTGCAGCTATCATGGTTAAGTCCTGAATTGCCTTCCTGATTACCTTGATCTTTAACAAGAAAACAGCCTGTTTCCTTTTATCTCATACCAGTGCAAGGAGAGGCAGATGCCACATGAAAGCTTGGGATCAAACACTCAGAGCACCCAGAAGACCTTTTCACTTGTACTTAAGTTGCATAAGAAGATGAAATTCCCAAGTCACATTTAGGCACGTTTAAAGAAATAATGAGCTCCAAGATGAGGGACCACATTGAAAGGAAGAAAGCGTTTTAGATTCATTCACTCCTAAAAGCAAATTTCTCTTTCTCAGGCTCCATAGTCAGGAGTAAAAGGAAGGAGGGGAAAGGCACCTGAGTCCTTTGTCCCCATTGTGTTCATTCCCTCTTTTGTCTTCTGAGTCATGACGCCATCTTCTACCTGAGGAGGGGTGTAGGTACCTGCAGAGAGATGGGAGGGAGGGTAACCAGGAGCAATGCCCCAGCCTGGGACTGGCATCGAGAGAACTCTGACACAAACTAAAACGTGTCAAAAAGAAAATGCAGGGGTTTACTTAAATAACCATAGTACATAATTTAACAAAACTTTCTAAGTATCAGGTTTTATTAGGAAATGTGAAGTAAGGCACTTGGTCCTACAATAGCCCCTGGACGTTTCTTTAGTACTTCTTTTAGTAACTCTTGCTTTCTAAAGGAGTTCCAGAATTAGAAATAGTGTAAAGGAGTTAGTCATCAGCCTTGAATTTATGGGGTGAATTTAGCACGAAAAGGGAACTTCCCCAGCCGAGATAGTTGCGTGTGCCCTAATTCCTGATAACTCCACACATTATTAAAAATCAGCATGCCTAGTGTCTGAGGCTGACTAGAAAAAAGGAGTCAATGAACATTTGAAACATGATAGAGTGTGGTGTGGTGTGAGCTGTCTGGGCATTTGCTGAACAGATACCTGCTAGATTATAGATCCCCACTCAGCAAGCCTTCCTGGAACTCCATTTACAAAAGTAAAAATGAATTTGGTACCATAGGGATAACCCTCTTCCCCCAAAACAAAAGATGCAGTTTCTACCACCTACTAATAAAAATTCTACATGGTAGAGGAAAGGCAGGCTTAATTGAAAGCTTTCTTATGCCTCAATGTGAAACCTGCACTCAAGATGAGAGTGTATAGTGACCTTGTTCCTGATCCCCTGTGCCGTCTGTCACCCTTGTGTTATGCCCCAACCCCAGTACTCGCTGAACCCACTGTGGCTCCCTGGACATGTCACAAGCTCCTACCAAATTCCTTCACCTCTGATTAAAATGCCGTCCTCCTCTGGGTCATCCTTTATGTTTCAACTCAAGCACTAGCTCCTGTCTGCTGGCTCTGACTCACAGATGTGGGCTCCTTACCTCCATCGCTGCTGCTGTTACGCAACTGCGTTTGCTCACGTGTCTGCTTCTAAGCTGTGCTTGCACAGATTCTGTTCCCTTAGTTTTTGCACAATGGTGGGCACAGAATAAGCATCCAATAGATAGACATCAAGCAAATGAATGAGTTAATAAATGAATGAACAACCAAAGGAACTGAGTAACACACATGTGTAATGTGCAAGCAGACACAAACGCTATAGGATACACTCAGCACATAAATGTCACATCCAGAAACAACTCAGTAAGAGTCAGGGCTGGACTCGGCCTGTCCAGCCAGGCCAAAGGTTTTGATGGGAGAGTGAGCAAGGGTTTTCAGAAAAAAACAACTTATTTTCTTTCTTTCCTTCCTTCCTTCCTTCCTTCCTTCCTTCCTTCCTTCCTTCCTTCCTTCCTTCCTTCCTTCCTTCCTTCCTTCCTTCCTTCTCTTTCTCTCTCTCTCCCCTTCCTTCCTTCCTTTCTTCTTTCTTTTTGTTTTTATTAAATCATAGCTTTGTACATTAATGTGATCATGGGGCACCATACACTGGTTTTATAAACCATTTGACACATTTTCATCACACTGGTTAACATAGCCTTCCTGGCATTTTCTTAGTTATTGTGTTAAGACATTTACATTCTACATTTACTAAGTTTCACATGTACCCTTATAAGATGCACCACAGGCGTAATCCCACCAATCACCCTCCCTCTGACCACCTCCCCCCTCCCTCCTCTCCCTTTCCCCCCTTCCCCCTATTCTTAGGTTATAACTGGGTTATAAATTAGTTTCCCCCTATTCTTAGGTTATAACTGGGTTATAAATTAGTTTCACAGTAGGGCTGAGTACATTGGATACTTTTTCTTCCATTCTTGAGATACTTTACTAAGAAGAATATATTCCAGCTCCATCCATGTAAACATGAAAGAGGTAAAGTCTCCATCTTTCTTTAAGGCTGCATAGTATTCCATGGTGTACATATACCACAATTTATTAATCTATACATGGACCGATGGGCACTTGGGCCTTCTTTCTTTTTTACTTATTTATTTTCTGAGACAAGGTCTGACTCTGCTGCCCAAGTTAGAGTGCAGTGGCATCCTCATAGCTTACTTCAACCTCAAATCACTGGGCTTATGGAATGCTCCTGTCTTAGCTCCTCCAGTAACTGGGAGTGCAGGTGCATACCACTATGCCTGGATAATTTTTCCACTTTTTGTAGTCACAGGGTCTTGCTCTTGCCCAGGTTTGTCTTGTACTCTAACCCCAAACAAAGTAACCCTTCCATCTTGGCCTCCTAGGGTGCTAGGATTACCTGCATGAGCCACCACTACTGGCCAAAGACCACCCTATTTAAATCTGGCACTGGGAACACAGAGCCTCAGATTTCATCGTTTACTGTATGTATGAACTTAGTCATTTAGCTTTTTCTTTCTTTTTTTTTTTTTTTTTTTAGAGACAGTCTTACTTTGTCACCCTTGGTAGAGTGCCATGGCATCACAGCTCACAGCAACCTCCAGCTCTTGGGCTTAGGCAATTCTCTTGCTTCAGCCTCCTGAGTAGCTGGGACTACAGGCGCATTTAGCTTTTTTGTTTCTCAGTTCCATCTTCTATAACATGGGAACAAAAATACCCACTCCATATGTTTGCAGAGGTTGCATGCATTACATGTACAGCCTAAGCAAAATGTCATGTAATAGTTGCTCGTGGAAAATACATACCCTCAAATGGACGCTTCTATTAAAATGGCACACTGGCAGGGTGAGGTGGCTCACACCTATAATGAGGCCAAAGCACTCTGGGAGGCCAAAGCAGGTGGACTGCCTGCGCTCATGAGTTCAAGACCAGCCTGAACAAGAGTGAGACCCCGTCTCTACTAAAAATAGAAAAACTAGCAGGCATTGTGGCACACACCTGTAATTCCAGCTACTCGGGAGGCTAAGGCAAGAGGATTTCTCAAGCCCCGAGAGTCTGAGGATGCTGTGAGCTCTGGTCCCACAGTGTTCTACCCAGAGTGACAGATTGAGATTCTGTCCCAAAGAAAAAAGAAAAATGTATACCATGTGTGGTAGTTGTCAAGAGAAGCAAAGCAAAGCATGAACATTAAGTACCACGTATATATGTATTAGCAAGCAAATTGCAATTGCAATCACTGTGTGTTTGCTATGTTGTTATTGGTGTCACAGTTATTATTATTGGAGTCTAGGGTGAAGTAGCAGTTGTTTGCAGAAAGGAGACAGGACCCAGAAGTAGGAAATCAGGCATTCTGTGGAGATAGGCAGCAGCCGGAGGTCAATCGCAAGGATGCCAGGGAACGAGGGAAATTTCAATCACAGACCACACACATGATTGCTCAGGAAGGGCAAAAGGACATTTGGCGATAGTCAACAAGGCTGAGGGTCTTAGTGTTGTCAGGCTTCTGTGACACTGTGACAAAATGCCATAACCTGGGTGGCATATAAACTACAGAAATTTATAGTTCTGGATGCTTGAAAGTCCACGATGGAAGGGCTGGTAGATGGAGCGTCCGAGAGAGCCGCTTCCTGGTTCATGGGTGGCTGCCTTTCACTTTCTCCTCATGTGGTGGAGGGAGGAAGGGGTCGATTGAGGGCCTTTGGAGACGGGCACTAATGCTATTCATTCACCTCCAAATACCCACTGATTAACACATCACATGAATTTGGGGGGCACACAAACACTCAGACCACAGCATAGGCTACCAGAAAACCTTGGCAAGTGTTAATACTTCTGGGGTCAGGCTGGGAAATGGTAGCTGGCTGTGGAAGATGAGGAAGCCAAACTATTTCCTGCCAGGGGTCACAGTTACTCTGGGTCCAGATTAAGCTCCAGCTTGCTATGAGGCAATCAGAGGATGTGGCTGTGGTGGCAGCAGGCATTGCACCCAGGCAACAGAAGAAGAAGATTTCTAATCAGGTGTGTGGGGAAGACCAGTGAACAGGACACAGAACTGGATTTAGATTAAGTCAGTGGTTATGTTCTAGGTCACAGACCCTCTATTAAAATAAATTTAAACCATAGAGTTATTATCCTAGAAATGCATATGAATGTGTCTGACATCTCGGGGGCTTCACAAACAACCCTAGGTCCACTAAAACCCACATTAAAAGTGCTCGAATTAAGTTTTAAAATAGAATTTTGTTGAAAGTTACAGTGAAGAACACAGCTACAAATGAAGCATAAGGAATTGTGTTGGGCCCAGATGGAGTGGTCCCCTGTAGAAGTGGTGAGAAATATGGGTGAGTAAATACAGAAGGACAATTGCAAATTCTCTGCTAAAATTTAAATTTGATTGATCATTGATAGGAAGCCACTGTTCTTGAGAAAGAGGCCAAATGATGTTTCAGATAATAGTTTATCTTAGCAGCAAAGGACAGGTGTGACTGAAACAGATGAAGCCACAAGGATTCCTGAGGAAGGAATTTTGTGGACATGTTGGTTTAGAACTGATCATCATTCATAAAGACCTGAAAGGGAAAGAGATTGGTTCAAGAGAAGTATACAGGTGTTTCTTTGAGCAAAGCCCTGACTTCTCCCTTAGATTTAAATTGATCCGGTCACCTCCCTACTGGAAATGTCCACTTAGATGTTCTGCTGCCACCTGCTATCAACAAATTCCCTAACATATTATTTTATCTATTGAACCTATTATTGCTAAGATAGGCCCAGTGTCAATTTGCGATGATGTAACTTACACATCAAGTACACACAACTACTGAGACAGCAAAGCAAATTCATTATTCTCCCCCCTCCCATTTAAAATTATTCAATACAATAATCTGAACATAGTCAATGACTTTTTGTTGACTTAAAGTAATGACAGTTCTGGAGTCACTTTATGTTGAAGCATGGCCTCAACTTCATGGTCGGAATATCTAGTGCGAGGTAGTATTATTAATCAAAACCCCAACTTGATTGAGTATCAAGTTTCTCCCCCTCTCTGAGCTTAGGGCTGCTGGAAGATTCTCCTGACAGTGCCGGGAGCGGGGGGTGGTGGGAGATGAGTGTCCTGTCTTCTTTCTCCTTTCTCTGCTTACTTTCTATCCACTTCTTTGGCTGCTCCATCTTATATTACGATCAAAAAGAGATAGGGGAACTTTCACTGGGCTGGGCATTTCTGTGCTGTCTGGGCTCAGCACATAGTTTAAGCTGATGACCCCAGTGGGCCTGGGAGATTTTTGAAACTACATCTTTTTCTTGAAGTACTTGGTTTGACTCTATGAGCTCCCGGGGGGCCATCTCTCCTGAAGTTTCTTTGACCCAACCACTGGATCCCTATTTCAGTGGATGCTTGCACTGCTTTCTCTGCCCCTTGACTTCCACCAGTGACCCTTGTGCTTTTTCTGCTGAGCTTCCTGACCCCTGACCCATTTAGACAGTCCCACTGACTATCACCCTGGACCTTGCCACCAACGTGCTCTGGATTCAAATCTCCTGCACAGAAAACACCCATTTATCCCTTCTGTGGAGATTCTAGGATGGCCTCTAAACCTGATGTAGCACCCTTCTCTTAGTCAGCCAGCAGGTCAATTGTCCCCTTCTTGTCCTGCCCTCTTTTGTCACGTGGGAGTCACACCCCAGTTCACAGTCCCTTGGCTTTCTCACTTTTGGGTCAGCCATTGGTTGTCTACATCTCCAGCTGCATTGAACCTAGCTCAGACTTCCCAGAGTGGCCTCCCCCCGGAAGCTCTGTTCAACAAGCAGGGGGCTTGAAAGTGTCATTCCAGAGACAGGGCAGTGTGAACTCAATAGAAGGCAACAGTTCTGCCCAAAGGAATCTCTTCAGCAACGGTGTCTACCACTCAGGTGACCTCTTTAGAGATGCTTGATTCCACGGTCGAGTTGCAAATATCTAGAACCTTCTTTAGGAAGCACTTCCTATGCATTGGAAACTTGGGAGTGTCTGTCTACCCACTCTGGTGCCTTGGTGCTATTGTATTAATACTTAAGTGAAGACATTACAGTGAAATAGTGCATGGCTCTCAAACTGGGGCTTTGCAGCTTGGTGAGACTTCTCCACCCCCTCAGCACACTCATCTGATAAATTAAGTCTCTTTACTTTCTGTCCTAGACATTCATAGCAACTTTCCTTGCCCACTATCCTCTAACTAGTCTCTATCTGGAGTCTCAGCATTTTTGTAAGTGTTGACCACATAGAAGTGACGTGATGCACATGAGTCCGTAGTGGGTAGTCCAGGTAGTCCACTCTCTGCAAGCACAAACCCCCTGGTCGCTTCACATGCCCACCATGCTGTCCCATGTACAGGAGATAGAGGTGTTTCTTTTGTACTCACTAAAACCTGCCTGTTAACACCCATTTTATCACCTTCCTTTCAACCTTCAAAGTCCTACCTTTCATTTTTCCCTCAGGCCACTTAGAATTCATTGTCTTTAGCAAACCTTCCCCAAACCTCTAATTAGGATGGGTCCATCGTAGACACCATAGCTCCAGTTCATCTCCACTTTAGCACTTAACATGCTTCGTTCAGACACCGTGAGATCTTTTCCTGGGATGGGGACAAAGTCAGTTTGTCTTTGTGTCCTCAGAGCACTGAGCCTGCACATGGCAGGCGTTTAAAAGCTGCTTGCTGAACTGAACCCAGGAAGCCAAAATCTAGCAAACTTTTAATAAATTTTGCTGAACTAATATATAATTTTAAACTATTTATATAGTTCCTAATTGATCTGCTCCAAAATAAATTTCCTGCATGGGAATGAAAAATTATTTCCAAATGTCAATGTATATGGAATGGCAAGGAGCTTTATATAAAATACGGCGGTTTTCTGCCACCACTTTGCTCTGAGCATGTAATTTATTGGTTCTATTTTGATAAAGTGAAGATTATAAATTTGAATATATAAAACCTAATATTTAAACTCGAGCTTCCAAAAATCAAAGAGTAAAAGATAAGATTCTTTGCTGAGGCACCTAGGTAGCACATACGCTTAATATTTATTTTGATTTTTACTTAGTAGGTTAGTGTTGAGTGGGGTTTTTTTGTGTGTGTTTGGTTGGTTGGTTTGGTTATGTAATCTGGGTAAAAAATTACAGTATTGAAAAAAAAAATTAAAGACCCCAGAGAAACCTAAGCTCTGACACATTCTTATCCTACTGTGACTCCACAGAGTAATACCTCCCATTATTGCGTGCCATTTGATTTTGATTGCCAGGACAAGCTGTTTCTTGAATTAATTAGATGACATTGGATCCAGCAGCAAACTCAGTCAAATTTCTACTCCTTGGAAAAACGTTTATAGTTGCATTTATAGTCCTTATCATGCATCTCTTGAAAAATACCTGCATTGTGACTCCTAATTCTTCAGCACCCCTACCTAGCCTACACCGTGGAAAAGAAAATCATATGTCTGAGTACCTTCTCATATTTTGGACATTTAAACCTAAAGGAAGAGTGGCCTTTTCAGGACCTTTAATTCTGGACAGAGAGAAGCGATTAGTTCCTAAACTTGCATAACTTAGAGTTTTTACAATTATATGCATAGTCTGAACTGTAACTGTCTCAGTTTTTTGTGTTGCAAAATAACCCGAGACCAGATATGTATAAAGAACAGACATTTATTTCTTACAGCTTTGCAGACTGGGAAGTCCAAGTTCAAGGCACCAGCACTCAGTGTCTGGGCCTCTTTCCTGCATCCTGAAAGAGAGATGAGTGAAAGGGCCTAGCTAGATCCCTCTAGCCCTTTTAAAATGTTCCTAATCCCATTCCTGGGGTCTCCACCCTTGTGACTTAATTGCCTCCTAAAAGCCTCACCTCTTAATATTGTTGCATTGGTGACTGAGTTTCAACATGAATTTTGTAGGGGACATAAACATTCAAACTCTAATAATAGCTAAAGCATTAAAATCTCTGTCCCTGAAATATTCAGTCAGTGGCCAGGTAAACAATCACCTGTAAGAAATATTGAGAGGGGGTGTTGACCTAAGATGGGAGGTTCTACCAAAGTCTTCTTAGTTTACGTTTCTATATTACATTTGTATTTATAAGATAGATAAGATTTATTGGGAACTCATAGCAGTTATCCTTGTTGTCCCTTTCAGCTACTTGTGTCCTGGTACTGACCCATATTAATAAAAGAATTTGTTTTCTAGGGGTGGTACTTGTGGCTCAAGGAGTAGGGTGCTGGCCCCATATACCGGGGGTGGTGGGTTCAAGCCTGGCCCCAGCCAAAAACTGCAAAAAGAAAGAATTTGTTTTCTATAGCAATCTGTTGTGTGTGTGCATGTATATGTGAACATGTACACACGTTTGATTTGCCAGATGGATGTCATTTTACATATCGACATAAACATGGAGGGATATGGAGAGATGTGTGAGTGTGTATGTTTTGTGAAGGCGTGTGTCTATATATGTGTATTTAAATGTGTGTGTGTATATATATTTGTGTCTATATATGTATTTATTTGTGTCCCTATACATTTCAGTTAGCAACATGCTTTTACAATTAATCTCAAGTTTTTGAAATTATTTAAATTGTTACATATTTATTATTATCCAGTTTATATTCCCATTGAAATCTAGTATTCTCTAGCACTCTGGGAGGTGGAGGCAGGTGGATTGCTTTAGCTCGTGAGTTTGAGGCCAGCCTGAGCAAGAGCAAGACCCTGCCTCTACTAAAATTAGAAAAATTAGTGGGTCGTTGTGGTGGGCACCTGTAGTCCAAGCCACTTGGGAGACTGAGGCAAAAAGATCACTTGAGCCGAGGAGTCTGAGGTTGCTGTGAGCTGTGACACCCCAGCAAAGCTCAGAAGTGGGTAGGGTATGAAGGAGCCTTTGAAGAGAGAAATGGCATTGCTACCTTATATGGGGTTGTTACAAAACATCTTACAGTAAAAACCATGACACTTGAATAAATTCCTGAAAAAAAGGAGTGAGCAGGCCATGAAAATATTAAAAAGGTTAAGGATCCAAACAGAAGGAACTTGAGCATTGGATAGACTTCGGTGTACTTACCCTTTTCCCCAGGAGTGGATATTTTGGCTGCCTTTCTCTTTTGTAACATCCAAACAATGGTGTTATGAGCGTCTAAGTAATAGTCTCTTAGGCACAAATGCAAGATTTGCCCTGTAACAGCACTATCACACTATCCACATAAAAATACGTGAGTCACATACACATTATGGGTTTATCTCTCCAGTATTCCTCATGTTTCTCAGAAACCAGGGCTGCCAAATTCATTTCATTAACCCAGTGTCTAACTCTCTTCCTGCACATAATAGGCGCTAAATTAATCTTAGTGATTAAATAAATAAGCGTTTCTTTATTTTTTTTAAATAAATGTTTCTTGAAATACAATATCTCACCCAACCAGGTTAACTAGAACAAGATATAAATTCAGTCTCTGTGGGATTCATGTATTTATTTTCATAAATAAATTATCCACAAATAGCATATTGGTGACTTATAGTAATAAGCATCTATGCAACAAAGACAATTATCTGGTTAATATGATTGAAATAATTTGAGAAATCAAAGACTGAATGACCAGATTTCTGGGTTTTATTGGCCGTATTATCCAGATAATTAGACAAGTGCTATATTCCCGCCTGCTTCACCTATATAAATATTTCATGTTTGTAGTCTTGTCCATTTAGTTGATTTGCAGGTACAGAAGCCAATTTTTTTCCATCTCAGAAAACAAGCCACCACATGAACCAATGCTAAAGGAAACTAGTTTTTGTCAAAGAAAATCCAGGTGCATATTCTCAGATAAATCCTTAGGAAATAAAATACATTTTACCAGGGATGAACAGCAGAGATATAGTTAAAGTTAGCAGATTTAGAGTGGAAAATCAAATATTGGCAAGAAAAGCCATTATATTTTTAAATTATGCAGTGATCCATGCAAGCTGTTATTGCAAGATAATGGGTTATAAACAGCACACATAATAATTCAAATAATTATATATTGAACAGATGAGAATATGATAAATGCATCATTTCAGTTCCTGAAATAGCTGACATCCTAGGAAGTTATGTGGTCTAAAGGTTATGTTTAACATTTCTTCCTTTGCTTAATGTTTATTTTCATCACTATTATTATGTATACTTTTGATTTGTTTTTAAATAGCTTTTCGGAGAACTGGCTTAAAATTGTGGAGGACTGGACATAGATCACATTGCTTAGACAGAGGGTGAATTTCAGATATTTGTCATTGTATTATACTCTGGGGACCTGAATAAGACAGTAATTGTACAGTTAGTCCATCAAGGCCGTTTTTATACAATAGACACAAAGTGAGCTTCCTTTAATTAAAAATAAATGAAATAACACCAAGATGAATTGCCCCTGTTAAGTCTTCTATTCAGAAATCAGGACCAAGTGTAAACAAATTTTTGAAATCCTTAAAATTCTTTCTTTGCTCTCTTTCCACTGTATCAGATTGCCCAAAGTTACCTTCTAGATCTTAACTCTCAGCAATTCTGTTATAAAGTGTTAGCAAAATGAAAAAGTTTATTGGTTGGATGAATGATTGTATTAATGAGTCAATAAATATTTGAAGGTGGCATTCCTCTCATGACCATTCACAGGTCACTAGGGGATTCCTAAACTTCAAAAGCCTTTGAAATTAAAAAACAAAATTTTGGCGGCGCCTGTGGCTCAGTCGGTAAGGCGCCGGCCCCATATACCGAGGGTGGCGGGTTCAAACCCGGCCCCGGCCAAACTGCAACCAAAAAAAAAAAAATAGCCGGGCGTTGTGGCGGGCGTCTGTAGTCCCAGCTACTCGGGAGGCTGAGGCAAGAAAATCGCTTAAGCCCAGGAGTTGGAGGTTGCTGTGAGCTATGTGAGGCCACGGCACTCTGCCGAGGGCCATAAAGTGAGACTCTGTTGCTACAAAAAAAAATTTTTTTAGAATTGAATTCAAGTATAAGAACTGATTTTGAGATGCCAGCGAATCCAATCTGACTGCTCCTCCAATCGCACCACCATGGGCACCACGACCTTCAGTAGGTCACCTGATTTCACCGTTTGGCCTGTAGCAGAGGGAAAGGGACAGGGGAATGAGGTGGGGCACAGAGCTTTGTTTCTTCTGCTTGTCATCCTGCAGCCTTTCCTAGGAATGATGGCCAGAAAGAAGGACTCTCTAATTCTCTAGATTTTGTTTCATGACTTAAACCGTTTAACTTTTGGAAGTGCTACATTATTCAATTATATCCTCCAAAAATATTTTGTATATACTCTAGATGCAAGTAATGGAATTATTTAAAGACACATGAAATATTTCCTTCCATCAAAGAATTAACAATCATTTGGGAAAGAAATTGGTTACATGAACACCTAACATACCACATACATAAATAGCTAAGATAATAGCTACTATAGTTAACATAATACAAGACGTAATGATGCATGTGGGAGGCTTAACAAGTAGCCCCCACAAGAACATAAAGGGTTTATTTAAACTATATTTTCCCCTCTTAAAATATGTGCATTACATAACTCCAATTTTTTGCTCTTTGAATTTGAGCAGTAAGTTTTGGAATAGGCACTCTTAGAAATTCCTGAAATGTGATACAATAAGACATTTCAACATGCAGCATTTGTTTTCAATACTGCATTGTTAATGGAACCCATTCTTCAGGGATTCAGGGCAAAAAAAAAAAGGAGACCTCCTGCTAAAGATTCATATTGAAAATGTGCTGGGTGATTCATTTAGTGAAATTGATTGTTCTTCAGAATTTTCAGAATAGAAATAGTGTGGTTACCAACACATAAAAACTGGAAAGTGCTAAAACACTGATCTCAACCAATACAATTATGACCAGCCTATGTTAATCAATTAGCAAAATCTACAGAGAGAATTGTCGAACAGTGCCCTACTGACAGAACCCCAATCTGAAATGCAAATAGGATAGAGGAAGCTTTCCAATTGTGTTCAGGCCTGTTTTGATACCTGGAACTCAACAACCAGTCCAAAGCTAATTTGAAGCTAGATGTTTCTTACCATAAAATTTAAATCCAGGTATTTTTTAAACACACAAAATCAGATGACATGAGCGCTATGTTACTACGTTAGATTTGTGTACTTGGTTCAGCAATTCATGTCTTCCATGTCCTGGGACAGATCAATCCATTTAAAGAAGGAAAACATAACAGTGTGTGTTGGTATATATGCATAACAACTTCTTCTAAACTACTTCTCATAATATTTGTTAAGGCACAACGTTTCTACCTGCATGTATGCACACACTCATATTTACATACACAATTCTCCATGTGAATATTTAGAGTCAAAGAACCATCCAGTCTCCCCTTGGTCTTATCACTGATGTGTCCTTATAAGTAAATGTTCTAAAAAGTGGAAGGTAGACTGATCTGTGACTTTTCCACTCTAATTATCTCACCAATTTCCTGGGCACCTTCCTCTAAGCCTCACAGCATACAACCCAGAAACATCATATACAGAAATAAGTTCACTCTGCTATATGGAATCCCCTGAAATAAAGTCCATGTAAGCTCGATGGTCAGATTTATCTCCGAGTATCCACTCATTTTATTGCAAGAATTGCCCTATGTGCTAAGCTCACATTTTGGAGAACAAGGATGCAAAGTTCCTCTGCTCTATAGGCTGTGTGCGGTATGTCCAGGTAACCGTGACTCACACCAACAGGAAGAACACAGGCTGGGAGGATGGCCTTGAAGGCTCCAGGGGTCTGAGACACTGGTGAGGCAAGGATATCTCTGAGGATCTGAAGTCAGTCACAAAGGAAGCTCTTTGTGCCTCCATGACTGTATTAAATTACAGTTATCAGCAGAAAAAATGATCACAGACACACAGCTCAAAGGAAATCTGAAAAGGAGTAAGGGGCGGGATCTTTGCATCAGAGTCCCAGCGTTGGCTTTGCAGTGTTAAGAATCGTGTTTGGATCGTGTTCTAGCTTGTAAGCTTGGACTTAGACACCCAGCCTCACTGAATTTTGCCTTTCTCATGTAAAATGGAGACAAGACTCACAGGGCTGGGATGAAGCAGGAAGGTGTAGATGAAACATTTGTTATAGACTGGGTTTTGTCCTCCCCGAATGCGTATGTGAAAGCCCCAGCTCCCACTATATCACGAGGGGACCGTATTTGAAGGTGCAGTCTTTTATAGAGGTAATTAAGCTAAGTTGGGGTCATTAGGGACAAGTATCAAAGCATATTAAGAACAGAAAAATACTAATTATTGGAAAAGAATAGTAAGGACTGCGCAGTATTTTAAGTACCATGTACACGGATACTACTGTATTCCTTTCCCAGCGCTGCAGTAACCAAGAGCCACACACTGGGTGATAGAAACAACAGAAATTTATGCTCTCACAGTTCTAGGGACTGGAAATACAAGATAAAGGTGTTGGCAAGCCCTATTCTTCTGGAGCATGTGGGGAAGAATCTTTTCCATGTCTCCTCCCGGCGTCCTTGCGGTGATTTTCAGGCAGGCTTTGGCGTTCTTTGACTTTAGGAACGTAGTCCTGACCTCTGGTGTCATCTTCACGTGGCACCCCACCCCCACCCCCAACATGCGTGACTGTCTACAAGGACACTGGTCATAGTTGGGTTAGGGGCCAATGACAAACATGTCCCCAAACACTTGACTTCTCTATTTATGTAGGTGTTTTTATTTATTTAAAAAATATTTCTACTATTCTGTAGAGATTCTAAACATTGAGCAAGTTTCCTCTGAGTTCTCTGTGGCACAGCTGTGCTTCTCGTCCCATCACAGCCTGAAAGGGCAAAGGAGCCCAGAGATAAACTCTTCCCTACAGGTTGAAAAGACAGAGGGTTTTACTGCATCGCAGTCTCTCTGGCCAGCGAACAGACTTCTTTGATGCAAAATAGGACTTTCTCTTACTTTCATTGCACTTATAAAAAAAGTAATTTAAAAGCTTTAGACTAGAAATATGGTAAGCCATGACTTCTCTGAAGTTCATTAATTCAGCAACTACACCTATCTGGCAGTTACTTATTGCTCCCTACATGACATCACAGAATGGTACAAAGTTAAAGTTTAATGGAAATGTGGCAAATTCTCTAATTTCCTTATGTCGCAGTTGGAGGAAGTGAGATCAAAAAGTAAGGCATGACAGTTTCTGGGCACGGAGTACAGATGACGGAGAACTTTTGAGTGCTCATGGCCAGGGTGTGTTCTTCTCCGGGTATTACTCTAATACCCTTGGCCACATTCTCCACTGAGCACTATCTCTGGAGTCAGAAAATATCCTAAATTCACTCCTTAATCCTTGCTAATTCTGTGACCTCACACTTTTTTATCTTTTAAGACTAGGCTAATGATTCTCGCTTCATGCACTTGTGAAAATGAAAAGAAATAGGCTTTGTGAAAATGCCCAGGTATGTTTAACATGGGATTGAGAGAATGTTTTCCAAAGATGACATGTATTGTATTGTGTTTATGTGCCGATGGGGATGATCCAATCAGAGAGGAACAACGTGATAATGAAAGAGAGAGAAAAATTGCTGCAGCCATGTCCTGTGAGGGAGGCAGGGTCGGGGGAGCCTGGTGCACCCACGGGTAGGAGTGTGCACCATATATCCCTAGAAACGGGAGAGAAGCCGGAGAGCACAGGCGTGGGTGCTGCTGATTAGGTCAATAGACGCCATGGGGGAAACTTGCTGCTTCTACTTTCTGAGTAAGATGGAAAGCAAGATCATTAGCTGAGAGTTAAGATGAGCACAGTCAGGATTCCTATAGCAGCAGTCCTCATCCTTTTGGGTACCAGTGAGCAATTTCATGGAAGACAATTTTTGTGTGAATTGGGGTTGGGGGAGAGATCTGGCAGGAGGCTGAACTCAGCCGGTGATGCCAGTGATGGGGAGTGGCTGCAAATCCAGATGAAGCTTCTCTCACTTCCACTTAACTCACCTCCTGCTGTGTGGACTGGTTCCTAATGGGCCACAGACTGGTACCAGTCCACAGCCCAGGGGTTGGAGACTGCACTCATACAACAAAGAGAAAAGTGGAGTGGACATCAGCCACATTACCTGTATTAGTCTGTTCAGGCTGCCGTAACAAAAGAGCATAGGTCAGGCAGCTGAATCAATAGAATTTATTTTATCACAATTATAGGGGCTAGAAGTCCAGCACTAAAGTGCTGGCAGATTTGGTTTCTCCTGAGATCTCTCTCCTTGACTTAAGATGGCCACCTTCTGTGTGTTCAAGTGCCCTTTAATCCCTCTGTGTATCCCCAGAATCTCCTCTTCTTACAAACACACCAGTTGTGTAGGATGCTGGGGGTTGAATTTGTCTTCCAAAATTCATGTGTTGAATTAATCTCCAATGCAACAGTATTGAGAGGTGGTCCTTTAAGAGGCCATTAGGTTGGGAGGGCCGTTCTCTCCGGAGCTGGTTCTTGATAAAAGGATGAGTTCTGGCCATTTTCTTTCTCATACACCCATTTTCTCATTCTCTCTTGCCCTTCTGCCTTCCACCGTGGGGTGATGCAACAAGGAGGTCCTACATGGATGCCGGCCCCTTGAGAGTGGACTTCCCAGGCTCCACAAATATGAACAATATGTTTTTTTCTTTATAAATGACCCAGTGTGTGGTATACTGTTCCAGTAACACAAATGGACTAAGGCTAAAAATTAGGGCTGCACTTCTATGACCTCATTTAACCTTAAGAGCCTTACTTTTGTAAAGGCCTTATCTCCAAATATAGTTCCATTATAAGGCACTAGGAAGTTAGAATTTCCAGACATGCTACTTGGGAAACATAGTTCAGTTTATAACTTCACCCATATTCAAAAAATCATCCAGAGTAGGACCATTTAATGAAGAGATGAGTATTCACACGTGTCATTTACCATGATGACTCTGAAACACTCATTCTGCAATCAATATTGAGCAAGGTATACTATGTGCCAGAAATTTTGGCAGGAAATATACTTATAAGACAAGGGAGACGTATCTCCTGACATCACGGACAGCAGAGTCCAAGGTGAAGACAGACATGAAAGCAAACATGTGCCTTACTCAGGGTTGGGGGTTATCATCAAGGCAATAGTGTTCCTCCACTCGAGAACCTGAGATGCTTTAAAAACCTCCTCAGAGAGCATGAGAGTTGGCCCCCGCTTTGGAGAATGCATTGGGAAGAGCTTTCCATACCTGGTACCTGGTTGGTGGCTGGATGACTGATGGTGAGAGGTAAAACAGAAGATAATCACCAGAAGCCAAATTATCTGTGCTGTACCGAGGATGTGGAGCAATTCTGTGGGCTGCTGATCCTCATGATTTAGAGTGCACGAACACCAACTGGCAAAATCTCTTAAAAACCAATTACTTCTCACATTCAGTCCTCAGAGACTTAGATTATTTTTATGCCAGTTTGAGGAAGATCGCATCAAGATGAAGGGCAATTATGTTGCCATCCTCCATTGCCTGAACAAGTTGTTCATACCCAGGAATGTGAGGTACACCATTGCTTTATATCGCATTGCTATTCACAAGCAAAGTTTCATAAGGATCCCCAACATGTAAGATACTGAAAGGGGTGTCGATAGATCTAAGCCAAAATAAGCACAGCCTCATGCGGCCCTCAAGATGTCAAGTGACGTGAAGATCTGCTGGGGTCGCACAGAGCAGCTATGAACTCAGGCTAAGGAATAGGAGTGGTGAGAACAGAAGAAGAATGGCCTGGATCAAACAATTCTGTCTCCCTAATTTCCAGAGCAGAAGGATCGTCAGGCTGTGAGCAGGGGAGTGGCGGAAACGTTGCAAAGGAGGTGCCGAGCCCTGGCTGCTCTCCTTCCACTTTTCCTTCTTGTTCCCCCAGAAGCCAAAGGAGTTCAGCCCACAGCGAGGGCTTTGGTCACTGTGTATTGAAATGACAAGCTAGTGATCTGAGCTAATTAAAACTTGAAAATAATATTTGAATATTTACTCCCTATAGGTGCAACATAAAAAGGATGAAAACATTCTTCCTGGTGTTTTACCTAAACAGATGACTCTAAGATTTGCCTTGGAAATTTAGTTTTTTTTTCCTAGTAACTTAAGCTGAACTTGTGGGCATAAATGTTAGATATTTTCTATTTGTTCCTTTCTTTGATTGATTCTATGGTAAATACAGTTTTAGAGTTGATGTGACTGGATAAATAAGAGTAAAGACAATGACTTTTAAGGGCCTTTATCTCCTCCCTTCTAATTATCATATGGGATTTAACAATAAATATTCAGAACAAGTGGCAAGCAGGCTGGAACTCACATTATCTGATTACCTAAATAATCTAGATTTACGTAAATAATCTAGTCATGATTATAACCTAAAAATGATCTAATAAAGGAATAACAGTATTTGTCATTACCATTATCTGAATTGAATAATTGAAAAATAAAACATTTTTTCTGAATCAATATATGATTGACTGGCCCCCTTAGGAGCCTAATATGCCCCAATATTACTCCCCAGAATATTAACTGTCAAATATTTTAAAAGACACTTTCAACAATTGCAAGGGCTCTCATTTAAAGAAATAACAGAGATTTTAAAATGTGACAAACTGTTGACCTAATTTTGAACTGCTACTAAGTTGGCTTCATTCAACACTTCTCACATTTTCTTTTCATCATGCCATCATTAGAAACAAAATCAGAACATCATTACCCCAAAAAGAGCATCCAGCCAAAGATTGCTATTACCCACAAAGCTATCATATTTTATTAAGGAGATTTGCCAACAAAACATTTCAAAAATAAAGACAATAAATTAAATCCTCTCTGTGAGAGGCTACTTTAGCATTGGACAATCATTCTGCATAGGTTTAACTTGGTAGAATTCACACCTCAGACTTTAGCTTATAACATGCTGACTCTTACAGAGGGTCAAATTTACTGACGAAACTACATAAGTGTTTCCAATTCATCCTATATTAATTATAATATTTCAGATGTGAACTTTTAAAATTAATTACAGCTTATAAGAAACTCAAGTTCAACAATTTTCATTTTGACTACGGATGATGTTATTGGTGAAATAAGGATATGTTTACTATTTTAAAACTGGTATTATACATTGAAGAATGGAAGATAAAAAGAGGGAGAAAAAGTGAAGGAAGACAAAAGAGTAAAATGAAAGTAAATGTACACAAAAAAGTCTATAATGAGACAATCTAAGTTAAGCTTGGATTTCTCATTAACTCAGGATGCTATCATAGCCTGAGACTCAATTTCCTATTGGAAAAAAAAAAAAAAAAGAGGAGAGTACAAAATACCTACCTTGCAGGGTTTTGGTCATGACTAACTGGGATGATAGGCAATCAATGTTACATCTCATCTTTCTTTTGTTCTATTCCTTGGTGGAAAGTTTCCATGTTGTTTTGAAGATATGATTGTTAACATGAATGGCCAAATAAACAGTAGCAAACTTGCCGATTTTGAATAAAATCGTAGTAAATTATGGATCCATATGTCCTAATTTATAGTAGAGGTCACTTTCCCTAAAAGTATAGCCTAAGATGGGGAATCTTGTGCAAGTGATTTACGGAGGACCTGTTCTCAGGAGAAACCAGTAATGGAGGGAAGGAAGTTGAATAAGACAGAGGAACAAATTAGGACAAATTCAGCTTTTTGGTCTTATTCCACAGGGGACATTTTAGAATATAAAATTTGGCCCAAACATTCATGGCCCGCCTAGGAGCCTAATGTGACCCAAAATTACCCCCCCAGTAGGCTCCTATAGACCAAGGGCAGCCCACACTCCCTGCAGCAAGACGTGAGTACACCAGGCTGGTGGAGAGAAGTGGGGCAGGGCACCAATAGGAACTGCTCCAACTAGAAGGGGAAAGACCGATCTCAACCACACGGATTCCGTTTTGAGGTGTGCACGCCAACATAGCTGCTCCCAATTCAAACAAGACTAGTATAGCAATTCAGTTGTTCAAAGCCAATGGCAAGTAGATTACACACTGTATTCTCAGAACACCTCATATTGAATCTGATTCACACATATTTGATTTGCCTATACATTTTAGGAATGGGATAATTCCCATGATCTTCTTTGGCACTAGGATTCTGGAGAGAATCTACCCACTCAATGCAGAGTGAATGTTTTGTCTGTATTTCAGGACACAATATTTTACTGATTTAAAAATTAAAACATGTTGACTGATACCTTGAGGCTACTTATTGGGAAAAAGGACCATTTGATATTGAAATAGTCCTAGAATTAGGGTGAGAAACTACCCTGGTTTTCCTGGGCCTGGGAGTGTCTTTCTTGAAGACGAGACTTCCAGTTTTAAAACCCAGACAGTCCTGGGCAAATCAGGACTAGTTGATCCCCCTACATGGAATTCATAGCAAGAAGGTTGGCTATACCTATAAATTAAGAAATTAGCAAATGTAGCTTGCTAATGTAGTTTCTAATTAAGTACATGCAGACATAATTTCCCTCTTCATTTTGAACTGAGAATGAAATAGAGTATTAAGTTTTAGACCTTCTTGACCACCACCCCACTCCATGCCCAACCCTGAAAAGCTTATATATAAAGTTCTAATTCCGTGTAAAATTTATGTCAGGTGCCACTCTCTGTTGTTCTTAGGAAGAAACTGAAATTTCTTGCCATTTTCCATGCGTCATCCCTGGTTTCTCCAAGCAGGTATCTCAGCAAAGATTTCTCTTGATTGAGAAGTGATTGGCAATTTATTACTGTTGCTTTCTGTTTCTGGTGATTAGAGGACTGGAACTTTGTCTTCTCTCAATTTGAAAGTCAGCTTTTTACTTTTTTCAAATTTAGGAAGGCACACTGTTGGCTAAATTAATTCACAATTGGATTTAGTCAGTGTGCCCTGAAGCTCACAGTCAGGTAGTACCAAGAAAGACTACTTAGGATTATAAATGATTTGCTGGAGCAACGAGTTTATATACAACACACACACACTCACATACACACCCACACACACTCTTTCATACCATTCAAGCAACTTATGCTCACACTAGAGGAGGTAAAACACATCCTGGTTTTATTTCAACTCATTGTATTTCCCAGAATATTGTGAAATTCTGCCTCAGCATGATGCCTTTCACAGCTTTTTTCTGGTCCAAGGCAAAATTCTGGCATCCTAGCCTCAGAGTAAAGCACAAGTGAGATTTCACTTCAGAAAAGGCCCCATTATCCCCTCCAAAATGAAAATAGACAATCTCTCTGAATGAAAGTTGAACAAAGGGCTTGTCCTCAAGAGGTAGACCATGTCCTCTATTTCAAGGGAATTTAAAGAAACGCCATGGTGGGAACAAGCCATTTCTTCCAACAAATTGCTTGATTGGGTTCCAGTTCTGATTTTATTCTTGCCATGTGACCTTTTCACAAGAAATGTCCTCATCCCATTAAGACCACCATAAATGTTGCATGCAATCACCTAGTGATTTGCTACAAGAAAGAGTCCACTCAGAACAGAAATCCCTGCCACGTCTCAGTTGATATCCAACACTGGAAAACTACAGAATCGATGCTTCCTTCTACCTGCTGGCCTATTAAATATTGTATGGATTCCTATCAACATCCAAGCTAGAATGCATGTAGATAAACACATCCTGAATTACTTGGCAAACACCCTCTTCAAGACATACGCTTTGCACAAGCTTCATACATGAATCAAGAGCTGAGCTTTGCAGATAACGTGGCATCTTTAAAGATAGATATTGAATCTAATCCCTGCACTTAATGGAAATCTCTCAAGAGTAAAAGAACCATGACCATCTTTGGTCACACTTTGACCCTTAGATATGAAGAATATTTTAGCTGTTATCCTCATAACATTCCTGCAAGATAGATTTTTATATTCCCACTTGACAAGTGATGAAAATTGAACTCGATCTGATCAGCTTGTTTAATGGGGAAGGTACAGGGAAGATTTGAATCTGGGTCTATGAGAAACAAATTTCCAAGCTGCTTTTGTTCTATCCCCCTGACTCCATGAAAGAAATTTCTGTTCAGTGGGTTTAAGTGAGAGACTCAGCAAGTGGCACAATAGGAACACCGAGTACAAGTTTTATAAAGCACTCGTGCCCTGCTCTCAATGAATCAATTGGTCAATAGGACAGGCAGACAGGTAAGCGATCAATCCCACACAGCATCATGAACACATTAATAGTGGACACTGTGGGAGTCTTCAGAAGAATATGAACCTAATCTCTGACATTTAGGTAAGATGCTTGGAAGCAGGAATATCAAAGATGAAATCTCAGGGCAATTGGAGATTATTGAGATGATAGTAAGGGGGCCCTAGGTTATCTCACATCTTCTTGTCAGGGTCAACGTGATCACTGGAATGGAGAGGCTAAGGGGTATATGCGGAATCAAGCCAGATGCCATGGCACTGTGAAAAGGAATGCAAATGAGCATGGAGCAATAAAGAAGAAACAGGCTTTGAACAAACTCTAAAACAAATAAGCTGCTGCAAATTCTCAAGCACTGGGCGACACGGCACCAGCCCAGGAGGCCCCTCTGTGTGCACTTGGGCCTGAAACGCATCCATGATGTAGAGGAAAATATCTGAATCTGATGCCATATTCCGGTCCCCTGTCAATATGAAATTTGCAAAAAACTAAGCAAAATATTGATGACAGATGTAAGATGATCTTTATTCCCTTCACTCAATGAATTTGCCATTAAATGGAAATAAGCAGGCTGTCTCAATAATTGGAGTCTGACCCCTTTGCAAAGCTAAGACTGTCCTGGAGAATTTGTAAAGGCCACAGGCCCAGATGTCTGGTGGGTTCAGTGGAAGCCGTGTTAGAGGTGACAGCATCAGTACACTGTGTACCGTGTCTTTCAAGACCATCTTTGGATAAAACTTTTGACTGTGTAGCTCTTGGGACACACCACCCCCCAAATCAAATTCACTCCTAGTTGTTCAAACTTGCACAAGTGTACAAGGCATGGCAAGAACTTAAAGGACACTGGTACTGGTGTTGAAATGGGAGATAAGATAAAGAAACTGACTTCCTGCACCTGTCTGATTGAAGGGTGAGGCT
This sequence comes from Nycticebus coucang, assembly GCF_027406575.1. Classification (NCBI taxonomy): domain Eukaryota; kingdom Metazoa; phylum Chordata; class Mammalia; order Primates; family Lorisidae; genus Nycticebus; species Nycticebus coucang. The sequence goes on from NC_069795.1 coordinate 15,751,356, forward strand.
TAACTCTGTTAAAAAAAACCCAGATCTCTAGGGGCATTCTCCATGTCAGGTAGCACTGACACTTATATTGCTCCTAGAATATGTGTTTCCTTCTTTAGAAGGTGCTTTATGATTTTTTTATAGTGCTGTGGTAATAATATTATTAAAAATTAAATTGGAAGTGTATTTTCATTAACATACTTTCAAAGTACTTGGCTAATTAGAGATCTGCAAAGCCCATCTTTCATAATTGGTTTTTAGTTATTTTAAAAGGCTTTATTCAATGTTGGCTGATAGTAAATTTTGCTCGAGAGAGAATGAGAGACAGGCAGAGAGAGAGAGAGCAGGAAACTAAACTGCATCTAAATGAGAACAAGCCCAACCTATTCTAATTAACATGATTCAATTGAACTGTAATGGCATTGAAACAATTGACTTTTACCATTTCAGTTTAATTATTCCACAATAGGCAGAGAAGTGTACCTTGCTTCCTGTTTAAAGCAATTTTGAAAGTGACATCTTTGAAGTATGGCACCAAGTGATTTTTTTCTTCTCCCCCACAATTTACGAATATTGTTTTAAAACATCATTAAGTCAAATAACCATGGTCTACTTAAGTCTTTCTGTACTTTTGAGGCAATTTCATGAAATGCCATGGGATTTATTTGAGTCTTTCTCTATTTGACTGAAAATTCTTGAGAGATTAACTGAATTTAGACCCCTGAATCCCCATCCCAAAGAAATAAATGCTGAAAAGTATTTAGGTTGAAATAATATTGCTTAATGTGATGTTAGAAAAACAAAACTCAATGGCCTTTTCAGGAGTTCTGCCAAAATGTCACAATACTGCCCAGGCAAGTCCCATCCTTCCATTTCTACGCAGGTGGGCACAACTGCTAAGGGATTAGTTAAGATGTTGCAGATAACTGAGCCCTTGGGATTTAAATTGTAGGTGTCTTCCAAAGAATGACAAACTACTCCTTGAGCTAAAATAAAAAATAATTTTTTAAATATGCTAAAGGTATTTGCTTGGTGGACAAGGGAGTGCTATGGCCCTCAAAAAACAAGTTCAGTAAGTCTTCTGTGCTCAAAAGGGCTGGCATAGATGCAAAAGAGGGAACTTTTTCAATTTAAGTGTGCCTCAAAAGTTTAACCATAGGTTCAAGTGTGCCAGGAATAAGAAAAAAAAAAAAGATTGAGAAACACTGCATTAGGGAATTGGATAATATTCTATCTACTGGTCATTTCTCTGGTCTAACTTTCAAAAGTGCAGTGTTAACCTGGATGTGGTGTCTTACACACAGTAGCATTTTGAGAGGCTGGGGGTGGGGGGTGGATTCCTTGAGGCCAGGTGTTCAAGACCAGCCTGAGAAATATAGCAAGACTCCATTGCTACAAGAAAATAGGATAATCAGCTGGGTGTGGTGGCACATGCCTTTAGTCCTAGCTACTAAAGTGGCTGAGGCAAGAGGTCTGTTTGAACCAAGGAGTTTGAGGCTGCAGTGAGCTATGTTCGCACGACTGCACTCTAGCCTAAGCAACAGAGGAAAGCACTGTCTAGAAAAAAATAGTGCATTGTCAGCCTTCAAAGAGCCTTTCTAAGACTACTGGGCACTGGGCACTGGGAACAAGCAGCAGACACTTCTGTAAACACTTGGTGGGAATTTGGACAAATTTCCAAAACAGAGGAAAGAAGAGAATGGAGAACTCTCAGTAAAGTTGTTCTGTTGACACCTTCATTTTATAAAAGAAGACTCAGAAGCCCTGTGGAGTAAAGTCATTTTCCCAGAGTCACGGAAGTCTTACTACTTGCAGAAAATCCAAAGTTACAGGAGACTGTGGCTGAGCAAACTGTTGTCATGTTGTGAGTCGCATAAAACCACAGAAGTCTCTGACATTGGAATGTTTGACAGAGAAGGGCTCATGTTGTTTCAAAATAATTTCTGATATCTTCTGAAGTTATAAAAGTATTAAATATGTCTTTTTGGAAACTCTTACTCAGAAAATCAATAAAATAGCATTTACTAAGTATAGTCGGTTCACTGTTAGGGGCAAGAGAAACAATGACAGATAAATACAAAGGTCCAGCAATTAAGTTCATGAACTCATCCTAGAAAGAGTGTAACATGCCTCATTGCTGAAATTCATGAGGTCACCTTCAAAGTCCTCCCCCTGAGAAGTCCTTCATTGATGCCAGCACCAAGACCATGCTTCAGAGCAATGGGAATTTTTTCTCTGGATGGCCATTAGAACTGCCATCGTAGGCCAGACGTGGTGGCTCCATGTGTAATCATAGCACTTGGGAGCCCAAGACAGATGGATTGCCTGAGCTCACAGGCTCAAGACCAGCCTGAGAAAGAGTGAGATCTTGTTTCTAAAAATATCCAGGCATTATGGGGGGCACCTGTAGTCCCAGCTCCTTGGAGGCTGAGGCAAGAGAATTGCTTGAGCGCAAGCATTTGAGGTTGCTGTGAGCTCTGATGCCATGGCACTCTATGGAGGCTGACAAAGTGAAACTCTGTCTCAAAAGCAAAAGCAAATAAAAATAAAAATAAAATAAATACTGCCATCGTACAGCACACAAAAACTGCAACGACAATAATGAACACCATTCATTAAGACACCACCACACATAGACACGAACACAGTTGTAAGAACTGATACACCAAGGTTATGAAACCTCACCGAGGTGCTCATATAGTGCTTCAGCATAAGCGCATGGTGGGAAGTTCACAGAACTAATTGCGAACTTAAGAGTTCACAGCTCTAATGGTCAGTGACTACACACCACCCCTGCCTTTAAGAAAGCCATAATCTGGAGAGAAATTCATACCACTAACTGTAACACAAGACTGCTTTGATGTGGGATATAATAGGCTAGAAGTAAAACATTATTAAAACCCAGAGAAATAATTACATATTCTGATTGAAAGGACTTGGAACAGCTTCAAAGACGTGACATTTGAATTGACCTTGATTGATTCCTTGGTTTATTTAATGAATCTTTATGAGTACTTACTACATACCAGTTGATATCCTTATTGGTCAAGTTGTATCAGTGGACAAAAAAGAAACCCAAACCTCCCTTTTGAAGGGTTGCATTTTATCAATGAGCAAGATTTATAAGATATATTTGGAGGAGGGAATTTCAGGCAGAGAGAGCAGCAAAAAAAAAAAATCATGAATTATAAATGTGCACAGAGTTTTGAGGCATCTGTATGGTTGGCACACAAAGGCCATGTGTAGTAGCTGTTGGGGAAGAACGTGGCACTTGATGGTGGTGGGACCACTGTGGTTTTTGTCTTGCAGAAGTACTGGGGCATACTTGGAGTTTAGTGTAAATGCCTCCAGTGCTGGCAGGATGCAGAGGTCCCAGGACCTTGGCTGCTTCAGATTCATACTAATGTATGAGCTTTGGACTAGTATGGCCATACCAGGGAGTAGATCGCCAAACTAGTGTGCTGCTGAAGGAGCCCTAATAAAAAACTTGGCTTGGGGCCATGCTCTAGGTTGTTACCTAGATTCCAAGAGAGGAACGTATGAGGTCATGGTGACCTCAAAAATAATTATAAGGAGATAAACCTATTTTTTTCAGGGTAAGCAGTCTTTGAAAACATTCAGTAGATACCTCTTGCTCATAATACACCAAATATCATTCTCCTAGAGTGATCTGTATTATTTCTAAAAGTCCCCTGAGTTATAGGAATGTGGGATGCAGTGAGGACATGCCCAATCATGAGATGATTGTTTCGCTGGCCCAATACTGAGCACTTATGAGTATGCAGCAGTTTTTCAAATGATGGCTAGGTCAATCTGCACCTTCTCCTAAAAATTATGCTGAACATAGTTGCCAAAGCTCACTTTCTGTGTTCCGTAAAACTTATATCAGTGCTGCTATTTACTTCTTAACTATATACAAAAATAGATCGAGAGATGCCGTAATCATCAGAGTATGAACTTCAGAACTGGAATCAGATTCCATGCTTAATGCATGCAGCTGACTGATAATTGTTTGGTAGGATTGTTCAACAAATACAGGTAATGAACATGGGATCTATGGAGTTGGCAATCTTTAAGCCATTTTTCAGTGTCTCTTAGAATATAGTATGAGGACTTTCTTTTTCAAAAATAATGGAAGTGCCTATTTAAACAAATGAAGACCTGGACTCCCACCTCAACAAATGTCCCAATGATTCTGTGCTCATTTAAAATGTGAGAGCCACTCTGCATTATATAACTAATGACATGGAAGGGCATTGGGTTTTTTTTCACTAACAGCATAAAAGAAAGCTCTGAGATAGAGCAAGCTTCATTTCAAACTGGTCTATGAGTGATAGTGTGTCTGTAAGGAGAGTGGAGGGAATCCAGCAGGTCTGGATAAGGGATTGGATTTGGATGTAGTTTCCACTTTGACAGGACTGTATCAGATGCTCTGAAGCATTATCCCTTTTCGTCTGTACAGCAACCAGTTAAAGACTATTAATTTGTTTTTATTGTTAAATCATAGCTGTGTACATTAGTGCAATCAAGGGGTACAATGTGCTGGTTTCATATACAATCTGAAATATTCTCATCATTAATTTTAGTAAATAAAGCTTGAAGAGGTTAATAACTTTCCCAGAGTCAATCAGCTAATCCAAAAATAGAGATTCAAACCCAAATCATTTGATTCCAAAGCCAGGCTCTCCTAATTCAAAGTACACCATGCTTAGACTTTAAAATTTGGTAACAATGAAAATTACCTACCATTATATTAAAATATATCCATAAACCTTTTATCCCAGGTTTATGACTGAAATTTGTTTGTGAACAATATGTGGAAATCAGTGGATTACCTGTTGACAGTAATTGAAGCTTTCAAATGCAATGTAGCTTTTTTGTTGGTTAGGCTAATATAAGCACATATTTACTGTTATTTAACTCTTCTATTTTCATCTGAAAACTTTCTATTTCCTGTATATTTTTTAAACCACAAAGTGATTCTGTCACGTATTGCCTTGTGATATGCCTAACAAAGAAAATCAAAGCATCACTGATATCACAGAACGCCAGAAAAAAGATATTTTGAGCACAGGGAGAAATTGGGGGGAAGTCAGGTATTGCAGGAAGAAAATGTGGGGTATATCCAAGGAGTTTCAATGAGAGGAGACATATGACTAGAGATAAAGGACTTTATGACATACTTTGCAGTCTCACAATTAATTTTTTTAAGTATTTATTTATTTTTAGAAATGGCCTCTCACTGTATTGTCCAGGTTGACCTCAAACTCCAGAGCTCATGCAATCCTCTAGCTTCAGCCTCCCCGTACCTGGAACTATAGACATGCACCACTGTGCCCAGCTCACAGTTAAATTTTAAGTCAGCAAAAGTCACCAGCATTTACGGTAAAATGGTTATGAGTGGAAACACACAAATAATCCAAAATAAAAACCCTGAGATGTAAGATCATCCTGGGACCCATTTAATTCTGCTATTAGCTAACAGAATGGGGTGATGAAGGGCTATGAAAGGTATGCTAGAGAGAAATTAGAGGTGCTTTGCCTGAACAAAAGATCAAGAGTTCAGACGCTTTCTGGAAGTTCCTTGTACTCTGAAGCTTTATGGCCATTACAATACTGTTTATGAATTTCATTTGTCCCTGGGATTTGTCCTAATGGGGGAAGGGACTGAAAAAGAAAAAAAAAAAAAACTGAAGAGTGCTTTCCAGCCTTGTGACATGGACTTCCCAGAGAGGCTGTTCTGTGGTAGGTGAAGCAGAAAAACTGAGAAGCAGATACCAGAAGCCAGAATGGAGTCTTTTCTCCTTTCTAACTGAACACAACAGATTCAAAATGAGTCCTTTTAGAAAACCCTGGCTTCAAATGTGCCCCGGAGTTAGTAGGAAGTCAGAGTTTCCTTGAGAACTCAAAAGCTTCATTTATTTCTCCTTGTATTTGTGACATGAGAATTCTTTTCCCTCATGACCCATGCAAAGTCCAGAGTTAGGATGTAAAATGGAGAAATCAGCCCACCCTTATTCACCCGTTTCTCATGACCTCATCCACAAGAATGCAGCGTTTTGTAGGAGAGAGACCAGGAGGCAGACCTGGGTCGGAGCCCCTCTTGGGTCTCTTACTACCCGTGGGATCTCTTTCCTCCTCAGTAAACTGAGGATAACCCTACTTACCCCATCTGGATGCTGTGAGGACAAAATGGGGTAATACGTACAAATACACCTCCTTGCATTTGTCTCTATATAATATTTATAAAGTTGCCAACAGGACTCTCATGCAAATACAAAGTAAGCATATGCCATAGCTCCTTAATGCCTTAATGAATTAAACCATGTAGAAGTGAATTTAATTCAAGGAAGAATGAAAGAATCTGTAGTTTTATAGTCCTTCAGAAGAAGCTAGTCGAAATAAGTAGGCTGAGTTAGAGACAGAACTGACTATTGTCGTACACACAATAGAACCATATAACCTTTGAGGCCATCTTTAGAATTAGACGTAAATTATTTGCAGCTATATTGTACAAAAATCTATAAATTAACATATAATCTCACATTCTTGACCCTAAGCAACAGAAAACAGTAAAACAAAAGTATAATTCTCTAGAGAACTACTTCATCCTTCAGCGGGCCTGTTAGATAAGGATCCCACATGACTGAATACAATCATGCTTTTGCTTTATTTCCAAGTTTCAGATCAGTTTCTTAATTGTCACTTGTATCATAAATAATCTCTGAAGATTATTCATATTACACAAAACAGAATCATTGTATTTGAACCTGATTAAATTACATGAGGGCAGTGAAAGGTGCTAACTGACCACATAAGCCTCTGTGTATGGACAACAGATTCAGAGCTACTGTTTCAGGCAGCTACAAAAGCCAGAGAATTAACTTCTACAAGGAACTTTCCAAAGGAATCTCTGACTGCTTTTCAAAAGCCTTTTTTCCAAAAATGATTTTGTTGCTCATTACTGGCTCTTTAGTTCAAAGACATATTAGCTTCCTATTGCGATGTAAATGAGTTGCCACAGACACTGTACTTTCAAACCACACAAATGTATTCTTTTGCAGTTATGGAGGTCAGAAGTCTGACACAGGTCTCACGGGGCCAAAGACAAGTGGGGCAAGACGAATTCCTCCGGGGATCTTGGGGACAGCTGGTTCTCTTGCCTTCACCTTCTAGAGGCCTCCCGCAATCCTTGGCTTGTGTCTTCAAAGCCAGCAATGCAGCACCTTGCAATCTTCCCATCTCGTCCTCTCCGTCCTCTGCTTCTGCCATCACACCACCTTCTGCCTGCCTGAGCCCTGCTGGGTCCTTTATGTAAGGACCCTGGTGATTATTTCGGACCCACCCAGATAATCCACTATGTTCTTCTCATTTTAAGATCTTTAACTTGATGTCAACTGCATAGTCCCTTTTACCACATACTGGGTTCTAGGCATTAGAACTTGGACCCTGAGGAAAGGGTGAGATTATTCACTCTACCACATGAGGGTAAGCACTAAATCCAAGAAACGCCTCTGTGCAGTATTCCTACAGCACCTGGATGTTTGGTGAATTTCATCTACCATCTCTCTGGTAGATGTCCTGGCTAGCCAGGAAATTACCTTCCTTTTTAACCTACATGTCTGGGATACTATAAATCATAAAACAAATAACAGACTAGTTTTCTAAGAAGACTTTTCTGGACACATTTGAAGTATACTACTTTTTCCTTAACGGTGGGTTTTCTATATCTAAGTAAATGAGATTTGTTCATTTATAATATGCCAGATACAAGTCCCGTATATTAGGGTTCTCCACAGAAACAGAACCAATCAGAGAAAGATAAATAGACAGAGGACACAATTTATTTCAGGAATTGTCTCTTGCGATTATAGAGTCTGAGAAGATCCATGGTCTGCCAACTGCAAACTGGAGACCCAGGAAAGCAGGTGGTATAATTCATTCTGAGTCCAAAGGCCTGAGAACCAGCGGAGCTGATAGTGTAACTCCAAGTATACTTACAGGGAGAGTGGAGGTTGAGATGAGATATCCTACAAGGTGGTGGTGGGGGAACAAATCTTTTTTCATTCTACCTTCTATTTAGGCTGATGCCCACCCACATGGCAGAGGGCAGTCTATTTCACTGAGGCCAAAGATTCAAATATTTGTCTCATTTAGAAACACACAAACATACCCAGAAAAAAAATGTTTGATCTGGCCCCCTGTTGCCCAGAAAAATTGGCACATAAAATTAACCATTACACCTATTATGACTTTATTTATACAGCTACTTATCCAACTATAACCTGATCATAAAGAGGACAGATTTATATTGATTTTATGCAAATATCCACATTGCTAAAAACAAAGAACTAGGGAGTTATCTCTGAAGTCTAAGGAATCAGAGAGAATAAGGTGTCATATAAAGAATGTGTCTGTTGTAGGTTACTAAATTGAAGGATAAAGATAGATCAAAAATAAAGAGGACTTTTTTCACTCTCTCAATAAAATATTTTAAACCATACCAGCAATATTGAAGCCAAATGACTGCAGTTAGATTTCCCTCGGCTGTACAATTAAGCCTACATAAGTCCTATCAGTAGTGGATGTTGGGTCAATCCTCTGCTTTCACATGTTCTTCTGCTTCTGAACCTATTAAAGAGTGCTGGAAATCCTGCTTTAGTCCTCTGATGCAGTCACAGTTGTCTGAGTAATGTCACCATAATCTCCAAAGCCTGTCCCTATGACTCCATTTAAGGGACCTGCAGAGTATCAGGCACTATCTTTCCACGAGGCTCTGAAATTGCCAGTCTTTGGCAACAGCTGAGTTTCCAGACTGTAAATTACAGCAAAGGCTTCAGACAAACATGAGGACAATGTAGAGACACGTGTTGATAACGGGAATGAAAATCTGAGTAGATTCACAGTAAATGATCACATCTGTATCTTCTTGTTAAGACCAGACTAAATACTCCAAGGCCAATTATCATTTTAAAAGAGAGAAAACAAAACTCTAGTTTTACAGTAATGTAGTATTTGGCAGAAAAAGATTCATAAAACTTAATATGTATTATTAATGAATCTATTAAAACTGGGCAAACATGGCCAAAATTTTGATAAACTTTTTCCTTAATGGTGGGTTTGCTGGACCTGAGTAAATGAGATCTGTGCATTAGTAATATTCCAGATACAATTCTGGTATATTAGGGTTTTCCACAGAAACCGAACCAATGGGAGACAGATAGATAGACAGAGGATAAGATTTATTACAGGAATTGTCTCATGTGATTATAGAGTCTGAGAACTACAAAGAAAAACTCATTTCTGTTTTTACTCAGATTTATTATGTGCAGATCTTAAACTCAAAGGCACGTAAAACTCAGCTTCCTCAAACTTCTGTACTAAACATACTCCTGCTTTTCTATTCACTAGACTTCTTCATAATTTGGAACATATTTTCTTTGCACATTGTAAACAAAAGTATAGCAGGTTACCTTATACATATGAGCACGCATGATACAACCCCTACAACCACATACATCCTTTGAATGTCATCTCCAATGTTATAGAAATAAACACACTTATTAACAAAACTCAATGTTTCAGTTTCTATGGAACATATAAAAATATTAATATACATATAGATATACACACTCACAGTAACCAAAATATCAACATTATCTCTTAATAAGAAACCCTCCCTATATATAAAGATTATCTATAAATTAACTAATTTAACATTAGTTCTAAGTCTTAATAGAAACTTTAAAATTATATTTGAGCTGATAAATCACAAAACATGAGTACAATGGAAATAAAATTTTGCCAAAATTCTAATTCAATATAATGACATGCAATTTTATATCTTCTTCATTTTAAATATTATGTGATAATGCTAGTTTATCTAATCAGTAAACCAGTGTAAGAAGTTTAGGAAGTTCGTGATTAACCAGCCTCTTAATCAGGAAACAAAAAACAAATTTATTTTAAAAATGTGCATTTGAACTATAACACTAATAAAATTAGGAAAATGACATGTAATGGTTCTTTAGCTAAAAAGTCATTTAAATATGGGCAAAGATGCACTTCGGTTGTATGAACTTGAGTTTTTATATAGAAATGCTTCTGAGCCAATAATTCCTGTGTTTGTGTGTTTTGTTTGTTTGTTTGTTTTTTGAAACAGCATCTCACTCTGTTGTCCCTTGGCATCAGCATAGCTCACAGCAACCTCAAACGCCTGGGCTCAAGTGATCCTCTCGTCTCAGCCTCCCAATAGCTGGTACTAGAGGTATAAGCACACACCTGGGTAGTTTTTCCAGTTGGGGTAGATATTTTGGGGTTTTACTCTTGCTTAGGCTGGTCTCCAATTCCAGAGCTCAATGGATCCTCCTGCCTTAGCCTCCCAGAGTGCTAGGATTACAGCCATGAGCCACCACACTCAGCCTCTGTTGAGTTCTATTTAAGGATACGAATACGGTATTGAAACGTCAGTTTTCGCTATGAGAATCTTAAGAATACGGATATTGGCAATCAAATGTATAAATTGAAATAAAGAACCTTTAATTTGTAAGGTCTTATTTTAAATCCCTTCATACTTTCTGGAGGCAGGAACTGTATTTCTCATTCACACCATGAAGTGAAAATACTTTTTTCATTTCCAGACATGAGTACAGTCAGTTCCACAGCCTTAGCCATGGCTTGAAAGTGAACATGGAACACAAAAACTCAGCAGGAAAGTGTGGTTTGCCTTTCCCATGAACCTGAACTATAACCTTGCTCAGACAAAAGAAAAACACTAACAAACCAGTCCTCTCTCACTCTAAAAATAATTAGATTACGCGCATCAACTTGGTAGATCACCACATAAGAACAAAATGCTGAATTCCCAGTCATTGTTGCCACAAGGAGAATAAATGATTAGCCTGGTGTAGATCAGATTTACACACGCACCAGGTGCCCCAAGACTTGAGACTTGCCTAACAGTCAATTACCCACGAGTTCCTAAACTTGGCTGTAGCCCAAACAAGAGACACAAGTGCTCTCTTGACTAGGTGGTGGGGCAGCACAGGGATCTGAGACCATAGACAGGTCCCTGCACCCAGTGATGGAAGAGAAATAACTCAAGCCACAAGTTAGAGAAGACACGTTTGGACTAACAGACTTGGCCAAAAGTCAGCAGTAAAATGTATAATCAGAAAAAGAAAAGAAAAGAAAGAAACAACAGAGACAGAATCAGAAAAAGTAAATTCTAATACTGCTTGGAGTTTATGGCAGAACTTGGGGGGAAAAAAGATGTTTCTGAACTGCAATGACTCACAAAGTTGGCTCTGGCAGAAGAGGATACTTTGGGCACGTTGGTAGGACAATCTCCAAAATTGTCAAGTGCTATTTAAAAACAATTATATGGGCGGCGCCTGTGGCTCAGTGAGTAGGGCGCCAGCCCCATATGCCGAGGGTGGCGGGTTCAAACCCAGCCCCGGCCAAACTGCAACAAAAAAATAGCCGGGCGTTGTGGTGGGCGCCTGTAGTCCCAGCTACTCGGGAGGCTGAGGCAAGAGAATCGCGTAAGCCCAAGAGCTGGAGGTTGCTGTGAGCCGTGTGACGCCACGGCACTCTACCCGAGGGCGGTACAGTGAGACTCTGTCTCTACAAAAAAAAAATAAAATAAAATAAAAACAATTATATATGTGACTTTAATAAAGATAAATACAAAGAAAGAAAATACAAAAGATGGGCTAAACTGAGATATTCCAACCAGCCAGATGATAAAACTTGTTCCACAGCAGAGAAACAGTGTTTCCAGAGGCCACCACCAAGGAAGGAAAAACTGGCTGTTGTTCTATAGGACAATCAAATAATAACCTTAGAGGTTACCTTTTCTATTAGACAGAAATCTTTCACATCTCGGTCATATACAAAACCTAGAAATTAACATGCAATTACACAAAATGTGGACCCTAAACAATAATAAATTAAAAAAAGATACATTTCTTTAGACAAGTCACACTTGGTTGTACAATGGCCTTCATGGCCAAAGAACTGCCGTGCAATATTGTCTTCATTTTATTTTCAAGTTTTACAAAGTTTCGGCAACACATATCAGAGTCATTTAAAAATGATTTCTTTCTCCCACCTCGATCTAACAATGGAAGCTCCTACTTTGGTTTGCTGTGAGCCTTCTATTCACAATGTTCTTTACAAAAAAAAAAAAAACAAACATAGCTGCTAATGCAGAAATGAAGAAATGTTAGAAATGATTGTTCTTAAAATATCACGTCTACTAGGAAATCACATTCTTTTCTACTCTTAAACCATAAGTCTCTGTGTTTTGATAGGAAACAATGTATTCTTTATGACACAGGAGAATGGCTGTGTCCAGGAAAATTCTCCAAAATGAAGATTTACATTCTTTTACATATTTCAATTCCCTTTAGGAAAAAGGTGAATAAACGAAATTATTTTAACTAACCTTAAGAGTTAACTATTATAAGAACTAGCCACTTATTTCCCCATTACCAAAATACATACATTTTATTGGTATAATAAATTTCATATTGAAAAAGAACATAACACATACAAATAAGACATTAACAAAAACTTTTCTTTTTCTTCTTTTTTCTTTCTCTTGACCATCAGATAATGTGTCTGATTAGAGGAAAGAAGAAAAGTCACACCATGTGCTTTAGCTGCTATTAGTTAGTTGTCGTCAAGCAGCAGAGTAGAAATTAAATCTATTTCCTGAAATAGGGACAATAGTTTAAGTATTGTTTTCAGTAAAGTACATTATAATTGTTCCCTCTGTAACTGTTTCTACATAAGGCAAGCAAATTGTAATTATGAATAATGTAATTATATATCATTATCTAAATTGCATGTGCTTCAGCCTTGTCCCAGAAAGTGGATTTCTGTGTGGATCTTTATTCACCATATCCAAGAATTAGTCATTGTATATTCACCTTAATCAATAGTACAGTTGGTGATTGTTGAATGCTTATCAACAGTAAGTTTTCAAAAACAAAGAACAGACTCAGAAATAGAACTTATCTAAGGATGAGAGGCAGGAAGACGCAGAATTGCCGCAGTGGGGAAAACTTGACTTTAAAGGTCAAAAGATATTTCAGTTCAGTGAAGAACCAGGCAGGGAGTCTTTGTAGATATTGAAGCCAAGGAAGGAAGCATTGTTAAAACATGAAAAGGGAACTTTTTTGCCACTTGGATAAGCAGAAAAAAAAAGCGAGAAGTGGGAATTACTCTGCACCAGGGATTGGAACACTAAGTTCAAGAATAAAACCGATGCAACAAAATCCAAACAAAGGGACACAATAGAACACTTGGGAAATGAAATTGGATTTCTGAACTGGGCTTTAAGACCCTGCTATGAACTACATGCTACATTAAGAGATAAATGCTACCAATTCTGTACATTTTCAGAGAGTCCCATAAACTCTGGACAATGTACCAAATTGACTCACAACATGGCCCCCATAAAGGAAAAGTTACCTTTAGAAAAAAGCTTTCTGAAAATCTTGTAGAATTTAATGAAGATAACTATCTCCTTCCAAACAAATCAGTAGGAGAGTTAGAGCTGGACATTGTTTAGAAGGCTGGAGAGAGGGCCTGAAAACGGACTTAACCCAAACCTCTAACACCGTGGTGATTTGCACTGAACCAAAGCCTTCCACAAATTGTTCTCAGCTCTCAGGCAGATGCTATAACCTGAGCACAGCAGCTTCCTTCACGGCTCTCATTTAACCCATCAATCCACAGTGTCAGCTCTTGACTTGCAAAGTGAGAAGGGGTGGCAGAGTCCAAAAAGTAGAATGGGGATGTGATGGGAAGAAAAAGGAGACTGTGATGCTGGGTAGTGTCTATGCTAGAGGACGCCCTCCATTTCATTCTCTGTGGATTACTTTTGTCTCATTGCAGAGATGTGATTACCTGTATCTTGGCCAGCATAACAATAGGTATTTCTGTTGGCTATAAAAATATCCCAACTTAAGTTTAAAGCTAGTGCTAGTATTTGGCATTGTGGTCTCCCTGGACTCTGGAGACCATGTCCTGGGATCTGAAGAAGCTTTTCCTTTCCTGGGCTATAGCACTTGAACAACTTCCATCTTGTTTGCCATCTAAACTGCTTAGAAGAGCCAGTCGGAACCTTTTCCTGTCCATATATCATTCATTTTTTGATGTTAATTTAATTTCCAGCCATTATCAAATGATAAAATGTACTTCCAGGCTGGGCACAGTGGCTCATACCTATAATCCTAGCACTTTGGGAGGCCAGACAATTGCATGAAAGCTAGAGTATGAGACCAATCTGAGCACTACAGTGAGACCCCCATTTCTATAAAAAATAGAAAATTAGCTCAGCATGATAGCAGGTACCAGTAGGTCTTGCTACTCAGGAGGCTGGGCAAGAGGATCACTTGAGTCCAGGAGTTTGAGGTTTTCATGAGCTATGATTATGCCATTGCGCTCTGTACCCCAGGAAGAAAGCAACACCCCACCTCAAAACCAACAAAAACGTATATACTTCTGTCACGATAGCCATTGTTGTAGACCAGCCCCAAACTATGCTGTGAATTCTCTCCCAGTGGCTGGTGAAGATGAGAGGATGAGGGAAAAATGAAAAGTCAAAACATTAAAAGTTTTTTCAAGAGCAGCTGGGTCGGGAGTCTGTGCACCTTCAATGCGTGAGGACCGGTGGACAGCCCCTTGTTCCAGACTAGCTCGATTTTTATTGAATTCACCATTGTTTTAATCATCAGTCTAATGGGAAAAGGCTAACCCTTTAGTCATGGTTCTTGCTGGGCTTGCATTTTCTAACCAAACTATTTCATTAACTAACTGTGTTAATTAGACTGATTTTCACTTTACTGTTATTGCTCTAAGTTATTTATGATCTTCACACAAACAGAGCATGGGACAAGGAACACAGTCCAGGAGCAGGATGTCAAAGCAGACCCCAATTAGACCATGTACACAAACACTCAAGAAGCCTTTGCTCAGGCAGACTGATGCGTCTGACCATACCAAGAAAGGAGACATTTTTCTCCTTATGTAATCTTGAGAGACCCGTTCTCTCTTTAACTAAGTTTAAATGTTCTGCATTCCCTAACTCCCTGAGGGCAGCCCCACCCAGGGGAGTCTTGCCTGTTCAGTGACCTCACAGAGGAGTTGCACTGCGAAGGGAGTGTACAGAAGGGGTGAAGTTCCAGCATCACAGCCTCCTCAGCCTTAAAGGGGGCTAGGCTTCCAGGTAGTGCATTTTGCACCGGATTTGGGGTTTCTCTGATCCATTTCTCTCCTGTCTCTGTTCCCTTTTTACCATCATCTACAATCACTTTCATAATTCAATTTCTAACCTACTTATAATAAACAATTGAATATTGGTTTTAAGCTTATTAAATCATTATTACTAGCAATGTAAGTGCATCAAGATAGGACTCTTCCCTTAAGTACCAATATGTGCAGCCACAATCCATTCCATCTGAATGGTAGCCAGAAAATGTGCTTTGGCTAATTGTGTAGGTTGCTGACATTATAATGGATTGCTTAACATACTGTTTATGAAACTCTGTCCATCTTTCTGTGGAAATAGTTCCATTAATATTCAATGGTGTGCAGGATGGTGAGACAGAGAGATGAAGGATTTGGGGTGTCCCTATGTTCATAGGTGGGCATATGAATTTAATTTCATAAATTTTGTTCTGTGAGAACTACCTGATATTCAAACCCGTGCTTACCCATGCTTGACTTTCTCCAAATCATTTTCCCAGTTCTGCTAAAATGATCTCCCTACAATATACATCTAACCATGACACTCCTATGCTTAAAACACTCTTAGGATTCTCAAATATCTACAGAGCAATGGCCAAGCAAATTAGCATGATTCTTATGAAGAGATGCCTACCAATATTGCTATCCCAGGGTTATTCTCATTATTTCTTACCTTGCATTATAGACTCATGGGAAAATTGTAATTTATTCTTTATTTTATACGTTTGCCCAGGCTGTGAATCTTTGATTGACCAACTTCTCATCCTTTGATGGTTTACGCATTCTTACATTCAGAAATCTCTTGATGACTCTTTCTTTCCCTGCAGCTGGTGTAAGTGCTTATTCTCTATACTTCTTTCTTCAGTACTCTGTGCAAATCTTTATCCTCATACCTACAGTGTTTTATCAAAACCTATCAATGTATTTGTTCCTACTAAACCATAAACTGCTAGGTGCAGTATTCCCAGCACAGAGAAGATGCCCATTAAATGAATATTTTCCAACTGAATTAATTGTGAAAGTAATAAATGAGCAAAACTCTGTAGTCTTTTTTCCCCAGATAGTAATATATTTTACATTAAAACCTGAAGATGGCAACTGTGTTTTATGTTTTATATAGCCCAGCTTGGAAATCAGAGGTGCTTAGTTGATGACTATCAACTATGTGAAACCCTGGTTTGGTGTTTTCCCTATGGTTGTAGAGCTCCAGAGCTGAAATTCATTTT
Source organism: Nycticebus coucang (assembly GCF_027406575.1). Taxonomy (NCBI): domain Eukaryota; kingdom Metazoa; phylum Chordata; class Mammalia; order Primates; family Lorisidae; genus Nycticebus; species Nycticebus coucang. Next base: position 15,767,819 of record NC_069795.1, read on the forward strand.
ATACAAAACTCTCACTTAACATACATGCCTCTATGGCCTAAAAAAGAGCAAATTGATTCAACTAAGCCCAAACACAACTTAATAGTGGCTTAAGACGAACTTCTTAACTTTCAATTAAGGATATTTTCACCATTTATACATGGTATTATTAGTTGAGGAATTATAGGTTAAAAGAGAGAGAAATAATTGAAAAAACTACAGAAAATTAAAATATATAAATCAATAGAATTTTGTTTTGAAAAAAATTAGAGTACGAAAACATGTAAAGTGTCTAAGGGTTATGTCATTTTGTTAGGTATTAAAGATAATACAATTTAGTAAGAGTACGCGGTTTGGCTGCCAAGCTTCCAATCCATTTGAGGATGGTAGAAATTCCAAACTGAAAACTATATAGATAAGTAGTGAAAACAGAAAGCAACACAAGTTAGAGCAGTGCTGTGGGCTGGAAGGCCTGTGCTTACCATGGGGGTGTTGTGATCCTGGACAGAAACAGCCCAATAATCAAACCCTTATGAAGGATGGAGATGGGAAGGCTGAGTGGAGGATGGTGAATGTGATGAGCTAGAGCACAGAGGTCAGAGAGCCCAGGAATGTTCCAGTTGGGGCTGTGCATAGAAATACAGTGGTAGAAAATTCTGGAGAGGTAGGTTAGGCAAAATTTTGAAAGACCTGCATTATTTAGGATTCTCCAAAGAAACAAACCAATAGAAAATTTATACAGAGATTTATTATGAGAAATTGGCTCACAATCATGGAGGCAGGGAAGCCCCACAATCTGTCATGTGCAAGCTGGAGACCCAGGAAGGCAGATGGTGTAATTCTAGTCTGAGTCCAAAGGCCTGAGAACCATGAGCACCAATGATGTAAATCCCAGCTCGAGAACAGAAGACCCATGTTTCTGCTCCCACAGTCAAACAGAGAACAAATTCTTCCTTTTTCTGCCTTTTTTTTTCCTGTTTAAGCTCAATGAGTTGGATCATGCTCATAACATTGAAAAGGACCATCCATTTCACTCATTCTACCAACTTAAATGCTAACCTCTTCTGGAAATGCCCTCGCAGGTGCACCTAGAAATGTTTTAACTAGGTAGCTGGGCATCCTGTGGCCTAGTCACATTAACACCCACAATAAACCATCACAACCTTCAGTGTGAAGTCAAGATTTAGACTAAATTGTGGGTGGCATGAATCCATTATTTACTTTATGTGCTGAGAGAAATTGCATGAATATGAAAATTGTATTTTGGTTCTTCAACTCCATCCAGGTAAATACAAAAGATGTAAAGTCTCCATCTTTTTCTATGGCTGAATTATAGTGTTAGGGTATATGGCACAGATCCTAGGAAAAAGGCTTAACTACAACTCAAACCATGCCTAACACACTCAAACAATATAACCTACTCGTTTATAACATCATAGTCATCTGAAATTTAAAGAAGAAAAAAGCAAAAGAAACTTGTACTTTGAGACCATGAATCTCATAGTGATTTGTAAAATGAAATACCATATAGGCCAGTAAAGGGGAGATTTGTTAGTCCTGATGTGTAAGATATTTAAACTAACATCCAAACTCTAGAGTTATGAGCATGGGGAAAGAAAGTTAAGATTTATAAAAATAATGATGGCTAAAAATTAAAGCTCTTTCAATGTATTAAGAAAAAGTGCCATTTACTCCTCATAAATACTCTACAAGGACCAAACACTAAAATTTAAGATAACCCAGGTGAGTAACAAAGCGGAAGCGATAGGTAGAGATTCAAACCCAGCACATGGAGAAGGCATGCTCTTTCCACTGCATTGCTCGGCCTCCTGGCCAAATGTACCCGTTCAACAGATGCTCATGGTACAAATAACCGAAAATATAGTGTAATTCTTCAGGATGTTCATGTTTCATACACTTCTGGCAAGTTTGTTAAAGTGAGGAGGAGGAGGAGGAGAATCCTCTGAGGTAAACAGAGATCTGAGTTCTCCTTTACGCACTGCGTAAGTAAAACTCAAATAAACGAGGCTGCCAAAAGCCACCCGAGGTTTGAAGAGTAACGCTCTCTGGAGCCAGTATTTTTTATTTCATGTATTGCCAAAGATTCAATATGAGTTCTGTGAAGGGCTAACTACTGTGATTTTTATTTTTTTAATGATGTTGATGCAGAACAGTAGCTCCCTCAAAAGATATCCGTGTCCTAATCCCTGGAAACTCTCCAGGTTACTTTCTATGGCAAAAAGGACTTTGCATATCTGATTAAATTAAGGATTTTTGAGATGGAGAGATTATCCTGGTGTATCCAGGTAAGCTCTAAATGCAATCACAAGCTCCTCATAAGAGAAAGAGAGAGGGAACTCTCAGACAGAAGAAGAGGGGGAGCGGTGGGACCACAGAGGCAGAAATAAGAGTGAGGCACCCACAGACCAGGAGCAGATGTGTGGACAGCTGCCAGAAACAGAAAGCCGCACAGAAGACCATCTCCCAGAGCCCTGGAGAGAGCAGGGCCCTGCTGACACTGGTATTGATCTTGGACTGCTGGCTTCCAGAACTATGCGAGAATAAATTTCTGTGGTTTTAAGCCACCAAGTTTGTGATTATTTGCTATAGAAGCCATAAGAAATTACCACACCCAAATGACATTAGAAGGCCCAAATCATAAACACCTGAAAAATTTAGCAACACTTCATTGGACAATGTCCTTGTCACAGAAAAAATAAATAAAAGGAGGGTGCATTTCCCTCCAGCAATATCTTGAAGGGAATGTGGATTGACCTTGAAAAACAGAATGTTAAAACCTCCCAGACACTGTTTACTCCATGTGCAGACTACTTTACAGTAATTCTTTCCATACCATCCATTTACATCACCACCATTACAGGTCTGACTGGTGGTAAGATGTTAGAACTGACCAAATAAATGGTCCCGAATAAAAATGGAGAAGCACTCTGCTACTGAGCCGCTGAACCAATGCAATGGTTTATAACAGCAGGATGAAACCAAATAATTGGATATTGTGATGAATTTGAGGTGTTACAATTTTGATGGCTTTAGTATGATGATAAGTGTTAAACAGTAACACCACCCCATTCCTTTTGGTCCACAGGCTCGATGGGATGGCTTGACTGGGCGTATCACCTTCAATAAAACCAATGGCTTGAGGAAGGATTTTGATCTGGACATTATTAGTCTCAAAGAAGAAGGAACTGAAAAGGTAACCTCCTCAATAATAAATATTTGTTTACAAATCAATAAACGTAAATAAATAGAATCGCTCAAGCACTTTTGCTATATTGAACAGACAAATGAGAGACTGATAAAGTGAGTCTCTCAGCAGGTTCACTTGCAGCCAGTTTCCTGACTGTCCCTCATTTGCAGACATTGACATGATAGATTCTTAAATTGCATGTGTTTCTAATAGCAATGCTAACTACTGCTTGCTTTAGATATTAAGTGTGCATATGTTATTACATATTTAAGCTTGTGGTTGAGTATCATTAGGCCCATATATCAAGGTTTTAAGAAACTGAGTTTAGACTTGGAGAATTAGAAGCTGTCCATGGTTCGTCTATGGAATGGTATCCAAGGGTTACTCAATAATTAATTTTAATTGCACATGGCACTCCATTTTAAGATTGGTGACAGGGGGACAGAGAAAGTAGGATACAAGAGGCTTACTGAAATAAATTAACTTTGCATTCTTAATTTTAGGAAAAATGTATTTTAATGTTGGATTCTCATTTCCTCATGTAGGATTATTTTAGTTGTAACTCAGTCGCTCTAAGTTTAACGTTCTATTTTAGTTACTATTTAGAGTAACACAAATGTTTATTATTTAAACGATAATGATAAAAGAATTAGGCTTCTCAGTATATTTTAGTATACCAATTTTAGTATTCATGAGTATAAATTGGAATTAACACTTACAGTGTGGGGCAGCACCTGTGGCTCAGTGGGTAGAGCACTGACCCCATATACCAAGGGTGGCGTGTTTGAACCCAGCCTCGGCCGAACTGCAACAACAACAAAAAAAATAGCCAGGTGTTGTGGAGGGTGCCTGTGGTACCAGCTACTCGGTAAGCTGAAGCAGGAGAATTGCTTAAGCCCAAGAGCTGGAGGTTGCTGTGAGCTGTGATGCCACAGCACTCTACTGAGGGCGACAAAATAAAAGATTTTGCCCTTTAGAGCCCTCAAGAAAAAAAATTGAAACCCCCAAAACAATTAGCTATCCACCAAAATTCTATAATCCAACATTTTATTCCACTGTAGTTAACAAGACAGTGTGCTAAGGTTAAGAATGGCTTCGGGAACAATCGATTGCTTACTTAATTAGAAATAGCAGGGGTGATTTTTAAGATGAAGTAAGGTTTTCGTTTCTATTTTGTTGCTTTTGTTAACTGGAGCACGTTTTCATTTTGGTCTCCTAACTACCCCTCCCTGCAAAAAAAAAAAAAAAAAAAGCATTAATTGAAAGAAGGATTAATTAGGCTGACTGTAATAGAAAGTGGCCACTGGTGTGAAATGTGTGAGGAAGATAATTAGTTTGCAGCTTTGAGAACACACACTGTGCAGGGTCCCCATTTCTGAGGCACCCCCTCTCCCTGCCCCTCTCTGGCTTCTTCTCCAGTGTGGTTTGTTCCTCTGTTATTTTAATCTCTTCTGCCAGAGCACGAGGCAATGCCCAGCATCCATAATGGGATACGGGATTTGGGCTGGAGGGAACCAAGATACTTGTTATGGTCTAAAAGCCTATAAGGTTTTTTTTTTTAGGAAAATGTCTGCTCCTTGAAGCAAGCATCTTTCTCCTTCCCTCCCCTCCTCTTAATGTATATAGCACTGAAGGGGGAAGAAAAGCTGTTAAGGAAACATCTTTTTGGCTCAGATGGATGATGAAATAGATGGAGCTATTGTTATGCTTTTAGAGCTATTTATACACTGCAATATTATGCACACTCTATTGGTGTTTTTCCATCAAAGGCAAAATCGAATTAGATGAAAGTGTTTTCTGCTTGTTTCTCTTCTCTTTATTGTTTGCAATAACTTTTCTCACTCCAGGTGACTTGGGCGCACTTCCTGAGAAGGCTGATTGGGCCTTCAGGCAGTAGGGGAAGCCAAGCCGTCTCTCTCGGGGGAGGAAATGCCCAGGGTTCTCATGTCAGCCTCTCTCGGGGTCAATAGGGAAAATTATTAGGAAAAATACCCATTTCTCACTTTCACTCGAGTTTCTACTGCTGAGAAGCCCATAATCAAACAATAAGTCATCAAGCGAGCTCTATTTTTTTGCTTAGGATTAATGCGTGTGTACATGTGTGGGCAGCGGTGTGGATCGATCGATGGGTTGGTTAGTTGATCGATGTTAGTTACAAACCCCTAACCAAGTTTTCTTAAGGAATGGGGAAGACCCCAACACTGTGGCATGGCTTTAAGTATTTTTTTCTTTTTTTGGCCAATGAAAGGAAGAGTGAAAATCAAGTCTTACCATCAAATACCTTTTGGGATACCCAAGTCCTCATCCATCCCTTTATTGTACCTGTTACCAGGCTTTCTATTAAGATTCAAAATTCCAGACAGTGGGTGGGAATGTAACACTCTAAGCATTCACACGCCATGATACCTTTTGGGTTCCATGCTCTGTTTTAATGAAGTGCTATTTTTTATTTTTCCCTCTGAAAACCAAGGCTGCTGGCGAAGTGCCTAAACACTTGTATAAAGTGTGGAAGAAGGTTTGTACTCTGACAACAACTGCAGGAAACCTGGGGGTGTGGTGAGGAATGTCACTGGAAAAGCTTTCATCCTTCCAATTTTGCCAGACCAATAGTTCTCCAATTGCAATTTAGAGATGAGATTCTATGTAAAGGGGTGGGGGGATGACTGAATATGTTCTCTTTCAACATTACCCATGAATTGAAAACAGACTTGGAATGGATTAAATAACGATTGTCTATATATTTCCTCCTAGATTACTTTTGTTTATCCCAGCCAGGCAGGATCAGTCTCTGTTAGGATTGAAAGTAGGTAACTACAATAGAAGCAAACATTAGCCTGTTACACTCCTTCTCAATCACTAAATATTTTCCCTGAGGGGCATGAAAACAGCAATGCATTTGCTCTCCTAGGCTAGTCAGATAAGCTACTGCCTCAGAAGCTAGGGCATCTCCGTCAATGTCATCACGGCAAATATGAGCCATTTTCAGAAATTCCTTTTTCTCACGAACTATCTTGTTTTGCACTATCAGAACATACTGTCTTGCAATTTGTTTTAGAACCACACTTTCTAGAGATAAAAAAAAAAAAAAATTAGAGACCCTGGAAGGGAAATGAAATTATCTTGTAAATTGTAACACCCACTATTTCATAGTATTTTATTTTACAGTATCATGCTGCCAATGAATATGTGTGGATTTATATAAGCAAGTGTTAGACATTAAAAATAGTTGGATTGGAAAAGGTCCCAGCGATAGGGAAACATTTTCTTTCAGGCTCTCGCTCTCTCTCTTTCTCTCTCTCTCCTCTCAGACTACTCACTAAAAAACATGTGGATTGATGAGTAGACTTTAAATTACTTCAGGTTGTTCAACTTGAACAATTTTGTCAGACTTACTTTCCTCTTTCAAATTAGCAGCTCAGTCACAGAAAGTGTAACAGTTTCTCCCTGTAGCCACAAAGCTTGTCTCCTTCTTGGTAGTACTCAGTAGCAGTCCTTAAAAATGACCTCCTTTTAAGTTTTAAAAAAACACAAGTTTAATAACCTGTTTTAATCTTCAGTGAGTCAGGCCCTGATTTCTAGCACAGAGGACCTATTCAGACCTAGCAAACACATTGCAATTTCCCAAGAAAACTCCATCTTAAAAGAGAAGGCTTCACCTTCACCAAAAGCTATCCTCAACACTCTGACTCTTATTGAATACTCATTTGAAATTCTTCTCCAAACAGGGAAGAATTAAAACTAAAATATGTGTTAATAAGGCTCATACTACAGGAAACAGATATATCTTTATTGTTCATTTAGTGATTTTGGCTTTTGAGTTCATGTGAATCACTGTCTAGGTTCGGAAGATACTCACAGCTACTACAGTCACTCTCTGAATGCCCTTTTGTTGCATCCCTCTAAAAAAAATGTTTGCTTAATGTCACTTGGGCACTCATTTTAAAATGCTTTTCTCAGTTGTCCTAGATAACAAATGGCTGCTCTCTCATGTCAGCTTACAAAGTGAACAAAGTCAGGGCCAGACAATTTAGCCTTTGAGTGTTCCTCCCCACAAATAATTGATCCGCCCTGCACCGCTTCTCACTGGTAAAGTACTGCTGTCTGCTTTCACTATATAGTTTGAAAACTGAGGTTCTGCTTCCTGGAGGCACTCCGCTAAAGTCATAGAACAAAACCAAAGTAGCAAACGTCCAGGCATCTGGTTAACCGTATTCCTTCCCCCAGCACACATGAATCACCAGCCCTGACTTCTGCAGAAGGAGACATTCATGCTGACAATCCATTCATTTACTTCAATTAACAGACAAAGCCACTTCACTACTGAGGTTTAAAAGACACGCCACACGCACGTGCTTTCTGTTGTGCTGAGTACAGGTTTGGCAGCAGAAGACTGAGATCATTCAAACTGCCTATGTATATGGTCCACTTCTCATGAATAGCCTGACCTATGTTAAGTTTTTTTATGGTCTCCCAGTCTACGTTTGAAGGATCTTCTGTTGTATTTACAGGAAGGGAAAATAAAAGTTACCCTTTTCTCATTTTAAGGAAGAAAATCTACCCTGAATGGGACTCGGGGATAGAGGTTTGAATCAGCAGCAGCAAGGAGCTCTTGCCTTCTGCACTTTCAGTGGAGTTGGCAAAAGAAATCAAACAGTGAGGCATATTTGTTTAAGTTTTATTCTAAAAGATAATGGTGTTTCTAGGCCATTCAACACTATTGTTTTCAAATATTAGTGTAGCTCTTTTAAACCCTTGACATTAATTAAAATGAGTTAAGGAAAACACATTCTATTAAACAAAGTGGCTGAAGATAGTTATTTTCTCCACCCCTTAATGCATACTTAATTAAAATTAGATTCCATTCACCTCAGTGCCTAAGTCAAGGTTTAATTAGAATTGCACTCAGGGCCTAGTTTATACGCAGTCTTTGGATGAATACCAATAGTCAGATGTAGTTAGCCTGAATTGTGTTTCCCAGAAGCAAGGGTCCCTGCCTCAAAAAAGTGGAAGAAGTGGAGGAAGTGGAAGGAAAGAGGAAAAAATGTTGCCCCCATTCCTAGGTATAAAGCCAGCCAAAGAAAACTGAAGCATCCTCAATCAAGAGATGTATAATGTGCATTCTCCGAGATAGTCATCACACTAGATTTGGAAGCACTGAATGGTTATTAAGGGTACCGGCCTACAACCTAGTAAATACCTCTTTTCAGGAAGTATCACAATACTTGCAAATGCACAAAAGACCTCCATGCCCACATTTACCTAGACCTGTCTCTTTATTTCCCCAGTCATCTAACCCTAACAAAGTATAGAAAAAAGAATAAAACTGAAATAGTTTTATACTGATGTGTGAATGTGTAATAGTCCTTGAAACTTCCTCAAAGCATTTATGCCTCTAAAAGGAATACTTGTTAAGCTATATAAATTTTCAGCTGCTAAATTTAGGCAACGAATCAAAGTAAAGAATTAGAAAAGCAAAAAAGACAGAGCCTGACATTCCTGCACGTCTTCCCTTTGGTGGAATAAATTTAAGGGTTAAGCAGAGACTCGCCCTGTCCATCCCTGAGTATGTCCAAGTGTTAAGTGTTCCTAAACTGCCCCTGTTTTCATAGCTGTTTTACATTATTAGCTTCCAAATTAGGAAAAAAAAAAAACTATAATGATACCAAATTCTTTCACAACAGGGCCATCCTGAAGAAAATACTGGGGCCATCATTTGGATGTCTTTTATTGTTAACCTACATGCAGCTAGCTCTTAACACACACCAACACTTCCACATACAACATCTCATTTGCTCTACTCTTTATCTCCATAGCATAGCTCATACTTAGAAAACCAAAGCTCAGAAAGGTTAATATCTTATCTAAAGACGCACAGGTAGGAGACCCACTTGCACACCTCTGCGTGAGGCTGGCCGTAAAAGTCTGCAGAAGGATTCAGACAAATAGCTCAGTTCCCTAATGTTCCTCTCCTGGGCCCCACAGAGCTTAAACAAATCAATATAATTCTTCAGGGCTTAATAGAACAGGAGTGACTTGGTCACTGGAGAAAACTGTGGGTTGTAAATTTTAAAAAGAATAATAGACTTTACTGAATGCCACGGTTTGTTCTGTGAGAGAAGGTCAGTGAGCAATGAAGCTGAATGCCCTCACTGAAGGAGTTCATATTCAAGTGGGCAGAGAAGACAGGTAAACAGCAACAACAGAAGATGCGAGGTCCTGTGATGGAGGTGTGGACACCGCCCTAGGAGGGTCCCCCAGAGGCCTCCCCTGCCTCACATCAGCCCCTCATGAGGACAGGCCCAGGACTTACACTACTTCTCATCTGTGCTTCCTTCCATGTAGCTTTCCCTTTTTGACACCCAGTCTTTCCACCATATCCTTTGCTCCTTCCATCCCATTATTTATAAAATTTAAAGAAACTAGTGTCACGTTTGCCGCAGAAGGTTTGTATCAGTAAAATGTAAGCTCCACACAAGCAGAAATTCTTGTCTATTTTGTTTTTGCTTTGTCCTCCAGTGCCCAGAATAGTGGCTGGGTACCCAAGTGTGTGCTCCATAAATGTATAATGAAAGAAAAATCTGGTATTCATTTAAGAATCCTTAAGTATCTTTAATTTAAAAAAGAACCATGAGCTTAATAAAGTAAAAACTAAAAGACTTTTTCATCATACCCCCAAGCGTGCAGATTTCTCCTATGTCACCTCCACACTCATTCTTCCCTCCTCCGTCCCCCCACCTGGAATAGCTCCCATCGCAGTTCTCTGGTGTCCCAAACTGTGAGCTTCTGTGCCCATCCCTGGCATAGCAGGGGCCTCCTTTAAGGTTTATGCAACACTGACAGCCAGCAGCCTCTGATCTATTGTGTTCTGTGCAGATTGGGATTTGGAATTCCAACAGTGGGCTCAACATGACGGACGGCAACAAGGACAGGTCCAGCAATGTCACTGATTCACTGGCTAACCGGACGCTCGTCGTCACCACCATCCTGGTGAGTTGGCTTTGTGGAGTCCTGGGTGTCTTGCCTAGACTCTCAGGCTAGATGCTGAAGGAATCTTCAACTGTCTCTTTCATGCCCTCAGTCTGTCTGTACATGCCTATTTTAAAATGGGACACTAAAAGCCAATACTTAGAATAGAGTTGAATTCCGAGCAGCATTGTCCAGAAGATTCTCCACCTTCAATCCATGCTCAGCCCAGCCCTGCCCCACTCTCTGTTCCCATCCAGCTGTTCCTTGCTCTCTAGCTACTTCTGCGTTTCTGGCATGAGAGATCTCTGGCAAGGCACCAGGGAAGTAGGAGAAGAGAAGTTAAGACAAGTTCTTCCCCCATCCCCTCCCAAAAGCCACCCAGTGGTTTTGTCAGAGCCTCTGGCCTTCCACAATCGCCCCTGACCTATTAATGACTTCCCTCCTGGGGCCCAGCTGCTCTGGGCTCCAGGAGAACTCCTACCTCAGGCCTGGGCAATAATGAAGGCTATTTGCTGTTTGCCTACACCTTGCCCCTACATCTCACCCCCACTCCTTGGCTCCCTATGCTCTGCTGACCCCTCTGTAAATAGAGGGGCTGCGTAGGGCTTGTCAAAAGTCCAGCCTCATTTTGGAACACTGGTAACACCCCATCCAGCCACTGGACACCTATCGGTTGTTAAACTCCTCCTTTTCCTTTCCCAAGGGGATTTGGGCAGGGATAGAGACCTCTCTGAAATCTTCACTTGCAGACCTGCCTGCCTTATTTCAGTGCATAATGTCTAATCCATTTATTTTTGAAATCATAAACTTAGTAGAATTGTTCATGTAAAGTAAAAACACTTGTTTTTCTGGTCACTGCTTTCTCTGAAACTGTCTTACGGAAATACAAAGTTTTCTATTGTATTTGCATGACCCAACTGTCCGTTTATTTGAGGATAAACCTACATGGTAAGAATATATCAGCAGTTGAGTAACCCTTAAAATTTTATAAAACAAAATGAACTTTCATTTAGTCAGGTGAGAGTAAGCTTATATATAGATCCACGAAAGTAAAGGAGTATTCCTTTTTATAGGATAGGGATTTATCACGGAAGTACATTAGCAAAGAATTGACAGACATAAGATTTGGGGTAATTTCAAATAAGAAAATGAAACCACTGATAAGGAAAGAAAATGGAGAAGTGACCTTTGAAATAGGCTATCCTGAAGGAAATCAACCAAAATACCTAGATTGTAAGCAAATGGTGAGTATGAGATGGGATTTAGATGAGCAAATGAGAATGGTCAGTAGATGGAAAGTTTCAGGAATGAGAGGAGATATTTGGTGACTTAGATTTCTCTTTCTTAAGGTGAGGCTCTTAGACAAAAGCCAAGAAGGAACAAGATTTGTGCAAAGGAAGCTTGGGTGTGGGCATAGCAGGTGGACAGGCGTCTGGACCCTCATGACCCTCTCAGTCTTTCCCTCTTCTCCGACTCAAAGTTTAAAGGAGGCTGTGTGTCCATCACACTGTTCACTCACAGCTCCACGCTCAGTGGGAAGAAAAGAAAAAATAATATGTGAAGTGTTCAGTATTTGCGGAAGATATAGATAGGAAAGTTAGTGACTGACTCCGCAAAATCATTTTCAAATATTTTATATCTTCATGGTGCTGACGGAGTCAGTTCTTCCTTTCATGATAACAGGGTTTTCATGTTTGGTTTGCATCATTTAGGAAGAGCCCTATGTGATGTACAGGAAATCAGATAAGCCCCTGTACGGAAATGAAAGATTTGAAGGATATTGCCTGGATCTGTTGAAAGAATTATCAAACATCCTGGGTTTCATTTATGATGTTAAACTAGTCCCCGATGGCAAATATGGGGCCCAGAATGACAAAGGAGAGTGGAATGGAATGGTTAAGGAACTCATAGATCACGTAAGTAAAAATGTGTCTAATGTATTCTTAAAAATGCCTACGAAGGGCAAGAAAAGGAAGACAGGAAAGATGGTATCAGAAGAAATGTTTCTTTTTTGTGAATCATAAAGTTTTTCCTTTCAAAAAAAAACAAAAACCAAAAGAAAAGTAGAAAACAATCTAGAAATGGAATTGGCCTACTTAGAAAAGCAAGTGTGGGGGCGGCGCCTGTGGCTCAGTGAGTAGGGCGCCGGCCCCATATACCGAGGGTGGCGGGTTCAAACCCAGCCCCGGCCAAACTGCAACCAAAAAATAGCCGGGCGTTGTGGCAGGTGCCTGTAGTCCCAGCTACTCGGGAGGCTGAGGCAAAAGAATCACTTAAGCCCAGGAGTTGGAGGTTGCTATGAGCTGTGTGATGCCACGGCACTCTACCGAGGGCCATAAAGTGAGACCCTGTCTCTACAAAAAAAAAAAAAAAAAAGAAAAAAGAAAAGCAAATGTGGATGCAAATTGATGATAAAAATGTATGGGTCCATCCTTTATACTGAAGAATGAACCCGAATGATTTTTAAATTAAATTAAGGATCCTGAAGTCTTCAGTTCAGAACAAAATCTCCTGCTGTCAACTAATATTACGACCAAGGTGCTTATTTCTTCTTTGTCTCATATGCCTTTTTAAAGATATCCCTTTGCATTTTTTCTTTCATTTCATTCCAAAATAATGAATATGTTGTATCTGTGTGTGTTTTATACTTTCCAGTTTTTCTTTTTTGATAAATGTCATAGTATTTCATAAACGTAAGTATGTAAATGGACTGTTTTTGTATGAAAGGCAATCACCACAGAAGCTTCTTGTGTGAGAAGCATTTGGAGTTGAGAACAAGGAATCAGGGGTACCCAGGAATGGTTCAGACATTTGCAAAGAAGCTAAATTAACCTGATAGTTTTGGACTTGCTTTACAGAAGGCTGACCTGGCAGTGGCTCCTCTAACCATCACCTATGTGAGGGAGAAAGTCATCGACTTCTCTAAGCCATTCATGACCCTGGGCATCAGCATTCTCTACCGGAAGCCCAATGGCACCAACCCAGGCGTCTTCTCCTTCCTCAACCCCTTGTCTCCAGATATTTGGATGTATGTGCTCTTAGCCTGCCTGGGAGTCAGTTGTGTGCTCTTTGTGATTGCTAGGTAAGTTCAAGAACTACTGAGTTCACAACAGGTGTGGGTCAGCCCCAGATTTCTGTATATTCTCGAGGTGGACAAAAACTAAGACCTTTAAAATGCACTTTTAGTTTTGCTTAATGTTCTATTCTCTCTAGGTTTTCACATAAGAGTCAGTAAATTAGTATCTTTTAATTATTTATAAAGCTACTTTTGAAAGGGAGTAAGAAGAAATTTTTAATATTAGTTAAATTTTATCAATTTCCAAGCAAAATGATATGGTTCCCTACCCATTTTCCCTGAGTTATATTACAACAAAATCAATGGCTCAATGTTTTAATAGGAATAGTAAATTGATATCATGATATTTGACCCTTGTAATATTTGAATATGCAGAACAGAGAAAAAGTTAGCTAGGAATTGTCATAGCAAATAAAGAAACATTGGAATAAAAAGTTCATGAAATCCTGAGGGATAAAGAAAACACTTTGAAAATGCTATGAAATTTATTTTTACAAACATTAGAGAGTTAACAGAAATATACCAGATATAAAGCTTAAAGGAAAGTTTGTTTCCATTTAGCATCTAGAGGCACGACATCTTTACCTCACACTACTACTAGTAAGATGGCTCGGTTGAGAATTAATTTTTTGAGATTGAATTCTATATTTAGTCATACTGCTGTACACAATTCTTCAAAGGATTTGATACCTTGTGGTAGATTATATTTTCTAAATAACTTTGATGCTGAATTTGAAACAGCTGTTCTAGCTTTCTGTTGGCTTAAACATTTGCTATCCTTAGATAAATCATATTTAAAAAATTGCTTTTGGATTTTCCCTACTTGTTTTCAATCTTTTCACCTTTCAACAAAACTCAGTGAACTTTCTCCCTAATCAATTTTTGTTTTCCCTCTAGGAAGTTCTAAGAGAAATATTTCTTCATGCTAGCTCTGTGTCACTGTCCACTGTCTGGCTATGATTAATGCCAGGTAACTTTTTCCCTGTGTAATTATAAAGAAAGCTTGGAAAAATAACCCAGAGTGAAAAGGTCTTAAAGATTTCCAAGGCAGACACGATCAAACTGAATAAATGTGTGGTCTCACATGTGGGGATTTACATATTCAATAGGAAGCGAATGTTTTGAAATTCTCCACAATTTATAAAGTGTAACATTACTAAATCTAAGATTTTATACCTTTAAATAGTGACCAAAGCTCTCTTCCCATATGCCTGACTTCAGAAAATAAAATATTAACAGGTATATGGTGACATTATCCTTTAATGGACTAATACTCTATATTGGTGGTTCTCAACTGGGACAGATTTTTGTCCCCCAGGGAATATCTAGAAATGTCTGAAAATATCTTTTTAGGTTGTCATGACTAGAGGTGGTGAGCACTGTTGGTATCAAATGGATGGTAACAAATGGAGTCCAAGAATACTGCTAAACATCACAAGGTGCGCATGAGGACCGACGCCCTCTCCCCCACAACCCCCAAACACACAAGGAGAAACTCTCCACTACAAGGGTCACTAGTGCCAAGGTTGAGAAACCACACTTGAAACTAATAAAGAAAATATTGGTTTGGAAATCAAATTTTAAAAAAGTAAAGTGTTCCCCTTTGGAAGTGTATTTCTCATTACTGGCTCCTAAGTAAAGTTGATGTTGCTCTGGAATAGCCAGTGAATAAATGACTATGCAGTACCATCTAACAAGCAGCCTGTGCCGGTTTGTAGTTATGTACCTCCGCCCTGAGGCCGACACCAGCTGGGTGATATTAGCATAATGCAAGGAGCACAGGGCAAAAGAAAAGTGCGTTTCCCTATTTGCCTGTATGTGGCTCTGTCTAGGTGGGGATGCTAATGAACAGACCAGACAAGACCTTGTTAATGAGCAAGTACATTATTTATTACAGTGACTGGAACAAAGTCAGTGAGAGAAAAAAACATGGCAGCAGCATGAACGTTCTCAGAGGCACCCGGGCTAGAAGTACCCGTTTACACTCCATCTTCTAAGATGCCATTAAATCACCTTACTTTTGTCATTGGAATATGTCAGATTAGTGTACATTCAGGAGTTTTCCTCTCCTGGTTTTGACCTTTACACCATAAGCTCTTGGGGACCCAGACCTCTACCTTTTCTGACTTTACACACTGTATTCCTAGTAAGTTGCCAGCAGCCCCACCCCCACCCCCCACCCCCACACACACACACTCACGCACGGATGCAGTCCACTCAGTCTTCCCCACCCTCCGACGGTACCATTTATAAAGCAGCCCTTCCTTAATTAGCTCATTCTCCTTGTCTCCCCTTCCATTACCCCCTTAGTAGGGAAGTGATGAATGCAAACTTGCAAATGGCATGGTGAATAAATATAGAAAAGATAAAAAATATAGAAAATAACTCTTTGCTGTTGGCAGGTGCACCGTCACGGAGACAGCACTCTAAACTGCATTCACCTTCTCTGCGCCTTTGAATCACCCCTGATTCTACTTTATAAAGCCACTAAGTGCACTTCAGAGGCAACTTCCCAAAACAAAATTCTAGTTGAATAAGTGCACCAATTCATTTTTATTTCCCACTATCACAGTTTGAGATCATGAACTCAAATCTCTCTTCAACCATAAGCTAAGATGCAAAATGATTTTTGGTTGCCATCTAAATAGTCTATAGTCAAATCTAGTGACATAGATATAAAAACAATTAATTTCATAATCATCTTTGGCTCCAGAGAGGCTTTTGAATTTACATTGTGAAGTATATTCTTTTTTGTTTTTTTAAAGGGGGAAAATAAAGCTCCAACAATGAGTCTAAGTTAATGCCCTCTCCAGGCAGATGTTCAAAAATGGCTCACTGAACTGAATCAAATTTATAAAGTTGTAGACTTTAAGGAGACAAACTAAGGAAAATAATATAAAATTTTTATTACCATGACTTTTAACAAGGTTGCATGTTGGGTTTTGGTTTTGTTGTTGACATTTTTTCCTACTTTTTGAAAAATATCTAACACTAAGGAATTATGTCAATCATAAACACAATTTTAAAAGACCAAATATCCTGGATAGCCTATCTGCTTACATTTTTTTAATTATGTTTTTCTTCTTAAAAGCGACCATTTTAAAAAAATTGGCATTTGGCAAAAGATATATAACAATCAAAGATGCTCTTGAAAGTAAATTCTAAGGTTGCAATACAAGCCCAGTCATTATATTAAACAGAGCCCTCTTCTATGAAAGATGAATGATTTCCTTCTCTTTAATGCAGCCTACTGTCTGTTCTCAGCCATAAAATGATAGTCCCTTAATTAGAAAACGTGGGAGTTAGGACTGTTTTATATCTTTCATGCTAGTACAAGCCTGGCATATATATACACATAAACCTCAAATGAGCCTTCCCATTCCAGCACAGGTGATGACTGTTCTATATGCAAGTTTTGACACAAGTTCTAAGCACATTTGTCGCTTTCTCTAACATTTTACTAAAGATCAGTATTGATTTCTTGGGAGTCATTTGGAAATAGCAGTTTCAGATTATCACTGGTATGGGTCACAAATTAATCTTTCCCCCAGACTTCCTAACGTTGAACTGCTGTCACACTGGCTACTGAAGCAGGCGTTAGGAAATCCGAGCTGAAATACCTACATCCAGGCAACAGGTGGATCTATTACATTATAAGAAGCCAGTGTCTTACAGAATAGTGTCATGTTATCGTTTAATATTCATCAGTCCTCCCATTCCCCAAGTCACTCAGATCCCAGAAGAGAAAGAACCTAAAAATATCTCTGCAGAGCAAGCAGAATCACATTGCTGTTTACACAGCTTTTGGCCATAAAAAAATTAGATTAATTGTTGACTTACAAGTGCAAAGTATGAAATATGGAAACAAGACCACGTTTAAAGCAGTCTTCCAAAGAGGGAAGAGGCAAGCTCATTGATCAGAGCATATCTGAGGGAGAAATATCAGCATATCCGGGGGCTGGTGTTTGCCAGGTTTTATGGTCTACTTGAAAAAAGAAAAAAAAAACTTCTCTTCAATGCATAAACCTCCTAATTTATTGCAATTAATATTTTTAAATTATTGTACAAGTGACAATGATACTGTTTAATGAACAGCATCTTTACTCTGCATACTGTTTCAATTAGTAGGTTCATTAATATTGGCATTCATTCCTTCAGCTCAGCAAACTACTACAGTTATAATAGTGCATAAATTCAAAACTTAATTATATTGTTCAAACACTAATTAAAATGTATTGGTGTGGCATTGTCAATTAAAGCTACATTCATAAGCTCAGTAGGACCCTGCACAGTACTCCCTGCAGACGGAAGAAGCCACAGTAATGAATTGGATACCATTATGGTGGGGTAACCTACCAGGCTGTTAGCCTGGTTCCTCTAAGACTCACTCAGGAGATGCTGTACACTTTCTAGAAAGTGTGCAGGGAGTTAGAGAATAGTTTTGCATACAGAGGAACTGTCTGCCCAGTTCCTTCTGCATGATTCATAGTATGCTCTGCCCTCCACTGCTGGTAACGTATTCACCGTAAGCCCATCTCTCCCTGTAGTATCAGCAGCCTGCTATTGTTTACTGCTGAAACCTTATGGCTGGCAAGTGCTCCATATGTTCTCACTGGCTTTACGGTGTTTTAACATTACTCTAATACTCTCACCTGCATTAAAAGGACCCAATGGCAAATGGCGAAGCTTCCAGTGCTAAGAATTACTGCAATTTAAATCATTTCCAGATCTCTTTGGAAAAAAAAATAGTACCACTTGGCAAGACAGCCGCCCCAGTGACCACAGAGCAGGGCTGTCCTCTGGGCTACACAGGGCAGAGAGATGCTTAGAAAGTAGAGAAAAAAACAAAAGTGTGTTCAGTTCCACAGAATTCATTTTCTGCAAATTGTCATTGATACCTGGATTCCCTTCTCTTTACAAATAAGGACATGGAGACCAGAGAGATTGAGCAACATGTTCAAGGTCGACTTCAAGACTACAGTTACTTTTCTAGAAAATTTTACTGCCTATGGCTCACCACCTTGCAGGTAGAGCTATGGGGTAATGCCGTAGAGAAGAACATTTTTCTTACCTAAGCACTACTGGTGATTAAGTTACCACAGACCATAGTTCTGAAAACAATTATGTTAAAAACAAATCAAGAGGAAATGACAAGGTGAGGAGTTAATCCTACTAGGCCACTAAGCCTGGGCAGTGAGACTTCCAAACTCAATTTCTTTTCTTCATTTAAGAAATAGAATATTTTCCCGTGCATTATCCTAAACGTATCCAACACATCCCAAATCCAGTTCTTGTTTTTGTTCCCTAATCGTTTTAGCCTTACACCAGCCCCTTGGATGCATGGTGAACTTACTGGACCACTTGGACTCCTGCTCAGCACCGGCTCATAGAAACCCCTTAGAGGCAAGCCGCCCTCTTCCTGGGTCTCCCACAGGACCCAGCAACATCGACTTTGTAGCTCCTATGCAGCAAAGTGTGTGTCTGTCGCTCTCATTGCTACTTGGTGGGGTAAATGCTTGGGACGAGTAAACCTTTCTTTGCAGTTCATCTAGTTGTTCAGTAAAATGAAAACTGGAAACTCAGAAGAATTCTATAGACATAGATCTGAGGAGAACCGTTCCAGCTCACCAATGGCTTTGCCTAGAAATAAGAATTCTGGTAAATACTAACAGCTCAAGGCTCTTTGCACTCGGCCCGCCACAGCTGTAAGTGTGTGAATATGGCTTTTCCTCTTTGGTCTGAAGCATTCAGCATTCACTGTTGAAGTCTCTGCACTGCTGAGCACGTTTTGTCCCGCCTCATGTGTTTCCCTGACATTTACAGACTGTTTCTGTTAACTACCGCAGGTTTACACCCTATGAGTGGTATAACCCCCATCCGTGCAACCCCGACTCAGATGTGGTGGAAAACAATTTTACTTTACTAAACAGTTTCTGGTTTGGAGTTGGAGCTCTCATGCAGCAAGGTATACCGGTTGCCCATCTTTGTCACACGCATCCCACAGTCTGCTGACAGGCTTTTATGCTGGTAAACTCCACCATGAAATTAGAAAGTAGGCTCAAATAACATCTCAGGAATTAAAAAAAAAAAAAAAGCAACTGACATTCTCGCCAGTTATGAAGACAAAGAAAAAGCAAAAAAAAAAAAGAAAGAAAGAAAAGAAAAATGAACTGAATGGAACTCCCTTGCTACATATCTAAAACACTTTTATCAAGTAGTGAGTACAAATTTTCCTGTGGGTAGCAAAGGATACAGTATCTTAGAAATTGTTTATTAACTTGTATAGATGGAGAAGTCATTGTTCTCCTTTTTGGCCATAACTCTTCAGAGGTTTGAAAGGAGTGACATTTAAATCCTTTGAAGATTAAAATAACTTAAATTCCTCCAACCATTGACAGTAGAACTTCCGCCTAATTCCCACTCTGACAAACCCTATTGAGATTCACCTCAGCTTCCCAGAACTATTTTATACTCTCCCTCCATAGGTAACCATAGCAACAATAAACTGTAGGGGTTGGGAAAATAAAATTCAACTGTAGAAATGTAATCTATTTTATACATCTTCTATGACTTGGGGAATTTTGGTTTGGTTGGGGGAAGAAATTGTTTTAACTTTTGGCAAAAATCCATCTCTCTTGTGCATTTTCTTCTGCTTTGACTCCAGCCATATGGAATAGAAAAGCTTCTAAGATGAAATGCATGAATTCAAAAAAATCATAAGTCACACATGCTGTTGTGTTGGGGATATCTGCTCATTTGACTATCAGCTGCAAAATAAATTGGCAAAAGAAAATTCAACTGGGATACACATTAAATGTGTTTGCTATCTGGGGCTGAACCCTACGGTTTCTCATTAGGGAGCAGTTATCACACTACCTGAAATGTTTATATTGTGGGTCTTCAAATTAGAGAGAGTCTGTAGTATGGAAATGCCAAATAGTTGAAGAAAGTGGCAAATCATCTGTTACACAATTAAGCCCAGTTTCTGTGGTTACACAGGTATAGACGTCAATTGATTCACAAGAAATCACTTGCATAAAGTATAGCACACAGCCATAAATCCTGCAAGAAATTCCATTAGAAGCCATCTACTCCTTAACCAATGCATTTAATTTTTAGAATATTTATCTTGAGAAAAATTACTTTAAGAGTGAAGGAGACACCCCTCCTTACATCTTACTGTCTCCAGTCTTTAGACTAGAAAAATATATATTTACTTTCCATGGCCTGGAACAGGTTTGGAAGAGACATGACCCAACCGCTTCTGTCATGGGAATACACCTGTCCCCAGAACTTCTCTTTCATCTTCTACCTGTTTGGAGTTTACCATCATCCACAGCAAACTGTGGGATGCAGTGTCTGTTAGTTACCACTACCTTGGGTACATGACAGTCAGCCCCAACCAGACTCTGCTTGTCTTTCAAGAAGTGTACAAATATTTGTCAGGGACAACAGATGTTTCCATGTACAAACTTGTGGTGCTTGTGACTGTTAGTGCATCTGTCCTTAGCATGTGGCCTCCAACATGCGATCCTCTCTGCGCTCTTTCTTGGTAGTGGAACCTTGTCACTGTACTCAATTGGAAACCATTTTATTGAACTTTTTCTCTAATGTGATGCTCAGACTTTCTCTTTTCTGCAGAGCGTGAGCAAAGTCTGGATCAGGATTGGCTGTCATGTCTGCCATAAAAGGCACTAAAGAGACTTCAGCAAGGACTGTCTCATCCTGAGTATTTTCTAATGGTGTTTGCTCTACATTTATTGCTTGCATAACTTCATCCTTTAGGGTGCTGAATTTACACAAATTATCTTTACTTGAGAGAAGCCATTTACAAGTATAACAGTTAACACTGAGAGTCATGAAGTTCACAAAATTATGTGGAAATTGAAAACATTAAGAAAGATTGAGAAATCTAATTAATACCAGCTACCAAGAGTTTAAAATGTAATCTCAGTAGGTTTCTATTAATATTTTTATTAAATTTCCAAGGTGACATCCTCCAAAAATATAAACATGTACTTTAAAGTATGAGAGATGGAAATTTATATTTTTATGTTTCAACAGTTGGTTATTCATCTGCCTGTCCACTTTTACAGTCATATAATACATAATTACATAAATGTATAAATAAGCTAAAACCTTATCTTTGTATAACTGCAACCAAATAACATAAGAATAAATTTATGGCAGAAATTCTGTACCTATCAGCTAAGAAAAATATATCTCTTAACTGTGTTATTTATTCCCCATGGCTATTTTACAAAATAAATGGCATTTTAACCATAACCAACCAAGGAGCTAAAATAATATCACATTGCCATGAGGCTGCTAGATCAATTAAGTACGAAACTATGAAACAACCTTGGGCATTAAACACACACCCAAAGGCATTTAAATCCCATTAAACCACAGTATTAAAACAACAGCAACAACTATTCCACTAAATCCTTGGAGGCAATTTAATGGAAACTATTATAAATCTGTATAATATTACACACTCAAATTCAAACAAACAACAGAAGAAAATACAAACAGCACTCAAACCATTTACCTCATTAAAAAAGAATAAAGCCCAAAGATCTCTAATGGCATTAGGAGAATGTAGCTGTTAATTCCAAGTCCAGAAACTCTGCTAACCTTGATCTGCTTATCACTAGCCTTGAGCTGGCTTTGATTTCATGACAATGTGTGCATCTGTTAATAGATAAAACCTGAGCATAAACCTGTTTATTGGTAGATTGGTGAACTTCAGTTTTCCTTTCCATTTTAAGCCATTATTAGCTATAAAACTTTGAAACACCTTATTGGTATAGAAAATGGATCCTGTAGACCAGATATTAGATTTTCTGCTCTGTACTCTTTGGGATTTCAAATTTGGGATGTTTTCCTTCCACTTTATAACTGTTTATATAATCTTCAGGTTCCCATGGCTATTTTATGAAATAAATGGCATTCAGGGTCATGGAGGAAATGCTGAGTGCAGAACCAATGGTGAATTTCAGGCACATGGACTAGCCAAAATCCATTCATGAATCCATACAACTGTAGTGAACTCTAATTGTACTTCCCATCCCTTCTAATTCTGCTACTGAATTTATAGACGCCTACAGCTCATTTTGACCAAAATTGAGATATTACATTTCAAGATGTTTGCCTTTTGTGTAAGTAAACTTAGCTCATGAGCCCTTTCTTTTAGAGAGAGAGAATTTCTTGGTAAAGACATCAAATGCCTCTGTGTTATTTTTAAGAAATGATTATGAACCATCTGAGTGACATCTAAAATGTATTCTTACTCAGAAGGTCCTCTTCCCACCTAAGCAACAGCCGTCTTTAAAGTAAACTTAAGAAAGTGTTTTATTTATGAAAAAAATTATGCTTTTCAGGGAACGTATTCTTTTAGACAAATAAAAATCTGCATTCAAAAAAATAATTGAGATTGTAAAGGTAACAAAACAAAAAGTGATTCATCAATTGTCAAAGATGGCTGTATCTTACTTCATTTTATTTGTAAAATTCCAAAGTTTTATTAAAGTACATGTGATAAATGGCATGATATGTTTATCTTCTGAAGTTTTCCACATTCTCTTTTTTGAGACAGAGTCTCACTGTGTCACCGTGGCATCACCTCTCACAGCAACCTCAAACTCTTGGGCTTAAGTGATTCTCTTGCCTCAGCCTCCCAAGTAGCTGGGACTACAGGCGCCTGACACAATGCCTGACTATTTTTTGTTACAGTTGTCATTGTTGTTCAGCTGGCCTGGGTCGGGTTTGAACCCGCCACCCTCGGGTATGTGGCTGGTGCCGTAATCACTGTGCTACAGGCGTTGAGCCAGTTTTTCACATTCTTTAACATTAAATAG
Source organism: Nycticebus coucang (assembly GCF_027406575.1). Classification (NCBI taxonomy): domain Eukaryota; kingdom Metazoa; phylum Chordata; class Mammalia; order Primates; family Lorisidae; genus Nycticebus; species Nycticebus coucang. The sequence goes on from NC_069795.1 coordinate 15,790,908, forward strand.
AAATAAGTTAGCATTTAAGACCTTTTCACAGTTATGTAAAGACCTAGCACGTGTATTTCCTACTACCAGATGCATTTACACAGCTAACGGTAATAAAGAACTATAAGTCTCAGAATTGACTTTTCCATTCTAAGCAATTAAAAATATTAAAATTTAGACACAGACTAGTTCAATGTTAAAACCATTTTAATACTATAAGTTATTGATAGTTTACATTTTAAGAAGTAGTAGTCATCAATTATTTGAAAAAGGGATCATTTAGGTTTTTCTCCGTTTTCCAGAAAATGCATTTATTTTATCTACATGCAAGATAGTAAGTCCTTGGTGCTCTTATCTTTCTGCAATAGTATTTAACCATAAGTCTCCCCTTTCCTTTGGACTCTGTTTAACATCCTTACTCTGATGATGCCATCACAGGATCAGAGCTGATGCCCAAAGCTCTATCGACCAGAATAGTTGGAGGGATATGGTGGTTTTTCACCCTAATCATCATTTCATCCTACACTGCCAATCTCGCTGCCTTCTTGACAGTAGAGAGAATGGAATCCCCCATAGATTCAGCAGATGATCTGGCAAAGCAAACCAAGATAGAATATGGGGCAGTCAGAGATGGATCAACGATGACCTTCTTCAAGGTAAGAGCCTGATAAAGTGTACCCAGCAGTTATTTTATACTAAGTCTATCCCCCCCAAAAAAAGATGGAAAAATTGTTAAATAATATGAAACTTATAAAGACATAATCTGATTATAAGGAATCCTTGGGCCCTCTAGAGTCAGCTTAAAGCAATTTCTTTTTTTATTTTTATTTTTATTGTTTGGGATTCATTGAGGGTACAAAGAATTAGGTTACACTGATTATAGTTGTTAGGTAAAGTCCCTCTTGTTGTAATTAGAGGTGTGTCATATACCATAACCCCTCCCCATTCTTCCTCCTCTCACCCTAATCCCTCATTCCCCTACCCCACCCCTTGTATTAAATCATCTACTGCCTTCATATTAGAATTGAGTACATTGGATTCTTGCTTCTGCATTCTTGTGATGTTTTACTAAGAAGAATGTGTTCCACCTCCATCCAGGTTAATACAAAATATATAACGTCTCCATCATTTTTAGTGGCTGAATGGTATTCCATGGTATATGTATACTACAACTTGTACTCCATTCCTGGGCTGGTGGGCATTTAAGCTCTTTCCACATTTTGGTGATTGTAAATTGAGCTGCAATAGACAGTCTAGTAATACCATGCAAAACAGCATGGTATTGGCACAAAGATAGAGACATCGATATTTGAAACCAAATAGAAAACCATGAGATGAAACCTCTTCTAGCCACCTGCTCTTTGATAAACCAAACAAGAACATACACCAGGGGAAAGAATCCCTATCCAATAAATGGTGCTCAGAGAACTGTGAAAGACTGAAACTGGACCCGCACTTTTCACCAGTTAACAAAAATTTATTCAGGATGGATAAAAGATTTAAATCTAGGATGTGAAAGAAGAAAAATCTTTTAAGAAAGTGTGGGGAAAACACTTGAAGATATCAGCCTGAGGAAAGATTTTTATGGAGAAGACTGCCATGGCAATTGCAACAACAACAAAAATAAACAAATAGGACTTAATTAAACTGAAAAGCTAAGGAAACAACAACCAAAGTAAACAGACAACCTTTAGACTGAGAAAAGATATTTGCATATTATGAATCAGACAAAAACTTAATAACTAGGATCTATTGGAACTCAAATTAATCAACAAAAACTTCCCTCAATAATCCCATTTATTACTGGGCAAGAGACATGCGTAGAACCTTCTCTAAAGAAGACAGACAAATGAATAACAAACATTTGAAAACATGCTCATCGTCCCTATTCATCAGAGAAGTGCAAATCAAAACTGCCCTGAGATATCACCTAACCTCAGTGAGAACAGCCCACATCACAAAGTCTCAAAGCTGCGGATGTGGAGAGAAGGGAACACTTTTACACTGCTGGTGGGACTGCAAACTAATACAACCTTTCTGGAAGAAAGTATGGAGACTCCTCAAAGAACTCAAATTATACTTCCCATTTGATCCTGCAATACCATTACTAGGCATTTACTCAGAAGAAAATAAAACCCTTTTATTATAAGGACATTTGCATTAAATTGTTTATCGCAGATTTGAGATCTTCAGATTAGGGATGTTCAGCCTGTATTTTAAAAGTATGTCTTAAATCCATTTTGATGTTTTGGGGGTTTCGAGGGGTTTCTTTTGCTCAGACACTTCTTTACGTACACAGAATACTCTCTCACTCTCGTTCCCAGCAGAACCCTGGTGTGATTGCGTGAAGACATGCCGGGATGCTCATTCCCAGACAGGGATGGGCTGCTCTCACAATCATTATTCCCCAGGCATTTTTTTAGGGAGTTCTTGCTTGCTCTCTGGTCCTGAAAATCAGAGGATGAAGGAAACTCTTCTGTCAGGTCACCAGATGATGAGGCAAAAAGCACCTCAGAAAGGAAGAACGCAATGACAGTACCAACAACGTCAATGAAAACAGCAGCATGAGCGGTGCACTGACCCCAGCCACACATTCTGTTTCTAAACACTCAACACACGTTACTTCATTTCACCCTCAGAAAGGATTAAGTTGACATAAGTACCAATATTACCCCCACTGATGAGGAAAATGAGGAACAGAGAGGTTAAGTAACCTGTCCCAAAGTTACGACACTATCAATAGAAGAGCCAGGGTTCAGTCCAACTCCAGAGAGTTCTAGAAAGTGAACTCCTTGAAGATAGAGCCTTGGTCTGTTTTGTTTCATTTGCCATCACATCACCAGAACCTAACACAGTGCATGGCACATTGTGGACACTCAGAAACAACGTTTTCAATGGATGAACAAAGACTTCTACCTGAGAGAAACAATTCTATGGGAGAGGAAAGGACAGTGAAGGAGGGAGGGAGAGAGAGGTGAGCGGATACACAGAGACCCACACAGGAAGAGACTCTGCTGCCAAGTTCCTCATGCTACATGTTAGCTTGTGGTCTGGCAGTGCTATTTATCAAGATGGAATTTATTTGCAAAAAGAGAACAAGGACTAAATCCGATTTTGACTTCCCCCTCAAGGGAGGCAAGCTGTCAGAAAGCTTCAGAGAGATGCACACTCAGGGTTCTTAAGCTGGATTATTCCACAAGGGAAAAAGGCATTTTCAGCCTTTTAGCTCTCAGGGTAGTTTCACCCGGAGTCGCTGAGTGACAGCAGTCACAGTCACAAGGACTCGGTCCTGACCTGACTTCACATTAATATTTCACCTTTGCTGTGCCACTAAGGTTCCCTCCCTTTTTCTCTTAATTAAAGACAATAACCTCTCAGGCTGTTGAATAAATAAGGAAAGCTGTATTTGCCTAAAAATCTAACCCAGCACATTCTGATCAGTTGTTGGCTCAGGTGGGCCCCGCCCTGTGTTAGGTTCTGGTGATCTGACGTCCACTCAGTCACAAAGAAAGGTCTACACGTGTTAATAATAAGAAATGTTTTTTCCTCACTCACTGTGTAAATTAAAGTGTTTTTCTTCCTAGAAAAACAATATCCATACTCTGGCAGTACTCAGAGGGTAGAATCCCATCTTTTTACTTTCAACCAAGTTGACCATTTTACAGACAAAGAACAGCCCGTGGCAAAGAGGAAAGGGCTTATAGACATTACCAAAATCTGTGATCAACAAAATACACCAATCTCTCACATTTTGTCTCTGGGCCACAAGCCCATGTTCTTAGTGAAATTTCTCCTTGAAAAATGTAGCCAGAAGCTGTTCGCTAAAATTACAGTCAAAATCCATTGACTTCTACTCCTAGCCTTTGCTGTTCTTGCAGTCAGCCTAACACCTTAGATTCAAGATTTAGGTTATTCAATTCTCAACATAACAAAACCTCAAAATTTAGTTCTTTTAAGATACCCCAGATATTCTGTAATCCACCAATGTAAATTTGGGTTAGGCTAAAGGAATAAATGGAGATTTTTTTAAAGCAAATGTTAGGTTAAAACAAATGTTAGGTTAATGTATGTCTGAGACGGGGGAGGCTGTAACAGTTTTCCCTCATTGAGCCATTTATCCCTGAAACAACGATGGCCATTGAGGACTGAGTACATTTACACAATAGAACATGATTAATCATAAATACAATCACACACACTTTCATGAAGCTTCAGATAGACCAGAGATCCTAGCTGGCCTTGTCAATAAAGAAAAAAAAAAACAACTCTAATTTTGTGGCCAAGGTCACTCAGCTAATGATGTTTATTAAATGTTGCATTCTTTACAAGGTCATTAGCACTGTGGGTCTTACACTCTTAAACACTATGGGAAACAGAACAGCCTATTGGTGAAATGGTGTTAGTCGCTGCAAGGCCAATTAGCTGAACAAGGTTAAAGGGAAGCAGAACTTTTTATCCACTTTCCAGGTACTATTGGAGATATTTTAGGAAATTCTTTAGAAAAGAGACAGGGAATCAGTCTCTAATTAATTAATGGCCTATGTTTATAAGTCAGCATATTAATAATTCAGAACTTCAATAGACTCTATATTTAACAGAATTTTTTCAACAAAATTCCTTTTATTTTTACTTGGTAAAATCTTAACTGTACTGGGTTTCTCTGTTTTCTGCTGGTGAATTTTGCTTAGTCCTTTCGATTGTTTTGGAAGTCTGAACAGTAAAGGTTTTCCCTGCCCTCCTAGCTCCCTGGGCCCATCACTAGCACTTTAGGAGTGACAAACAAAATCAATCAGTTCATAGCCAAGCTCTGCACATACAACTCATGTACAGCTTCCCCAGGGACTACATGATGGATTTCTCTGTTTTATACTCAAGAAACCTGAGAACAGTGGTATCCAATTACAACTTTTCCTTTCAGAAATGGGGTACTAAGATGCTGGTTTTCTCTGTCTCTAAGGGAAATTTGAAAATATAGAAAAGCTTTCTTCTTTCTCCTTGCTGTAATTTTATTAATTACCTTGTGGAATAAAGGAATAGTCCAAACTTTGATCTCACAAGGACAGGGTAGCAAGTTATGTCTAGATGAAGAACAGATTGTCATAAAAGATCTAAGAACCATTTGAGGTTTCCAATGCCCCTTGGGAACCACCATCCAGGAGGACAGAGGTTTTAGCCCATGGTTCAGAGATTTTGTAGACCAGGCAAACCTCCCAGGGGATACGACCAGCATCAAATGCTAGGATACAAAGTAAAACCTACAGTGAAGTGCTTCAGATGGCTCCTGCAGGTCAGGGTTCAACCCTGGGTTGAAGTCCTGACTCTACTGTTCATTAGCTGTGAAGACCTTGGCAAGTTACTTAAACTCTCTGTAACTTGATTTTCCAGTCTCTAAATTGAGGAAAATACCTAACTCGTAAGATTACTGTAAGGATGTAATGACTTAATTGAGGTTCTAAGCTTACATTACTATTTGGCAAATCATAAGTAATAAGAAGTTAGATATTATTATAACTATCTCTGGCAACATCATCACCACTATCACCTAACCCTTACCTCTAGCTATGAGTCCTGTTTTATTCAATCCTTTTAGATTTAAAAATACTTCTGTTTTGTCTTTGTTCAGCTTCCTTGCTGTCGGTAATCTCTGCAATGTATACCTTCTGCTAAAGAACAAAAAAGTCCAGAGGAAGAATCAGTGTCTAAGATCTCAAATACTTCTGAAGGCCTACCCAGACAGAGACTCTAGGCCTTGAGAGCCCTTCCCGAGCACAGATACTGCATTTGCAGAAGATCCACTTCCAAAATGGTAGGGAGGCAACAGACCAAGGAATAGAGAAAGGCAGTTTAGTTTAATTCAGCTTAATTTATATTTTTTCCAGTATCCCTCTATGGCCAACACTGAGGTTGGCACCTTTAAGAGATATGAAGGGACGAGGTATAAAATTATGCACAGGGCTTGACAATCTGAATAGCAATAGGGAGACAAGATGCCTGCATATCTGCTCAATACAATGCACCATGTGGTCAGGCATCAGGCGCTGTGCAGATAGGGAGTGGTGGCATGGAAAGAATTCCTCGTAAGCCAAATTAGCTATGAAATACTCACATAAGAAATAACTTCTCAATAGATACTTGCCTTGTAATAAATCACCATCCTCCCAGACTCAAGCCAGAGAATTACACAGATTAGATGGTGATTCAGTGTAAAATGCCTCAGATAAAATAGGTTTTAAAACATCATACCAGACTTGTCATTCTGGCTTTCATGGTCTAGGTACTTTGGACCTGTTGTGGGAATAAGGGACTCTCTTGACCTTTATAAGCTTCTTCCAGGAGTGGTTAGGTGCTGTCATCAAACCAAAAGACGTTTTAAGGAAGTTACTGAGCACTGCACCAGTGCAACTGAAGTAGTAGGCCATTGTGGGGAGACAGATTTCAGACAGAAATAACCACTGCAGGAAGCACAAGAGGGAAGACATTTCTTAAAGTTCTCTGCAGAGAAAGGCACTCGTCACGCAAGAGTTACTAACTTGTGTTTGAAAATACATAGCTAATTTTATCATCAGTGTCAGAAATGTTAGATCTCGGTAGGTTGTAAATGTGTTTGTTTGGGAAGAAATCCTTGAGATCAATTTAAGTTAACCCTTTTCAAAGTCTGATATATTGCCTATAATGGACAAAAAATATACTGCCTAATACGGTCTTTAACTCCATATAGGAGAAAAACAGGAAAAATATTCGAGAAAAGATGTTTAAATCCCACTGAGAGAATTTTCTAAAGGGAATCCATGAATTTTTAATACCTTCAAGAATTGTTGAGTGTGATAACTTTCTATTAATTCAAGATGAAAGCGTAATTGACTATAATATCCATGTTGCACTCGTTTTAAAGACAGAAGCTTCTAACTACTCTGTCAATACTTTCCTCTGAAAGTCTTTCTTCAAAGTGACTTTGAAAATTAAATCATGTTTTTAAAGTACCAGGAGAATGTATTAATAAAATAATCTATGATGTGTTAGAAGAAAAGATTGTTTTAAAGCAGCTAGTCACCTCTGATGTGTCTGTTTCACACACATGAAGTTTTACATAGATGATTTCTATGTCTTCTGATTTGGAAGGTTTTTCTTAGATCAGGATTTAAATAAAGCAAAAGTAAATTAGAGATTTTAAAATGTAATTATTTTAGGGAGTCTGAGGCAAAAGAATTGCCTAAGCCCAAGAGCTGGAGGTTGCTGTGAGCTGTGATGCCACAGCACTCTACCAAGGGCAACAAAGTGAGACTCTGTCTTTAAAAAAAAAAAATAATAATAATTGTTTTAATATTTTATCTTCTGATTATACATATACTTATACTTATAGGATCATATTTAATGAGATAACAAAGATAAAATATCAATAATTTATTCTCAATGTGTATCTAATTTATGTGGAGTCACAAATAGATGTAAACATAAACATCCGTAAACTCAAATAAAATCTTCAGTTATACTAGTCTGAAGCATAATTGTGTGGGGTTATTGATTCTACTGAATAATAGTATTATATATCCTATATAGAAGCCTTATGATTTTGTTGAAAAACCATAAGGTGATAAATAATCTCCATAAAGATGAAACATGAGAGAGATGTTTCTATAAAATAAAGTTTCCATTAGTCTGAAGACCACATTACCCTCAGAATTTGCACATATTATATATCCTGTTGCAGAAAGCCTTAAACTACAGACAGTGAAACTACATAGCAGGCAAAATACCTTTAAAAGAAAGAAAAAATTATGAACAATATCCACATTTTTTTCAGGCTGCATATGTGAGCTTTCCAAAATGTGGTCCAAATTTTTGGCTAAACACATGTAAGCTGATAAAAGCCACACAAATAGTTGGTGTGCATTACGTGGTGCACTGCATCAGCTCTGCCTATCATAGAGAAAGATGTCACAGCCACTTACTTCAACAATTTCTTTAGAAAATGTGTATTTCTTTTTTTTTTTTTTTTTTTTTTTTGCAGAGACAGAGTCTCACCTTATGGCCCTCTGTAGAGTGCTGTGGCCTCACACAGCTCACAGCAACCTCCAACTCCAGGGCTTAAGCGATTCTCTTGCCTTAGCCTCCCGAGTAGCTGGGACTACAGGCGCCCGCCACAACGCCCGGCTATTTTTTGGTTGCATTTTGGCCGGGGCTGGGTTTGAACACGCCACCCTCGGTATATGGGGCCGGCGCCTTACCGACTGAGCCACAGGCACCGCCCAGAAAATGCGTATTTCTATTGAAACATGAGTAAAGCCAAGAATTTGATGCTCTATTTAAAACAAAATGGTTAATTCTTCTTTCGTTAAGAACACAAACCCCAGACCCCTGGGGCCAAATCCTGGTTTCAACATTTCTTCATTCAGTGTTCTAGTTCCTCATCTGCAAATGAGAATAATAGTGGTACCTCCCTAACACCATTACTGTGAAGGATAAATGAATTAATGGATACAAAGTGCTTAAAAGAGTGCTTGTAAACACTGTAAACAATGGACATGCTGATTGGCATTACTACTTTTAATAGTAGTTTTTAACTTCTGATAGACACACTGTAAACTATTTCCCAGTGAGTGTTTAATCTGCACGCTTTATTGGAGGGGAAAAAGAGAAAGAAAGAAATGGTAGTCGTCTAATATTGATATTCTCTGTAACAGATTTCAGACAAGAAATGCTTATTCTTTGCCAATCATGCTTCACCAGCATCAGGACAGACACATAAACAGTTTGAAATACACAAAATAAATTTATCTCAATTGGATGGCTTTCCAAATTTAAAAACAATTAAATAAAATTTTTAGATTTCATAAATGAGGCTTTTTCGTTTTTAGCAACTTTTGCTAAAAAGCTCAGAGACATTCCAAATATTGTAATTAACTTTTGACACAGCCAGTGAAATGAGAAGCAATTGCTATTTCTGTTTTAAAATATATATTACTTACAGTGATTTTGCGGGCTAGCTGAGACTTTACATCATCTAGAAAGGCAAAAACACTCAGGCTGTCATTCACCCAGCCTGCCTGGTCTTTTAATATTTATGGTAATTTCCCATGAAGTATAATCCTGTCTTCAAGAATTATTAAAATTTGTATCATAAAAGTGGAAAATTCTGCTGAAAAAGAATACATGCAATGTAACTACTCCCCGAACGATTCTTTTTGATCTAACAAGCAATAAACATTATAGAACGCGGCCTGACTTCGGATGGAACTATGAAGCCAGGAGGAAAGACACCCCGATTCTTTACTGGTTCTTTTATTAAACAAATGAGACCTTCTGTGTGTCACTTGCTGTCTCTGACCTCAGAACCAGCGTATAAGTACTATGAAGAGGCTGCTCTAGAGAGTAAAACTTGAGGATTGAAGGATCCTTAAGTGAAATTCTTCTAAGCATGAAGTTGTCTTTATATGTGTTCAGTAATGGAAAACTCACTATATCCTAAGATGCTTGAGTTGCCTACTGATATCTCTAACTATTAAAAAAGTTATTCCTTAGCACATTTCGGGTCTTCCTGTGAACTCTAAGCTCCCTGGCATCTCATGTAGAACTATAACTCTAAAGGTGGGATACAGTGAAGCCCCATTATAACAAACTTTCAAAATGATGAATGAGAACTTAAAATGAAAGCAAAGGGGCACTCTTCTTTCCCCCATTATATTTACCATTTTTAGCTGGAACATGAATAGCAAGGGGTCAAAAGAATTTATAATGGTTTCTACATCTTCAACTTGACCAAGTCCCCTACCAAGTAACAGTTTTCTTACAGAGAGAAGGTTCCACCCTCCCTGTTCTAAACTTGTCTGTGCCAACTAGATTTACCTTGTAGTTCCTTGGGGAGGTCAGGGCTAGGACACCCTTTGACTCCAAGACCGAAGACATGGATATTGTTGGATTTAAATGCATGATCCCCCTGTGCTGCCTAAAGCAGTATTCCTCTCTGGAAATTTTTTGTTACCCAGTCGTGAGGAAAAAAACTGAGAGTAGAAGTTCAGAAATGTTGCAGCTGTTGAATGTTGTGATAGCACTGAGCTCTCCATCTCTCTTTTCCTTCAGTGTAGAGCACTGTTGAGGACTCACATTTGGAGCCACGTGTGGTAGGACCTGTATCCTTGTCATGCATATTAGGGCCATGGCTGGGTCTGCCACAGACTCAACATTTGATAAATTTCAGATAATTTGAGAACCACACCTGTGTCCATAACAGCTGTGTAGGATTAGGGGAGAATCTTTCTATCCCCCTCTATGTCCTTCAGTTCCCTAGATCCCTTAAAGAATTCTCCATACTTTGTCCATTTACCAAGGATGAAGTAGCCATTTCCTCCGTTTTGTGCTTAACTTCTTCCATAAACCACAAATTCACTCTTCTATTTACATTCATTTTAGTAAAATTTAAATATGGTGGAAAAAATGGTTCATAACTGTTTTCATATGGAGGCTCATTCCTGTTCTGTATTAACATGAGACTAACCAGTGAACTGCCTCAAGGGATAAGATGAGTCCGTGAACATAAGCTGTATTTTAACATTGTAGATCAAATAAGCTTAAAACCATTGTCAAAGGAGTTTTATCAATATAGACATCCACCTCCCACAAATCAGGATAGGAGAGTGGAAAGAGCATTGAACTATATATTTGGGGGTTTTGGGGTCCAGGATTAGCTGTGATATTAATTTGCTTCATGATTTTTAAAGTCACCAAAACTTCTGGACTAGAAGTTTTTCCTCCATGAAAGCAGAAGTTTGAATGAGTTGATCTTTAAAGCCTCAGATAACTTTAAAATTTTATACTTCAAAGAAAATTATTTTCCCTTAAGGCAGTTTCCTGATGGAGGAATAATTTTCTCACCAGTGTATTTACTGCTGAAGATAGACTGACCTTCCTGTACTTATATGAGTAGCCCTTTATTGTAAGTTTAGCATTATCAGGCTAAGCAAGACTGAAATCACGCAGCAGATGAGGCACTAATCCTGACTCCCAAACCATACCTTTGTCATGGAGACATGAGCTCCATTTGGCGGAGCTCATGACAGAATGGGTCCCATAAAATACCAATATCTATAAGGTACCGTTTATTGAATTGTTATTTGGCTCACAAGACCTTTCTCGGGGGCTTTTCAAATGCCTAAAACCATCTGTCCTCCCTAAACCATAAACCCCACAGTAATAACCCCGGTTTCAAACAGAGTTGGGAATGGAGTGACCTCCCAGGAACACTTGAGCATAAATAACCACGATACAGTTCACTCACAGGTATTCTATTTCTTGCTTATGGCCTAAAATCATGTTTTAAGCGTCTCTGCGCTCACAAGATGATACATCTTGTGCCTGCCAAGGAGTCTATCTAATGTGTGCGAACACAGTGTACATGCATCAGAATTGGAGAATTGGAGTTAGTTTAAAAATATCAGTAATTTTCATGATGTTTTTCATCATTGAAACAAATGGAGAGGAGTATCAATGCGAATGAAAACAAATTCAGAAAAAAATAGGAACTATATGGAAACGACCAATTGAAATGCACATTGATTGTGGATCACTATTCAAGAGAATGTGAAATTCATATCTAAGCAATATGAAAACTGACACAGTGTACTTTAACAATGACAGCAAGATAATGACATAGTATATGTATTCATAGGTGCATAGAGGTATTACAGATGCTTGTAGTATATAACATGTGTATAGCTTATTATTTAACCTAGCAAAAAGCTGAGAACATGAGAAAAGACTAACTTACAGAACACGTCCAAATGGGATACACAGTTCTCACTGCCATTATTTAATATGACTGCAGTTAAAATTGTATACATAAAAATATGAATATGGTTTGAAGAGTTTTCTGATATGAATTTTAATTTGAAAAGATAATTTACATTCTAGGTGTTTTAGAAAAGAGTAAATGGCAATTCTTTTACAAATAAAGCAGAGAAAGACATTGATTTATCCCAAGTCTTTTCCCAGTAAAGAAATGCTAGATGGGGTATTGGAAATTACAGACCTGCAAACAGTAAAACAATGTTGAAGCTGAGTGGGTGGAAGGAAACAGAGTGAATGAGGAGAGCCCTGAGTGAGCTGGTCACTTGCCGGCCCAGTGGGCCACGACAGCTTATTCTTAAGTGGCCGCAGTTCATTAGGCAAGGGCGATGATTGATACCAATGTTCTTTCTTCCCTCACTGAAAGTAGTGAAAAGATTGAGCTAATCTGAATCAATCAGTCAAGTTCTCTTTTCTGCGATAGCTAGCTCAGTAACTCCAAATGTTTTCCTGTAGTGAATCGAGCCCTTCTCAACTATCAGACTGAAGCCCTGGGATCATCCACCTCAGTTCCTTACCTGCAGAGAAAAATCTCCCCGTATTATTTGATGCACTGGGATTTAGAATAGCTTTAGGCCATATTTTTTTCAGCACTCTTCTGCTGGTGGCTGTGCTTTCTTTCCCTGCAGAAATCAAAGATATCCACCTATGAGAAGATGTGGGCTTTTATGAGCAGCAGGCAGCAGACGGCACTGGTTAAAAACAGTGATGAGGGCATTCAGCGAGTGCTCACCACCGACTACGCCCTGCTGATGGAGTCCACTAGCATTGAATATGTGACGCAGAGAAACTGCAACCTCACTCAGATCGGGGGCCTCATCGACTCCAAAGGCTATGGAGTGGGAACGCCAATTGGTAAGAGGAACACACATTAGCCAAGACGGAGACAGAGTGTCAGTTACAAGTATGGAAGGGAATAGATTCAGAGTTCTCTATTCCCAGCTCTCAGTAGCCCACAATGCCTTTAGTGAACAAATAAATAAGACAAATGTTCATACAGATCAGAGGCATAGTATGCATTGAGGGTTTCCTGGTATTTAACTTAAAACACTTTTAAACAGCATTTATTTCAAGTTGTATGAATTTTAAAGATTTTAAAAATTTTACCCCAAAGAAATATCTTAAAGACAATATCTTTCTTTTTTTTTTTTTTTTTATTAAATCATAGCTGTGTACATTGATACAATCATGGGGCATCATTCACTAGTTTCACAGACCGTTTACCAAGTTTCACATAAACCCTTGTAAGATTCACCGCTAGTGTAATCCCACCAAGACAATATCTTTCTAATTAATCTTTTTTACATTAATTCTTCACTATCTATACATGCTTATGTATTTTTTTCTGATCTGAATTATGTTATAATAGAAGGAAATTGACTTTGAATATAAATGGCAAAAGTTAAAGGACTAGTGTTCTATATCAGATAAAAAGCAACACTGTATCAGTCAAAAGAAAAAGGAAGATTATATAATACATATAATTTGCTTAAGAAGTATGTTAGATTCAACCAACAGTAACTATCTAAGAACCTCCAGTATCTCTTAGCTCTGTACCACTGTTCTCCTGGCCATATCCTTGCCTCGTCGGTATACAGACCCTACGACAATGTCTTCTTGCATGTCTGTAATAAACAACCAATACAATATTCTATATACAGAGGTCAGTGAGTGAGTTCTTTGCTATAGAAAATTCCCTCTCTACTGTTTGCTCTCCATAGAAAATGGTGCTATATAGGATTGTGGCACCTGCTCTTTTCCTATGAGTTGTTGGTAACTTGTTGGTAACCATTCCGAAGGAAAGGGAACAGCCAGGCAATTGGGCTAGTCCACAATAATAGTTACAGTCAAGCCAGATGATTAAGGGTCAGATAGACAGGATTTGCTATTTTGTATTGTTATTTTTTGTTTTTTAAATGATGGCCAATGTTAGGCAGGAATCATAACATGAAATGCTTACAGAGGTAAAGCAGACGTCATAAGTGATTAAAGTGCATCTGCTCCAGCAGCAGTAGGGAGTGGTGGCAACTGGAGGTGATATGACTTATCTAAAAGAGGCAGCTGATTTTTAGGACAGCTGGTTGTATACACGTGGGAAGTTGAGCACAAGATTTTCTGATATTCTATTTTTTCAAGAAAAAAATTACAAATTTTAGATGGACTATCCTGATGCTTTTATTTGGAAACAAAGTCATTAAGAAAAATAGACTGTATATCCTGTATTCAACTTTGATTAATATAATTTAATTTTTCAAAGATCTATTATCTTCAACATTTACCATGAACACACAGTCAATCTGACTTCCTGTCATCTACATGGTGTTAGAAATATGCACTAAAAAGAAATTAACTTTATTATTATTATTCTCCTGTGCATTTTCTAAATAAAACTATGGAATGAGTGGGCTAGTGGATCTATAACTACCTTTTGCTCCTTTATTTCCGGTAACTTTTCCTGATGGAAAAACCAATGTTGTGTCTGGGCACAGTGGCTCACATCCATAATCCTAGCATTGTGAGAGGCCAAGGTGGATAGGTTGCTTGAGCTCAGGAGTTCCAGACCAGTCTGAGCAAGAGTGAGACCCTGTCTCTACCAAAAATAGAAAAATTCTCTGAGCGTAGTGGTGCATGCCTGTAGTCCCAGCTACTCAGGAGGCTGAGATAAGAGGACTGCTTGAGCCCAAGAGTTTGAGGTTGCTGTGAGCTCTGACATTGGGGTAATCTACGCAGGGCAATAGAGTGAAACTCTGTTTTGAAAACAAGGAAAGAAAGAAAGAGAGAGAGGGAGAGGGGGGAGGGAAGGCAGGAAGGAAGGAAGAAAGGAAATATTACTAGTGAAGTGCATATTTTCCCCCCAGGGGTAAACTCTGCTATAATTCACTCAACATATTCTAAGGGGTCCAGTGGAATTGTTAAGCACTAACTGAAAGGAACTTATGCCCCTTTTTTGATTTCAAAAACAATTTCCCATCTCCCTAACCACATTTGGCCACCTCATTTTGGATAACAGAAGTGGAGGACGTTAGACAGATCTTGACAGATCTTGTGTATCTCATGACTGCCAATTTTAGTCAAATGGGCTATAATTCAGACAAGAGCTCCAGACGTAGGTGCCTAAATTTTTGTGGAATTAAGACCCTAAGATTGATTGTAATATAGTCTGCAACCAGAGATTCTTAATAGAACTGTCTCTGGACTGAATAACAAAGTCAAAAAATGGTCCCTTTTATTATTCCAAGTTCCACCCATAACCTGATCCCCATTACATTTCAATATACTTTTTCACCATCAAAGTTCCCGTCTGTTAATAATGATGGAAATTAACAACGTGTATCACTTTTCCTGAGAACATTCCTCATGGCCAATAGAATATAACTCAAAAGCTAAAATTTCTGTTAGTATGGTGAGTAACATAGGGTTGAGGGGCAGGACGGGACAATGGGCTCCTTTCTGCAGCTCTCCTACATGAGCACAGCACTTTGCCTGCTTTGTGGGAAGGAAGCCGACCGGGGACGAGGATCACTGCATCTGATGGAAGATGTAGAGAGATCTGAACATACATGTTCCTTCTCTTTGGTGCCAACCTCACCAAGTTCCAAAGTTGAAGAGCCTTCTCCCCACTTCTTAGTTGAAAAGAAATAGACTCCAGGAATTTTTCATGGTAGTTATAAACATGTCATCCGTCCAAAAACAATGAAAGAGTAATTGAAACAGATGGCAGACCTCAGAGAGAATACATCCATTGAGAATACAGCTGTTGGAAAAATTTGCGAGATGTTTCCTCGATGATGAATTGACTTTTTAAGAAAGATCAGTTGCTATTTAGGAAGATCAGTGGGTATACATGTACACTTTTTTCAAGTGGCATGATAAATCACTTCTGATGTTATTCTGTCCACTTAAAAAACGACAACAAAAGTCGAAGCTAAAATCCATCCAGATATTTCCAATACTGTGCACGCTTACAGTCTTGCCCTGACTGACACCCTTATGGCCCCAGACTCTGTTCCACAGTCAAAGATTGGCAAAGTTGAATCAGTCTAAACACAAAAATAAAGACATTGCTTCTTAGAGACACTCAGGACAGAAGTTCTGGAAATGTATCACCTGAGGGATTTCAAATAAAACTCCAAGAGAATGAGAGCAGTTAAGATTTAAATAGGTGTCTGGGAGGTTGGAAATTACCTTTCTTAAAGACTAAACAGAGAGCAGATTCCCATCTGTCTGACATGTTTTAGGTATTGTGCAGCCTGAGGGCAGAAGGAAAGCATCAGTCAGCATCTACTGAGTGCCCACTGTGTATACTGCTATCATGAGGACTGCCCCCACTAGCATGAGAATCATTCTTACCCTCTTCAAAGCACTTGCATGTAAGCTAAAACAAAGGACTCCTGGTTTACCTAATTGCTCACCTGCTAGGGGTGTATTAATCATGCTAATTTTGACGCCAGCCATTAGTCAGAGGAGGGTGTTTCAGCAAACAACCAATATCTTTTCATTTGGTTTTCAAGACCCGTTTTTTCACACCAAAAATCCATACTCTTAATTGACAAGCCATGATCTCCCTCCAAAGCATTTTGCTTCTATTTTAAATTTGATTTTAAGTGCCAACGACTATTTTAGGAAGTTTAAGACAAAAACAAATGAGAAATGTGAATCTTTGTTTTTCTAACTTAAACTATGCCATAGGACAAAAGGCTTATGTGGGGGTGGGAGAGGTGGTGTGGGATTATGTTCATGAAAATAGCAGTGAGGACTAAGAAGCAAGGAGAATTGAGTTTGATTCTTGACTCCGTCAGGAACTATTAGCGTCACTCATAATTTCTAGCCCTACATTTTTCGATTCTAAAACAAATGGACGGAACTATGTCATTTCTACTATTTATTCTGATTTTAGGATGCTTCATTTATCAATTTGCTCCCACCAAGGAACACTTTAAAATTTGCAAATAGAGAGAGCCAGAGTGTACTACTTTCCTACCTAGTGGAAGAAATGCTAACAAAAATTCTTACCATGCCAGGAGAAATTGCATAAAAGAATCTTACTTTATCTCTTCCTTTGCATTGATTAACAGGAATCCAGTAGGGAGAAGCTATGCCTACAAATAGAAACTGGCACTCTCAAACCCTTACATAATTAGAAGTTCAATAGCATTAATAAAAAATAGAGTATAAATAATATCAATAAAGTTCTTGAAAATCTTCCAAACCTAACTGAACTTTGTAGACCTTTGAATGATTCAAAATTTATTCTTATGTTCATTTTACTAGGTGCATTAGTCAGTATGGATTAACAGCTATAACCAACATCTACAAATTTTCAGTAGCTTTCACAGTAACTATTGATTATCATCCTCCACTGCGGATTGAAAAAGAGGCTCTGCTTCATGCAGTCATTCTGGGACCCAATTCCTTCTATTTTGTATTTCCATCAATGCTAGCAACTCGAAATCCTTTTTTTTCTTGTGGTATATTTGGGAAAGGGAGAGAGAAAGAACAGAAGATCAAAATGGGAAGATTGATGGCACAAAGACTGAAAATGTCAAAAACCTCTTTGGCTCTCATCCGCCAGAAATCAATCACGTGACCACACAGAACTCCAAGGGTTGACCTATTGGTCATCTAGCCATGCTCAGTTGCGATATGAGACAAGCCAGGGCCTCAAAATGTGTAGACTCTAAATAATAAAAATTTTTGACACGAGAAAAGACTCATGAAGAACGTAGCAGAGACAGTTATGTCAAGGAATTCCTAATTTAGCTTTTCCTTATTTAAAAGAAGTCAACAGTCTGGGCCAGGGGTCAGTGATCCCCTTTCCAAATTATTCTGAGCCTTGAAAATACAGGATGGACTTCCCTGCCCTTTGCTAATTGATTCGTGGGTCAGGGGTCTGTAACAACCATAAAGTGGTTACTGCTAGCACAGAAGTACTTTCTGATGTCATCTTCACATTTCTTTTTGATCAACGTCTTCACTTCCAGGCTCCCCTTACCGGGATAAAATTACGATCGCTATTCTTCAACTCCAAGAAGAAGGCAAACTGCACATGATGAAAGAGAAGTGGTGGCGTGGGAACGGCTGCCCCGAGGAGGACAGCAAGGAGGCCAGCGCTCTGGGGGTAGAGAATATTGGGGGCATCTTCATTGTTCTGGCTGCCGGACTGGTCCTTTCTGTATTTGTAGCTATTGGAGAATTCATATACAAATCACGGAAGAACAATGATATTGAACAGGTGAGTCATCTCTTTCTAGGGCTGGGTAGTTTTTGGTTTGCATCATCTATCTTAAATTGGGAGTGGGGAGGGTAGGGCTGAGGCCTTTTTTTGGTAACAGTCTATTGAATTAGATGGCCAGAACAGCCATTTTTCAGTTAAAGAGCTTTTGAACCCTTGCCAAGTGCTCTGGGCCTTGTAGCTCCATCATTTATTAATGAGAAGGAAGAGCCTTATACACTAAATCCAATTAGTGCTATTTGGAATGACAGTGCAGAAATTCCAAACACAGTTAATTTCTCTAACACTTATTTGCTCTTACAACATAGAAACCCTAGAGAAAGCAAGGAAGAAATAAATCCAAAATTGGAAAAGGTATAAAAAGGTATTTGAGAGAAACCAGCCCTTAAGTGTAGAATCTGAGCACATGTACTAATGCAAAACAATTTATATAAGGGTATAAAAGTAGTATTATGAAATTGAACATTTGCTTATACCAACATATAATTTGTAAAAGGGTAATTGACTCCAAATATTTTTTTTGCCAGGTATATAATAAATAATAAAAAATGACAGTAAAATATATTTGAGACTTTGTTTTTCAAAATTGTATTTAAAATTATAAGATAATTTCAACAGTTCACCATCTTGGCCTATTATTTTTATTTTTGAAGGAAATTATACTTTTCTGAAAAAGCTGATGGTGATTTAAGATAATTCCTTTATAAGTACACTGGAATAAACAAAGTACAAAGCTTATGGCCAGTGTAGTGCTGTAGGCTACCCATTCAATTTAAAAATATTATTAGAATTTTGACACCATAGGCTATTCATAACAGAGCCAATTTAATGCTCTGCTGTCACTATCTTGAAATTCTAAATAATTTTTTAATAAAGGGTTGCACATTTTCATTTTTCACTAGGCTCTGCAAATTACATGGCTGGTTCTGATTACTAACCTGATGGTAGATCCACTTTCTTTAAGTGGAAGCCCTCCTTAAGTGCCCCAAATAGGGAGTGACTTATAATAACCTGGATTTACATAAAAATCTTCCCTAGAATTACAAGGCAACTGTGAGAACAATGAGTACTCCTTTCCTAGACTTCGCTGTAGAAAACTGTCTTTAACTAAAGGGGAGAATGGACTGATCTGTTTAACTTTCAATTTGCTCTTGAGGTGACTTGTCTTATGCAACCAATTTGAAAAATAAAAGCTTGTATATATTATGCTTAAATGTGCTTCTCATAGTTGCCAGCTTCATGTGATTTAAATTTTCATTTAAACATTCATTCTTGCTTCTGATTTATTCATTTTTTTGTATTTTTTCTCATTTCTTTTGCATGCAAGGCTTTTTGTTTCTTTTATGGACTGCAGTGTAAGCAAACCCATCCGACCAACTCCACTTCTGGAACTACTTTATCTACGGATTTAGAATGTGGCAAATTTATTCGCGAGGAGAGAGGGATTCAGACACAGTCCTCAGTTCATACTGTGTAATCAATTAAAAAAAAAAAAGTATGCCCAGTAGAAATTGTTTCTGCTAATTGGTATTGTTGATAATATCTATATCCACTAAGCATAAATAGCCATAATTCCCCTATTCCTTCAGGATAGCAAAATTCGTATCCTGAGACCAGGTGTCCTCAAACTGTGGCCCGCGGGCCACATGAGGCGGTGCGAATTGTATTTGTTCCCGTTTTGTTTTTACTTCAAAACAAGATATGTGCAGTGTGCATAGGAATTTGTTCATAGTTTTTTTTTTTTTTTTAAACTATAGTCCGGCCCTCCAACAGTCTGAGGGACAGTGAACTGGCCCCCTGTTTAAAAAGTTTGAGGACGCCTGCTCTAGACATTGAATTCAAGACACTAGAAGCAGACATGCACTGTATGTTGAAGCAGGGCATGTTAGGGGCATAGAGACTCCCAGATATGTGTATTTATAGGAATCTGCTCTGGCCCAAATAGTTATCTTAGTTCTATCTTCATGCATTAAATATAAGTGACTCTTTCCTCATGAAAAAGGACATTTGGGCTTCCACAAGTACAAAGCGTGACCAAAAAATGCTAATCGTATAGGCTTCTTTTCATCTTTGTAAACTTTTTTCCCTCCTCTTTCCTTCTCCATGTCTCATCTACATTGTGTAGATCTTCAAACTACTTGAAATCTGCATCTTCTCAATAAGTACATACTCCATAACAATGTCAATTGTTAATTCAGATTGATTCTACTATGCAAAATGTATTACTTACACAAAGACTCAAAGGTGTCCTAGATTTTAAGGATTCAAAAACTATGATCCAGAGAAAGAAAAGAGAACTTGAGACTTCTGTTGTGATAGGAGAGCATTAACTAAACTGAAATCACTCATGGCCACAGACCACAGTCAAGAATGATTTCTGGGCAGAAATTCATTAACATGAGCTCTCAGGTAATGTTCATTTGTAGAATTTGACAAATTTCTGTACGTTCAGAGTCTCTAAAACACTGTGATTTTTTTTTTAATCTATATTTCTCTGAAGATCTAAGCAAAGCCCCAATCTAGAACTAATTCATAGCATTTTCTATTTGCCATTCATTTGCCCACTCTCTTTGCGTTGATGAACATCTTTCCACAAGATGTTATTACATTTCCTTCCCACTCGCCCAGGATAGAGTGGCTGTTAATGAAGCAATCATTTCTAAACATTCCCATGTTCACACTTATTCCTCTGGACCCATCCCCATTATTAATTCATTTTAAGTATGTTGGGGAGAAAAGGAAGAAGGGAAAAAATAAAGAGTTTCCACAATGATTAGTTACAGATCTCTGTAGATTTATTTTCCACCTGCTTTAAAGAGTTGTAAATAACTCCCTCTCTGACTCAACTTGGAGACACAGAATGACAACTGCATACTTAATTTGTTGTGACAGAGAATATCTACCTGTGGTTCCTTGGGGCCTGTTTCCCCTTTACAGGGAATAAGGGAATTGAGAATGCGTTTTATCTTCCCTCAATATGGGATCAGTTGGTCTCTGCTGTCCCTGATGAGGTTACCCTTTGACACATCAAGTGATCCCCTAAAACCCACTCCTCAGAAATACAGATATGCCTTGTAGTCATGAGTAATCTGCCTTCTCTCTTTTTAGTTTTAAATGGGTCTCTATATTTGAATCACAAGTCTCTTCAGTCAACTCTAAATCTGTCCAATAAAGGATCTTCAGGAAAGTTGACTCTTGCCATGTTTCTCACCCTTGCTAAGAAAATATGAATAATTCTAGCAACTTTTTACTACTATTAAAGTAGAAGCAATATACTATTTGTCCCAGGCCAGAGTTCACCTTTAAATAATCAATAGAATCAGATGTTGGGATAAATATTGCATTATTAGTTTCATATTTCATTGATTCAGCATATAGAAACCACAAATTATATAAACATTTTTTCCCACAGACTATTTAATAAACCAAAAATGCTACCAAAAAAGTTCAAGCATGATTGATGAAGTAGACAATCTATCAGGTTCAGCAATAACTAACAAAACTTGACTTTCTACAGAGATCATCCTTCCAAAGTATAATTCAGAGATTTGAATAAATAAATTATCCCTCCCTAAAATTAATACTTGTATCCTACTTTAGACTGCATGCCATTGAATTCTGATATTTATATAGTATTTTATAGTTTCCAAAATGTTTTCACATACAGCATTACATTTGATCCTTTCAACAATTTTAACACAGTATCACTGAGAGAGAAATTGGCATCAGAGTCAGTGGCCTGGGTCATAGATTTTAGAATCAAAAACGCATTTTCTAAATGAACTGAACTTAGGTTCAAGTTCTAGTAGAACCACGTGCTGAATGACCATCGGCAAGTTACCAAATGTTTCAGTCTTGATTTCTTAATATGTAATGCTGGGACATAATTTCTAGGTCATAAAGTTTTGAAGTAGCACTTTTCAAAATAGGTTCCATTAGCGAGTGTTTCTCAAGTAAAATTTTCATGGATAAATAAACCATGGAGCATCACACTAAAAGCTCCTTTACTATATGGTATGTCAGTCGGTGCAATATGTGGTCAGGCAATGAGAATTTTCAACATGGTGAAAAAGTATTTAGCAGCCCCCAAACCCATTAGATTACAGAATTTTTTTCCCCAAAGCATCTTGACAGATCAATGTCTCAAAGATCCTATTCTAGGGAACATGGGTATGACAATGTGTATCTCGTCCTGGAATAACATACAAATAGCTTTCCTTGTGTCTGGCCATGTAATAAACAATATTTATGATTTAGAGGAAACATATGATCTTCAGTCTCCCCATGTGTAAAATCAAGATAATATTATAGACTTCATACATTTACTTTGATAATTAAATAAAACCATGGCATAGAGAATGAAATTACTTATAAAGGTCCTGTTAATAAACATCAGCTAACACATGTTGGTTCCTTCTAGAGAAACTAAGTATTGCTCTCTCATCACATAGGCAGTATGTAAAATTTATCAAGCATCTTAAACGGAGCCTGGTTTAGAAAACAGGTTTTCTAGAACAGTGTTTTTCAAACTTTTTTAATCTCACGGCACACTTGAACCCATAGTTAAACTTCCAAGGCACACTTAAATTATGTTGATCCCAAAAGAAAAAAGCATTAAAAAGGAATATACTTTTTTGTGCTTTGAACTTCTTTCGAAAATAATTTCATTGATGATCTTTAAAAATGTTTGCGGCACATCTAAGATCCTCTCGTGGCACACCAGTTGCAAATCAGTGCTCTAAAGATTAATTCTTTATGCACAAGCATCACAAATCAGTGGGTAGGTCTCCCCTCATGACAGAAGGACCTAAACTGGGAATACGTGAGGCTCTACCGTGCAAGTTCTGAGCCTCATCTCTAGAAATTCTAATTTAATTAGTCTGGCCTTGGGTAACACTGTAGTAGTTTTTTCAGATCCCAGTTTAATTCTAATATACAGGAAAGGCTGAGACCCAATAAGCGAAAGCATACATTTATATATGTACATATGTGTATATATGTAATTGGAACTCAATGAATCATTGTTTATGAATTGATTGATTGATTTTGGGAATGGAGTCACTAGTTTCAAGTAATATATAAAACAATAATTTAGCATTAGATATTCAAAAGGTCCTTTCTAGTGAGGATTCAGAAAGAAACCACACGTCTTTGAGATAAAAATTTCATGATATTCAATTGATCATCTTTATGTTTAGTGGTAAAACATAGATCTACCACTGTTCATATTAAAAAGTAGACAGTTTGTTGCTTTCCCTGTGGCCTTTCCTTCCTTGGGGAACTCGCACTCATTTCAGGAGGGAAAGCTCCTTACACTCTCCACTTGCTCCTTTGGTTACACGCTGGCTCCCAGACAACCAGTTCTTGCCTTTGGGTAAATGCAAATACTAAGCTCACCATGATCCTGCCAGGGGAAATGCATTTCAAGTGAAATTCAGAACAAAAACAGTGAACAAGTGAATGTGAATGAAAAACTTCCAAACTCTGTGTTTAACTCATTAATTCCCAGATCAGCATCACCTGAGAAATTTTTTTAAACTACATTTTATAGGCTCTTCTTCCAGACACTGATCCTCAGATGGAAAAGTCTAGAAATCTACATTTTTAATATAATCTGAAAGAGCATGTTTAAAACACATTAGTTTTCATAAAAATTAGCTTGATTATAGCAGCATCCTCCAAAATTAGGTCATATACGTGAATTGTCATTAAATCTATTTCTAGTAATGAGAGGTTTTGTTAAAAATAAATTTTCTGTCCTTTTTTTTTTTTTTTTTAAGACAGAGTCTCACTCTGTCACCCTCAGTCAAGTCCTGTGGCGTCATAGCTCATAGACGCCATCTTGGGCTCAAGCGATTCTCTTGCCTCAGCCTCCTGAGTAGCTGGGACTACAGGTGCCCACCACAACACCCTACTATTTTTAGAGATGGGGTCTCGCTCTTGCTCAGACTGGTTTCAAACCAGTGAGCTCAGTCAATCCACCCGCCTCAGCCTCTCAGAATGCTGGGATTACAGGCGTGAGCCACCACACCTGGCCCTTAAATAACTTTTCTTACAGGTGTTTTTTTCCAACAATCCTAAATAAAATTGCTTTACTTAAAAATAGTTGCTAAACATAAATTTTCATTAGGACAATCTGGAAGGTAGAAGGTTTGCTAGCTTCACTTCAAATCAGCTGGTGCGTGTGAGTTTTTATTCACCCATAGCAGGTGATCTGTGGATTGCACTTTGAGGAAAGAGCAGGGCAGTATTTAAAGATCAAACACGTGTATCAACAACAAGGAATCACGTAATGTTGTCTAATTTGTTTCTCAATATGTCATCTCTAACCAAATGCAATAAAAGTGAAAAATGCTTTATATTTTATTTTTCTTTAGGCTAAAATTATAAATTGAATTCTTGTAGATTTTTTTCCAGAAAAAATTGGAACTATCTAAGGAATACTTGGTGGATAGGAATCTTGTCATTAGGAAAATCAGCTGGATGATATAATGATAAACTTAGCCAAGGAAAATCATTTTCCAGCATCTCACTGCATTGGCCTCACTCTCTATACCATATACCATACGACCATCTGCAGCAATGCAAGACCACAATGAATTCTAATTGGTGTCCGGGCACATAACCCTTCTCCTACAAGTTCTATTTCCCAGTAAGCAATTTTAAAGTAGCCTGAACAGCCCTTGGAAGCAAAAGAAAAGCAAAGCATTCTTACTTACTGTACTATTTTCTGCACATCTAACTGTGCCAAATGGCATTATTAATTAACTCTTATAGATAATGAAAAATTTCTGCTTGATGCTGCAGTTTAACTTGCCTTTAGGAGCCATCTCATTATGCTTCTTGCAGTTAGGGAATTTTATGTACAGATGCACAAGCATATTAAAATCATTTTTGCTTTCAAAATCCTCTCCATAGAGACTGATATGCTGGAGAATGGGGTCTTCCTTCAATTTCTGAAGAATTTTTTAATTGCAAAGATAGAGATGTTCTTATGCTAAAACATCAACATCACAAAGGCACTTTGTGGTTTCACTACAGAATTTAAATCATCAAATACAGTCAATTCTTCAAAATATACAAGGAATGTTCATGTTACAATGGATACATCCAAATAGACACAAATAATGCGTAAGACCTGAATGATGGCATGAAGTTACTGTATTTCCCCCATCACCTATGAAATGTTAATTTATCAGAATTGTCTTTCTGCCCAAGTTTTCAACTGAATAGAGTGTTTAGGCTTAAAATATTCAAATATTCTTTTTTTTTTTTGCAGAGACAGAGTCTCACTTTATGGCCCTCGGTAGAGTGCCGTGGCCTCACACAGCTCACAGCAACCTCCAACTCCTGGGCTTAAGCGATTCTCTTGCCTCAGCCTCCCAAGTAGCTGGGACTACAGGTGCCCGCCACAACGCCCGGCTATTTGTTGGTTGCAGTTTGGCCGGGGCCGGGTTTGAACCCGCCACCCTCGGTATATGGGGCTGGCGCCCCACAGACTGAGCCACAGGTGCCGCCCGTATTCAAATATTCTTTTTTAAGTTCAAACAATAAGTCTTCCCCAATCACTTAGTCTTTACCAATGAGGAGTAAGAAAATCTTATCCGAAAATAACCTATTCAAACTTTGTGTGGCTCTGTCCTCAGTGTCCCTGACACATTTTCAGATGCTTCCAAATATCTTTAGCTCCATTGCTTCTGCAGTCTGATCAACTCATTTGATTTGCAGGTGTCTCTTTACTCAGGTTAATTTTATAATTCTGCAAAGAAGCTTTCCTTTTCTTAGAAACTAAACATTCATTAATTATTAGGGAAGCCAAGAAGCAATTAACAACCATTTAGAAATAACTTTTCTGATGCTGTTTTATAAACCACACAAACTCTGGAAGAGAGGTCTGGCCCCGTGGACAGGTGATTTGGGAACCACAAGCCAAGGACACTGACTGGCTCTGTGACTTTGGGCAAGTGATTTTGCTTCTCTCAACCTCAGTTTTCTAATCTGTGGAAAGAGGAGGTAGAATTTGAAGTCCTTTCCAACCATTGTCCTCTTAAAAATCTAATAGCAAAAGGGGAAAGAAATAAAAATATTGAAGCAGTGATAAAACGTGTTTTTGCTGTTGACGTATTTTTTAATATGGTTGTGTGCTAAATTCTTATCATAATAAGAATCACTTTTACCCTGCTGATACTTGAAAGTAGAAAGGCCTTCCTCAGAAGTATAGAAAATGGACCAACTAGACATCTCAGCATCAAAACACAAGAGGGTACCTATCCAATCAGTTATAAGCAAATCACTGCAAACACAGTGACGGTTATTATAGTAGAATCGTTTTTGACTTTGATGAGCCTGTAGTGTAGGTGATAAATAAAATGAGGCACGTACCCAGCAAAGTATTTGAAGCTGCAGGGCTGATTATATCCTCAGAATTCAAGAAAGGGGAGGATAAGTGATCCTGGGTCCTTTAGGTTCTATAAGTAGCACTCAGCGTTTCTTCTAAAGGGAAACAGGCAAAAACAAGGAGAAATGACAACGTGCATTTATTTTTTATTCTTTTTATCCCTCCCCTTCTTCCCACCATCGCACACTAGCATTTTCATGTAAACTGCTCCAAAGCTGGAGATGAGTCAAACTCTCAGCATGAGTGGTAACTAGTTTTTGCAAATTGCATACAAAGAAACTTGAAAACTATAGCTTTTAATTGTTAGATCTAGACATTTGACTGAATAGTTGTTTTAGTTCAAAAAAAGTTTATCTATAATTAGCAAGAGCCAAATTCCAGAATGCTAAGGTCGGTGAAATACAAATGACAGTGTTTCCTACCTCATTTTCCTAAGCCAGACTGGATTTTGACCACAAGGAAAGGGAGAATTGGAGAGAAGTCACAAAGTCTTGGATACTATCCGAATCTCCGAGGGGACGCCATCACTTAGCTAATGAGCATCCCCAGGCCAAGTCCAAACTTAGAGGGACAGGAAAATAGAAACCCCTGAAAAGGGCAAGGGAATTCTGAACAGAATATGTTGTAGCCCCAGAAATCGTAAGACTTGTATAGAGATATTTTACATCTGTCTCCTGAATGGCTTCTTAACAGTATCTCAAGAGTGAGCCCAGGCAGAGCTGCATAGAGTATTCCTCAGTCCCAGAGGAAAACATCCAAACATCCACGTTTCTTCCCACCCAAGAGCCTTGTGGGAGGGCTGAGAGAACCAGTGGACGGGAAGACTTGAGGTTCAAGCAGAAAAAACACAGTGTGCAGATGTGACAGAGAGACTGGTGAAATCACAGCAGAGACAGAATTAGTGCTCATGACCTAGAAGGAGGTCACACCCCAGGGAAACCAAAAGGACAGAGGTGCCATGGACCAGCTGCCCCCGAACCCCTGGACACCTCCCCTAATCCCATATGGTAGAGCACTTAGAAAGAAGAGAAGGAAAAGCGAGGTGGAGACAGAGGTCTGGGTTAACCAAGTTGTTCACCAAAGGAAAGTATTTTTGTGTGTGTGTGTGTGTTTTTTTTTTTTTTTTTTTTGGCCGGGGCTGGGTTTGAACCCGCCTCCTCTGGCATATGGGACCGGCCCTACTCCTTGAGCCACAGGCGCCGCCCAAAGGAAAGTATTTTTAAACTAAAACTGGATTACCTTGAGTTGACAAGATCCCCTAGCTGGGGGAACCTCTAACAGAAGGTGAATTCTGTTCTCCAAAAAAAATAGTATCAGAATTATTTTGCTAAGTTTATAGCTTAAGAAAAATGTGTACCAACTGCAGGGTGCTCAGGCTCAGACCCCAAAGGCTCTATACAGAGTGCACCTGTGCTATGTGCCCAACTGTCGGCTTTGCTCAAGGGCAGGGCCATTCCCAATAGGAGAAGGGGCAGCCAGAGAATGTCTTGGAAGTTTATTTCTATGACCCTAACTCAGCCGCTGACCTGTTAAAAAGAGCAGGCCCCTCTTTATGAGGCAAGAGAAGGCTAATCTCTAAGGAATCATCTCAGGCCTTCAGTATCAGAAGCCAGAGAGAGAAGGGCCAAGGAAGGAAGGAAGCCACCTTGACCTCTGATAGTGGAGAAAGCCACTGGGTGTGGTTTGGATTCAAGTACAAGCACATATTCCCTCCACTTCAAGCAAGGAGAGCTGCTTACCTAACGGGAGACCCACCTGAAGATGATCCTCCCTGCAGAAACATCTCTATGCTTTCCTGGTCATAAGGCTAGAGTGGGCCACTTATCCTCCTCTTGATACCAGCATCCATTTCTGGAGCAGGGAAAAGTCCCAGCTGATCTTGGGTACCCTAGGGAGGCTGGGGGAGAGTCGGAGGGCAGCCTCAGGCTGGCCTGGAGCAGCCCCTGCCGATGTTTCTCCACCCGAGTGGCTGCCTTCTCTGAGAGCCCGTGGTGGAGATTCCGTGTTCTCAGGCTCTCATACCTACCACACTGTTCCATTTATCCCATCACATGGGAGTCTGATCTCAAAAGAGGCAAAGGTGGGGCCTCATCTCACATTTCTGGATTTCCCTCAGCCTCCTGGCTATGGTCAAGATTCTCCCATCACTTGGTTGAGCTCTTCTCCTTGAGAGCAGACACAGGACAATCCTTTCTTTATAATCCTATCAGCTGGGTCCTGAAGGCTCTGATGATATTTAATGCCAAACTTTTACAATTCAAAATGCTTATTTTTCCTTCTTTCATATACCTAATTGTTATAAGTAATAGCTTCAAAGACTGGAGTGTCTTCTATAGATCCACGAAAGTCCATTTAAGAGCTCAAAGCTACAAATTCGACTTTTTTTCTATATCATCCTACGCTGAGGGTAATACATATAAAACTCATGCTTCACCTTTAAAAGTGAGAAAAAAGATTGGGATTCAGAAGAATTAAAAGAAAGCACATGGATTAATATCAACATATTACATTGCCTCAATGTTAATCCCACTTCTCAAAGTTTTCAGTGAAATTATCCCTAATGTTAAAGGAGAAGTATCTTACACACCCCTACCTGCCAGGAGTTTGCATTGTATTGTCCAGGCAGCTACCCCATGTGCAAAATTTAAGAATCATAAAAAAAAAATTCAAAATTCATATGGACTGTGCATACCATTTTGCAATATACTTACATTTATTTCAATGCGGAAATGTTTTCTAAATGAAATCTTTAAATAAAGAAGAACCCCAGAAAGAAGATCCTGTGTATCTAAGTAAGCCTGTGTCTCTCATAAGTATATTTTAATGGTTTAAGGAGCTCAGATAGTAGCAAGGAATTCTAGAGCACGTATTCAGGTTAAGAGAGAAATCTAAATATAGGATCTGAGGAAATAAAGATGTTGGCCCCCAGGACTCAAGTATGGGAGTGAAGATGAAGTAGGAGAGAACAGAAGACATGGAGGAAGTGAAAACAGGTTACAAAAGGAACTGAAAAAAATGAGTTTGTGGATTCCATGCGCCACAGCCATAGGAAGACAAGGGCTCTGGGGGAGATTACCCAGGCATAGCTCGTGTGAAGCATTGAAGGTGCAGGGAAACGGGAGGGGCAAAGAGTGACTGCTGGGCCACTGATGGGGATTAGGGTGGATGACCACACTTTGAAGTTTTAGTTCATTTTTTTCTCTTAATTAGAACTCAGTTTTACACCTAGATGAAGTTTTATTTCAGTGTCTATATTTTCCTCCACCCTAAGATTCTTTGCGCAGACCCAGGAGCTAAGGATAAGCTTCCTCATTGGTTCTCAGGCACAAATCCACGTGGCCTCCATGATGGAAGATAACATAGCATTCACTGCTCAACCACTCTCATCCACTTTTTAATAATTCCAAGGACTGGTACATGAAAGATGACCCATGGAT
Organism: Nycticebus coucang; assembly: GCF_027406575.1. NCBI lineage: Eukaryota > Metazoa > Chordata > Mammalia > Primates > Lorisidae > Nycticebus > Nycticebus coucang. Next base: position 15,820,792 of record NC_069795.1, read on the forward strand.
TCTGCATGAGCCCTGAGAACAGATCAAATCAGAGGAAATGCCCAGATCCTCAGTTCTGCAATATGAAAACTTCCCCAAAGATGGCGCCCCACAGCTGCTCCCAGAACCTCCCTTCTACCTTCATGCTATTAATGGGGAATGACTGAAGCCTGAACTCTGCTCTTAGGTCATCAGTTCTCCTGTGAAAAGTGAAACCCATGGACAAACGGATGAGGATGACAAGACTTTCCAAGTCTCGAGGTAGAAAACAACTGACTATTCCTTTAAAAATTTCCTGACTCTAACTCCCAGAACATCCTAGGCTTGCTACTACATTAGACCTGAGAGGTAAAAAATATTAACAGATGTGAATCCTTAGTCCTTCTTTAAAAAAAAAAAAAAAGCCATTGAGATGGTGACTCCACAGGAGTTTGGTCAAGCCACAGAAATAATAACAGTAATATCCAGGTGTGGTGGTCTGTAATCCTAGTACTCTGAAAGACTGAGAGGTGGGAGGATTGCCTGCCTGAGCTCAGGAATTTGAGACCAGCCTGAGCAAGAGTGAGACCCCATTTCTACTAAAAATAGAAAACTCGCCAGGCATTATGGTGGCCACCTGTAGTCTCAGCTACTTGCGAGGCTGAGGCAAGAGGATTGCTTGAGGCCAAGAGTTTGAGGTTGCTGTGAGCTACGACACCACAGCACTCTACCCAGGATGACAGAGTGAGACTCTGTCTCAAAAAAAAAAAAAAATACAATAATAATATGATTGTTTCTCGGGAATCTATTCCTTTAATATTTTACTAAAAATGATATTTACTAAAAGACTTCAAATCATAGCTTACTTTCGAGTTATACCATGTCTATAAATAAAATGAAAGACTTTACATCTATAAAACAACAATATTACCTACATCCTTTTCTTCTATGTGCAATGTAAAAAATTATTAGACAATATCATAGAGCTCTTCAAGTGTCTTTAATAAGGGCCTATTCAAAGGGAGAAACCTATATAAAATGTGAAATTTGGGGCAGCGCCTATGGCCCTGTCGGTAAGGTGCCGGCCCCATATACCGAGGGTGGCGGGTTCAAACCCGGCCCCGGCCAAACTGCAACCAAAAAATAGCCGGGCGTTGTGGCGGGTGCCTGTAGTCCCAGCTACTTGGGAGGCTGAGGCAAGAGAATCACTTAAACCCAGGAGTTGGAGGTTGCTGTGAGCTGTGTGAGGCCACGGCCCTCTACCGAAGGCCATAAAGTGAGACACTGTCTCTACAAAAAAAAAGAACAAAAAAAAAAAAATGTGAAATTTGTATTATATTTTTAGCCAGGCCAGAGTTTCTGGAAAATAACTCATCGGAAAAATCTGTAAAGATTTAAATATCCATAGTGATTCTCTTAGATGTTCACCTAAACCTCTGACAATTAACCAAAGACTCCAATGTATGAACGCTGGATCTACACAGAGAAACCAAATTGACATTCACAATCTAATGCCAAGGGTTTAACCAGCATGAAAGTCAATGCCAGACTTTTTTAAATACTATAAACTCAGTAGAATTCTAGCCCAGAGATTTTCCTATAACTTAAAAAAAATAAAAAATGTTGTTCTCTTCCTCTGGATCATTTTTCCTGAGGCAGCATATTTTAGATACAAAAAAAAAAAGAACTTCATTAGTTCCTCCCACCCCTTCTAGGGTAACGTTTACAACAAAGGGAGGATAAAGGTGTAAGGAGAAGATATAATTTATATCCAGACTCACACCAGCACCAAGAAATCAAATATTTGGGGTTAATTCAAAGGAGACGCCATTCAGTCAGCAATTAAAATAAGGGAAGGGGGGAATAAGCAAAAGAACACAAAAGAGAAGGCAAGTGAGCTCATGAGGGGCACCCGGCAGGCGCTGTTGCATCAGAGGAGCAGAATGACTTTCTGCAAAGGCAAAATAAACAAGCATGTCCTTCTCCTTCTAAAACCGGGAGGTGCAGTTCTTGTACCCATGGCAGCCTCTATGAGACTGACGTCTGTTTCTCAGTTTCCTTTCCTCTGAAAAAGAGGAGACACACACACACACACACACACACACCCCACTTTGCATTTGGGTAGGGTCAGGAACAGCGTGGATGGTAATACCATACCTTATTACTACAAATGTAGTTGTAAGTGAATTTTCCTATCAGACGTATCATGGCAGGGATTCATCGTAAATGGGTTCACAAGTGCAGAGGTATTATTTGTTTAATGGCAAGCGACTGCTGTTAGTTTTCATTTCCTTCTGATGTCCAGATTCCTGACCTTCACAGAGCACCATGCAAGCTGCCATCATGCCCGTTACCACATAAACACGAAACGTATGAAGGACGGGCCAAACAAGTAATGCAACCCATGGAAAATTTGTTTTAACTGTTCATAGGAATGATTTTAACTAAAACACCAGTATAAACAACGGGAAGGAATTGCTGCATTGAAAGGCCTACAATAGCCGAAAGTAAGGACGCATCACCCGCTCCATCTTACCTCCCTCATCAACAGTGACAAAATAGTTATTTATTTTCACTATAGTGTAGAAAATTTTACTTTAAAGAAAGAGTGTATTTACAATAGACTTAACACGTATCAGCTCATGAATGCTCATCACAGTTCTGTGAAAAAGGATTCCACAATTGACCCATTTTATAAGTAAGGAAATTGAGTCAAAGAGAAAATAAACACCTGCCTTGTCTAACTGGGGTACTAAGGATCGAAACTCCAGCATTCTGTCTGTTGCCAAATCGATTCATCCAGATTCAATTTAAATGAATTCCAAACAGAAATTAGTGGCCACATGTAGATCCCTTAGAAATGTGAACTCCATCCACCGGAAGACCTAGATCCAAGCTACTGGGGAAATTTCCAATCTACAAAGCACCAGAGGATACTACTAGCACATCCTGCCCCAGCTGCTGCTGCCTCGGCAGCAAGGCAGCTGGCTGCATATCGTTATACATGATACTTTCTGATGAGATTAGAGCTTAGGAATTTAAACTGTCATACTTTAAAATAAAGTTTCCATGATTCTATGAATATGAAAAAACCAGCCCCAGAAATAGAATCATTAGGAGGCTACTGTCATTTTGATATCAATTCAGAAGCTGAATCTTTGTGTATTGTATATACATTTAACTCTGAAATTATAAAAGGCAAATTAATTAATGAATATGAGCCCCTCCTGTGCCACTCTGTGCTGAGGTGACCTGTGGATACGGTGTACCTCAGCTCATGGCAGGTAGGGGCCTTAAAGGTCATCTTCTCTGGTGACTACAGCAAAGACTCGGAAGCAAAAAAGTCAGCCCCAATATCTTGCCACTTTCTTTTTGACAGTCAGAGAATTAAGTGAGGACCAAAAAGAAATCACTGTGACCAAAGACAGAGAGACTGGATCACTGATAAAACTATATTTATATTCATTCTCACGCAAGCAGCAATATATTGATGCTTGGAGTTAATCAAAAGAACAAAGATGTTCGGTGTACTTTAAGGTAGTCTAAAATTGGGGAGAGTGTGTTTTTTAAAAGAAAAACTTAATTGAAGCGTGTTGTCAGGAAAATATGTGACCACCCCATATGCAAAATAGGGAAGGGAGATTTCATTGAGTCCTTTCTTCAGTATAAATTTGGAGACTCATTTTGGTTGTTTCAATGTAACACAAAATAAAATGGCAAGAGTTAAAATAAAGCAGAAAGATTGGAATTTCTTAACACGTATTTTATGGCAAAACAATTCACCAAATGCTATCTATCGTGATTTTTAAAAAAGGAATTAAGTATTAATATAAACTATCAATGGGTAGATGATTTCCAATGAAAGCCTTTGGATTTGGACAGGCTGGATGGACCGAGTTCAAATGCAAACTTTTTCTCTTAGGTAAGTCACTTAATATCTCCAGTAGTAAATTTCTTTAATATATAATGGGTATAACATTTGTAAATTCCTTGATGTTTTTTTTTTCTTCTCTTCTTTGTTTCCATTTGCATGACATTCCTTAAATCAAAAATGTTCTGTGCCAAGAAACCCCCCTCCATTAAATAAATTTCTAAGCCAAGCTGGAAAAACACTAATAAATACTGTCTATCACAATAATACTATACAATATTCATTTGATTTTAGTAGCAACATATAAATTTCACATGGCATAAAATGTTAAAAAATTATCATATTTCACAATATGATATACAAACAGTTCCTGGTTTATGATGGTTTGACTTAAACTTTCTGACTTGATGATGGTATGGAAGTGATATGGATTCAGTAGAAACCATATTTCAAGCACCCATACAGTCATTTTGTTTTTCACTTTCATTATCCTATTCAATAAATAAATTATATGTGGTACTCAACACCTTACTATAAAATAGATTATTTTTTTAGATGACTTTTCCCAACTGCAAGCTAATGTAAGTGTTTTGAGCACATTTCAGGTAGCCTAGGCTAAGCCACAACATTTGGTAAGTTAGGTGTATTAAATAACTTGTTAAATTAAGGACATTTTTAATGTACAATGGGTTTACTGGGATGTAACTCATTGTAAGAAAAGGAACATCTGTACTTGTTATAATACTTTTTAAAGAATAATTCATAAAAGTACTTCTGATTATTTTCTTTGTGTGGCAGTTCATCTCTCCCAATTCACTGAAGCCACAACTCGCCATTTGAAAGAAAATCAACCTATATGAAATGAATGTTTTTAGAACCTAAATGGAAATGAAATTCAAATCCTATAAACACATATGCTTAAAAGACACCAAAAATACTTAGGCCAAGAACTAGTTTCTTAGGAGATGTATTTCTGATGGGCCAATAGTTTACATCTAGAACTTAAATTTATGCATCTGGTTTTCAAATCCAGTAGGAAAATTTTAAAACTACTGATTATCTAAACTTATCTATCAAGTTTATTATCTATCAAGTCTTTTTTGGAACGATAAAGTATAATTTTCAATAAAGTATAAATTTTCAAATGTACATGTTGTACATTGATACGCATGGATTACACTAGATGGTTAGATTTTGCAAATGTTGGACACCAATTCCTTCCTACAAGACACTTACAACCTAGACAAATCATCCGGTGACGTGCTGTTATTTGATTTTCAGCCATGTCCATTTTGTGTGCTAAGGATAAAGAAGTGTACTTGTATATCCATAAACTTTATGAAAGCTCTTGGGTTTTCAGAGGATTGTGGTAAGAACATTTATCATGAAAAAAGTTTAAGGGTGCAACTCAATGTTGTTAACGATGGGCACAGTGTCATACAGCAGAGCTCTAGAACTTGTTCATCTTGCATCATTGCAACTTCATATCTCTTGATAGCAATTGCTCCCATTTTCTCTCTTCTCAACTCCAGACAACCACCATGCTACTTTGTTTCTGTGAGTTTGACTATTTTAGATCCCTCATCTAAGTGGAACCATTCAGTCTTTCTTGTTCTGTGATGGCTTATCTCACTAGAGGATGTAAGAGTAACCCCATCAAATAGAAACTACAGAAGTTTCGATAAGCAGGAATTTATCACTCAAAGATCTTATCTTGGCTAAAAAAATGACAGTAAATTGTGTTTTATTCAGCTTTGTATACTGTGCATGTGAACAGATATAGTGTAATTGTCTGCGTATGTATAATACTTTATAATCATAGTCCCATTTTGTTTTGTATTAAGCCATCATTTTTGCCGTGCAGTTCAGTACCATATTATTTTTCATTTCAACCTCAGCTGCATCGTTGTTGCTACCAGAAACTCTGTTTTAGGGGGTTTTTTGTTTCTTTTTTTGGAGAAAATATACAATTTAAAATTGTTTTTTTTTTTCTTTTTTTTATCAGAAAGGAAAGTCATCAAGAATTAGATTTTATTTTAGGAACAAAGTAAGGTTTCATGGGAGAAAAAAACAAAGCCTTGGTGTAGAGAAGGTTTGTTCACTTTCTATAGCATTACTGAAGTGTCCATATGCCTTGATAAACCTATCAATGTTTGGATCATCTCAATGGGGGAAAATGACTTAATTTTACTCTATTTTGGTGTCTCGGCAAAGGTAAGTTTTCTATTTTGCGAGCTTTCTGTTTTCTCTAACTGGGTAGTTTTCTACTTCTGCATTTGTGAAGTGAAACTCCAAAGTTTGCCCAGCTAAATTGCCACCTCAGTTTCCCCAAGTAGAAAAAGTGGGCGGCCAGTGGGTGGAGGAGGAGGTGAGGTGAACTGGCCAGTTGTGGCAGAGCTGACTTCAGACTGGGATCCTGTGTTCATAAAAACCTAGGCAAGAGGCAGGTCAATGTTAGATGGAGAAAAGTTTGATTAAACTGATGCTCTGTTATTTCATCTTCCCTAGTGTCTGTCTTTCAATGCCATCATGGAAGAACTGGGAATCTCACTCAAGAATCAGAAAAAATTAAAGAAAAAGGCAAGAACTAAGGGGAAATCTTCCTTCACAAGTATTCTTACTTGTCATCAAAGACGAACTCAGAGAAAAGAGACTGTGGCGTGATCCGAGAACACACCTGGGAGAAGAGAAAGAAAATAATAGAAATGTTTGGAGGAAGGATTTCCGATGTGTGTGTGATGTGTTTCTGTATATCTATATCCGTAACTCTGATTATGTATACAGATATAAGAAACGCGAAGGTTTAAAAAGCTCACATAGATATTACTCGGGAAGTGACACCAGTTCTTTTGAAAAGAATTTGTATGCTCACTTATTTTGCATTTTCTCTTTTTCCCCAATAAATTGCTGTGTGTGCTTTCTAAACAATAATAAAACAACAGGGTTTTCTTTTTTCCAGAAAATTTTGAGTGTGCATTTCTTGACTTGCCCCCCACCCAACATTCAGTAGGTGTGGTTGTGGAATATTGCCAGCTGTGTGTTTGCTACTTTGAAGAATCCTCTTACTATTTTAGTCTAGACAGACACAGTTATTTGGGTAACTGAGTTTTAAAAGTAACTTTGGTTTATACCATGTCCTAGTTATTATAGTAAAGTGAAGCCATTTAACTTTGTGTTCTAAAATCTAATCTTACGAAGAGTTTAAAAGGTACTCGAAACATTAGTGAAGTATATCATAAAAAAAATAAAAATAAAAACCAAAAATACTTTCAAAAAGTAAGTTTCCCCCATATTCTGGGCACCATGTTAGGTTCTGAGGATCCCATGATGAGGAACACGGGTATGGTCCCTGTTCTCACATTGTAAAACAAAGAAGAAAAGCAGCCTATTATTCAAAGCAGGATTAGAACGTCCTCGGAGGAAGTCAGAAGCTGAAAAAGCACACAGGGTATTTAGCCTGGGACTGAGTCAAGAAAGTCTTCCTGGAAGACAGAACAGCTAAGCTGAGATCTGCGAGGTGACTTGGATGCAATCAGGTAAAGGCAGGACGTAGAAGGGGGAGGCAAGCGCACCAGGCTGAGGAAGTGTATGCCAAGGGGTTGAAGTGAGAGAGGTGCAGCCACAGTGTTAGAGGAAAAGAGATTTTGGTGCAATTAAAATGTAAAACACAAGAGGTACAATGGGCCTGACAGGTAGCTGTCCCCTGGCTAAGGACAGAGAAAGGATTAAAGGAAAGAAAGCCAGCAGGAAGATGAGAGGGAGGGTCATGGACACAGATATTTAGCCTGAGCCAGAGCAGAAGCAGAGAGGCCATCAGGGACTCAGAAAGTGGTCATGAAGAAAGGGCAGAGTCAGGAAAACTCCAGGGCAGTGGTTCTCAACCTTCCTAATGCCACGGCCCTTTAATACAGTTCCTGTGGGTGGCAACCTGTATTGAGAACCCCTGCTCTAGGGGATAGGGAGGGGATGGCTTAACTGGGGGATTCAGGTGCCATCCATTGTGTTAGGAACAATGGAAAGAAATAGGCGTCGGTCAATAACATCCTACAATTAAATTCCAGTGGTTTCTTTAGGATTGTTCCATAATTCCAAAAAACTTTTAATCTATTTCCTTGGTGTTTAAGTACAAAAATATTTTCAGATATGAAAATGAAAAGGAAATAACTTTTAAAATAGCAATAACAGATATTGGATGGATATTTTGCTTAATTGTAATCAATACTCAGAAGAAGAAGATCACTCAGAATTTTTACTACAATAAATAGAAGAAAATGGCTCATAATATGCATTCAGATGCAGAAATTAGAATCTGACAGATAGGAATAGGATGAATTCAACTGGCTAAAGATAGTTTAGAATGAAAATGTATTAGAGTGGAAAATGCAAAGTGTAGTTACTTTGCTGAAAATTACACCTGAGGCATTTTTTTTTACATTTTCCAGGTTTTTTTTTTTTGGTGATTTTTAATTTTTTCTCTCATTTTAGAAAATATTATTCTATTTTTTCACATTGTATTTCACCTTACAGCAATTTGTGAAGAAAAGAATATTTCAACTTCTAATAGCTAAAATAGATTGTATGTCATCCTGGTTTGTAGATATTTTAAGGTCCACTAACCTCTTTGCTCTTCATTGTACGTGACTGAATTTTCATGCAAGGCGTATCATGGTTGCTATGAACAATTTGTTAAAAAAACATATTGAACTAGGCAAAATTGCAGAACAGGACTTTTTTATGTCAACTGCTACATGTAGTTCATGACCATCTTCTATTCTCCTCAAGGTTTTCATTCTGAAAGCAGGTTTGGTGCCTGTGCATGTGCCCGTGTTTCTGTGTGTGTCTGGGCCTTTTAGGGTGAATAGCGGAGTAAGCTAATGAGTTCAGAAACAAGCAGAAGAAGAAAGTACAAAGCATCTGGAACCTGGTCCAGAAAAATTCCTGGGAACAACCATTAATCTTTGAGATTAATCCCGTTCACTAAAGAACAGTGACTCGTGTAGAATTATGTAGAAATCAATGCCAAAGTTAATTAAAAACTAAATCTAACATTTCTTTCTTCTGCAACTTCTTGATGCTAAAAGACACAGATTGCTCAGGTGAGATATTCAGAAAAAGAGATAGAGATCACTGTGGATTGAAAGTTGATGTTCACGATGAAGGTTTATTTTCCTTTCAAGTTTCAAATTATCTTTATTGTAGATAAAAAGGAAGACACACAATTCATTACTTGGGGTGACCCCACAGAGTTGGAGACACATCCAGGGGTTCAGAGTTTTTTATTCTTAGCCCAAGAGAAGCTGGAGGGAGACAGAAAAAAAAGAAGAAAGAAGAAGAAACAGCTAAAGAAAACAAGATGAAGATTAAGCATGGCCCAGAAGTTGTTTTCCTCCATCTGAATAGCTATGACTTTACCTCTTCGCCTTACCTGAAATGACAAAAGGGGCTCTTAATGGAGATGCTCCCGTGATTGCTGTCTCAAAGGAGGAATAATGTAAGTGGTAACAGTTCTGCTCAGGGAAAAGTATCTCTAGCAGCTACCCATACAGTGTGATTTATTTATTTATTTATTTATTTATTTTTATTTATTTATTTTTTTGCAGTTTTTGGTCGGGGCTGGGTTTGAACCCACCACCTCCAGCATATGGGGCCGGCGTCCTACTCCTTTGAGCCACAGGTGCCACCCTTTATTTTTTTTTTATTGCATTTATTTATTTATTTATTTATTTTTGAGACAGAGTCTCACTATATCGCCCTTGGTAGAGTGCCGTGGCATCATAGCTCCCAGCAACCTCAAACTCTTGGGCTTGAGCAATTCTCTTGCCTCAGCCTCCCAAATAGCTGGAACTATAGGAGCCCACTACAATGATGCCTATTTTTTGTTGCAGTTGTCATTGTTGCTGAGCTGGCCCGAGCCACGTTCCAACGGCCAACCTCGCTGCAAGTGGCCAGCACCATAAACATTGTGCCATTGAGCCCATGCAGTGTGATTTTTAAAAATACATGAAGTCTACCAGTCCCAAAATATATAGTCCACCAGATACTTCCCAAAACGAGAGGGGTCGTATTTATGTAATAAACTGGAGCATTGGCTAAAAGATGCCCAAGTGACAATACACTCGCTCAAGTCATTTATTAGTTGTCATTTCCAGCCTAGAGAATGAGAGGAGGACAAGGATGTCTAGAGGGAAAGAGTGTCCAAAGAGTACGGAGTCAGAACAAGCAAGGCAATGGAGGGCCTGTGTAACCCCGGTGCTGGAACCAGAAACAAGAGCCAAACACTTGGGTGGGTTAAAGTTAGCCCTTATTACCAACATTCAGAATCCCAGAAAGACAGACAGATCATTCTCAAAGTCTGCCTTCCTTTGAGAAAACTTCACAGAACTCTTATACCCTCCCTAAAAGTTACTATTGTTAGCTACACATCACCCAGTCCTCTAATCTCTAACTGCGGGGCTCTGCCACATATCTAACATGTACACGTTCCATCTGCTGTTTTTCTGTACCCTGGGGTGGTGAAGGCCTTCATAGCATCAAAACCAGGGGAGGACTGGCGGATGAGACTGACCAATGACTTGTTAGATCATTAAGTAACTTTTACAGCTTGGAGGGGGGTGTTGAAGCTGTTTCAACTCTTACACCTGGAGAAGGTGCCTGCGGGGCAGGGAAGGGATGATAAAAGGAGAGGCTGGGACCCCAAAGGAACACTCAGTTCTCAGCTTTGTTCAGGTCTGGACCTGCACCAGAAGTGAAAGTTTTTCCAGTTATATTAAACTTCTAAAATAGCAGCAGTGTGGACAAGAAGAAACAGGAGGAAATAGGAATAGTAAATCCACCAGGGTGAAGACATACACCCTATGTTTACAAGTAGTAATTCAAAGTCCCAAAAGCCTTGAGAGTGCAATGACCAACCTTAAACCATCCTGACATTTGAATGTCTAGAAATACAGAAATGTGCAGCTGGTGAGCTTTGCCCGTGAGTGGGCTATGCTCTCGGTCATGCTGTGGGTACAGAAGAGAGAACTGCTTTTAAGCTTTGCCCACAAAATAGCCCATTAGAGAAGTTTCTTCAATTTGAGACAGGTACTCAGTTAGCAGAGATACCAAAATGGATTTGTGAGCATGTATTTTTGTGGTTGGTTGGTTGGTTTACAAGCATGTCCTTCTTCCTTACTTTTCCTCCTCATTTCCCTTTCTTTCTCTTAATTGGTAGGCTAACCAGACAGCCTCATTTGCTATGAACAGTTCTTCATTAAGCCTGAAATCACAAAAGACTATCAGTTAGGCATCCTCTGTTCCTCACAAAGTATCCAGATTTGGGCAATAAATCATAGGCTATTTTACTCATTGATACTCCAGCTTCCTCTTTTTGGCAACCATCGAGTTTTGCTAATAAAGTCGAAACCTCTGCTGATGACAAAATAGGAGCTTTCCCGAAGGAGTCAGTGAAAGGCAGAGGATCCCCACCCTCGATCAAAGTAATCTCGGGTAACTTTGGAAAAAGTCAGACTAATCTTGACATTTTATCTGGACATTATGAGAAATGGACAGAGGTATGGCTATAGATACAGATATAGATAATACGGGTATCTTCTATATAAGGAAGAAAAATAGATGAATAGATACATAAATAGAAAATCTCATTGCCTCAGTCTCTCCTCTGAGCTATGCTCTCGGTCAATTATCAATGTCACAACATCAGATAATAGTAACAATTATAATTCCAGCTATCCTTCAACAAAGATGTGCTAAATCTGGAGCTTTGTGTGTACTTCACAACATTAGCTTAGATAATACGGATGTCCATAGCAATCCTAAGGTAAAGAACCGAGGTCAGAAAGATTAGGTAGCTTGTCCAAGGTCATTAACTATTTGGCAAATGGGGCGACACTAATGCTCCCACATGGTCATGACCATACTCCGCTCCTTCACAGCTCTGAAAAACCAAGTATTATCTACCAAACCTGGCGTCGGCCCTGGGTAAACAGGATCTCAAGTGTCCTCTCAGCTTCAACTCGTGAGCTTGGCGCTCTGCACCATCAGCTGCATTAAAGAAAAGGAAACTGCATGGAAAGAGCTCAGTAGCTGTCCTGAGATCAGGTGGCCCACTTGGTAAAGAACCAGGATTCTAACGTCCATCTTTCAGAGTCTCCAGAGCATGAGCTCTTAAATGAGGCACTTTACAATCATATCTTTTTGATTTAATGCAAAATTTTGATCCAATTTTTAATGAACTATCTATGGGGTGATTAGTTGTCTCCCACCACCATTTAATGCAGTAGATGAAAAGGTGGCTATTGATGTTTCCTGGATGAAATATTTAAGCATACCAGTGCATTGCCAAGGCCTTTAAATAGGAAAATGTCACTTCTGACCTTTAACATTGAGTAAAATGAATTCTCCAGGAACCAGTTTGCAGACTAGTTATATTACTGGTTTTAAATTATACTTCAAGCCATACTTGACATATGGATGTTACAACATGATAGTTGCTGGGGGCTCAGGCCACATCATGTTTCCTGCAGCCTCATGAGGACATCATTATATCATGAGCTCCCAGCTGATGGCGGACTTCTAGGGCCGTGAATCTAAATGTTTGTCATAAATTCCAGTAACTCTACATAAGTTGTTCAGCTTCTTGCATATAGTAGGTAATAAACAAAGGCTTCCTGAATAATGAATAGACAACTTCATGAGCTCACGACTCAAAGACACCTGCCACAGATTCTGAAAAAGATGCAGTCTCTGTCTTTGAGAATATTAGAATTGACTATTGACTAGGTCAAATTTCAAAGGTGAAGTTTTATTGAGACTCTTGATTTTTATAGATCAAAATAGTGAATGACATTGAATTTCCCTCAGATTTCCATCTCTATCAGCCAACAAGAAACACATACTGGTAAATTCCCCAGTAATAAAGCCCATCTAGCAAGTTCAGGGAAAGAAAGCACACTCACACACAGAAGTTAAAGACTTTCAAGTAGCCAACATCAGAGAGAATTTTTAATGCGTTCATAATGTCTTCAGTCCTTGTAGATCTGTCATTAAGCTACTTCCAAAACATCTCTGAAGAGACAGGCTGCTTTTACCTGTCTTCATGATGAATTCTGTACCTAGAACAGCCAATTAAAATGAGACCATTTTTAATAAAGCCATGCCAAGATTTAAAAGTAATTTGGTGGCATTAAGCTAATAAACTAAATTACAGTGATGAAAGAAACATTTCCATTAAAGCTTTAAAAAATGACACTCAGTACTCCAAAGTAGGGATAGAATTGAGTCTACATTGTCTCAAGGGAACCAAGATAATAAATGACAGCTAGAATTTTCAGCTAATCATAACAAATATATAATTAGTTTTGACCTTTCACAACATCCCAACAAATATAGTGATTCATAAGCATGCATATTGCAGAGGAAATTAATTGCAAGGGTATCTTTCACTGAGATGTTTAATGATCTCATCACGCAGATTTCCTGGATGATTTCTTTCCAAATTCCTCCCTAAAATAGTGCTTTTAGAGGCCATGCACCAGGTCAATTTCATCAAAACTGAACCAGGCAACATCTATACATGTTTCTGGCTCATACTTTTCCCTTTAGGTGGGTCCTTTTTCTCTGTTCCTCTCTCTTCTGTACCTGTATCTCCCTAGATCTGAACTTGACTTAAAGATCCAAGGTCAGATAGTTTTTTTTTTCATTTTTTTTTTTATTAAATCATAGCTGTGTACATTGATATGATCATGGGGCATCATTCACTAGCTTCACAGACCGTTTGACACACTTTCATCACACTGGTTAACATAGCCTTCCTGGCATTCTCTCAGTTACTGTGCCAAGACACTTACATTCCACATTTACCAAGTTTCACATATACCCTTGTAAGATGCACCTCTGATGTAATCCCACCAATCCCCTTCCCTCTACCCACCTCCCCCCTCCCTCCCCTCCCTTTCCGCCTTCCCCCTATTCTTAGGTTGTAACTGGGTTATAGCTTTCATGTGAAAACCCTAAATTAGTTTCATAGTAGGGCTGAGTACTTTTTGGGTACTTTTTCTTCCATTCTTGAGATACTTTGCTAGGAAGAATATGTTCCCAGGTCAGATAGTTTGATCCTGAAGTTAAGTGGCTCAAGTTGGTAACTTCTATAATCAATTTCTTTCGGGTCTAAACCAGTTTCTCCACCACAAATTCCAGCAACTGGTTCACACCGTACATGGTGTCATACTTGTGAAATGAGCAAATAAATCCATGCACAGCCATTAAAGTACCCCCCCCACTCTGAAATTCTCCTAAAGAAATCTTGGATTCATATTTCCTTTCCCACCTTCCTCTTTATATTTAATAATTGTATTTTTCTTTCCAAATAAATAACAACCCTTTGCAAGTTCACAGAAACTCACAAAGCACATTCAATCTTTCAAGCAAGGTTCCATGTCTGAGTGTGCTAATCTGTCTGAGATGGTTTAGTTATTGTACTTGTTTCTCATAGAAAAATGGGCTTTAAGGGCGGCGCCTGTGGCTCAGTCGGTAAGGCGCCAGCCCCATATACCGAGGGTGGCGGGTTCAAACCCGGCCCCGGCCAAACTGCAACCAAAAAATAGCCGGGCGTTGTGGCGGGCGCCTGTAGGCCCAGCTACTCGGGAGGCTGAGGCAAGAGAATCGCTTAAGCCCAGGAGTTGGAGGTTGCTGTGAGCTGTGTGAGGCCATGGCACTCTACCAAGGGCCATAAAGTGAGACTCTGTCTCTACAAAAAAAAAAAAAAAAAAAGAAAAATGGGCTTTGAGATCTACATGTGGCCACTTTTATTGCTAGGTGGCATCAAGTACCCTACTTCCTAAAAAATCCACAAAACACACAGCCAGGATGCTCTCAGGTTCACCGCCCATCACTATGCAGTGCTCTTGCTGCCCTGTACTGTCCCCATCCCGTGAAAGCAGGTATCTCATAAAGTGTGAGGAGCTCTACAGATTGTCCATCTGTTGGGGAGTGGTGCCTCTTCCCTATGTGGGAAGGGATGATGTGCTCCCAAGCACCATCACCAATCACACGAAGGGGCCTTCATGCAACTCCTTCTGAGGGAATGGGAGGCCTTCAGCCAGGAAAAACTGATATTTTACTCCTCTTTGGGATGCTTCTGCAGGAAACCACCTAAGGTGCCCCCATGACCACTGAGCGGGTGAAGTGGAAGGCTGCAGAGTGGATAGACTTGGGACTTGCCGCTCAATTAGCATGGGGACCCCCCAGAGCAGTTTTGTTACGTGTGCAGGATGAACAGCTTAATGAGAGGAAGAGCTGGAGCTCACCTGAGTGTGTTCTTTCAAACCATCACTATTTTACAAACAGCATTATTCTTCATTTCAGATCTTTCAAATGTTACATAATTACCTTTAGTCACAGCAGGAGTAGAATTTTCTACCTTTCATGTGTTCCAAGGACAAGAGTGCAGCCCTAAGACAATGGGGTTTTACTCTTGAGCTTTGCCCTGAAATCTTCAATCCAAATCACATTGTTTTTAAGGTTTAAATTATTTATACAGCTATGAATCATGACATGGACATGGTGGTAATTTGGCTAAGTCAAAGATAGATTATTTTTACTGAGAGTATAACTAGAACACTGGAAAGTTTTATTGAGAACAGAAAAAAATCATTTATGATCAAAATATTATTAAACCTCTGTTGCCCTTTGAGTAAAATTTTTGTGTCACCTTCATAGGTAATTATACAAAGGTCATACAAGATCCTTGGCTCAGCTTAATTGGTGGTTCTCTGAGCCTTTTATAGAACAGCATAGCAGCTTTTTCTGAAGCTGGCTTGATCACTACACAAAGGTTGTTAGTCCTCAGGTGGGACTCTGGCTTTATTTTTCTCAATGAGATTTTTCTCTTTAAGGTTTGTTAGACCTCTCCAGACTTCCCTTCAAGAGCAGCAAAAAAAAAAAAATATTCTTGAAAATGGATTCTATTCTTTCATTTACTCATTTTTTTATCTGTGGGAAAATCATAAAATTTTCTTACCTGAGAGTTACGATAAGAACGCAGAGTTACAATCAATTTGGGCAATGAAGGCAGGTTATGAGGGCTTTTTTCCTGAGGTAGGTGGGGGCAAAGATGGCAACAATGGGTCACTGTTACATCTCTAAGCTCGAAGAAGTGAGGAAAGAAACAAACACTAGAATCTTTAGGCTCCCCGAAGAGAGGACCATCTAACAAGAGCCACAGCCTCAAGCACAGAAATGCACTCATGGTAAACATGAGATCCAGTGAGGGTGGAGTCGGTCGAACCACGGATTTTACTCCTTTCCAGAGCTCTAATTTTGGCCCTACCTCATATTGGCTCAACACAACAAGAATCTATGTTTGACCTCCTGGTCAAAGGAGTCCAGTGATTCTGACTCTAAAGGTCACTTTCCTAGAAGGAATTGGGAAACAGATGCAGAAAGGCAAACAGAGAATATCTGGAATGGGTACAGGTGAAACTTACTAGATGCAGAATACAAACGCCTACACACATACAGTAACTAAGAAAATGCCATGAAGGCTACGGTGAACAGTTTGATGAGAATATTTCAGATTGTATATGAATCCCGCACATTGTACCCCTTGATTGCACTAATGTACACAGCTATGATTTAGCAATAAAAATAAATAAATAAAAGATAAAAAAAAGTCTGAGTAATGAAAAAAAAAGAATATCTGACATAGTATCTTCCTCTGTGTTAGGATTTATGTGCTTCCATACGTAATAAGCACCATTTGAAGCTAGAATATCATCAAAGTAAAATCCAATAAGTCTTCTGAAATCAAGTTTAACTCATGTAGACTCCCTGATGCTATAATGGTTTCTGGGAGAGAGAAAAAGAATGAAACAAAATCAATAAAGGGAATTCTAGATGTAGAAAGAAAAGGAACTATGCTCAAGGCTTAGAACCGACAGGTAAAACTGGGGCAAGTCTATGTATGTGAGCTTGATTATGTCACTTTACTTCCCTCTGGAAGTTTTCTACTTCATCTGGGAGACAATTAATAGCACATATGGCATACCTAACAGAAAGTGTTATTCTTAGGACTATAATTATTGTAAGTTTGAAGATGGAGAGAAAGATACCCCACTAGAGAGTGTACATCTGGTTTTAAAATAAAATCAGAGAGAAAATGGGCATCCATGAGGGTCCCATGTGTAGTTCACAGTTAAATATAGTATCCAGTGGCCAGAGGACACCTTGTCTCCAGAGTCATAAAGTTGTGGTCCTCCAAGGTCTCATAGAGACTCCTCATGTTCTTTCCGGGGCACATCCAAGTCAAATAAGCTGTAACCTAAAGCTGTTCCAATGAGCAGGAAGATCTTGTCCTAGGCTTCTTACATACCCCAAACCCCCAAATAGACCAGTATGTGGGATGTGGCTGGTCCTTTTAGTAAGTTTCCCAGCCAGGGCCTTGGCATGAAACAGAAGGCACACTAAAGAGTTAATGAAAGAGTATTTATTGAAAAGACTGTTTACAGAGATGAAGACAAGATTTGAGAGAAGCAGTAAGGGATGACACTATTATCCACAAGCCAGAGAAGCAGCTGTGATGAATCATGTTACCAGAACCCAGCGATGGTTTCAGCCATAAGATAGAAACCATCTGATAGGAATTGCAGCTGTAGGTAGCGGAACACAGCTCCTGTTGACAGCATGATGAGAAGGCAAGTGAGAGTGCTGTGGAATATCATGCAGCTAGGCTTCACACTGGATGGACCCACTGGGTCCGGGGAACCTGAGTGAGTGCCTTAGTCTGAGAGGTCAGCCAGCGCAAGGCAGGGAAGTGTACAGGATGGATCAACAGGGGTCCAGAGAACAGCCAGCACAAGCTCTGTGAAGTCTAATTAAAACTAAGACCACATGCACAATTATCCATAAGAAAAAAAAAAAAAAAACATAAGCCACATTCAGACCCAGAGATTATTGTCTGTTCTTGACAGAACACCAAAGAACAAAAGATGCCCAGCATGTTTTAAGAGAGCTGGTCGGATCACTTAGCCAAACATCAGAAAGGACTTTATAATGTTCTGCCTCTTTAGTAGATAGTTTAAAATATTCTGGGCCAGTCTTCAATGCCCATTTTGAGAGCCCAGGCTCACTCCAGGCCTTACCAGCTGGCCCATGTCTCTTTTATTCCCTACTAACATAATAAAGAGATATATGACTAGAAGATGAGCCCAAATCCTCTCTAGCTACTTGGCACCATAACTGGAATATATTACTCAATGCCTAAATCATGCAATAGACACAAAAGAAATACCTGTGTCTTTCATAGGACTCCAGCAACAGTCCCTTTCAGGCAGCACCAACAGCAGGGGGTATGTTGGTACACCTAGTATTGGGCTCCAGCTGTTTTTCCCTTTTCAGTCTACCTGGTAACTGAACATAGTTCTTCTGTGATAGCGTCTCATGGCTGTAGCTAGCTGAGTTCAAACATTTAATAAAGTTGTCTTTTGATAACAGTAGTTTAAGTGATTTTTTTTCTCTTCACAGTTGTTTAAATTTTCAAAATTTAAGAATAGAAAAATAAAGTTAAAATAATGGGGTCCTAGTGTTTCCAAAAAATGATCAAAGAAGTTTATGTAAGTGACTAGAAAGAAAAACAAAACTTTTTACGAAGGCAGATGGAGAATAAAACAAAAGACTAAAATTAACCAGGGGCTCCTTTTGTAGACCTGATTTCAGTGGCCTGCATCTCATGGCCATAAAATAAGTGCTATCTTGGAGGATTATATTATATCATGAACAAGCTTTGTTTATCTCATGAATACAAAGAATTTTCGAATTTAAAATAGATTAGTAGACTAAAGAAAAAGATATGCTTTCATCTGAATCAAAATAAAACCACTGAATAAAATTCTATTTCTATTATGGTATTTTGAAAATCTCTTAACATGATAAACATAGAAACTCCCTAATTACAGTAAAGATTAAACATTATGCTTATGAGAAACTTTAGCTGTTAATTCCTATAAGAAGGAGAACAAAAAGAAAGATATTCACTAATAGGGACACTATTTAATATAGTACTATGAAAAAAGAAAGTGTATATAAGGATTATGGAGAGGGATAAAATATTATGATTTGTAGATGTTGTGATCATCTACCTAGAAAACCAAAGGGCTCAGCAGACTATTAAAACTAATAAGAATTCATCATGGCTGCCAGCAATGCAGCCAACCAAACTACAAAAATCAATAGCATTGCTGCATACCAGCAATAACTACTTAGACTATGAAATATAAACAGGATCTTATTCATAATAGCAATGAAAATTATAAAGTCTCTTAAAACCAACTTTACCAAAAATTCACAAGAACACAGTAGATACTTTTCAAAATGTTAATTGAAGACATAGAAAGTGATTTGACAAAATGGAGACAGTCTAGGCTCCAGGGTGGGCTGGCAATATCGTAAAGATAGTAGTCTCCAAATTAATCCATAAATTCAGTAGCCACCCTTTCAAAATTATAGTGGGATTTCTTTAGAGAACAGGATCAATATACTCTAATATTTATGGACTAAAAGCACCCACATGTAGCTAAACCAACCATCTTAGTGTGTTTAGTGTTGCTGTAACAGAATAGCTGAAGTTGGGTAATTTATAAAAGTGGTTTATTTTGCTCACAATTCTGGTGGCCAGAAAGTCCAAGGGCATGGCGCTGGCATCTGGCATTGGCTTCTGGTGAAGGCCAGGAGTCACATCAAACAGAAAGGCAAGCAGGTTCATGCAAGCAAGACCCAGCACCAGGAACAGCCTCCATTTGTAACTGACCTGCTCTTTCAGAGCTAATCCATTCCTACAAGAGGTGAAATAAGAATTCACTCCTAACAGATGGCAGTATTCTATTCATGAGGGATTAGCCTCTGTGACTTAACCACCTCCCACTAGGCCCACCTCTCAACACCGCCACACTAAAGACCAAGACTCAACATGAGTTTTGGTGGGGACAAACCATACACAAGCCATAGTACCAACCTTAAAAAAGAAGAAAGAGGAAAACCAAAGTATTTGCTATTGACTCAGAGCTACAGAAAAAAAAAAGAGAGAGAGAAATTGACCAATAGGGCAGAATATATGTGGGAAGTTAATATATGATAAGGCTGGAATCATAAGTTAATGGTAAAAAGACAGATAGTTCAATGATGATGTGGTCATAAATGTTCTCACCACAAAAATGATAATTTTGTGAGGCAATGCACATGCAAATTAGCTAAACTTAGACATTCCACACTGTATATACATTTCAAAACATCAGGCTGTACACAATAAATACATACAATATTATCTGTTAGTTTTTTAAGTGATTTATCATATGTCGAAAATAAAAATGACTCCCTCCTCAACAATACTTCAAGAATGGACTCTCCACAGGAAAAGTGTGAACCATAGGGTAGCAAGAGCTTTATAATAAGCATTTTTTTACATTAATGCATTTATGGGGTACAATGTGATGATTTCACATGCAATTTGGAATGCTTATGTCATACTAGTTAATATAACCCTTACCTCATTTACTTAATTATTGTGTTAAGACATTTATATTCTATACTTAATAGATCCAACACGTACCCTTGTAATATGCACCATAGGTGTGATCCCACCCTCCCTCCATCTCACCTACCCCCCTCCTCCCATCCTCTCCTCCTTCATCCTGGGCCATAGTTGTGATCTAGTCTTCATATGAAAGTGTGACTGATTATAAATTGGTTTCAAAATAGTACTGAGTACCTTGGATACCTTTTCCTCCATTCTTGAGATACTTTACTAAGTAGGATATGTCCCAGCTTCATTCATATAAACATAAAAAAGGTAAAGTCTCCATCTTTTTTAAGGCTGCATAATATTCCATGGTATATTGAGGCACCTGTGGCTCAAAGGAGTAAGGTGCCAGCCCCATATGCCGGAGGTGGTGGGTTCAAACCCAGCCCCGGCCAAAAAAAAAAAATCAGTATTTAATATTCCATGATATACATATACCATAATTTATTAATCCATTCATGGGTAGATGGGCACTTGGGCTTCTTCCATGACTTGGCTAATATCTTTATTTCTAGTAAGAGTAGCTTACATGACAAAATTCCAAGACTACAGATGTCGGCATGGATGTGGAGAAAAGGGAACACTTTTGCACTGCTGGTAGGAATACAAGTTATTACGTCCCTTTTGGAAGGAAGTATGGAGAATACTCAGGGACCTAAAAACAGACCTGCTGCTCGATCCTGCAATTCCTATACTAGGAGTATGTCCAAAATAAGCATTTTTAAAAGAGCATAAATAGATAAATTCCATTTCAACAGCATTCTTCAAATCAAGGGAAAGAAAAGAACCACAGTGAAAAAATGACCAAAGAAGATTGCTAGGCAGTTGAAAGAAGCAAAAAGCCAAAGGCTAACAAGAATATAAATAGATATTCAAACTCAATGGCTATTAGAAAAAAATAAAAATAAAAACAACAATCTATCAAAAGGGAAGGCTGAAGAACGAAGACAAGGAATAGAGATGTCCTCATGTGGTGACAGTAAGAGACTTGTGCGGTCAGTCTGGAGTGCAACTAACACCACCCAGTCAAAATGAGTCAGCACGTGTCCTATGACCCAGCAATTCTATTCCTGAGTTTATAAATATATCATCACATGGATCTACAGCATATAAGAAAGAGATGCTCACTGCAGCATTATTGTTGAGAGAGGAATCTAAAGGCAATCTGGCTGGCAGTGCCTAAGAAAGGATATATAGGTGCTAGAAACTGCTGACTCAGCACACCAAGCCCCCTTTTTTTTTTTGCTCTCTTAATTCAGAATACACACACAAAAAGTAAATTTCTCAGCACTCCCTCAAGATTAGGTATAGACTCATGGCTAGATTCCCAAAGCAAGAAATGTTTGGCTGAAATGCTACTTATAAACTTATAAAGACTACTTACAAACCTGGGCAAAAAAAACACAAAACTCCCCAGTGCAAATGTCCCTGATCCTTCATGCCTCTTCGATGGCTGCTATACTGTGCCACCTGCACTCCCCTTTCAAAACCGAAGGATTTATTTCCCACAAATACTAGGAGTACTACTGGCCCTCAGGTCTTGAGAATTCTTGGAATCCCTGTGATGAGCCACAAGATAAAAGGGGCCTGGGTCCCTAAATTACAGCTTTGAGGAGAACTCCATGTTCTAGGCTATTAATTTAGTTTCAAGTTAATTAATTCATATGATGGTTTGTTAAGCCCCTGAAATTTAAAAGATTTACCAAGTACATGTCCAGTGTTACTTTAACTCATAATGTCATAAGGAAAATGTGGTGGGTGAACACCATGATGAATCACGAAGCAAATAAAAGCGATGGATTAGATATATATTTAGCATCACGGATGGAACTTAAATACATAGTTCTTAGTGAAAAAAGTGAGAAACAATACTATGTATATTAATTTAAAAATATATGTATGGCACTCTGTTCTTTCCTGTTTCTCCTTCACACTTTTTGGGGGTACAAATGTGAAGCCTGAGGTTCAAGCTGCTCTCTGGAGCTTTAAGAATGTGTCACAATTTATGGGGGCAAGACATGATTGTAAGAGGGACTTTACCTAACAATTGCAATCAGTGTAACCTGGCTTACTGTACCCTCAATGAATCCCCAACAATAAAAAAAAAAAAAGAATCAAATCCAGGGCTGGAGGTCCCAGCACATGTCCTAATCATCAGTTCCTAACGACATCATGGAGTCACCAGGGTACATAAGGACTTTTCTTTTTTTTACATGAAAGAAAAATAAACTCTCTTGTTTTTTAAATTGCTTGCACATAAAACAATACACCTTTCTTCAGGTAGACACACAATAAAAGATCACACATTAAACACAGCTATGCCACATTTACCAATAGAGGGAGAAAGAAGAGAATCATGACGCTGGGCATGGCATAAAGGGCAGTCTATAAACGTGTGACTGAATGAGTAAACAAATAAATTTAGAGAGCAGTACACGCAGACCAATAGTAACACATAACGTGGACTGATGACTTTGACAATGCATTCCCACTTCCTATAGGGATTTCAAAAAGGTTAAAGAAAAGCACAATCTATGTTGGTAACAACCGCCATGCCCGGTTTCTGTGCTCTGATTTTCCATCTCCCATTTAGATGTATGTCTTAATAAAAGAATTTGATACCTTTACCATTGCCCTGAAGTTGATTTTTCTCAAATGCTGTTCAGCTCCACAGAATTCAGGTCAGCCTAAAGGATTTCATATACAGTCTCAGAGGAGGACCATGCAGTAGCCACCATGGAGCAAGAGACAAAGAGCAGGGGAGCAGGTGCTTTTGCTGCCTGGAGAAATTCCTCTGAAGCAGACTGCAGTGGAAGTGCTAGCTGGCCCACAGTCACACCCTGAAATGAGCTGGAGTGTCCGTCCCACAGTCCTGGAAAGGAGCCTAGCAGTTCTCTGTCAAAGGGCCTAAGCTCCTGTCCAGTGAATGGGAATGTTTACCAGGGGCACCGCTGAACCAAATAAACTGCACTTTTATCTCACTCAATCCTGTGCACCATACTGTAGAAGAAAACCAATGAATCAAAGCAGCCATAAGCACTTACACTCATTCATACCTAGCCCCCCATCAGTATTAGCCTGCCTAAAAGTGTTTCAGTTAAGAATTACCACCCTCTTCAACTCTGCAATCATAGCCGTTATGTGTCATCAGGCTGAAATCAGTTCCCTGAGAGATGTCCTGATTAAGCGGATTTCCCAGTGGAGCACAGCACACCATTCTGATTAGATTCCTAATTTATATGGGAGGCCTTGTGTTATATAGAAAGGAGAAAGGGGTTGCTGAGGACAATTGTCAGCCTCTGAGATGTCTACCTGTGCATTTGGCCCTCCAACAACAAACCTTCCCCATCTCTGATGAGAGAGGAACTTATAGCCAAAGTAGTGCTAAACCTCTTGAATAAAATATAAATCCTTCCTTATGCAATCACAACTGCCCCTCAAGAACTTTCAGGAACATCACAGTTATCCCCTTGTGGGACAAACCCTTTGACTGGTCATCAGTAGACAGAAGGACATAGAGGAAAAGAGTGGCCACAGTGTCCAAGACAGGATACATGTAGTCTTTTGTACCTTTAAAAAATTCTTTTGTGTTTTACTTTACAACAAACTCAAATAAATAAATGCATGAAGAAGGAAAGAATGAATGACTAGCATGTTTGACCATCAAGGCAGGACATATAAAGATAAAGCATCAACTACTATTATACTCACTGATGTCACAAAGCCACGAAAGGACAGGAAATGTTGGCCTTAGAACTACACTAAAAACATGAAATGAAAACATATTTGACTTGGTTGTTGGCCAAATCACTTGAACACAGTGTCAACTTAAATTGTGAACCTCATAAATGCTCCCTTAGCATACTGTTGTATGGAATTTACTAGAGAGATTTAAATAGGATCCTAAGAGCAGACAGTGAATACTATGATTTCTTTAACTCTCATCTCCCTCATTTGCAAAATGTATTATGAAACTTCATCAGTTCCCTGAGATGTTCAAGACAAATAATTACAGGGGCAATGACCAACCTTCAGATCCTGTAGGGAGAAGCCAAACGGGGAAAGAGCAAAGTGTGAGGAGTTGAAATATTTATCTCCCATTTAGTAGTTATGGGGCCCAAATAACTCACTTGAACTTTGGTTCTCTTTTATCATCTGAAAACTGGCATGTAGGGCTGTTTTTACATGACTATAAGGAGCACTCATAAAGAGTGACACAGTTTCAGAGGCTCCCAAAATCTGTTCATGCACCTATGCAGTAAAAATACTTACAACTAGTCCAGAGGGTTTTGTGAAGATTCAGTCCATCATGTGAGTAGAACTGAGTTTTGACTATACTGTATTCAATACGGAAACTTAACTCTGCCTTTTCTTTCCCCTAAATGGAAAAGTGCTACTTGCTATTTCCCACCCCTAAATGATAACGTAGGCAGGGCCCAGAGTTTTTCAGGTGATTTCTGGGTATTAAAACAGCTCATTTTCACACCCAGCCCAATCTAAAGCAGCATTTGTCCCTTAGCCAATTAGAATATTATTACTCCTTCCCCAGCTTAAATTTAAAATTCTGCCCAGCAACAGTCTTGTCCTGTCACTCGCTCTACCATACTTTTCTATTCCTTCCCCGTTTCATACGCTGCTTCTGGAGACCCCACATGGAATATAAAGACAGAGATGCAATAGGCAGACAAAGAGATAGAAGTCTTTTCTGACAGGTGCTGCCCTTGTAAGGTTTGAGTGTTGACTTGTAAGCAAATGCCCAAAAGCTGACTTTTTCCAGCAGGAAATTGTCATGACTTTTTTAGTGTTTCCTCCATAGGAACCTCCTGTACTCTTCCGTACCCTTATCTGGAAAATACCTTCCCTATGGCTCCTTTTTAGGAGCCACTCACTCCATGACACACTGAGATGGGTTTGTCACCTGGGGTTGCCTCCCCCTGGAAGGAATCCTCCGGGCCCAGCTACCATCTGCCTGCTATAAGGTGCCACCTTCCCTCCTCTTTCAAGACTGAAGGATTTATTTCCCCAGATGGTAGTAGTACTACTGGCCCTCAGCTCTCAGAAATTTTCCAAAAATTGCCTTAAGTGAAGACAAATGCCTTCCCTAGGCAGCCTGCACCCAATGACCAATCAAAGTGGGCACAAACTACCAGACATTTACCCAATGGGAAAAAAGACACTTGCACTGTAATGTTTATAGCAGCACAGTTTACAATTGCAAAGATGTAGAAACTACCCAAATGCCATCAGACCATTAATAAAATGTAGAGTATGTATATCATGGAGTACTACTCAGCCACAGAACAAAAAAGGTGATCTAGTGTTGCTTGTAACAACATGGAATTGTTGACCATTAGAGACCATTCCTTTAAGTGAATGAAGAATTAGAGACCATTCCTTTAAGTGAATAAAGTATCACAATAATGGACAAATGAACATCATATGTGCTCAATAGTAAATTGGACCTAGTCAATCAACAGGTACATGCCCATTTGTAAGTATACATCAATGGAAATCAAGTAAGTGAGAGGGGAAGGGGGGGTTGGCATACACTGTGAGTGAAGGGCACACTTATAATTTTGACTTCAAATGTACAAAAGCAAAGTATATAACCAGAAAGTGTGTACCCCTGTAATATTCTGAAATTTATAAAAAGAAATGTTCAGTCTAAGGACATAATAAGTGTGAATAAATTTAGCTAACATTTGCTTGGCTGATTTTCCAAGAGGATCAAAAAAGGAAATGAAGAACATTAATGATAAACTATTCAATGGAGCATTTTGAAATTGTCAATGTTGCAAAAATGGCATTTTATAGAGTTCAGATACATAATACGTTTCACAGAATGTTCATAAAAAAATAAAATGATCAAACCATATCCTTTTAGACATGGATGGCATAGCAAGGGGTTCATTTGGTGTATAGTAAATATTTGAAAATGATTTCCATTCATCTAAAGAAGAGTATAGGACAACATTTGCTGAAGAAAAGGTCTTCATAGAGCACATTAAAGTAGTTGGCGTTAGATTAGATTTCATTTGTGTTGTAAGGAAAAAATACTTAATATTTCTTTTACATATGAAGGAGTTAACTTACTTAACAGCAGGTAGATTGCCACTCCAGTTTTCTTATAATCCTCAAAATTGTATTATGCATGAGATTGCATGTGCTCGATTAAAGGACTTGTTAATATTACCTTCCCTCCATGCCCCTAATAAATGGCCAGCCCATTTGCCCCACTCAGGACAACCTTGAAGGGCCATCCCAGCTTCCGAGGTCTGGTTGGCATCTTTTGAGGCCTCTGCTCAAACTATTTCACAGCCGGTGTCTCTCTCTTCTCAACTCTCCTTTCTTCTCTTCCTTTCCACAACAGTTGATCCCAAGAACACTCCCGAAAAACTGTACACTACTTTTCATTTTGGAGCATGCTTTTTAGAGAACCTGAATGGCAACAGCATCCACTTAAACCGTGAGAAAATTCAGCATCTTTTCTCCACTGCCCATGTCACTGTAGCTCCAACAATCCTTTTACCTTTATCCTTCTCCCAAAAGATTTAGAATTTAATGCCTCCATAACTCCAACAGATACAATGTTTTCCCCAAGAACTAAACAAATTTCTGTAGTTCAGAGCATGAGCAGTAGGGGGCACTGAGGGATGGAATGAACTTCCTCCCTCTCTCCACCACATGCTATCCAAACTCCCTACAAATGGTCTCTTTCTTAGCTGAGGTCATCAGGAAATAAAGCTTGCAGTGGAGCATAGATGTGCTAGAATGTTATCCAAAGTCAAAGAATGGGAACAGTGAGTTAGAGAGAAGAAGGGAGAAATAATAAAGGAATAAAATAAAAGATGCTTACTGAACTGGCTGTCACGAAGTGTGACCTGATGCATACTTTGCTGGGATTGCACCTGAAAACCACACTAAACACTGAATCTGCATCTCAGGATGGTCCTTGGTTATGGTGGAGAAAAAGAGAAGAATTTATCTACTGGTTCCTTCCCCTCAGTGGTCAAAGTTCTCATCTACAAGGCAGTAACTCCCCTAACTTCCAATTTGCCTGTGCAAACACAAAGCAGGGGCCCTGCAAATAATCTTTGGTCTGAGGTTGTATCTTCGTGTTAGAATTCTTTGCCATCTAGGGAAGCAAAGATTTCTTTTATTCTTTAAAGAGTTTCATTTTAAATTTAAATCCATAAGACCTATTATTTGTCCTCTATATTTTGACTTAAAATTAAACTTCTCCACCTCTAACTCATTTCCCTTTATCTTCATCTTATCATGCACAGCTAACAGAAACAAGTTGGTTTATATTCTTTCCATGTGAAAAATGCATTCATCTTTCCTAAGATCTCTGACATTTTCAAAACTCTCACCTATTAAAGCTCAGGATCCCGTAATTTTAGTCAGGCCCAAGTCTAAGTGAGTCTCCCCAGGAAAAGCACATTGAGCGCTGTTTCTCTCAGTATGAATATCTGTGAACTAAATTCTTTTCTCTCTCACCCTGTATTCAACATGCAGTGGTGACACGTGCATAGGCTATCCCAGTAGACACATTCGAAAGAGGGAAAATGGTATATGCACAACAAACATTGGTATACGGCATTCCAAAATCCAGCTGGGCACCCACTGCCAACTTCTTGGTAGAATTTCAATCCCATTTCCTATTTCTTTAGAATCATTCTTGCTGCTCTTAGCACTTCCTTTTTATGCTCTTGATTCTTCTTGCCGGCCCACTTGTCCTTTTCATAAGAAATTGTTGGCACTTCCACTTGAGGAGTTTCCTCAGTCTGCTTTCTGTTCAATTTGGGTATGCAAAGACCTGTCTATATTTTGTAGTGTTTCTGTACCTTCTAGTCCAAGTTGCTGATGTTTCTACTATTAAAACTCTCTTTAAAAATTCTGTGGGTAACCTGTACTCTTATTACCTTTACACCATTGGACAAACACATATCTTGTCAAGATAGCCGTTTTCTACCTCTAGTCACCTGCAAGACAATGCCTTTAAGATTCTTAAAAGCTCAGTTTTTGAATGGAGGAGATTCAGCAAGCATGTCCTTAAGATCTTTAGTAACCTTTTGTCTGTCTAAATGCTGCACTGCCTTAGAAGAAATTTAAAGTCCTATCCTGGAAGTACTCTTTGGTCTGAGGCTGTGTCTTGATTTGGAGAATCCTTTGCCATTTGGAGAGGATAAAAAACAGTTTTATTTTCAAATCTGTAAGTCTTAACTTTTTTTATTTGTCCTCTAAATTTCAATTGAAAATTAAACTTCTCCACTTGTAACTCATGTCTTTTTATCCTCAATGTATTATACAAAACCAAAAGAAACAAAGTTGGCACTGTTAACATTCCACCTGAAAATGTACTTAGCCAAATCTATCATGTCAATGCATTCATTAGGCAAATGTGTTTCTAAACTCTTCACCACTATTTAATAAGGATATACTTTCCTGAAACTTCTAGCAACACTTTTCTCAATGTCTTTTATGCCATTACCAAAAGTCCCTTTGAGGGCCATCAAGCTTTTGATAATAGTCTCTTCATGGATGCTATTATAGCATCCCACTTCTGATCCAAGACCTGTTCTGTTTATCTATTGCTGAGAGAAAAATCATGCCAAAACAGTGGCTAAAAATGATAACAATTACTTATTTTGCTCAGAAATCTGGGAATTGACTGAGTTCAGACAGGCAGCTCTTACTCAGGATCTCCCATGTGATTGAAATTAGACAGTGGCTGGGGCTGAGCTCATTTTGAAGGCTCTTCCACCCATATGTCTGGAACCAATACTGGAAAGACTCAGACAGGAACAGCAGGGGCTCCTCTGAGAAAAAAGAGCGCTCTCTCCCTCTTTCCGTCTTTCCTTCTCTCCTTTCTCTCTGTGTTTTTGTTCAAGGATCCCCAAACCCATCCTCAGATGCAATGATCTTCTAGAAGGGCTCACAGAATTCAGCAAAGCTTTTATACACACAGTCGTGTCATAGTACAAAAAAAGGATACAGATTAAAATCAGCAGCGGAAAACAGGTACAGGAAGAAGCCCAGGAGGCACCAAGTGAAAGCTTCGAGTTGCCCTCTTCCCGTGGAAATATGTGAGCAGTACTTCATTTTCCCAGCAGCAATGTGTGCCAATATGAACAAAATATTTCTAGCCACGGAAGTTCGCTCAAACCTTTTGTGACCAGTGCTTGTTTTGGGGTCAGTGACATTGGTACGGCTGACTACCCACATAGCTGACCTCAGCTTTCCCGCCCCTTCAGGGGTCAACCTGAAACCACAGCCCGAGGTCTTCTGCCATAAATCACAACACTGTCATTAACTGTCTGGCATGGTCCAATTCTTAACAGGCCAGATATTGCAAAGGACTGGGAACAGTAGTTTATGCCTAAAATCCTAGCATTTTGGGAGGCTGAAGTGGAAGGATTTTTTGAGGCCAGGTGTTCTAGACCATAGCACGACTCCGTCTCTACAAAAAAATTAAAAAATCAGCTGGGCCTGGTGGCACAGCATACAACTGTACCTGTAGTCCCAGGTAGTCAGGACGGTGAGGCAGGAGGATCACTTGAGCCTGGGAGTTTGAGGTTGCTGTGAGCTGTGACAACACCACTGCACTCTAGCTTAGGTAACAGAGTGAGACCCTACCTCAAAAAAGAAGAAAGAAAGAAAGAAAGAAATTCCAAGAGCTTAATGATTACTTTCCAAGAGCTGAAAAAAAAAAGGCAAACATTTCCTTGGATGCACAGAGTTTGAACAGCTTAAACCCAGCGAGTTAATCCTTTATAGCACATTGAATCTGCACATTGACTAAGGGTAAACAGACTTCAAATATAGTGGCTCACGGCTCCCAGAACCTGTATCACAAGAGAAATAAGAGCAGCCACATGGCATCCTCTAACTAAGGCCCAGAGGACACAAAGCATAATTCCATTCTTCAACCAATCACGAAGGGAGCCCATGTTCAGGGGCCTGACTCGTAGACACCACCTTATGATGGAAGGAACGTGAAAGCCTCCACAGACAGTTATTCTCACTCAGCCACAAAGTCCATCCTGCCTCTCTTAACTCTTAAGAAGAATTTTTTTCCTTTTTCCTCAACCTAAAGAAAAAGCACTTTTAAATCAAAAAGAAATAAACACAAAGAATTCTTCAATCGAGGCAAAAATACGAAGTCTAGGTTCAAATACAGAAACCTCTCTTGGCCTGAGGAGAAGCTTTATTTGAGTGAGTTGGCTCTGCCTCCCACTGTGGGGGAAACAATCAGGAGACTCCAGGGCTTCCAAGAGCACCTGAAACCACCCTGGTCCCTTCCTGCCTGGGAGAACTGTGTCCCTTCTAAAAGCCAAGTAGACTCCTTTATTTCCTTTTTCCTGTTTTTTTCTCTTACTTCAAAATCCTGCACATAGAATTTTACATGAAACCCTTTCTTAAATCTTTTTTGTTGTTATTGTTTGGGATTCATTGAGGGTACACTGATTGCATTTGTTAGATAAAGTCCCTCTTACAATTGCCCTGTCTTAAATCTTAAAGAAATAATCTCTATGTAGCAAACATGATAGATGTCTTTGTAAAAAAAACACTTGTTTCTATATGTCACAGGCCAAGACATTGATGACCTTGTTACTCCCCTCATGAGAAATTTCTTTTTAACTTATTCCATTCAGCATTTTACATTTTGCTTGCTACCTTAATGTCAAACTTTTAGAAATTAAATCTTTGGGGAATGATCCCAAACCTCTCAGAAGGCAGAAGAGTTCTTGGCCTCAGAGAGAAGGCATGGAATTGCCAATCCATGTAGCCCCTGGCCTATCTTCAATGTGGGTCCTGATTTCCCTCCAGAAAGGAGAATTTCTGCAGGTGGTCTGCGACTCAAAGAATAAAAGCTCAGCTGTTCAGAGAAATAGCCTGTTCATTCACATACTTCTCCTGATCAGAGAACAGTAGCCCAGCTATGCCAAGAAACGCTTATCCAACACACAAAAGCCAGAAAGTGGTAAAGAGGATTCCTAATAAATTATTAGAAATCGCTTGCAGGCGTCTCTGTTACCCGGCATTTCTAAATGCAGTCAAAGAAAAAGGAAAGGCATTAGCCTAAAAGTCTACTGCAAACCCAGTCATCACTGTGGAAAAGGCCGTTAAGGATGGTCATTATGGCTTAGAAACCCCTAGGTAGTTATGTCACATTCCTTTGGATCTTGTCCAAACTTTTGTTCAGAGTGAACCCATACAGAGTGAACCTGGTAGAGGAAGAACGTCCAACCAGGAGAGTTATTTTTCTAGGCTGTTAGTGAAAGTGGCTTTATCTGCTGTGCTAAGAACACGGTAGATGCTTAAAACACAAAATGATTTTGAAGTTTAATTTAAATTTCACCCTCCTGGCTATTTGTATTTGTATTTCACTTCGCTTGAACAATAAAGTACCTTGGATAGGTTTGAGCATGTGGTTAAGCCTTTTAATTTCCTGGCCCTCATGCACTCCTGCCCACACGGCAGGGTGGCTGCCCTTAGCACAGAAGCTGAATTTTTAAATTGTTCATTGATATCTTTGGCCTAACATCACTACCAGGTTTTGTGTACAAGTCCCATTGTCACATTCATACCAACTGAATTTTGATGACATCTGGGTTTCTCAGTAATGTAGCAACTGCCCTTACGTGCTGCTAGCCACCCCCATGACAACTAATAGATGGTAATTCTTCAAAGATATACCCCACATCTTAAACAGAATGAAAGGGATCACTCGAAAAATGTGGAATCCTATCACACAGCTGAATAAATTCCTTCTTTATTGATGAGAGGACTCAGTATCTCAGGAAAATATTTTCCAAATAACAGGAAAGTCATTTCAAGTGACTTTTTTCCTTTTCAGCAAACTAGGAATCTTTCCTCTACAAGAGTAGCTTGTTTGGAATTAGATCTTTGTAATCAGAGACAATGAGCGGTGCTGTTAATTTACCAGTGTAAGAATCAGCTCAAGCGCGTTCACCTCTTCCATGCAACTGACTGTATGCTCTTATAGACTCGGGTTTGCCTCCAGACTGAGCTATTTGGTTTTTGCCTTATTTTCAAATGGGCAAAGTATAGAGGCAGCATGATGAATGATTCAGGGCTGAAAGAAAGAGACCTGTTTCACAGAAGTTGTATCTTCAAATGCAGACATTCCCACTGTCGCGTTTTATCATTAATTGGTTCAAAAGTGTGTGACATACAGAAACATAAAAGAGGACATGCAACCCCTATTTCTCCTTAGATAGCACTCAATTTCAGCCTGTCATTTTAGATAAGAATTTATATGTAAAAAACACCTATGGAGTTCTGAATACAACTCCGATAGTGCACCAGAGGACTAAAGATTAATAAGTACTTGCTCCCACTTTCCAAGGAATTTACATTCTGATGAGGAAGATGGAAGAGGCCAGAGCACACACAGATAAAGGAGGTGCATGAAAATAAAGAGAGGAGAAAGGGGGAAGACTCTGGGAGCAGGGAGCAGGTGAGAGAGGCATGTCAGGATCTGGAAGCAGAAAATAAACTAGATGGATGAGGAGCTATTTTTAAATATAAGTTCAGGAGTTTAGGTTAGAGTTATTGATGGATTTTAAGATAGGAAATTAGACAAGATAGGGAGAAAGACACGATACCTACATGGCCTTTCATAAAAGATAAAATCACCCCAGCGTAGTTCACTCTGTCCTCAAGATGTCATCAAGATGTCACACAGAGATAAGCTGCAAAATACGAGGATTAGCAGGTTAGGGATGAAGAAACCACAGCCCACCACCTGTTTTTGCATGCTAAGAATGGCTTATACATTTTGTATTTTAACATTTATAGTGGTTGACTATCCAAAGAATATTTCATGATACATGTAAACTATTAATATATGAAACTCAAAATCCAAAACCATTCATAAAGTTTTATTGGAACCACCTATGTCAATTTTGTTACATATTATTTATTGTCTGACACAACAGCAGAATTGAGTCATTGTGACAGAGATTGCATTTAAGCCTGAAAAGCTAAAATATTTACTATCTCATCTTCCCAGAAAAAGTTTGCCCAGCCCTGCCCTAAATGGTACAGTCTTCCAATGCCCTCGCATAACTTACAAAGATTTGCTGGCAGGAAAGAGAGATAATCCGCAATACATGTATTAAGATTCAACAGCAAAGATGGCTGACTGAAGCCAGCTTTCCACAGAGGCTTCCATCCAGAAGGTGAGTTAAAGGACAGAAATTTAGCAAGTAACCTGGTGGATTAGAGCTGCACCAATAGAGAAGTTTGAAGAATGCACATCAACCCCTCTGAGGCAAGCTTCAACCCCAAGGATATAAACAAAAGGTACAAAATCCATCACCAAGTGGACGGGAGTCCCCTCCCCCATGTGAATGGCTCAGAGTGCCCCACAAACAGACGAGCAGAGTTCAAAGGTTCTCCCACTACACTCCACAGGAGAGACCTTCCAAAAACTGGACCTACCTCCCCTACTAGGGTGCCACGGCATTCTCCTGCCAGGCATAAAACTGTATAAAACTGTATATATACTCTACCTGCAATTCTGAGCTCCCAGCACTCCACTCCACTCTCAATCTGAGGTCTGGAGGCCTGTCCCCCAGGAGTCCATATTCTTGGGTGAGTTCTTGAGGGATATGGACAGGGCCTAGACTGCAGCTGGTCAGTGTAGATTCTGCAGCATGGGAGTGAGGAGAGGACGGTCAGCTGAGAGGGAACAACACTGGAGCAGCGGTGCTCTGAGGCGCAAAGTGGCAGCTGTTTTGGGCAACAATAGGGCTCACTCCCAGATATTCTGAAGCCACACCCCCCATCTCCCTGGGCAACCAGAGGAAGCCAGGCATCTTCTCAGGTGGCAACACCATGGAACAGATCTGGAACAGAAATGCAGGCCCCGTGAGTAAAGGGTTTGCCTGAGGTGGTACCAGCCTGCATGGAGCATGGGGACTAGAAAACGCACATGCAGAGGTGGGAAATTCCCAGGGTGGGGCTAACCCAGAGGACCGCTTTACTGAGCCTAAGATGCACCCGGCCCTCAGGGGATTGTCAGCCTATGGACAAAGGAATGCAGGAGGCTAGAACTGACAGCTAACTGAATACAAACCTGCAAGAACAAAGACACGGCCTAAGGCGCAGGCTCTGGGAACTCAAAACAGCTTCTCTTCTGCAGGGGAATTTAGCAGGGACAGAAACAAATTCCCACAAAGTTGTTCTGTTCTCTTCTGTCAGTAACATCAATCAGGGGCAGGGCTGGAACTGAGTGAACATCCCCCAGCCTCCATCAAGCACCTGAGGTTGTCAGGCATCACCTCCCCCTATTGGATAGAGGCAGAGCGCAGCAGCCTGGCTGAGCAGATATAGATTTCCTTTTGATTCAGGCAGGTGCATACCCCTGGAGTATCTGCTCATTGGAGGCAACTGGGTCACAGCCCTGCAGGGCTATCAGTGACTGGGTGTGACAGAGGTGCAAGGTGGAAGGAGGCATTAACATTCCCAGACTAATCTATTTGCTGGTTGGGTCCTCCTGACTCCACAGAGCACTGGAGTAAGCCTTATCAGAGTTTTCACCAGACCCCTGTGACCCAGTTGCCTAAAATCTCCCACCTGAGACAGGTGCTGAATGAGACAATTGATTTGGACCTTTTGAACTGAGCCAATCGCCCAAGGATTATTCAAGTGGTGCCCTGGGTGTGTGGTTGTAGGATGTTTTGATTTTCCTTTTCCAATTGTTGCCTGTGGGGGTGGGGTGATTTAATTGCTGGTATTTCTCCACAGCTGAAACGTCAACACAGAGTAACTGTTTCACTAGGGTCGGACAGAGACCAGCTGAAAACAAGGCAGAACCACTTATCCCCACCACGCAAAACAGGTCCCCGGTTTCTCAGGCCATAGCACTGTATGGGTCCTTGACAAAGCTCCAGTGGAAAAATCAAATGGTGTAAAATAATCATGGAGTGGAATCAGCAGAAAAACTCTTGTAACACAAATGACCAGAATAGATCAATTCCCCCAAGGGAAGATATGGCAGATGTAACTAAAGATCCCATTCATGAACAGCTGGCCAAGATGTCAGAAATTGAATTCAGAATTTGGATTGCAAACAAGATTAATAGAATGGAGGAAAATTTGGAATTAGAAATTTGAGGAGCAATTCAAAAGTTGGAACTAGAAATACGAGAAGAAATTCAAAAGTTGTCTCAAGAATTTAATGAATTTAAAGTCAAAACAACCAAAGATTTTGATGGGACCGAAGCAAGAATTTGCAGACCTCAAAGATCTGAAAAATACAGTAGAATCCCTCACTAACAGAGTGGAGCAAGCAAAAGAAAGGATTTCAGACATTGAAGACAAAGCTTTTGAACACTCCCAAACTCTCAAAGAGGAAGAGAAATGGAGAGCAAAGATGGATCATTCTCTCAGAGAGCTCTGGGATAATTTGAAGAAGGCTAATATCCCCCCACCTCATCAGAATCCCTGAAAGTGATGAAGTGGCCTTGCAAGGCACAGAGGCCCTTCTCCATGAAATTATGAAAGAGAATTTTCCAGACATGCCAAGAGATTCTGAAATTCAGGTAGCGGACAGTTTCAGAACCCCAGCACTACTTAATCTGAATAAGACCTCCCACAGGCATATCATACTTAACTTCACTAAAGTTAATAAGAAGGAGAAAATTCTGAAAGCAGCCAGATGTAAGAAATCCATTACCTACAAAGGGTAATGACTGCAGATTATTATTACAATGACTGCAGATCTCTCTGCTGAAACTTTTCAAGCCAGAAAAGGGTGGTCATTGACTCTAATCTCCTAAAGCAAAATAACTTTCAACCCTGGATCCTGTATCCAGCTAAACTGATTTTCATTTATGATGGAGAAATTAAATATTTTAATGACATTCATATGTTGAAGAAATTTGCCATAACCAAACAAGCTCTTCAGGATATTCTCAGACCTATCTTTCAGAATGACTAGCCCAATCCTCTACCACAAAAGTAAACTGACTCAGAAACTTTTGATCAAACTCCAATGTCCACAGTGGTGAAAGGATTAAAAATGTCCACTGAACTTCTGAAAAACTCAATACCCCAAATTTTACCAGACTTATCAATATTCTCCATTAATGTGAACGGCTTAAACTGTCCTCTGAAGAGGCATAGGTTAGCTGACTGGATACAAAACTCAGGCCAGATATTTGCTGCATACAAGAGTAACATCTTACCTTAAAAGATAAATATAAATTCAGGGTGAAAGGATGGTCATCCATATTTGAGGCAAACGATAATCAGAAAAAAGCAGGTGTTGCAATTCTATTTGTAGACACAATAGGCTTTAAACCAACAAAAGTAAGAAAGGATAAGAATGGTCACTTCATATTTGTTAAGGGTAATACTCAACATGATGAGATTTAAATTATTAATATTTAGGCACCCAACCAGAATGCACCTCAATTTATAAAAGAAACTCTAACAGACATGAGCAACTTGATTTCCTCCAGCTCCATAATAGTTGGAGATTTCAACACTCCTTTGGCAGTGTTGGATCGATCCTCCAATAAGAAGCTGAGCAAAGAAATTTTAGATTTAAATCTAACCATCCAACATTTGGATTTAGCAGACATCTACAGAACATTTCATCCCAACAAAACGGAATACACATACTTCTCATCAGCCCACGGAACATACTCCAAAATTGATCACATCTTAGGTCACAAGTCTAACCTCAGTAAATTTAAAGGAATAGAAATTATTCCTTGCATCTTCTCAGACCACCATGCAATAAAAGTTGAACTCAGTAACAACAGTAATCTGTATACTCATACAAAAACATGGACAATAAATAACCTTATGCTGAATGACAGCTTGGTCAGAGATGAGATTAAGAAGGAAATTGCCAAATTTTTGGAACAAAATGACAATAAAGACATGAATTATCAGAACCTCTGGGATACTGCAGAGGCAGTCCTAAGAGGGAAATTTATAGCACTGTAAGCCTTCCTCAAGAGAACGGAAATAGAGGAAGTTAACAACTTAATGGGACATCTCAAGCAACTGGAAAAGGAAGAACATTCCAACCCCAAACCCAGTAGAAGAAAAGAAATAACCAAAATTAGATCAGAATGAAATGAAATTGAAAATAAAAGAATTATACAACAGATCAATAAATCAAAAAGTTGGTTTTTTGAAAAGGTCAATAAAATAGATAAACCTTTGGCTAATCTAACGAGGAAAAAAAAGAGTAAAATCTCTAATCTCATCAATCAGAAATGACAAAGACAAAATAACAACAGACTCCTCAGAAATTCAAAAAATCCATAATGACTATTACAAGAAACTTTATTCTCAGAAATATGAAAATCTGAAGGAAATTGACCAATACTTGGAAGCACATCACCTTCCAAGACTAAGCCAGAGTCAAGTGGAAATGATGAACAGGCCAATATCAAGTTCTGAAATAGCATCAACCACATAAAATCTCCCTAAAAATAAAAGCTCAGAACTAGATGGCTTCACATCAGAATTCTACCAAACCTTTAAAGAGGAACTAGTACCTATATTATGCAACCCATTCCAAAATGTAGAAAAGAAGGAAGACTACCCAACATGTTCTATGAAGCAAACATCACCCTGATCCCCAAACCAGGAAAAGACCCAATAAGAAAAGAAAATTATAGATCAATATCACTAATGAGTATAGATGCAAAAATATTCAACAAGATCCTAACATACAGAATCCAGCAATACATCAAACAAATTATACATCATGACCAAGTCAGTTTTATCCCAGGTTCTCAAGGCTGGTTCAACATATATAAATCTATAAGTATAATTCAGCACATAAACAAATTAAAAACAGAAGGCCACATGATTCTCTCAATTGATGCAGGAAATGATATTTTTATAATATCCAGCATCCCTTCATGATCAGAACACTTAAGAAAACTGGTATAGAAAGGACATTTCTTAAACTGATAGAGGCTATCTACAGCAAACCCACAGCTAATACCATATTGAATGGAGTTAAATCGAAATCATTTCCACTTAGATCAGGAACCAGACAAGGCTGCCCATTGTCTCCACTGCTCTTTAACATTGTAATGGAAGTTTTAGCCATCGCAATTAGGGAAGAAAAGGCGATCAAGGGTATCCATATAGAATCAGAAGAGATCAAACTTTCACTCTTCGCAGATGATATGACTGTATTATCTGGAAAACACCAGGGATTCTACTACAAAACTCTTAGAAGTGATCAAGGAATACAGCAGTGTCTCAGATTCCAAAATCAACATTCATAAATAGGTAGCCTTTATATATACCAACAATAGTCAAGCTGAAAAAACAGTTAAGGACTTTATTCCATTCACAGTAGTGCCAAAGAAGATGAAATATTTGGGAGTTTATCTAACAAAGGACATGAAAGATCTCTATAAAGAGAACTATGAAACTCTAAGAAAAGAAATAGCTGAAAATGTTAACAAATGGAAAAACATACCATGCTCATTGCTGGGAAGAATCAACATTGTTAAAATATCCATACTACCCAAAGCAATATACAATTTTAATGCAATCCCTATTAAAGCTCTACTGTCATACTTTAAAGGTCTTGGAAAAATAACACTTCCTTTTATATGGAAACAGAAAAAAAACTCGAATAGCCAAGACATTACTCAGAAATAAAAACAAAGCAGGAAGAATCCCGCTACCAGACTTCAGACTATACTATAAATCAATAGTGATCAAAACAGCATGGTACTGGCACAAAAACAGAGAAGTAGATGTCTGGAACAGAATAGAAAACCAAGAGATGAATCCCGCTATTTACCATTATTTGATCTTTGACAAGCCAATTAAAAGCGTTCAGTGGGGAAAAGATTCCCTATTTAACAAATGGTGCTGGGTGAACTGGCTGGCAACCTGTAGAAGACTGAAACTGGACCCATATCTTTCACCATTAACTAAGATAGATTCTCACTGGATAAAAGATTTAAACTTAACACATGAAACTATAAAAATACTAGAAGAGAGTTGCAGGGAAAACCCTTGAAGAAATCGGTCTAGGCAAGTATTTTATGAGGAGGACCCCCCAGGCAATTGAAGCAGCTTCAAAAATACACTACTGGGACCTGATCAGACTAAAAAGCTTATGCACAGCCAAGAATACAGTAAGTAAAGCAAGCAGACAGCCCTCAGAATGGGAGAAGATATTTGCAGGTTATGTCTCCAACAA
Source organism: Nycticebus coucang (assembly GCF_027406575.1). Classification (NCBI taxonomy): domain Eukaryota; kingdom Metazoa; phylum Chordata; class Mammalia; order Primates; family Lorisidae; genus Nycticebus; species Nycticebus coucang. The sequence goes on from NC_069795.1 coordinate 15,860,416, forward strand.
AGGTTTAATAACCAGAATCCACAGAGAACTCAAATGTATAAGCAAGACAAGAACAAGTGATCCCATCGCAGGCTGGGCAAGGGACTTGAAGAGAAACTTCTCTGAAGAAGACAAGTGCATGGGCTACAGACATATGAAAAAATGCTCATCATCTTTAATTATCAGAGAAATGCAAATCAAAACTACTTTGAGATATCATCTAACTCCAGTAAGATTAGCCCATATCACCAAATCCCAAGACTAGAGATGTTTGGGTGGATGTGAAGAAAAGGGAACACTTCTACATTGCTGGTGGGAATGCAAACTAATACATTCCTTTTGGCAAGATGTTTGGAGAACACTTAGAGATCTAAAAATAGATCTGACATTCAATCCTATAATTCCTCTACTAGGTATATTCCCAGAAAACCAAAAATCACATTATAACAAAGATATTTGTACTGGAATGTTTATTCCAGCCCAATTCATAATTCCTAAGTCATGGAAAAAGCCCAAGTGCCCATCGATCCATGAATGGATTAATAAATTGTGGCATATGTACACCATGGAATATTATGCAGCCTTAAAGAAAGATGGAGACTTTACCTCTTTCATGTTTACGTGGCTGGAGCTGGAACATATTCTTCTTAGTAAAGTATCTCAAGAATGGAAGAAAAATTATCCACTGTACTCAGCCCTACTATGAAACTAATTTATGGCTTTCACATGAAAGCTATAACTCAGTTATAACCTAAGAATAGGAGTAAGAGGGAGAGGGAGGGGAGGGAGTGGGGAGGATAGGCAGAGGGAGGGTTTTTGGTGGGATTATACCTACGGAGCATCTTACAAGGTACATGTGAAACTTAGTAAATGTAGAATATAAATGTCTTAACACTATAGCTAAGAAAATGCCAGGAAGGCTATGTTAACCAGTGTGATGAAAATGTGTCAAACGGTCTATAAAACCAGTGTATGGTGCCCCATGATCACATTAATGTACACAGCTATGATTTAATAATAAATTAATTAATTAATTTAAAAAAAGATTCAACAGCAAATAAATTCCTGTGCCTTTCCCATGCATTGATTCTTTTTACTGTGTACAATAAGACAAATTGGCTTAGTGTTTTACTAATCACTACAATCATAAGTACTACCATGCAGGTAGCCGAAGGAGATTGTTGTTCAACTTCCCATACAAAAGAGCAAGGGAAAGTGAGAATTAAGTTAGGAAGGATTTAGGATATATCAAAAGAAAATTTTCCTTACTGAAAGAAAGTTGTATACAGGGACAGCAGAAGGTTGCTATCCATTTTCTCTACAGGACTAGAACCTCCTCCCTCTCCAGCTCAGAGTGCAAAGTGAGATCTCATTATCTGGAAGTGTGAAACATGAGGCTTTCTTCTCTTTCTGTCTTCTAAGTAGGGATTTGTGTGCAGCACGAGGATGAGAAGCCCCCTGGTGCTGACTATGGAACTGCTTGGGCCCTTTAAGGAGAGGAAAGCTGCATCCCTTGACGAAGCCTCCTCCTTGCCTGCCTCCTGGGCCTGAGTACACATCCGAGACCCTCAGCAAAGAGATGCTGAAAGCAGTCTACATATAAAAATGGGAACTAGGCCCTGCTACACTGAGAGAGAGATTAAATAAATTCTTATATAAAGAAGCAGCAGGACTGGGGCAGGGCAACAGAGGCACCCTCCTTGGGCACAAAATTCAAACAGATGCTGAAAACTCAAGAACCAAGTTGTCCAAGAACCAAGAAAAATAATAGAGCACACCATTTTTAAAAATCACAATGAATGCAAAAAAAAATTGCTAGTGAACAAAATATCAAATTATAAATAAAGACAGGATCAGCATTACTGATTGTCCCTTTATCCTCACACTCAAACGGGGTATAGCATGGCTACTTTTTTTTTTTTTTTGTAGAGACAGAGTTTCACTTTATGGCCCTCGGTAGAGTGCCGTGGCGTCACACAGCTCACAGCAACCTCCAACTCCTGGGCTTAAGCGATTCTCTTGCCTCAGCCTCCCAAGTAGCTGGGACTACAGACGCCAGCCACAACGCCCGGCTATTTTTTGGTTGCAGTTCGGCCGGGGCCGGGTTTGAACCCACCACCCTCGGTATATGGGACCGGCGCCTTACCAACTGAGCCACAGGCGCGAGTCTCAGCATGGCTACTTTTAATGATCCTGTCTCCCTTAAAATTCTGGAATCATGCTCATTATGGAATTTTTGTATAAATTTTGATATTTTTAATATCACATCAAAATAATATTTAACTGGAAGACTGGGGTTTGGGGCCTCCCTTTTATGTTGTACCTTACTCACCTCACCAGAGCCCGCAGTGAATACCACCCTTAAAACGGAGCCTGTAACACACCAAGGATTTCAGCAAATTTTAGCCGTTACTGCTGCCCACTTCTCCCAGGATCTCCACCAAGTTGTTCAACCACATAACAGAGATAAAAACCAACATCTCTAACCCAATAATCTTCACCACACTCTATTCCATTTTTATACTGGGAAGTTTATTTCTCTGCCAAGCACCACAGAGTGCCAAGTCCCTTCTATTCGCTTCCCTACATCACGACTCTTTGTGATTTTCTGATATTACTCAGTGTGGCAAGTAATAATAACAAGAGATAACATTTACTGCATGTGAAACTGAGACTCATGGAGGTTGGGTCCTGCTATCACCCCCATTTTACAGATGATGAAAAGAGAGACCTGCAGAAGTTAAACAACTCACAGCTAGGGGAGGAAACACTGGAGTTGGTTTTTCTCTGCATCTCCCTCCCCTTCCCATGAGCTCATTCACCCCACAGCTATAAGGACGCTTCTTGGGACTTCTTTCCCAATCAATTCCTTTGCCTGAGGGGCTGGCTTTTTCATTAATTCCTATCAGGCTGTTAAGGTCTTCAATTTTTCACCAAACTCTAAATTTGTACTAAGGATAAAAGATGTTTTCATCCCAGTAAGCCCCTCTTATTAATTCAAACCTCCCTTTGCCAGACTAATAACTGGAAGAATCTAGGAAACTTGGGGTCCACCGCAGCATTTCCCTTAGCACATCCCCGCTTTTCACCTGCTTGAGCAGAGGCTGATTCATGTTTCCTTGATCTACCACCCGATTTTCTCCCATATGCAGCAGCAATGGGGTCTTTAGCCTCAAACATAAACACAGACACATTGGCTTCCACTCAGTACAGAATAGCGAGAAACCCTGACATTCCCAGCAGGGGAATGGCCTCAACTTCAGGAGTGTTGCTCACCTTTACAGCATAACCTGGCCTTCCTAGCTGGCTGGTCACAAGCCCCGCCACTTCTGTGGGAGCTCCCATAGTCGGCCTCAGCCATGGTTCAAAGGCCCCTAGAACACCTTCTGTGTTGGCTGCCTCGTCACTTCTACCCTGGGATGACAGCTGGTCACAAAATATTGAAGGATTATCAGACGTGGGGCCAGGAAGCTACTGCTTTGCCACAGAACCTGGTCATGTTAGACTGTCCCTTCCTACTGCTCCAGAGCCCCTGATAAGGGATTTTCACATATGGTCCTTTTTTAATATCTCAATGGAAATAATGTCAGTCATTAAAAACACGTAGGAAGTTGCACGTGCATTCTCTTGCCTCCACTATAGAAAATGAGCTGAATCTCAGCTACTATATTCAACCACTGAAAAAATGCACAGTTAAAAAAAATTGTTATACTTCACCTTATTTTTCTTGTGTGAGCTCTTATTCCTTTGGGATGACAAAAACATAATCTCAGACTCTTTCCTCCCTTATTTTCTATACCTGTAGATATGTTTACTTGGAGGGAGAAGGATGGCTTCCTTGGTGACAAAATACTGAGGTGACGAGCAGGAGTGGAGGTCCCTCTGTCCTTAGTGGTCAGTCTGTTCGAGAGCTTCTATCCGAGGGGGCTTCCCTTCTCATCCACACGGCCCCATTCAGACCTGATCACCCAGGCTGTCAGAGTGGGTTCCCTGCCCCACTGCATGCACAGGGTTCACTCCACTGCTCTCTGTGGCTAGTTGAGCACTAGGGATATTTGCTACCTCTCTGTGGGCCACCAGCCGAGCCTCACACTCTAACCATCCCATCTCTAGGAGCCTCTACTCCCTCAGGGTGCCTATCTCTCTCAGGTCCCACAAATCAGTGTGGGGTTTTAAAGATTTCCCAGGACTCCATCCCCAAAGCATTGATCTAAGCACTACCATAATCACATACCTCTGGCTTCTTACCCTTCCCAGAATGGGAAAGGCAAGGCCAGTGCTTTGACATGGGAGCAGCTGCAGAGGAAGGTGCCACCCTGTCCACAGTCTCTGTCTTCTTCTTGTCTTTGTGATATTTGTGGCAAATTGCAAAGGGGGCTGCGATTCTCCTCCACTCTATAGGCAGCTGCTTTGCAATGCCACCTTGTGGCACTGTTCATTACGAATGGAAGCTGTTTCTCTACTCCTTGAATCTGAGCTGCCCTTCTAACTTTCTGTGGCCAACAGAATGTGGCAGAAGTGATGCCAGTTCTGATGCAGGCTGACAAAGTGTTGTGTACATCTGCTCCCACGCTTGGAACCTTACTGCCAACACATGAAGAAGCGAAGGCTGGCCTGCTGGATGATGGAGATGCAGCTGAGTTCCCCTGTCACCCCAGCTGACAACAAGCCAATCAGTAGACAGGGATGGAGCCCATCCATTGCCAGACAATTGCAGATCCATAAGCTAGTCCAGCCACAAGCAGCCGAGGCGGCTGAGATGAGCAGAAATAGGGCAACAGTAAATGGTGTTTGTGTTAGCGACTGAATGTTGGGGCAATCTGTCAGGCAGCAAAGGCTGAGAATGTTTTTTACAACATTTTGGTTTTGCCTCAGACCTTCTGAATTCCCCTAAGGTATTAGACTTTTGAAACACTTACCTCTTCTTCTCTCCCGCTTAGGCGATAAGCCCAGAGCCAATAATCTGCTTAAACTACAGGAAGTAGAACATAAACAGTGAAATAAATGCAGGGAAAAAACAAAGAAAACTCACTATCACACCCAAATATTTTTCCGAAGACACTCTAACTGCCAGGGATTCAGAGTCACGGATTGTGAGAGTCTGTCAAACTCAGTCCCCTCAGAGTTTCCTTCTGTAGCCAGAGTCATCCACAATTTGTTGAATTCCTACTCTTCCGTGTACACAGTCATGTAGCATGACAGTCACAGACACTCACATCAGTGAGTCTTGATGTAACTAGACTCACTAGTAACTCTCAGGAGTTACTACTCAGTGAAATGGGGGTGGTTGCTCCTCAGATGTTTGCAGGGAACACTCACACTGGCTAACTTAATCTAACAGGCCCTTTGGATTAATATTGACATGAAGTGTGGTCAGTTTCTCAAGTCTCTGTTCATTCCCAATACTTTGACACATAGCTCTTTCCTCCAAATGCACACACATACACAAATGCACACACACATCCTACATGTGCTCAGTTTCACCCAGTCTCTGTGCATTGCAAAGTCAATATCTTTTTGCTCTGGTGATGGGTTACACCAGCTTCTAGCAGCAACACACATTGAGCCCAGAACCAAATCTTCCCCATAATTTTCTCCAAGTGTAAATATAGTTCTCCCTCTTAGCTCTTCAGAAGAACAGGAAATGGTTCAAAAAGGCAGCCTCAGAAATCTCCAGTGTATTATCTCCTTTATAGGGCGTAGCTCAATAAGAGACCCTACATTCACCTTTTCATGAAAGATACTTTATTTTCAGAGGCACAACTTAATTGTTTGAGATCCTCATAAGAAAAATGTGTAGGCTGTTTTATCATCCATATCCCCAGGAAGGAAGGAAGTTTGTGGAGGTGAGAGATAACTACTAAAAGTCTCCATTATAACACATACCAGATACAAGATATTCAGTTCACGTGAGCAAATAGAAGAATCTGGCTGGCAGCAAGTGGACAAATCAAGGTTTTCTCCAAGAATCATACATGCCTGTTTGCCTTCCACTTACAAAACTAAGTGGCCCATCCTAAGAGGTTCCCCCAAGGAAGACATTCAGCTCTGAATAACTGTAGGTTATTAACTTTAGGAACAAAAATTTCTAGCAACTTCCACCCTAAAAAATGTAGTTCTCTAAATTTTTTAAAATTATATTTCTTCCTCTTGGACACCCTTTTTCTTAATCTACAAGATGCCAGTTGTTTCTGCCAAGGATGGTTGAAGGGTTATTCTGCCTTTGAGCTGTGTATTCATAACGTTATCACTGGTTGTATAATTCTGCGCCACACATAGAATATTTTTGGTGTGGATTTGCTGCTCAAGAGGATAGCCCTACCAATTATAGATGAAAGTAGCTCTCAGTTTCTCCACAGCTCAGTTTTTTTTTTCACTGAGAAGAAGAAAGTGAGAGATGATTGCTGAAAAGGCTCATAGAGGCAGTGTGGGCCTCTCCCAGAGTCAGGAGTGACATCATTATAGTTCTTTGCCCATTAAACAAAATTGCCTTCCTCCTTTGAAAATGAAAAAGTGAGAAAGATCATCTTTGGGAAGGTTTACCATCTTCTGGTCTCTTCATAAAATAACGCCCGACACTTTTCCTACTCCCAATCCTCCAGAAGTGATGGTGATCCTTTGCCCCTGTTATGACAAATTGCTACTTGAAAAAAGTTACTTTCACATTTAGACAGTTTCCACAAAGAAAGAAAGAACATTTACATGCTAGATGCTTTATCTTCCAGAAAACACTCTGCCCATTTAGTAGAAAAGAAACCCAGCTGGTGTTCTGAGGAACAGAATCTTTGGTGGTTCCAGTCGTCCAAGTACAAAGCAAAATAAAATAAAAGATCTATATAAATAGACATTATAAGCGACTAACGAAGAAAGCCAAAAGGCAAGATATATCAACAGCTTGGGAGATGCCCAAGTCTCTCCTTTTCAGCATTGTTATAAAGACTGTTAAGAACATTATGTCTAATTTTCCTTTCATCATTTGCTTAATAAAAATTCATGGTACGACATACTCATTATTTTTCCACTTTGAGCACATTAAGTCAGGAGCATCTCATTTTCACCCATCACCTAAAGAATTATTTCGCTGTGATTTTTGAATGTGGTATTACATGTCTTTATCTAGTCCAGCTTCTTCCTCACAAAAATGCATCTAAAAATATGACTCTAAGTTAAACAAATAATAATAGTGATCAGAGAAAAATGAACTGGGGTTTAGCAAGAAGGGAAAAGATAATCTCAAGCTGAGTCTTCAAAAGAAATGTGGAGCTAATAAGGCAGATACACAGGGACAGAGGGGTGGGGGAATTGCAAATAAGTGTGACAGAAAATATTTCTATTTCTTTCAGATAAAGTAAGAAAAATAAGAAAAGTTTAAAACTAAGAGCCACGTCTTTTCATGTACAATGAAGAACTAAAGAACTTGTCATAGGAGAAACATTGATGATAAAATAAAAACTAAAATAGAGAGGGCAGAAAAGATGGGATACCAAGTATATGTTACTCTGGGTGCACATAATATTTTGAGTGCTCCTGTTCTCTCTTCAATGTACACAGTTACTGTCCTTCCTGCCTAGGGTGACATGAGAAGTGCAAAATGTGTGCAATAGAAGGTTTATGGCTGCTAGAAGAACACGAATTTCAGCCTGCAGTGCAGTCAATAGCTTCTTACTGTCCTTCCCCAAATTAGCCTTTGCTATCTTCACTTTCCAGCCTTCCTGCAGAAGAATCTTTTATCATTTTTGCCCGTGATCTCTCCTCACATGTGAAACTCTATGATAAGTATCACATCATCTGCCATGCCCACAGCTTCCACTGCTCTCCAGCTCTCCCTAAGGAAAGACTGGATTGGCAACTCTTTAAGCGATGTATATACCAGGTGCCTTCTATGTAAAATGGGCAGAATTTGACCAAATATTTGATTTATTGCTATTGTATCTCCTCGCCACTTACTACACAAAGTCTTGTCTGCTCATCACCATATCAAGAGCCAGAATATGATACCATCACCCAGTTGCCTACCTGTGAAAAGGCTCTATACTCAGTTCTACCTTACCCCTTTCTCAAGATATCTAGGTTGGTCCTTTTTGTTCCTTCTATTCAACTTAAGCATGACATACCCTGGATTCTTTGAAAGATGTTCTGATCACAAATGATGGAGAAATATTCTGAAAGTTCAGATGGGCTACAAATTCATTCATCTCTTCTTCATTCTGCAAATACCCACTGAGCACTTCTTTTATGCTTGGGGATATATACTGCTGAGCTACCTTGGGTAGTTCCCCATCGGGTGGAGGAGACGTCCTGTACACAAGGTACTGCAGTAACAAGGTGTGGGATGCACCCCTCTATTCTGTTCTCTTCTGAAGGGTGGCCAGGCTGCCCACGTCCTAAGGAGGGATGAGGAATTCGACGGGCAATTCTGCCTGCTCTCTGCTGCCCTCTGCAGGGCTCGTGGGCTAAATTTATTCCCTGGGATTTTTTTTTTTTTTTTTTTTCTGACCTGACGTCTCATCCTCTACCACCTAAAAAGTTATAATACATTCCTTTTGAAAAGATGTTTGGAGAACCTTAGAGATCTAAAAATAGACCTGCCATTCAATACTATAATTCCTCTACTAGGTATATTCCCAGAAGACCAAAAATCACATCATAACAAAGGTATCTGTACCAGAATGTTTATTCCAGCCCAATTCATGATTGCTAAGTCATGGAAAAAGCCCAAGTGCTCATCGATCCACGAATGGATTAATAAATTGTGGTATATGTACACCATGGAATATTATGCAGCCTTAAAGAAAGATGGAGACTTTACCTCTTTCATGTTTACATGGATGGAGCTGGAACATATTCTTCTTAGTAAAGTATCTCAAGAATGGAAGAAAAAGTATCCAATGTACTCAGCCCTACTATGAAACTAATTTATGGCTTTCATACAAAAGCCATAACCCAGTTATAACCTAAGAATATGGGGAAGGGAGAGAGGGAGAGGAGGTGGGGAGGATGGGCGGAGGGAGGGTGATTGGTGGGATCACACCTGCGGTGCATCTTACAAGGGTACACGTGAAACTTAGTAAATGTAGAATGTAAATGTCTTAACACAATAACTAAGAAAATGCCAGGAAGGCTATGTTAACCAGTGTGATGAAGATATGTCAAATGGTCTATAAAACCAGTGTATGGTGCCCCATGATCGCATTAATGTACACAGCTATGATTTAATAATAAAATAAACTAAAGAAAAAAAAGTATTTCCTCAAATCAACTAACTGCCGCGGAAGAGAAGCAGAGACTGTAACCCTAAAGCAGGATGTTCAGGGAACCCGTATGGCTCGCTGACCTAGAAGTGGGTGCTGATTTCTTTGCCTCGGTTAGGAGCCAGGGTGATTGACAAATGACCAAGCCAAGATCATGTGTCCCCGATTTTTCTAACCCTTCTAGCACCCTCTCTTAGGGCCCACAGTCCTTTTGTTTATTTCTTTTAAAAAGTGACAGCAGAATAAAAGAAAATAGGAGGAAAGAAAAAGAAAAGAAGGTAAGGAAAAAGAAAAGAAATGCTGTACTGGTGTTTTCTATTATTTTTTTTCAGCTGAAAAAGTCTGTTAATTACAGTTTTGTCTATTTCCCACTCAGAAAAAAAGGAATCCAACCAGGAGTGCAAATATGGCTGAACTGGAGGGAGCCTCCAGGGACACGCTGAGTACTCGTGGGGAATTAATGCCCAATTCAGAAAAATTTGCCCTCAGTCTTTGCCTCTTCATGGCAGCCCTTAAGGAGAGCCCGGCAAGAGAATTTGCTGGTTAGCCAGAAACTGCGACTTTTGTTCATTTTCACCTGGTTGGTACCAACCCAAGGAAGGCAGATTTCCTATGTCCCTTGCAAATTCATTAGCATATTTCTTTGCAAGCATTTGTGCGGCTTTTAGACCATGGAATATTACTCTTTGTAAAATTTGTTTCTACTTTTATTTTACTATTTTTTCTTCTTTCCTTAATCCAGGGTATCCAACATTTTTTCCTTTCTTTTTTCCCCACATATTGAAAGAATTAAGAGTTGTCTTGGTCCACAAAATAAATACACAAACACTAACAAAAGCTGATGAGCAAAAGAAAAGGTCCATGTGTACGTGTACTTTTCACAGTATCCAACACCACAGATGAGCAACACATAAATAATCCGCATGCAGCACACGTATTCCTCAACTTCTACTCCCTTCCAAATTCTTCCAGGGCGCCCCACGTTTATGCTTGGACCACTCTCAGCACAGGCTTCTGAGGGTGTTTCCTCCTGATTTCCCAAACAAGACAAAATGAAGCTTCAAGCTCACAACTACCAGCAACTTGATGGTGCTTCTCCACCCACTGTGCAGGGATGTGCTTTGAATCTTTCTTATGCCTTTTAAGCAGGCCCTCCCAGGCTTCCACAGTGTGGGAAAACAAAGGTGGCTTTATTAAAATTAGTATCTCGCTTGCACCATCTCATAGTTCCCACTCGCGTAACGGCAGCATCAATGGAAGCCCTCAAAGTTGCCTCAGTTATTTCAGGCATTCTAGGAGCGCCTGGCAGGACAGCAAGGAGGAAATGTGGTTCGGAACTTCTCCGACAGCCTGGCCTGCTGTCCACTGCCTGGCCTGAAGGGTGCCTTGAGGAGAAACTGCTCTGTGGCTCTTACGGGTCATGAGCCTCCCCACTGTAGCTCTGGGCACCACACTGCTCCCTTGCAGGCTGCCTCTGTGGTGCCAGGATGATGACCATGACATTTTCCACTTGAGCCCCAAAGTTGCTCTGCTTGTGTGTTCAGATTCATGAAAAGTCCTGAAGCTTCTTGCTTAACCTACTCCCATACTAGGGTGAAAAATTTTCTCTCCCCTTCTCTAAAAGGGTTTTGGACACATATGCCATCCATCCCTTATATTATCTTATTTATTCTCTCCTTTCTCTTCAAATGTCTTTTCTCCTATAATGGGATGAAATATCCCTTAAAAAGTTATCTCCAACTATTTACTAACCTCTAGAACCAATGAATGTGGAAATAGGTCGTTTGTAGGTCTTTGGGGGATATAATTAAGTTGAGGATTTTAGAATAAAATCATCCAAAATTTAGGTCATGCCCTAAATCCAATGACCAGGATCCTTATGAGACAAAGGAGACAGAGGTTTTTAGACACAAGAGGCAAGAAGTCCCCATAATGATAAAGAGAGCAACTGGAAGAGGCAAAGAAGTGTTCTTCCCCCCACCCACCCCCTTCCCCAGCCTTCCTATTCAGTGTAGCCCTGCAGAATCTCAATTTAGGAATTCTGGCTTCCAGAACCATGAGAGTACATCTCTGATGTTTTAAGCCATCAAGTTTGTGGTAATATGTGGTAATCCTAGGAAACTGATACAGCCTTCATTCACTACTGAATCCCCAATCTATCTTCCCACTTACTTCAGCCAAAAAAATAAAAGCTTGGGCAAATAGTAATGGGGGGAAAAGATGTCACCTGACCCTATGAGCCACAAATGTCTGAGCCCTGGCTGAACACAATCCATGGTTCCTATAGTGTCTTTTTCTTGAAGACCATTTGTTGACATTCCTTAAATTTAAACACTACATTTCTTAGGGTTCTGCCTGCTAATCTTCCAGACACTAGTTAAACAACGTGCAATTATACTTACAATTAACAGACTTTTGTTCTACTATACATTTTGTAATTCATCTCACTCTTCCCTGCCCATCAACAAGCAAAACAAGCTGTCTAAAAGTTGAGAAGTTGCACAACCACAGTTCTAATAGTTTATGTCTAAATTTCCCAGGGAAGGGTTACTGTGTCTGTCTAGACTGTCTCACTCTGGAGACATAACATACCTGAATTATTTACAACTTGGAAACCTAAACAATATCCTTTCCTTTCACCATGCCCCCCCCCATCCATCATGCTTTCCTCCATATGTAAAAGAAAGCCTTCTTTTTTTTTTTTTTTGTAGAGACAGAGTCTCACTGTACCACCCTCGGGTAGAGTGCCGTGGCGTCACACGGCTCACAGCAACCTCTAACTCTTGGGCTTACGCGATTCTCTTGCCTCAGCCTCCCTAGCAGCTGGGACTACAGGCGCCCGCCACAACACCCGGCTATTTTTTGGTTGCAGTTTGGCCGGGGCTGGGTTTGAACCCGCCACCCTCATCATGTGGGTTGGTCTAAAGTCAAAGTTGGGGCTTTGATGAGAAGCCTCAGCTTTGACTTTAGACCAACCCACATGAGGTTCCAGCCCTAAAGTTTAACCTGCTACTCTCTGCAGCTCTTACATCTTCCTCAATGACGGAGAAAGAGTCATAGTTACAGTAAGAGAATATAATAAAATGAGGTGATTGGAAAACTCAGGGGAAAGGAGAGACTTCAGAGGATAAAAGGAGACTAGAAATGCATCTGTTTAGCCCAAGAGAAAGAGGAGAAAACAGTGGAGTCAAGCTCAAGGATGAGGACTCAGCAGAAGTTGACTGAGCAGCCACTGATCAGAGCCCCACCTGTGGCTTCTGCTTCTCCCTGATATCACAGCACAAGCACCCAGATCCCTCACTAGCAGTGCCAAAGACACAGTCGGTCCTCAGAGATGGTTTATGTCCCGCATCCAGGTCAGTGACCACATACGTTCCACAGTTATGGTATTAGGGTAATTGGGTGACTTAACACAAGATTGCTCTTTTCTTCTTTAGAAAAAGCAGCTTTAACATCTCTTTATGTAAACAGGGACAGAAGGTAGTCTTGGGTCAGATCTCAAGAAGGTCTGCTGAATTTCATAGATGACTACCAGGCAACACTAAAACACAAAATCTGCCCCAAGACTGGCAAGAGAGACCTCCAGCTGTGCTTGATGTTTACAAAACATGTACTTCTATCTTAATCAAACATTCAAATATAACAGTGTTATTTTAAAAATGTGTAATTTTACACACTTTTTTTTTTTCAAGACAGGGTCCCACTCTGTCACTCTTTAGAGTTCTGTGGTGTTATAGCTCACAGCAACCTCAAACTCCTGGGTTCAAGTGATCTTCCTACCTCAGTCTCCTGAGTAGCTGGGACTGTTAGCAACCACTGCAATATCCAGCTAATTGTTCGTTTTTTTTAGTAGAGACAGGGTCTCACTCTTGCTCAGGCTGGTCTGGAACTCCTGAGCCCAAGGGATCCTCCTGCCTTGACCTCCCAGAGTGCTAGAATTATAGGCATAAGCCACCACGCCCAGCCCGACACACATTCTTGATATTTCCAGGCAGGAAAAGAGGAGATGGAATTTATGATACATTGCAGAATGTATCACCTAGAAAAATGTTGAAAGATAGAATGGATTATGGTTTCTCAATATAGTAGTTTCTGCTTGCTTACTTCATGGGGTTACTATGAGGCTTGAAATCAAAATGACATCCAAAAAACACAAATACAATCAAGATCACAGAAATTAAAAGTAGCACTACCATTATTATTTTTAATTAAAGTAAGTTGTATGGGCTGTAAACTCTGTGACCTGGCCCCCAGGTACACAGAAGTTTTATAATCAAAATTTTAATACCATCTTAATACAGGTACCAGGTTTCTCAACAGCAAAATAACAAACAGCAATGGCAATTGGATTCTCCTGATGCCCAGACTTCCTTGTTTCAGTCCCTGTTTCCCTAAAACACTTTCAACAGAGACACCTGCACACACACACGCACCTGCACATTTTACAGGTGTCCCTGGGTATTCTAAACACAGCAGCTCTAAACAAAAACGCTCAGTGGATTTTAGTATCTTTATAACAGAGAAAGGAAAGACTTTTTGTATTCTTCTCATTATCCCTTCTGAATAGATTTTTGAAATACACTTTTATCTGTTCCTCAAGCTAGTACAAATTCCATTTTCCATTTCCTCTTCTTTCACTGCTTTTTCTTCTTTTTTTATCAAAGCCAAGAAAAAATGAATCATGATGGATGAAGAAAGGCACCATGATGGGACTGTTGTGCATGGACCAGGCTGTCAGCAAAGACCACAGTTCACCTGAAAGGAGGTTGACAGGAATACAACCAGAAAATGACTTTTATAACCAGCTTCCAAAACTAAGGTCCAACATGTGGTGCCTTCAGCTCCAGCTCCTGGGAAGCTTCCTGCACACTGCACATCGGCATTTGCAGACCTTCCACCAGGAGCTAAATTTATGTGCTCTTTAGTGTTTTGTTGGATTTAAAAGCTTCAAGCAGAGAGTTTTAAACAGTGAGGATGTCTAATGAAATAAATGTTGGTGAAAACAAGGGCAATCAGAGAGGAAAATGCAGAGGAGTTTTACACTCTTCATCTCCCGAAAGGTCTGATCCTTCCAGACCTCTCCACTGATTTTTTTGTGCGCTTACTCCAAACTCGGCATGTGTCAGAAGCTGGGGCATATGGAAATGTGATAAGCCAGATTTCTGCACTTCAGGGAGCTTAGAATCTATTTGAAGAAGTAAGACTAACACAGGAACAATTAGTTCTCTAAACATACAAGTATAAAATTTAGTGAATTTTAAGTGCCTTAAAATATTACCAAAAGGAAGTTCAATAAGAACTTTTAGAGTAATCTGGAAAAGCTTCAAGATGACATAGGTAACCTAAGATGAGTCTTGAAAAAGGTGAAGCCTAAGGATACCCAGGAGATAAAGACATATGACTTCCGAAGTAAGCAGGAAAGAAAACAAGCAATAATTCTCAAATTTTATTATGCCTAATTGTTTCTTTTGGGAGCTCTTATGTAGAAGATAGATGATGGGTAGATATAATTATATAAATAATTATAATTATATAATTATAATTGATAGATGATAGATAGATTGATTGATGGATACATATATAGATATCATTTGGACACACTTCCAAGGATTCTAATTCAGAAAATCTTCCTGGGAGTTACTTAAATATGAATTTCCAACAGATTATCCTCCTACACCCAAATGAACCGGTGTCCACAATTCACACTTTGCAAAACCCTGGTCTTAGAACAAGACTGGCAGCTCTCACTTTCCCTTACAACAGGGAATGCAAAGAGACCTTGTGATTTGAGTTAGCCTAGCCTCAAGATCCTTTTATTAACATAGGGTCTTTATATTTTAAAGTATTATTATAACTATAACTCTATTTCAGATATTAAAGTGGCAATTATTTTATTTCCATCACAAATGTAGGACACCGAGGCACACAAAAATAGTTTTGTGACTTAAGATCATAGATAGTTAGTGATAAGGTGACTCAGGTTCTGGACAGCTGGATGCTCTCCACTAGACCTTACTGACTTGCAATAATTTTTTTACCCTAAAATGGAAATTGTTATTTTGGCATCCATTCAACTGAAGAAATACATAAAGACATAGGTGGCCTTATATGCAAATAAAGACTGCCTCACTACTTTTTCCAAAGTTCACCCCATGTTTCTCCTTTCCATTACATAATATATCCACTTAGTCTTTTATTTCACAAATTTACTGAGCTGTTGCTACATGCCTTACCTGGTTCTAAGTTCAGGTTATAGAAATAGTCCCTTCTTCACAGAGCCTACGTTAAACAAATAATTATAAACCTGATTAGAACCTGAGCCCACCAACTGGGAAGATACAGGGTGCCACCAGGAGTAAAAATAAGGAGTACATAAAGTCCTATCAGGAAAGCCACACACAAGTTAAGATGTGGAGGATGACCAGTAGTTAGCCGATTACTAGGGAGGACACCTATGTCCAGCAAGACAACGTAGCATGTTCAGGAAAACAGACAATGACTTGATAGCTAAATCAAATAACTAAGAAAAGAAGAATGTGTGATGAAGGAGGACTATTTAGTAGAGACAGGACTACTGGTTGTCCCACAATGCCACCTGCCACCAGGGATAGCCATCCCCAGACTATGGGAAGAGGAGGTGATATGATCAGGAGAGGATGTGATCGGTATTGAGTTTTGGAAAAAAACAAAAATCACTCTACTTCTGCATGGCATCCTTTATAGAGGAGAAGGGTAAAAATGGTTACCAGGAATCCAACCGTAATTCATCGAGAAAGAAACAGTATCATGGAATAGGATTGTGGCTGCGGCTGCCATTCTTCTACAAAGACAGTGTGTCACTGGCAGAGACGTCTAGAAGGCAGAGCCAAAAACCAGTGGTGTTTGGATGTGGGAAAAAGGAAAAGAATGGCAATGGGGGCAGGATTCTGCAGACATATAAATACATATAAAGCTTGAAGGGCAGGACAAGGCTCTAGAAAGATGTGTAAACTCTTTGAGCTCTGGGATTAAACCATCAGTCTCTTCAAACCGTCAAAAACTCCCAGAGGATGGTAAGAATAATTACTAAGATATAAAAAACCTGGGTCATGACCCCCAATCCAATGAAGGCTAGAAGTTACTCCAAAAACAGTGCACTGCTGCCCAAAGCACAGAAATACGTGAAGTCAGAAGTAACATAGTTCACAGTTACCGTGTGTTCACCATGTGGCAGCAGCCATGCTCAGTGCTTAATATAAAGTCTCATTTTAATCCTTAAAAACAGCCCCACAAGTTCATCTTATTGTTTTACCCCATTTTGTAGATGAGAAAATTAACATTTAGGGAGAGTAAGTAGATGATCCAAAGTCACACAGTCAGTAGGCAGCAGAGCTTGTGATTGAGCCCAGAGCCTAAATTCTGAGCAACTATGTACAATAAGGACCATTTTCACAGTCCACCTCTCTCTTTCTAGCAACGTCACTCTCAGCCCCAGCCCAAACCCCAAGGCCCAGTTATTTATTATGTGCAGTAGACAAAAACTTTAAAAAAATTAATTTTATCTCTTTCAAGTCAAAAAGAAATATTAACAATAAATATGTAAGAAATCCAGCCTAAAGTTCTGTTTTCCCTTATACCAACACAATCATAAAATATAATACTTACTAATGTATCTGTTTTTATAGAGGAAGGAACCCTCCAAGGTAAAAGTGCCTACTTGGAGCCCAGGAAAGTCAGAACTTGGCAGATACCATCTCCTTGATGGAGTGAGAACTTCATGTCTTCCTTGCTAAGCCCCTTTAGTCTTCCAATTGCACTCAAATAAAGTAACAATAACCAACACTTACATCATTTGTACCGTGTATATAGCCACTTTATATACAGTCTTCACAAAACCCTGCGAAAGAGCTGCTATTATTAGCTCCACTGTAGAGAGAATATTTCCTGCAAAGATGTGTGCTCAACAGTAGAATCTTCCAGAAATGGCTCACTCATGCACGCACCCATGTAATCATTCATGCATTCCTTTAACATGTCTATCTTAAGAGAGGTACTTCACTGGGCTCTGCAAATAGGAGAAGGGAAAAATAACGTGTCTCTGTCTACAACTTACTAACAATCTTAAGCTTATGACAGATATTTAAAACATATCTCCTAAAGATTCAGAAATGCTATGCATACAATATTTGGGATGTGATTTTGGTTTGCTGGCTTTTCGTTAGTGGTACTTAGGTGTTTGTATGTTCATTTGCCTGAAGGGGTATGAGATATTCTGCAGGAATTTACTTCACTTTTGTCAGGGCATAAAGTACAGGTAACTGTCTTCTAGAAGTTTTCACACTTTTTAGTAGCATTAACAGGAACATACTCCTGAGGATTAAGTTAAATATAACTCACTTCATTAAACTTTTAAAATGTAACTGATAGGAGAGATAAGATGAACACAAAGCATTATTGCAGGCATCTGTATCATATAAAAACCACCCAGTTTTCTGTCACAAAATTGTTCCTTCTTGTCACTAATGACATTCAGGATTAAATCAGTCTGATTGTTTGACCGTTTTTACTTTTCAAGGCTGCAACAACTGCACACTCTGCCTGATATCATTAAGATAACTTGAGGATGACTAGCCATATGTTGACAAAGGGAGAGATTCATTACTGTGATTAAATAAAGCAACTACGCTGATTGTTAAAATTCTAGCCACTTCTCCCATTTCTTTTCCACCTTACGGTTCCCTGCTGTTAAACATTCTTTTACAAAAATCACTACATTGCCATAAATCTAATTTCTTTTCTTTTAAACTTTTTATTTTGCTATGGAAAACCTCAAAACTGTTCTTCAAGTAAATTAGATTGTTCAACAAGTGAGTCCTTCATTATTAATATTAATAATCAAGAGTTTCAACCTGATTTCCATTTTTATCAGTTTTCATAATCAGTTGTATTTTGTCTTTAGTTAAATAATACTTGACTAAAGGCAGTGAACTCCTTTCCCATAACAATATGTACTTAAAATATTTTAATATTACATGCATGTGCAGGAAACTTTTACCTTCCCAGCTGACTAATTATCATATTTAACAAAGCCTTTTTTGTGTAAGAGTGAAGGAGCAATGTGATTGCCATGATTTGCATGCACGCTAAACCTGGCAGGGGAATGTGACCTTCATATAGGCATTGAATAATCTTCTAAGCTTTATCTATCCTGCCTGCTAATCACCACAGCTACAACACAGTTCCGTGTTGGGCAAATGAATTGTTTTGTAAACGAAAAGTGAATTGCCTATTAGCTTGTCTACACATTTTCTGGTATCAAAGAACTAACATAAGGAGAGGTCACTGGATGAAACAGCGTTCCAGCTAGGTGTTATTGGTGGGAGGGGGATAGAGCCAGTTATAAGAAAAACTGTTAAAGTTTTTGTTTTCCTCTTTGTGCCTTTATTTGGAAAATAAGGCCCTATAATTATAGAGTTAAAACTTTCCACCAAAAGCAAAATAAAGGTCTGTTAAGTACATTTTTTATTAAAAAAAAAAAAAAAGATCTAAACTGCTGATATTACCTTGGGGAAAAAATGAAAAGATATTCATATTACAATGCATAAATTTGTACCTATTATCACTAACCCATGGGGGTTATATTTTAAACTTTCTAAGGAGCTCCTGAAAGGAGCAGGGAAGAGATTTGAAAATTTTTTATAAATTATTTTGCATGATTCCAAGGCAGATGGTAGATTACTCTCAAAAAATAAACCTTGAAAGGGAGGGATAGCAAGGGTGAGGAGATTCTGGTCCGTAGAACTCAAAAAGCACGGGTCCTGAAGGAACCACTATTAAATAAATATCATAGATCTGTAACATTCCCCGCCCCCCCAACCTGGGGAATTTTTCTTTTCTTTTTTTTTTATTGTTTGGGATTCATTGAGGGTACAAAGAATTAGGTTACACTGATTGCATTTGTTAAATAAACCTCCTCTTGTTATTTTGTCCCCCACCAAGAGGTGTGCCATATATCTTGACCCCCCATCACCCACTCTCCTCCCTTCTCCCCACTTGCTCAATCCCCACACTCCACCTTATATTAGCTCATCTACTGTCTTCATATTTCAACTGAGTACATTGGATTCTTGCTTCTCCATTCTTATGATGCTTTACTAAGAAGAATGTGTTCCACCTCCATCCAGGTTAATACAAAAGATGTAAAGTCTCCATCATTTTTAGTGGCTGAATAGTATTCAGTGGAATCTATTCCTGGGTTGAGGGGCATTTAGACTATTTCCACATTTTAGTGATTGTAAATTGAACTGTGACAAACAGTCTTGTGCAAATGTCCTTATGATGAAAGGAATTTCCCCCACCCCCCGGGTAGATGCCTAATAATAGGATTACAAGATCAAATGGGAGGTCTACTTTGAGTTCTTTGAGGACTCTCCATACTTCCTTCCTAAAAAGGAAGGTTACATTTATTAGTTTGCAGTCCCACCATCAGTGTAAAAGTATTCACTTCTCTCCACATCCACACCAGCATCTGTAGCTTTGAGACTTTGTTATGTGGGCCATTTTCACTGGGGTTAAGTGATAGCTCAAGGTAGTTTTGATTTGCATTTCTCTGATGATTAGGGATGATGAGTAGTTTTTCATGTTTGTTAGACATTCATCTGTCTTTTTTAGAGAAGGTTTATTCATGTCTCTTGCCCAGTGATATAAGGGATTATTGGGACTTTTTTGTTGATTAATATGAGCTCTCTATAGAGCCTAGTTATCAAGCTTTTCTTCAATTCATAATACGTAAATATATTTCCTATTCTGAAGATTGTCTGTTTGCTTTGGTTGTTGTTTCCTTAGCTGTACAGAAGCTTTTTAGTTTAATTAAGCCCCATCTGTTCATTTTTGTTGTTGTTTTGTTGTTGTTCCAGTTGCAACAGAAGTATTCTTCATAAAATCTTTCCCCAGGCCAATATCTTCAAGTGTTTTCTCCCACATTTTCTTCCAGGATTTTTATTGTTTCATGCCTTCGATTGAAATTTTTATCCATCTTGAATCAATTTTTATAAGTTGTGAGATGTGTGAGTCCAGTTTCAATCTTTTACATGTAGTTACCCAGTTCTCCCAACACCATTTGTTGAATAGAAATTCTTTTCCCCAGTGCATGTTATTGTTTGGTTTATCAAAGATCAGGTGGTTGTAAGTGGGAAGTTTAATCTCATGGTTTTCTATTCAGTTACAAACGTCCATGTCTCTATTTTTGTGCCAATACCATGCTGTTTTGATCACTATGGCCTTGTAGTTTAGCCAAAATCTGGTAGGATGATACCTCCAGCTTTGTTTTTATTACTAAGTATTGCCTTGGCTATACAAGGTTTCTTCTGGTTCCATACAAAGCAAAGAATTATTTTTTCCAAATCTTGAAAGTATAAGAATAGTATTTTAATGGGGATTGTATTGAAAAGGATGCTGAACTTTATAGACTGCTTTTTCTGCATCTATTGAGAGGATCATATGGTCTTTGTTTTTGCTTCTGTTGATATGGTGAATTACACGTATGGACTTGTATAAGATAAACCAGACTTGCATCCCTGGAATGAAACCTACTTGATTGTGATGAATAATTTTTTTAATATGTACCCATAATCTATCAGCTAGGATTTTACTGAAAATTTTTGCAGCTATATTCATTAGTGAAATTGGTCTGAAATTCTCCTTTTTAAATGGGTCTTTTGTTGGTTTTGGTATCAGGGTGATGTTTGCTTTGTAGAACACACTGGGAAGATTCCTTCCTTCTCAAATTTTTGAAATAATTTCTGCAGTATGGTTATAAGCTCTTCTTTGAAGGCTTGATAGAATTCTGGTGTGAAATCATCTGGACCAGGACTTTATTTTTGTTGGAAGACTTTTTATTGTTTCTTCTATCCCAGTTCTTGAAATCAGTCTGTTCAAGAGATCCATTTCTTCTGGATTAAGTCTAGGAAGAGGGTGTGATTCCAGGTATTGATCCATTTCCTCTACATTGTAAAATTTCTGAGCATAGAGTTTCTTTTAGTACTCAGAAGTCTCTTGTATCTCTGTGGCATCTGTTTTATTTCTCCTTTATCATTTCTTATTGAGGTTATTAGAGATTTTACTTTCCTGTTTTGAGTTAATCTGGCCAATGATTTATTTATTTTATTTTTTCAAAACAACAATTTTTTGTTTTATTAATTTTCTGAATGATTCTTCTGTTTCAATTTCATTAATCTCTGATTTAATTTTGGTTATTTCTTTTCTTCTGCTGGGTTTGGGATAAGATTGTTCCTCTTTTTCTAATTCCTTAAGATGGTTCATATAATGCTATAAATTTCCCTCTTAAGACTGCTTTTTCTCTATCCCACACGTTTTGGTAACTTGTGTCTTCGTTGCTATTATGTTTGAGGAATTTAATGATTTTCCCTTTTATCTCTTCTTGAACCCAACTATCATTCAGCATAGGGTTGTTTAATTTCCAGGTCTTTGTGTGGGGATGAACATATTTATTGGTGTTGAGTTCCACCTTTATTGCCTTGTGGTCTGAAAAGATACAAGATATAATTTCTATTCTTTTCATTTTTCTGCAGTTTGATTTGTTTCCTAAGATGTGGTCAGTTTTGGAGTATGTACCATAGACTGACAAGAAAAATGTATATTCTTTAGCTTTGGGATAGTGTGTTCTGTATATGTCTATTAATCCCATTTGTTCTAGGGTTACATTTAAGTCCTTTGTTCTTTGTTTCGTTTCTGTTTAGGGGATCTGTTCAGTACTGTCAGAAGGGTGTTAAAGTCCCCAAGTATCCCATAACTAAATGTTATGGGATATCATATTGCTCAGACCCGTTAAGGTCTGTTTCATAAATCTGGAAGCATTTAAGTTGAGTGCATATATATTAAAATTGAAACTGTGACCAGTTTAATGTGTCCCTCTTTGTCTTTCTTAACTTTAATTGCTTTAAATCTGTCTGTATCTGAAAATAAGATTGCAACCCCTCCTTTCTTCTGATTTCCATTTGCTTAAAAAACTATTTTCCATCCCTGATTTGTTCTTCAGGGCCAGGTATGTCTCCTGGAAACAGCATATGGATGGCTTGTGTGTGTGTGTGTGTGTGTGTGTGTGTGTTTTATCCAATCAGCCACCCCATGCCTCTGCACTGACATTTATTAAGAGAATTGATAAGTATAGTGGAGTTCTATTCATCTTATTTTGTGAAAGTTAGTTGTGCAATTTTATCCTTTGCACCATGTGGAAGCTAAATTTTGACCTTTAGCTTCTGGGTGTTTACTTTGCTGATGGTCCATTGTGATGGTCAGTGTTGAGAACAGGTCTAAATATTTCCTGTAAAGCTGGTCTTCTTGTGGCAAATTTTCTCAGTGCATGCATATCTTCAAAAGATTTTATTTCTTTACCAATTTGGAAGGTTAGTTTTACAGGATACAGAATTCTGGGCTGAAAATTGTTTTCTTTTTTTTTTTTTGTAGAGATAGAGTCTCACTTTATGGCCCTCGGTAGAGTGCCATGGCATCACACAGCTCACAGCAACCTCCAACTCCTGGGCTTAAGCGATTCTCTTGCCTCAGTCTCCTGAGTAGCTGGGATTACAGGCACCCGCCACAACGCCCGGCTATTTTTTTGTTGCAGTTTGGCCGGGGCTGGGTCCGAACCCACCACCCTCGGCATATGGGGCCAGCGCCCTACTCACTGAGCCACAGGCGCCGCCCGAAAATTGTTTTCTTTAAGAATTTTGAAGGTGGATGATCATGCTTTTCTGGCTTATAATGTTTTATTTGAAAAGTCTGCTGTCATCCTAATGGCTCTGCCTCTGTAGGTCAGTTGGCGCTTACTCCTGGCTGTTTGCAGAATTTCTATTTCATCCTGACTTTGGAGAGATTTATTACAATGTGTCTTGAGTCTCTTTTGAGTTGAGATGACTCAGGGTTTGATATCCATCCGAATGAAGTGTGTCAGGATCTTTAGTAAAACTTGGGAAGTTTTCATTTATGATAGTCTCCAGTAGGGCTCCCATTCCTTTGGGAAATCTTCTTCCCCTTAGGGAATTCCTATTGTTCGTATATTTGAATGCTTCTTGGAGTCTCATAGTTCTCTAAGCACCTGTTCTGCTTTCTTTCTTCTTTTCTGCCTCTTTAACTACCTGGGTTAACTTCTCTAGCCCAACCCATTTTGACACTATCTACTGTATCTTTACATGTCCTGATTGTCTCCTTCATTTTCTTAAGCCCTGCCATTCTATATTCTACATATCTCTTGTCTGATTTTCAGTTCTGTCTTTCCATTTTCTCATCCATTCCTTTTATTGTCTTTATCATCCCTACTTTAAATTCCCTTTCTGTCAATTCCATTAATTCTTTATAGGTGGAGTCTTCTGCAGTAGCTGCCGCATGGTCTCTTAGGGAATTCCTCTTTGGTTTTTCATTCTGCCTAAATTTTTCTTTTGGTTCCTCCTCATGTGTTCTTTCTTCTTGTTTGCCTCTTTTTCCTCCTTATTCCTTCTCACTGTCTCTTTTGTTTCAAATTGTAACGTAAGAATATGAGGAAAGGGGACAGGGAGGGGAGTGGAGGGGGAGAGGATGGGTGGAGGGAGGGTAATTGGTGGGACTGCACCTTCTTATAAGGGTACATGTGAAACTTACTAAATGTAGAATATAAATGTCTTAACACAATAACTAAGAAAATGCCAGGAAGGCTATGTTAACCAGTTTGATGAAAATATTTCAAATTGTATATAAACCCAGAGCATGATGCCCCATGATTGCATTGATGTACATAGCTATATTTAATAAAAAAAGAAAATAAAAAATAAAAATAAATAAAATAAATAAATGAAAACGCCTTGGATTACCTTGTCTCAAAGCTTAGGTCTTAAAGTGGCCTCAGTCTGAGCAAAGCCAAACTCTTCTCAGTAGCCAAATAAACAGAATTCCTTGCTCTTGATGACAGTATGTTGCGATATGTTGCCAGAACACCAGGTGGTGCTATGGCTTTTTAGGAGACAAGAACATAGCCAGCAATCTCTACATAACATTTCTATCCCTGGCGACCATTTTCATGATAAACTGATAGAAGCACAATTTTAGAATCTCTTATTTATGTAGATTAGAAGAAAAATAACAATTCACAGGGTTTTTTTCTCCTCAGAGTTTCAGTAATATTTCTGTAGAAATATATCCTGTGGCTGATGGTCTGAAATGATTGGAGCTCTGTTCTAATGAGGCCAAGGTCAGGACTTTAGCAGCTCTGTTCCTTAGCCATGAATGGCACTGTAATTTCTGATTAGCCAAGTTCTAAAGGCAGACAACTGTGACCCAAGACAGAGAAGGGAAGAAACTGTCAAACAGTAAAAAACCTTACACATGATAGAAAACGATCCAATTGTAAGATCTGCTAAAGGTAAGTTAGAAAATCTAGTGCACAGGCAACACTTTCCTCTGCAAGTGCATCAATTCAAAGCATAAAGTATAACTTACGTATACTTCATGTAGAACCTACAGCTTTGATCCGCTGCTACCGAATCTCTGCTAAAGAACCAACAGAGGAAAATGTCATGGATATGAGTCAAAAAAGCATTCCGGAAGTCTTGCTTGAGGCATTGGCCTCTGCAGTTCTAGAATGTCAGTTGGTTAGATTTTCAGATTAGGAAGTCCTCAGCTCAGAAGGGCCAAATGGAAAAGGAATAAGCTGCAGGTAGGACTCTCTCTAGGATTTAAGGGATAAAATTAGATCATAGGGAGATGGTGTGTGCTTGTGCCTGATCAAGTTCACTAGGGAGGAGTGTAAAAGGGATCTGGAGAAGAAATCATAACCATAAACAGACTATCCCTTATGTCGAATTTCTCCAGAACTCTAGAATATCTTCAGGACAAGGGGAGGCCCACAGAGAAGACGGCAGGAGAAAGCCCACTGTATTTGGTATGATGCCACTCACAACGTCTCTGTGAATGTGTGCATGGGTTTCACTCTGGAGGTCACAGAGAACTGTATTAACTCCAGTGGGTTCTTCAAAGATGAAGGGCTATGAGAAACTGACAATGAGCGTGGCAGGCACAGTACGCATGCCAGAAACATTTTTCCAAAAGGCCTACCAAATCAGAAAGAGCTGGGCGGGGGGCAGGGGGTGTGGACTAGAAGCAGCCCATGAGCATGCTGCTGTGAAGGGAAGAAGGGAGGGACGCAGGAGGAACATTGTGAGACCACAGAGAAGCAAGGCAGGACATTCAAAGTGAACAATAAAGTGAATCCCATAGGCACTGCAGCCAAGTTGTGAGAGGGCTGCTTCCACAGCATAGTCCCCTGCCTGGATGCACCAGGGACCTGCCTGGAGTCTGCAGGGAATCATTGCACCAGAAACAGGCACAGTGGGGATTGGGTGGCAGCTGATCTTGGGTATCTGCAGCTTAAGCCATCCTGTGCACTCAGAAGCATGGCACCAGGTCGGTCAGGACTCATCTTTGCAGCAGAGGATTTCACATCACCTCCAATGGGCTCGGGGCAGAGTAGACTAACTGGAGTCTCCTCTGAGCTGTACCCTGTGAATGGAAGTCAAGCTCCCCTTCTTACAATGCAAGTAGATCTGAGCATAGGAATTGACTAGGACTCAAGAAAAGCAGCAATAGGAAAACAACTCATTCAAAAGTGGGCAAAAGACATGAGCAGAAGTTTTTCAAAAGAACAATGACAAATGGCTAACAAACATATGAAAAAATGTTCAGCATCGGTAATCATCAGGCAATCACAAATTAAAACCACAATGAGATGTCAGCTTACTCCTCTTAAAATAGATTTTATTAAGAATTCCAAAAAACAGGGTGGTGCCTGTGGCTCAAGGAGTAGGTTGCCGGTCCCATATGCCAGAGGTGGTGGCTTCAAACCCAGCCCTGACCAAAAACCACAAAAAAAAAAAAAAAAAAAAAGAATTCCAAAAAACAATAGATTCCGGCATGGATGCAGAGAGAAGGGAATGCTTGTACACTGTTGTTCAGACTGCAAATTAGTACAACCTATATGGGAAACAGTATGCAGTTTTCTCAAAGAACTAAAAATAGACCTACCATGCAATCTAGCAATCCTACTACTGCGTATCTACCCAAACGAAGTCAATTTATCAAAAAAAAAAAACACCTTCACACAAGTGTTTATTGCACCCCAATTCATAATTGCAAAGATGTGGATTCAACCCAAGTGTCCATCAATTCATGAGTAGATTCACAAAATGTGGTATGTGTATACCATGGAGTACTACTCAACCACAAAAAACGATGAATTAATGCCTTGGCAGCAGTTGGGAAGGAACTGGAGGCCATTATCCTAAGCAAAGTATCTGAAGAATGATAAAACAAACACCACACGCACTCTCTAATAAATTGGAACTAACCATTGGGCACGCAAGTGCACAGAGGGAAGTAAGAGTCATTGGAAGTAAAGCAGAGAGGGAAGCCCCAAACCAACCGACTGGGTACAATGAACATTATTTGGGTGATGGGCACATTTGTAGCCCTGACCCAAGCCATGTAACAAAAATATTTATACCCCCTTAATATTTTGAAAAAAATATTTTAAAGAGATTGGAGGATATTGGGGACCTAAAACACAGGAGGCTGCTAAAGACAACATCACTGTTCCCAAAAGTACTCCACTAATGTCTGTTAAAAAAAAAAAAAAACACAAAAATAAACAAACAAACAAGCAGTCCTCCAACATGTAGACTCTTGTAATACCCTGAAATGAAAAGAATTCTCGTCTCTATTACGTATCTATGTGTAACCTTAACAATGTATTAAATCTTTCAGCCTTTCAGTTTCCACCTCCAGATGTGGGTTCCACGATGCACTGCTTACTGGTTCAGTCACTGGGAGCATTAATATCTTCTTGGACTCAGTGATCATGTTTTGATTTCATTCACACATTTTTTATTCATTCAACAATATATTTTTTTGAGTGTCTAAAAAAAGGCGGGGGGCAAACAAACAAACAAGAAATAATCCCCAAGGGCTTGTAGACCCCATAGTAATTTAATTTATGGGAACTGAAAAAAATTCTGGTAAGGACCTTGATAGCTAAAAAGAATAATGGCTATGTCATTTAGCAACTTGCTACATCCACAATGGCCTCCCACAGCTAAAGATCAGCTACTGAGAGGCAGAGTGAGTTTAACTGCCCCGTTGTCTCCCTTGCTCCTGCACAGTCTGTGTGAACACAGCCAGGCCAAGAGATTTGTCTTTGTGTTTGTTCAGCTTGGATCTACAAATTAAGAAGGTCATTAACGGAGTGTTACCATCTGCTGATGAGCTCTCCCAGGCCTTTCATGGAGGCACCTGCATACACAAGCTACCCTGACTCAAAGCCAGGGTTATAGGTTACACAAAACTGTAGAAATAGTAATGATCCATAGAAAATCATGAACACGCTACCACGTCGTCCCACCAGCCTCGACATCCAGCCACCTGTGAGCTCTGAAGGAAAACATGGAAGAAGAGGAAGTAGTAGGGTGAAATTCCAACATTACAAGGCAGATGAAGCAGGGCTGGAAATCAAACTCCACTTCTGACACTAGGAGACCTAGCCATAAAACTAGGGGAGCTGTTCTTTTATAAAGAAAGAAAAATCCAAATAATTGAATGAAGCAGCTGAAGAAAGCAATCAAATGTGATGCTTCAGGATAGACATCAAGGCCATTGATAGCCATTAATGTCTTTTGTTTGTAGTATTACGTACAGGGTATTGTAATTTCCATATAGTAAAATGATCTATTTTTCACTTCATTAATCAGAAAACATGATCATTGTGATCAAAAAAGTGGCCTCGTTTTACTTCCCAACCAAGATTTAACTACGGGTGCTTACGATGAGATTTCATTGTCTCAAGACTTTATCGCAGTTAAAAGACAGATCACAGTCCATTAGTCCGAAGGCTCTGGATTATTATAATAAATACTTAAAACCACTTATCAAAACAGACAGCCAGAGCACATTCTGCCATGCAGTGGGCCTGATTTTTAATCAGTCTCTCGCTTGCTAATTGGAAGTACTCAGAACTCCAAATGATTTGTCTTTCCGTTGGTAAGAATTTAAAAGGTTTTACACTGGAGGTACTTCAGCACTTTTCCCAACTAGGTCACCCTCATTACATTAGTTTTGAAGCTCCTATTACATTTTCTTTCTTAGATGTCAATTCAAGAAAGGAGCTTCTCACTGGCCTTCTCAAGCAATGACCCACCTATTCCTTACGTAGGCAGGAAAAGAAAATCGATTTATTCCAGGAGATTACAAAAACTATTTAACTTTATTTATTTTTTTAATAACATCAACAAAAATCCTGCCTGAGAAGCAAGCCAGCTTATTTTGTCTGTTTGTGTACTAATCTATAAGGGTGTATTAAACAGATAACAGATTAAAAGGATTGCCAGCAATAATGTTTGCTTTTTTTTTAACTTTTGCTCGAATGGCACACATAATAAGGTTGGAAAAATATCACTCCAGCTAGAATACTAGACCTTGCATTCTGCACAGCACCTTTCTCTAAGTGTCACAAAATAATGGCTGCCATCAATAAATAGATTGAGGATCACCTAAAAGAGGGAGAAACGGGCTGGACAGGGAGCCCTGGGAGGTGATAGGAGCATGGAGGTGCCAGGGAGCAGCAATCCACTTGAAGAAAGCATTCATTTCCTCTGAGGGCAAAGGGTGGAACTGTGAATGAGACTGGGCAGCATCAAACCATCGAGTAAGTCTATAAACCAAACAATTGAAGGTGTACCCATACCCTTAAACACCACGCCTCTCCTGCCTTGGGTCAGTCACCACTTCTCTGAAGGACCTCTGAAGGCCACCAGTTGGTAAGTACAGGGATAAGCACACCAAAGCTAATTCTTTGCTTTCGATAAACATTCTGTTTGAAACTCTAAAGAATATTAGCCTCACACCTCCCAGAACCCACCATCTGCCAGGTCTTTTGAAAGAGGGTAAAGGTAGCCCACTCTGCCGGCTGAGATAATTACTTCTTAAGGAGCAGTTAATTAGGACAGTTGATGCATTATCAAGCAAGTTCCTTGTATGTATACAACCCACGTGAACTAACTCTAAAGAACCATCTCAGAAACTAGACCAGGGCAAGAAAACTCAAATTATCGCTCATCAACATTCTCATGTTTAGCAATGTTGATAAATGAAACACAAAGTCTTGAGTCTTGAGTCTTGAGGTCATTAACAGAGTGTTACCATCTGCTGAGGAGCTCTTCCAGGCCTTTCACAGAGGCACCTTCATCCACAAGCTACTCTGACAAACAGTAAATACAGCAAACAGTAAAACATAAACCCATAGGCCAAAGAAACATAGTAAATTAGAGGAGAATGTAACAATTGCAAAAAAAGTGGACTTGGGCAACATATCCGTTCTTTTATTTGAGCATGAAATGCACCTAAGTTGTATCTTGTTTGGGATACTCTTCCCCAACACCTCCACATGGAGCATGGCGATTATAAAAAGGACAAAAAAGGGGAAGCACTTATTGTCATTATGGAATCAAAATAGAGTTAGAAGTTGTCAATAGAACACCACCTATGGAAGGGAAAAATGTGTGACCACCTGTCCTTTTCTGTCTATTTCCCCATTACTCTTCTCTCTAACTGTGCCTTATTGAGTTATGTTTGGCTACAGTTTGTGCCATGATTCCACACCTGATGTGTCTTTTTGTTGTTGTTGTTGTTGTTATTGTTGTGGTTTTGAGACAGAGTCTCATTATGTCACCCTCAGTAGAGTCCGTGGCATCACAGCTCACAGCAACCTCAAACTCTTGAGCTCAAGTGATTCTCTTGCCTCAGCCTCCTGAGTAGCTAGGACTACAGGTGCCTGCCACAACACCTGGCTATTTTTTGGTAGCGGTTGTCATTGTTGTTTAGCAGGCACGGGCTGGGCTCAAACATGTCATCTTTGATGTATGTGACTGGCGCCCTACTCACTGAGCTACGGGCACTGAGCCACACACCTGATGTGTCTTAAAAGACCCAGGAGAGAGAGTAAATTCCAGCATCAAACTCTAATCCGGTGTAGCAAGGGCTCTCTGAGCTCCACTCTTTCTTTTCCCTCAAAATTGTCCTTCTCTTCATTCATTCCCTTTTTTGCTGTTTATCATTTGTTTGCCCCCCAAATCCACCTGTTCTTTTTTTATTTTCCTCACCACTCTTGACTCACTTATTTGGATACTAACCAGACTTCACCAAACATGAAGTCTCTCTGTTCTCACAACACTTTTTCATATTTCCATACAACTCTCTGTGATCCGTGTACTTCTGTGAGTTTTGTTTCCTACTTCCCCCCTCCACGAGGCTGCAAGCATCGTGAAGATGGAGATTCTTATATGATAACATAGCACAGTGCCTAGACCATAGTAAGTGCTTAGTAAGTTTGTATCAAGTAAATAAATAGATTTCAACATAGGGAACATGGGAATCTGATTGTTCTGTTTTCCTTAACTTAGATGTCTTTCCTGCTTCTAGTGACCAGCCATTGGAAACAGTGATTTGATTATACAACTATGTGTATCACCCCGCTGTTATCAATTTCCTTAAATTCATCTACTCCTTCACTCATAAAATTATGAAAACTCAGGATCAGGTGTGTCCTTAAATATCTTTTCAGCCAATATGAACTTTCGTTAATTAAACTCTCCTCTTTCAAGTTCAAGAAAACAAGGACTGCATATTTCTTCCTTTTTAATAATGTAAAAACTTAGAAATTAGGGGAAAACTTAGGAGTGGCGATGTGTCAGGGGCATAGAAGTTGTTCATGAAGGCTAATCTCTGAATGTCTGGATTCTCACCTTCACCACTTAATGGTCCATGTGACCTTGAGCAAGTTATATAATCCTGGTTTTGGCATTGCTAACATGGGCATGAGAATAGATTTGACCCCATAGGGCTCTTAGAGTTCAAGTGCTGACTCCTTCCCACTCAACATCAGTTCTTCTGACAGTGAAACAGCTATGTCAGCATTCTTCGGCACTCAGAGAAGACCCATCCATACAGACACAGAGGGGTGTCAACCCCAGTGTTTTACCTGGCCATGCAGGCAGGAACACCCACCCCCTACTCTCCACTCCAGAGTAACTTCCTGCATGCGAGTGTGCTGCAAACTGCAGGATAAACTCCAGGAACACTGGCTTTCATTTCATGGGCAACTTAGGCCTTGTTGTGAGCTTCATTGCTGAAATTCTCCCTCTGGTCATGGTCTCACAGTCTATTATTCTTGCCCACTATGATAAGAGCTAAAAATAATAGTAACTTTATTGACTGTTTATAATATACTTTACAAATGTTTCACTTATTTAATCCCCAAAACAATCCATTAGAAAGTAATGATTGTTTTATTATCAGACAATTAACCTTTTTTCAAATTAGAAAGGTAGGCCGGTGCAGTGCCTCATGTCTGTAATCCCAGCACTCTGGAAGGCTGAGGCAGGGGGATTGCTTGAGCCCAGGAGTTAGAGATCAGCCTGAGCAAGAATGAGAACATCTCTACTAAAAATAGAAAAACTACTTGGGCATTGTGGCATGCACCTGTAGTCCCAACTACTTGGGAGGCTGAGGCAAGAGGATCACATGAGCCCAAGAGTTTGAGATTGCTGTGAGCTATGATCCTATACTCTATCGAGGGTGACAAAGTGAGACTCTGTCTCAAAAACAGAAACCACAAAAAATCAAATTAGAAAAGTAAAACAAAGGGAGTTTAAATAACTTACTCAAAGTCATACTATAAATTAACTATGTATGGTGAAAAGATATGTTAAAATACAAAAGCATAAAGTAAGTGATGCATTAAAATGAAAATAATTGTAAATGGTGGCAAATTACTAGCTGGTCTGGGCAGCAGGTCTTTCAGAAAAATTACTTAATTTTACCAAAATAGATGTGTAAAATTATTTAATTTTACCAAAACGCATATGTTTATATAAAAGTAAAAACCATTTGTAAAAACTCTGGAAAAGATTGTAGATATTCATGAGGTAGAAAAATTTGAGACTTTTTGTGATTAAACTTGAGGAAGTTTAGATAAAATTCTGTAAAGAAAGGAAAGAAGAAACAAGAAAGAAAACAGAAAAGGCAGGGAAGAGAGTTGAAATAAACGTAATTAAACTCCTAATTGTGTGTAAGCCATCCTTTTAGAAACATTTCATTTGTATGATCCAAACTCTTTTATCCTTCTCTCTCTTTCCATTGTATCCATCTGATGGAACCCAACCTTTTTTAGTCCCTACATTTATGCACCCAAGCCGGGTGTTAAGCTTAAATCTGTCTTCAGTTTGGTCCCCTCACCTGTTACCTCAGCTCTCTTCCCTTGACTATTCTGCCCCAGCCAATTCCCCTCAAAGTTCAGTCCATTTTAGGCCCCACCCATGTCTTGCAATCTGGCCACTTGTCTTCAGGCCCTTGTCCTCTCCTCTGAACGCCACTCTCTTGTACCAGGAGAAGCATTGCCATCCTTTTGCTCTTGTGGCATTGTGGGCACCCCTTCACTTCTGTGCTCCCCAGCTGCAGATGGATGGCTATTTTCAACATTTGCATCCATCATACCTCCTATATCACCAGTAGCCCCCCAGCCCTGCCATGACCTTTAGGGTGCACCTGTGCTCTCTGGCCTCATTTCACAGCTCTCTCCCACTGGCTACCTGTGCCCCAATCTCCAGAACCTTCCCTGCTAAGTCCCCCCTTCTCACCCCTGCATGTGCTTACTCTTTCTCACCAACACTCTCCTCTCCCCTCCTCACTGCCCCTTCCCTGGTTGTCAACTCGTCTTTTGGATTTTGCCTTAAATTTGACTTCTTAGGGAGACCCGGCCTGACTATCCAGCTAAGTAGGTTATTCAGTTGTTTGCTGCACTTCTACAACTTGTTTGTTTCTTTCTGAGCCCTTCTCTGAGCCTATGATTATGCACACTCTTCCTTAGGTGTTTTATTTGAAGTCATGCCCATCTATCTGACTGTATGTGCTGTGAGTTCAAAAGCCAAGCCTGGTTGCCCTCATCCTGTGACCCAGTGAGCCCTGCGAAGAGCCTGCCACAGATGCAGTAGCTATTGCTTGAACAAGTGATTTCATCTAAAATTCACAGCAAACCTAATTTTTATTGTGCCTGAAGACATACAGCAAGCACAGCCACCAACATCAGGTCCAGCATCAGAAACCAGCTCACCCAAATCCCCTGGTTTTCTTAAGTCCCCTCACCACCCCTTCCCAACAGTAGCTGACTTTCATCTCAAAAGAACCATAGAAAAGTAATTGGTTTGCAAAATCAAAATATTTTCTGGGTGTTGTTGGGTCCTAGAATGAAATTTTGTCATTAAAGGAATAACTCTATTAGAAAAGAAAAATTTTGGTGAATTTTTATGAAGCAAATTTCTACTTCCCCTCCAAAAAGATTTTTTTTTTTTTAATGACACCATCTGGTACAAGTCGAGAGAAAACTCACCCTGCTAATGACAAGTGCAAACATGAATAATGAGAACTCAAGGGTGGATGAAAAACAGTGTTCTCACTCTGGTGTGTGCAAGGGTTTTTAGAGAGTCTGCATTAATTGAGAAAACCTTCCAAGGAAAAATAACAACAGCTTTTATTCTCAATGTGTTGATCAGTATTGAATTAAACAAAAGTAAAAGTAAAAAAAAAAAAAAAAAACTTGAAACCAACAGAGATTCCAAACTGCTTTGACATAAACAGAACCAGAATACATAACATTAGAAACATCACAAAAGTTGGCCTCATGGAGCCAATGAGGGCTCAACAACGAAACAGGCAGTTTTGTTGCCATCAAATGGAAAAGTAAAAAGGTATGCCCTGGGAGGCTGCACAAAAAGTCTGGTCCCACGAACCACCCGGCCCCCAGGGCAGGGGGAAAGACGAGGCATTTGCTGACGGCTGCCACCGCGTGGCCCCTTTGGGTATTACAGCAACTTCAAATGTTTGAATTCTAATGACTCCCCCAGAAAAAACTACCTGTAAAAATTCTCAAATCTGGAGAGAAGTTCTGGGATTTTTTTATTACTCTACCTCTCAAGCAATCATTCTAACAAATTAAACTTTCCCCCAGAAAACTGGATTGGAAAGCAAAATAGACCTAATAGTTAAGTTGAATGGGTATATCCCATAAAATATAAATTTATTTTTGCTCCCCTATGATCCTTTAAAATTTATTCGATTTATTCCTATGCTTTCCCCCTACCCCTGGACAAAAATATAGGCATCTCAAGACTTTTCTTGTTATGCAAAACATTTTCACAAATTGTTAATTGAAATACTTGGTACCATGTGCTGGTCTGAACTTCAATCTAGCATTAAAAGTGAGTGGACCCCAGCTGGGGCCAGGACCCAGAAGGAAGCTGGCTATAGCAGAAAGGGGAAATGTGGTCTTGCTTTCCTAGCTTAAAATTTCTAATTCTTTTTCTTTTCTTTTCTTTTTTTTTTTTTTTTTGTATTTGTTGTTGTTGTTGGGGATTCACTGAGGATACAAGAAACTCTAATTCTTTTTCTATTCTGCTAGCTTCAGTTTCTGAGTCCTCCAAGTTTTAAGCTCTCTCCTGAGTAGTTTTGTGGATCTTGAGAGATTTTGCCACCAGAGAACCTACCTCCTGTATTTGCTCAGACTGAGGGCTATGGACTGAATTGTGTCCTTCCAAAATTCACATGTTAAATCCCTAACTCTCAATGTATTTGCAGATGGGACCTGTGGTAATTAATTAGGGTTAGATATAGTCATGAGATTGGGGTAGTTCATAATAGGATTAGTACTCTTATAAGAAGAAAGCTTGCTTCATCTCCCTCTCCAGACAAGCACACATACCAAAGAAAGGCCATGTGAAGACATATTGAGAAGGCAGTCTTCTGCAAGTCAAGAAGAGAGCCCTCACCAGAACCTGATCATGCTGGCACTCTGATCTCAGACTTCCAGTCCCCAGAACTGTGAGGAAATACATTTCTGTTGTTAAAGCCACTTGGTCTTATTATAGCCCAAGCAAACTAAGAAAATGGGTGTGTTGTTAGTCTGGTCAATATTCTGTAGCTAATATACAGGAATGCATTGATGCTTCAGCTTCTTTTTACTAAGATATTTTCATTTCTCTTGGCAGCCTTCTTTTTTTTTTTTTTTTTTTTTTGTAGAGCCAGAGTCTTACTTTATCACCCTCAGTAGAGTGCCGTGGCATCACACAGCTCAGAGCAACCTCCAACTCCTGGGCTTAGGTGATTCTCTTGCCTCAACCTCCCGAGTGGTGGGGACTATAGGCACCCACCACAACGCCCAGCTATTTTTTGTTGCAGTTTGCCTGGGGTCAGGTTTGAACCCACCACCCTTAGTACATGGGGCTGGCGCCCTACCCACTGAGTCACAGGTGCCACCTTCCTGAATTAGACCTTAAGAGAATTTCAGGCCAGCCCTTGCTGATATAGTCCACAGCTGGCCCTTGAAAAGGGCTTTGTCCTAAGACTAAGATATAGAGACCAACTCGAAGGCAGTGCCATTTCTTTTCAATTCTGTTGTAAGAGCAACTGGCTATCCTGCTGCCCATTTTTTTTTTTAATTTATTCTGTGATTATCTACTGTGTTCCCACCAAAATTCTAGGGACACCTTGTAAGCCCTTCCAGTAAACCCTCATCTGATGGTTAATTTTATGTATCAATTCGGCTACACTATGATAACCAGAGATTTGGTCAAAATTTAGTCTAGATTTGGCTGTGCAGGTAATTTTTAGTTGAGGTTATCATTTAAATCAACAGTCTTTAAGAAAAGCCAATAAACCTTCCATGATCTGCCTGGGTTTCATCTAATCAATGGAAGGCCTCTATAGGACAAAGACTGATGTTCTCCAGAAAAAAGGGAATTCTGCCAACAGTCTTGGAATCAAGCTGGATCTCTAGCCTACCTCTGTGCTACATATTTTGAACTTGCCAACCTCTACAATTGTGTGAATCAGTTCCTTAAAATAAATTCCCCCCTGCCCGTGTGTGTGTGTGTGTGTGTGTGTGTGTGTGTGTCCTGTTGGTTCTGGAACACCTGACTCAGGAACCCTCTCTGACAACTTGAGGTCAGAGAGGAAGCATCCCCCTTGCTTATCCTGAACCAACAGCTGTCCCTCAAAATTCTCTTCAAAAGCCCTTCTCTAAGAATTTTCTTGAGAACCATCTCATTGGCTCAGGGTAAGGAAAAAGAACTCCTACCCCTTCTCCCAGCTGAGGGTAGGACTCAAAGCCAACTCTCTCCAAAGAAGCATTTCCCCCCATTGTCTCCCCTCAACCCTTCTGTAATCTCCATGCTGGTAAGAGATTGTGTCATCTTCTGCCTTTTGGCCACCTACTCTGTAATTGTGATCTGGTATCTATGTGGTGTCTGTCCCTCCCACAACTGTCTCACCAAGTGAACTCTGATTATTATTCAGGGTGGCAATGTGCATAGTCCCAGAGAATAAGTGATGTTGATGTCACAGTGCTCAAGCCACCCTGCAAAGCAGATAGATGCCACCCAATACTGGGTTTTGACGTGGAGACTGCTGACACCATGACACAAACCAAGAAGGTATGCAAGTGCTTGTTATTCACATCATGAGGCTTTCTGGGAGGAATAGAGAAACCTCTATGCAGGTTTGAAAATAGCTTAAGAGAGCCAGAAAAGAGGACTGGTGTGGAGTTTTTATTGCAGATGGGGAGAAATGTGGGGCGAGGGCTTCAGCTCACAGACAGAGGGAGGGGAGGCTTAAAGGAGAGCAGTCAGACCTTAAAAATGGAGTCAGACTATTAACATAGCCGGAGGCAAGGGTTTATGTGCTACTGTTTTATTGAGGAATGTAATTCCAGGAAGCAGGAATGAAGGAGCCAATAGAGAAGCCAAAGACAGAAAAGCAATGCAAGAAACACAGGGGTTGCATCCAGTCTGGTTACTGTACAGAGCTGATACTGCTGGTTGCTGGACCTCATTAGTGCCTTTAGAGAGTTATCAGACTCTGATAACTCACTGCTCCCAGGACAGTCCTGATGCAGAAAAGAAGGAGAAGAAGCTATTCATGAGTTCTCATCTCCTGTTAGCCAGTCTACTCCATGGGATAACCTCCACCCGCAAGCTTTCTAAGTTGTGCATACAAAGCCCCAGCAGCAGTCCTGTAACATCTCCTACCCTGGTGGCTGCAGGGAAGTCCCAGGGCCTTAGATGGGAGGCAGAGCACTCTCAGGAAATGCCGTCAGGTGTCTGGGACAACACAATGGATGGGTGCAGCTGCTGTGGTCAGTCCCCTGGCTCTAGCACCAGTGGTCTGACCAACACACTCCCCTGTGCTCTAGCACACAATGGTCTGACCAACAGCAAGCAGGTATAGAGACCTGGAGGGGTGACATGCCGCGTCCAGGGTACTTGGTTAGACTGGCTACAGCACAGCAGGTGCAGATCTGGAGGGATGATGTGCAGGGTCCAGGTCACTTGCTCAGGCTGGCCACAGCTATCTTGTTGCCTCCTCTTGCATATGCCCTTTTCCAGCCCCTCCCTGCTCCCACCCAAGGAGCAAGGAGTGGCCAAGTTACAGTGTTTTAGCTGTGAAATGCAAATGGCAGTCATTTTGGAGAGATGCTCCTTCCCTGATGAAAGAAGAGAGCCATTGGAGGATTTCCCTCTCTCCTCTCCCCCTTCTTATCTCTGAGTGCCATCTTGATGCCTAGAATGCTGTAGCATTCAGCAGACATCCAGCAACAAGTAAGCAGGCAG
This sequence comes from Nycticebus coucang, assembly GCF_027406575.1. Taxonomy (NCBI): domain Eukaryota; kingdom Metazoa; phylum Chordata; class Mammalia; order Primates; family Lorisidae; genus Nycticebus; species Nycticebus coucang. Next base: position 15,898,376 of record NC_069795.1, read on the forward strand.
TCTAGAAGCCACAGACCAAGGATGGTGAACTAGAAAGATGGAAACTGTCTCTTTTTTACTGACATCACTGAACTGTGGCCCTGCACCTGGAAGCAGATGTGTCCATATTAACTGTTATAAGAGATAACAATATATCCTCATTAATCAGATTTTTTGTTAGTTGCAGAGAATATATTCTCGTATACATTGGAAAGGACAAGCAGTTGTGTACATGCAACAAAATAAGCCCACAAGTACCTCCAGGTTCCATCTTACAGGAAGCTAAACAGAAAAACACATACAGGCACCAGTCTGGAGGAACATCTGGTCACTTTTCTTGGCATTGCCCCTTCCACCTTGACCCCTGGTGGAAGGACGTAGTAGACAACTTAGTAGATACTTCACCTTCAAATAACCTTGAATGCAAATGTCTCCACTTGATAGGGAAAAAGTGCTAAGTTAATGTACCTCATAACATTCCTGCTGGTGTACAGATGTTAGAAAGAAAGAAAACATAGAAAAATGCCAAATACTAATACTACTAATGATAATGAGAAAAACACTCCTAGCTTTGTGTTGCAAAAATCCCCAAAGTTAAAAAAAAAAAAAAAAAGTACCAAGAGGTTTCACACTCCTCACTATGTGAGGATTCATACATATTGGCAATTCCTGACTTTTATGCATGGTACTTTTTCTTAACCTTCATTTTCATCTATTGAGTATCGATCTCCTTAAATCAGCTTTTATGTGACAAACAGGGACTGTCCTACCTTTACTGATCAGTGAGAAGCTGGCACTGTGCCTGCTCACCAACAGATGGCTTCTACCAATACTACCCCAATGATCAAAACTACCTAGTTTGTTAAAAAAAAAACCTTGAATATTATTTTACTTCATGTGTTACATTGGGCAGTGCCTGTGGCTCAGTGAGTAGGGCGCCAGCCCCATATACCGAAGGTGGCGGGTTCAAACCCGGCCCTGGCCAAACTGCAACAAAAAAATATAGCCGGTCATTGTGGTGGGCGCCTGTAGTCCTAGCTACTCAGGAGGCTGAGGCAAGAGAATCGCCTAAGCCCAGGAGTTGGAGGTTGCTGTGAGCTGTGTGATGCCACAGCACTCTACCCAGGGCAATAAAGTGAGACTCTGTCTCTACAAAAAAAAACAAAAAACAAATAGAAAGCGTTAGCCAAAAGTTCAACAATAGAGAAAAAAACACAGGTTGAGTCCATTCAAAGTATGATGAACCCACTTCACATGAAGAAGGTAGCAGGTAGTTAGCCTCCATCTGCCCCTTACTGGACTCCAATCAGTGAAGGATGTCCTTAATTTTGTATGAAAAAAAACAATGAAATGTTATGTACAAGGTAGCAGAAATATATTAAATTTTGAGGCTAAGGGACCAGGAAAGAAATGATTTTATATTTTTTTAATACCCTTGCGAATAAGGCACACCATCTGCCTACTTCATAATATGTCAATCTATTATTCTGTTTCTATACAAGGTATTAATATATACATTATGTGCTTAAGTAGGAGATGCTTATATTGTTCATTGTGCACATCAAAACAATTGATAAAAGAATATACCATCCCATGAGCTACTCCCAGTTTTTTGCTGTCAAACTAGCTTTCACTTGGATATGTGCTGTATTTAGAAAGCAGACCACAAGAGAAAAACCCAGTGTGACTCAATCATTTCTCCCTGCTTCCCTATTAAACAGAACAGCTACGTGTACAGAAATAGGATTTCTGTCCCCCAGAAGCAACTAATAGGCCCCCATTGAGTCAGAGTCTGGCCTTGGCCCTGTTCTTCTAACAATCCCCCAAGAGACTTGCACTCAGAGATCAACCTCTGATGGATTAAGAGCCAGTGATCAGGTCGTTACTGCACTATCTCTGTTATTTACTAATAAATGTCCTCACCTTTGCACACGATCATCAATTCAGCTCATTAGGGGGTTCTCCTGAGCACCACTCACACCCACCTTTCTCCCGTTCTTATCCCAGAGACGGGCCATATTCCCAGGGCTGCCTACATTTCTGCCTCTGCCTGTACTCTCTTCTCTTCTCTCACAAGGGTCAAAATGGCTCTCCTTTTTGTGCAAAGTCCACATCCCACACACTTCCCCTTCTAAATGACTTCGAACTTGAAATATGTTTGATTGTTTGACTTAAGCCCCTTCAGTCCATTTACTTCCTTATTATCTCCTCCCTGGACGGATTACTCACCCTCCTTCAAATAGCAGCCGTTAACATTCAACCTAGTCCCACAGAAATCCCCTTCACCAAGACTTAAAAATGCCTGCTCCCAACGTTCTGCATTCATCTCTTTGGACAGCGTCTTCCCTAAATATACAAAAAAATAAATTCGGCCCAGGCTAAGAAACTCAAAGAAGCAGTAAAGGATCATTTCAAAGAAAGTAACAAGTGAACAAAAGCTAACCTTAGTTTGAGAGGTTAATAAAAGACTCAAATTTAAATTCAAGATTTTATGAAGAATTCTAACGAATTATTTACCTTTTGCCTTAAGGTTTTCAAGAAGCAAAAAGATGACACGGAGGAAAGAATCCTGACAGAAAGTATTGTTAGATATTAAAATTAGTTACCAAAGGAGATGGTGGAGCTGATGCCCTTGAGTGGATAAAATTACAAGATGAATTCTCCTTGCCTAGAATGAAGCAGAGGATGATTTTAATGATCTCTGTAGCCTCATTCTATCCAAAACTATTATGCTCAAGTGGTATACAAGTTGGTGTGTTTGTCTAGGGGTTTTGTTATGTATGGCAGAGAGCACAAAAGCAATTGAACGCAAATGTAAACTGTCCTCTGGAAAATGTACCTTTTGATAAAACACTGTAAGAAACTCACATAATCCTCTTTGTGTGTCACTAATTTTTTCTGTTTGAAATTAATTCTGGTTAAACATTCATTAGGAATGGTACTGTTTATTTATGGGAGTGATAAAAAATTACAATCATTTCTCATTTCATTAGAGGAAAAGAATCAGTTAAACATTTTAATGTATATGATTGCAATGACTTAGAAGCAAATTAATAATTATACTCCCTTCTCATCCATTGGAAAGTACATTCTACTGTGTTGAAGATATATTTATATAACCTAATGAAATAACCAACAAAGATTCAGAACTACTTATAATAAAAAGCAGCAATTTGATATTAAGGAATAATTCTTTGTTAACATTCAGAAATGGTAGAAAAACTCATAGCATAAATTACAGGTAAAAACTTAGAATGAAAAAAGATTGAAGGAATTAGAATTTGCCACATTGCAGACAATCCTTCTCTTAATGATAAACCTATGTCCCAAAGGCTCATTTTGAAACCACTTGTTTAGAATTCTGAGTACACATTCCCATATAATCACAGAATGTGTGGGTTGGAAAGAGCGTCAGGATCATTTAGGCCAACCGATGTTCTGAAATTTTAATGGCCTTTTACATGATCCCTGCCAAGTAAATAATGTCATAACAGGCAATTGAGTCTCCAGGTTACATTACAAAATTTCGTTTACATCACAAGCATATACTAAACACATATATTATAGCATTTTTCCACCCTGTATCACAATATTTCTATACAAAAATGGGATCACAGTCACAATTTGGGGTGGTAGCTATACAGACACCTGCAGCTCCAAACCCCAAGCGGGAACACTCTCCATCTCTACCCCATGTATGAGCACCACAGAGCTGAGGAAAGAAGGTAATTCAGAGCTATAAGGAGTAGGATCAGGCTGTGTGCTGTAAAGTAGGAGAGAAATAAACAAAGGGTTAGGAAAGAACTGAGAGAGACTTGAGGGGACGTGAGAGCAATGAGATGTGTAACTTCTGCATGTCCCTCACCTTCCAACTGAGCACAGCCCCAAGAAGGCCAACTTTCACTCCCATGGGCCTCCTGTCTTCACAGAGGTGGAAGCCCTCAGTGTTCTCACCACTCAAGCATGAAGTCACTTAACTATTTGTTTCTGCTTTCTCACTTGATAGTTTATGGTGTTCACGAGTGATCAAGAGTCCCTGGAGCACAGATGCCATCTATGGTACATTTCTATATACTCAAAGCCTACTGGTAACTGGCTTGTAGATGCGCTAAAATGTCTTTATAGGATAAGTGTATATTAAATAAGCACCAAGGAAAAGAACACCAAAGGAGGAGAAATGGCAGACACCCAGCCTTTCTGGGCTGCAGAATGGATTCTTTCTGCTTTCAGTTTCCTCCTACATATGACCATCAGGAATGGAAAGGGAACAAGCCAAAGAGAAATGAGAAGACACCTGAGGGGCCGTTCCTTCTTTTCCCTCTCTTTCTTACTTTATTGTCTCTTCACCCACCCTCAGAAACACCTCCTTCCTCTACCCAAAACTGAGTTGCTTGAAGAAAAGGAGTCTGCGACCATAAGGATATGGTCTCATAAAAAGTGGCCTAAAGGGTAATGAAGAAGGAGAAAAGGACAGAAGTTTCCTGTAGAAATACGAAGAGACTATTAGTAGTCCTCATGTGGCACAAATGGTCCATGCTCACTAACGACCCACATGCAATTCCAAGTTTCCCAGCCCAGAGTTTCCCAATGGTGTCATGTGACTACCTCTTATCAGTGGAGCCTGAGCAGAAACAATATGCTAGTTCCCACCTAAGGGAGTTCATAAAAGGTGTTTCTTCTCCAAGACTGTTCTTTCGCCTTACCATGTTGACCTGAGGAGCCAACTGCTCTGAGTGGCATGACTCCAAGACAAAGGCAGACTGCCAGACACAATGCAGGCCTCCTATCATGACAAAATAAGCATTTTTTTTTTTTTTTGGTGCAAAGTTGGTGCACTTCAGAGACTTATTTGTTACCACAACATAGCATGGCATAACCTAACTAATTCACCTTATTTCGCTCATCTGGAACAGTCACTAATGGGAAGAGAAAAGTTGCTAGTTGTATTTACAGGCCAAAAGCCACCTGACTTAAACATTAGTATCTCATCCATAGTTTCTAATTCAAAACTTGCAATGATCTCCAAGTCATCACTTCCTATTGCTACCTATTATTTAATTAGAAAGTGTAACATTTTTTTTTTGCTTTCAGAATGTTAGGAGGTACAGATGTTTTGTGTACATGCTTTGTTTTTGTACAAGTTGAGTCAAAGTTATACACAAAAGTGTGCCCTTCACTCAGTAGTGTGCACTGTACCAAATAGATGTGAACTTACCCATCCCCTCTTCCCACTCCCTCCAGCTTGATTTTCGTTGAGATTTACTTCCATGTGTGCACCAAGAGGTTGATCAATTTGTTCTAACTTGGTACTGAGTACGTGTGTTTGTTTCTCCATTATTGTGATGTTTCACTTAAGAATGGTGAATGGAAACATTCCCGTGAATTCCAGTGAATTCTTAAGTGAATTTCACTTAAGTGAATTTCACTTAAGAATGGAAACATTCCAGTTCCCTCCAGGTTGTCTACAAAGATACCAGATCAGCATATTTATTTATGGCTGAGTATGCACTATATCACATTTTATTAATGCATTCATTTTTGGTGGGCAATTGGGTTGTTTCTATGTCTTTGTGATTGTGAATTGTGCTGCTATAAACATTCAAGTTCAGGTGTCCTTTTTATAAAATGACTTTATTTCCTTTAGATACATACACAACAGTGGAATTGCTGGCTCAAATGGTAGGTCTACTTTCAGTTCTTTAAGGTATCTCCATACAATTTTCCAGGGAGGTTGCATGAGTTCACAATCCCACCAAAAGTGTGCAAGAGTTCCTTTCTTCTGCATCCATGCCAGCATCTGTTGTTTGGGGACTTTTTAGTATAAACCATTCTCATTGGAGTTAGATGATACCTCATTATGGTTTTGATTTGCCTTTCCATAATGATTAGAGAAGTTGAGCATTTTAAAAGAATTGCCTAAAGGATATTGTTTTAGATACACTGGAATCCACCCCTAAATGAAACTGTACCAGCAGATCTTTGTTTAGTGCACTGGCCACCTTGTAGAATCATTCTGAGCTCAGCAGGAGGCCTTTAGATCAAGAGATGCCACCCCCTGGAGTGAAGTCCCCATATACTCTCCACCCCTTGAGTTTGGCTGGGACCTGTGACTTGCTTCCAAATAATAGAATGTGACAACAGTGATGGGAGGTCATTCTCTTGATGAAGTTGTGTTGTATGACAAATAAGATGAGATGACACCTTCGTGATCATGTTACACAATATAAAAACAGACATACGAAGTTCCCTGCAGTATCCACCATATAGATACTGTGGAGATTGCTACTCATGGTGTCATCTCTATAAAAATCCTCTGAATAATTTTCCTTCTTATCTCAATATTAGCAATAATTGTTCTTCTCCTTTAAAATAGAATCGTATCAGTCCTCACTTCATCAGGTTGTTGCAAGGATTAAATTAAGTAATTCATTTAAAAAGCTTAAAATGATGCCCAGAACAGAGTAAGCACAAAATACATTTTTGTCATTATTAGGATTTTTAAAAATCTTAATTGAACTGTGAATTGTGTTACTGCTCATTATGCATTCAAACACATGAGAGCCACTCATGGCTAGTCTGTCATATGTCTCCAACCTTGCTTTGTTCCTAATGCTTTCTCATCCTCTTCCCATATATTTAACTTTGC